>NC_064614.1:460189108-460841608 GCF_023898315.1 Schistocerca nitens | reverse complement strand
GCTACAAGGTGGATGTAAGCAAAGGGCAACAACGAGCATACGTGGAAGTTACCTTCTCGCTGACACAAATGCAACTCATTGTCATGCAGAACCATTGGCCGCTGTGGCTGAAGGCGTAAACGTACGGGCGTTGTATAATGCAGTCATACTGCATGATAACGCTATTACGCACACAGCAGACATGATGAACTCTGTAAAGTTATTGGGTTGAAAATTCTTCTTCAGCCACCCTACTCACTAGACATCCATCCATCCGACTTCGACCTCGTTCCATAACTGAAGAAACCATTGTGAGGCAGGTGCTTTGCAAACGGGGCGGATATCCTTGTATTTCGGCGACAAGTGGCAAACACTGATAGCAATGCTAATGGCATTTAACGCCTTCCCCATCGTTGGCAACGCTGTCTCGATCCATTCGGGACTGTTTTGAAGGATAGTTTATTTGATTCATTTTTGTTACATTTGCACTCCTGCGAAATAAATTTACATAGATTTCAAATAATGCATGTGTTTCATGTCACCCTTTGCTGTGACCTGTACTGGAACTCTGTTGTATGTTGGAATTCAGATACACACTGCCTTACCTCTTCATCGCACACAATGAAACTACTACGTTGTCGCATTATCAAAAATGGTTCAAATGGCTCTAACCACTATGGGACTTAACATCTGAGGTCATCATTCCCCTAGACTTAGAACTACTTAAACCTAACTAACCTAAGGAATCACACACATTCATGCCCGAGGCAGGATTCGATCCTGCGACCGTAGCAGCAGCGCGGTTCCGGACCGAAACGCCTAGAACCTCTCAGCCACAGCGGCCGGTGTGGCATTATTGTAAGATATGCCAAAGCTAGCATGACGTATGGAATGATCCTCGTATATACAAGGTGGTCACAAATAGTCTGAAAAGCTTTTATGGGTGTTGCAGGGCATGCTATGCTGAGAAGTATTTGTTAAGAAAAAAAGTGATACATTGCACCGTTTCCACGTTAATTAGCATTGAATTTACCCAATCAATCCGTTGTGTGTTCAAATTCAAGAATCTACCCGTCGCCCCCCTCCTCCAGAGACGGTGTCGCCTAACGTGTCCTTTGCTTAGATTCATAAAACCGAATAAGAGAGCGACACAAATGAGACGGTAATAAGGTTCGAACTCGAACCAAAGGCTGAGCAGTCTCGCGCGCTGTCATCTACGCTATGAGAACAGCTGACACTAATTGTATCTGGCGGGGCTCTTGAATTTGCGCGCGCAACTGTCTGTGCTAGTTAACTAGGAACGGAGAAACGTATCGAACTTTTTCTTAACAATTATTTCTCTGTATAGCCTACTCTGCAACACCCTTTCAAGCTTTTCAGACTGCTTATGACCAACCAGCATAAATTATATATATAAATTATATACCTCCTAATATGACGCTTGATTCTAAAATTTGTTTGCTAATGACACTAGCTTGTTAATGAATGGTCCTGAGTGCAACACAGGCAATGTATCAATTCGTACAGGTCAAGACATAACTTAATGGCCTGTAGAAAATCAGTCTTTCCTACATCACGGGAAGACTCAGTTTTTACAGTTTTTAACACACACTACGTATGATTGAGTGTGAACAATCCAAATAGTACAGTTCAAGACGTAAGTTCATAGCTTGCAAAAAATCAGTTTATACTAAATCACAGGAAGACTCAGTTTGTATAGTTTCTACCACACAATACGAATGATTAGTGAGTCTGAACACCTAATTCGTAGTCGTTCATGTAGATGGTACGCTGTCATAGAAATCCTAAGTTCAGAAACTTGTTCAAAAACTAAATTGTGCTGTATTTATCATTAGAATAGAGTATGCAAGAAGTAATGTTTCAACACGAAAATTACTCTACTTTACCTTCATTCATTCGTAACGCACGGCATTATTTCCCTGGATAACTATTCCTCTTTACAAAGTCTATTCTTCGCTCAGTTCGTACAATATGTTCATGAACTTTTTGTAGACTTCTGTTCAGAAGCCTCATAATTCTCATATTGGCCTTTACGTATATGTTTTCTTTAATGCCGTCTGCTGCTAACGGTATAAGCTTATACCCAAGAATTGTCAGATTTCACTCATTAATACTTGGCAGAAATCTGGTCTGTGTTTGGATCGCACCTCCTTGACTCTTGTGCAGAAAGGTGTACAGTACAGTATTCTGCTGCGTCTATTTTCAACAAGCTATCGCAAGAATTAAAGCGTTTTAGCAATCGCACGTTCAAGTCTAAATTTAAGGATTTCCCCGTGGTTCACTCGTTATTTGCTGTCGAGGAGTTCCTGAAAAAATTTCTATGTTATATTCTTCCTTAACCTAATGTATACCAGCAGTTTGCAGTCAGTATAGGATTCGAGTAAATTTTATTTTGTTATTAACTTCTCTGTTATAATTTCATGTAGTGCAGAGATTGCTTGTCAATTTTGTTCTACAGAACTATACATATACATTTATATGAAATGCAAAAGATGGAAAGATAAAAAAAAGTGCCTTTGCGTATTGCTGTAAGACACTTACTTTTATAGCTGATAGATATATAAAGGTGTTCATTTAAACTGAAATAATAGAAGTATCTCGAAAATTACACATCGGACCAAAAAAAAGTTATGATTCTAATTTGTTTGTTTCGGAGGAGGACACCCATTGAAATGTTCAATGGGAACCTCAGTTTTTTTATTGCCGATTCCGATTCTGCGGTGAAAGATACATACGTTTTGTGTGAAGCATATTATTTGTTTCGCCACGGTTTTCACTGTAATCGGGGCAATAGAAATCAGTACACAATCGTAATTTACGACTTGCTACTCAATGAGCCTCGAATATCCAATGGCACGTGGGACAGGCCAGTATTTCATAACTTGCAATTGGAAACCGCATTCGCAAAGTTGTATTCCTCCGACCTATCGAACAGGGGACTACTCGACGCGCCCCCGTCGTCGTGTAGCGAACTACGACGGTCACGATCAATGGACCATCCTGTAGAAGTACCAAATCGGATGGTTCTTTTTGATACACCCTGTACATTGCAAAAATGTGGGGCAGGACCGGGAGGGAACGCTAGTGGCTGACTCACCCCGGCTTGCCGTGCGGCGAGGGCTGCAGCTGCGGCGGCGCGTCGGCCAGGCTGTCCCTGCGGAAGGCGGTGACGGTGGCGGCGGTGTGCTTGCCGTTGAGCGACGCGGTCACGTTCCAGCGCTCCGAGCTCGCCTCGGCGCCCAGCAGCCGCAGGCCGTTCTTCACGCGCACCCTGACAACCAAACAACACACCACTTACCGCACGTCTCTCCTTCTCTCTTTTTCTCTATACCTCTATCACTGTCCACTGTGCGTGGTGCTCGGGATATACCTGATACACATAACTATTAACCCGAGGACGCCCAAGCCTTTTTTTCTAACTTGGATGCCTAAGGGGGGGGGGGGGGGGGTTCGGCGAGCCCACAGGTATTAAGTAAGTTTACTGACGAAAAATTACAACTTTCAAAATGGTTTATGTATTTTAACTAAGGCATCGGTTTATAAATGCTGTTAATTGTTATAAATATTGGATTGAGTGAATAAAAAATTGACATATTACAATACAAAATACAGATGTCTTCATATACAATAGACTACTCTCTCAACTTCAAGGCAAGAGACACACTTCACAATTTTTTCTGCATGTGTGTTACACACATGTTTATGACACTGTCCACAATTCTGTTTTGGTTTACTTAGATTGTTGTACTTCTGCTTCTTTGTTTTAGCTTTTCTTACACAAATGTGGCACCGACCTTTCCCTGCAGGAGGCTGACGTGCTTCTGTTGTCACTTCTTTGATTTTCTTTTGTAGAATAATCTCCATTGATTGAACAATTTGGTTAGATAACCCTCTTGCATTGGCACTTCTTTCTTCTACCTGCAATTTCACTAGTTCCATCCCAGCTTGCAGAAGATCAAGTTTCCGTTTGTTGTGTTTCTTTTCATTCCATCTTGAATGTTGCTGGATGAATATGGTGGTTGCATTGATAGCACAAATGTCGATGAGAGTGTAAAATACAGATAGAGGCCATCTCCTTGTTCCCCTCTTGCAGGTGTACATACGCGTCATTTGATCAATGGTATCAATTCCACTTTTAGTGGAATTAAAATATGCATTTATCTCTGTTTTATTTTTCTCTCCTCTAACAGTGCCTTTATCTTGGTGCATTGTTGACAACATCAGTAAGTTTTTACTTTGTTTCGTTTTTGCTGTGTAGGACACCAAAGTTCCTGGAGGCCTAAGTGTTAGGAACTGCACTAACTCACTGCAAGTTTACAAGATAAATAACAGCTGACTGACATCAACAATCACTTCCTCTGAAAGTAAACCGACTATTGTGAATATCAAGAACACCAACCAGCAAGAAACTAACTAGCATTGTTGTATAGATGAGAAATACGAAATCCTACTAAGGGAAATTTTCTATAGCATGGAAGCCTAAGGGGGGGGGGGGTTATTGGATCCATAATAAGTTTATTTATTTTTTCTTTCAAAGCAGGAATTTTCTATAAACTATATTGACACTAACGTTTCGTAAAATAGCCAACAAACAATAACTCAAAGAGAATATGTAGTAAGAAAGTTACTTGGGCAAAAGCAGGGGACATAAAAAAATTGTGGGTTCAACGAACCCCCCCCCCCCCCCCTTAGGCGTCCTAGGGTTAAGTTTACCGCGGCAACATCCTGGTTGAAAACGGGCAGACCAGATCCAATCCGAGATCTCTTGTGGGAGGAAATACAGACCCTGAGAGAGCTCAGAACCTGGACAGTGAATCCACGCAAAAAGAGTCGGACAACTGCGAATAGGCCCGTACGGTATACTCTTTCTTCCCCAGCATGAGGGAGCTATTGAGGATGAAACGTGCCAATCAGTTCTTAACCACCTGTGGGCCATACACAATGCAATTGCTACATGTATGTTTCGCTCAGGAGGCTGATTGTACCTGTGTAGAGAGAGTGACTCCAGAAATCACGCTTCTATATTGTGACTTCTGTCAGAGACCAAAGGACTTGGAAGAGCAGTTGAACGGAATGGACAGTGTCTTGACAGCAGGGTATAAGATGAACATCAACAAAAGCAAAACAAGGATAATGGAAAGTAGTCGAATTAAGTCGGGTGATTCTGAAGGAATTAGATTAGGAAATGAGACGTTTAAAGTAGTAAAGGAGTTTTGCTATTTGGGGACCAAAATGATTGATGATTGTCGAAGTAGAGAAGTTATAAAATGTAAACTGGCAAAGGCAAGGAAAGTGTTTCTGAAGAAGAGAAATTTGTTAACATCGAGTATTGATTTAAGAGTCAGGAAGTCGTTTCTGAAAGTATTTGTATGGAGTGTAGCCATGTATGGAAGTGAAACATGGACGATAAATAGTTTGGAGAAGAAGAAAATAGAAGCTTTCGAAATGTGGTGCTACAGAAGAATGCTGAAGATTAGATAGGTAGATCACATAACTAATGAGGAGGTATTGAATAGAATTGGGGAGAAGAAGAGTTTGTGGCACAACTTGACTAGAAGAAGGGATCGGTTGGTAGGACTTTTTATGAGGTATCAAGGGATCACAAATTTAGTATTGAAGGGCAGCGTGGAGGGTAAAAATCGTAGTGGGAGACCACGAGATGAATACACTAAACAGATTCAGAAGGATGTAGGTTGCAGTAGGTACGGGGAGATGAAGAAGCTTGCACAGGATAGAATAGCAAGGAGAGCTGCATCAAACCAGTCTCAGGACTGAAGACCACAACAACAACAACATATTGTGACTGTTGGCCACAGGGAAAAAAAACTAGGGCATTCGCAGGACGACATATTCACTTAGCGACCACACCTCGTGAACCGATCTCAACGCCTGTGCAAACAGAATATCTAGTCTCTGTTTATTCATTCTGGACGTGGGACAGCGGCTAGTCAAATATTTAACAAAGAAATTCGCTAAACAGCCGTGTAAATTGAGAAGTTATTTTACTTAATTTTCGCTACCAGTTCCGACAATTCAGTATGCCACCATCTTCAGGTCCCATACGCACCTCCCAAAAATTGTCGATATAGGTGTACTGGTACCATCCGTTACTGGATGTCGTGAACGCTCAAGTGTTTCCTCCGAAGACTTGACTGCCCAGGTCTTTGAAGGAAGCACTTGAGAGTTCACCACTTCCACAAACAGGTGGCCCGAGTATGCCTCTGCCGAATGTTCGGGAGGTGCATATGGGGCCTGATGATGGCATACTGAATTTCCGAAACTGGTAGCGATTTTTTTTTAATATCTAGGGTGCTGTATAGAGGTTGACAAGAGAACGAGCGGCAACGAGCACAGGCGACGAATGATTCTACAGACAATACTAGGGAAGCAGACGTCAGTAGTGGTGGTAATAGATCAGACGACAGCGGCACAGGCGAATATGGGGACAAACGTAGGATAAGGACTAAATGTACAGTCACTGAAGTGGCAGGAAAACAAATGCAGAGCGCAGTACGGGCTATAACCTAACCTAGATGTAGGATCACGCCATATGAGGCCGGAAGGCTCAGAAGTATTGCTGAGATCTTCGCCCTCGGATGGCATGTAGTGGTAGATCGGGCAGCTGCTGTCCGGGAGCGAGAGTCGCAGTGTCCTTTTGAGATTTTCACTACAGGAGAGCATCGGCTCTAGTATTCTGCTAACCTAAACTCTTCCCAATCTTCCTATTTCCCTATCTTCTTACTACGTAAATCGTTAATTTAAAGAATTTCCATTTCCTAATTAGCTTTCCACTGCAATTATTTAAAGTTTCAGAACTGTTAAAGTATAAAGAAATCAAATAAGCTTCATAATATATTGTGGAAATATGACCTGTCTTAATCATTAGATGGCAGCAAATACAATAAAATAAAAATAAAATAAGAAATAAAAACCGCTGATCTATTTCAGGAGCAGTAGTAAATATTTTAGAACTTGGTTGCATATGCAGCACTAAATCAAACAATATACTCCATATAAAGCGTGTTCAATTTTTATTTGTTGCAGAGATTTAGCTACTAGAATGCAAACCAAACAAGAATCTACAGAACTTATTAAGCAGTGGCAAATGATTACATTAAAACTTGCGAATTCTCTTGAAAACACCACGTGTGACTGTTCGGAGGTGGCCTTGGCGTTCTTTTATGAGGGCGGTACTGTTCATAATTCAAAGGATCGTCTCTTGCGTTTACTTTTCCTCTGCACACTTCGCCTTTCTACCACCCCACAGGCGAAAATCTATAGCAGGAAAGGTCCGGGGAGGTTAGTAGCCAAGAAACGTGAGCTTTTCTTCCTATCCATCTCCAAAGAAATGTTCCGTTCAGACGATGTGTACCTGACGTGTAGAAGGTGTAGATGACCTCCTCATTGTTGTATCCTACGGAAACTCTGCCAATAAAGCAGGAAGCTCTTTCTCAAGGAACTCGACGTAACGGAGCTCTGTAAAACGATGCGGTAACACAACATGCCCAACCAACTGAGTGTCTGTCATAAGACACCGCACATTCCCATAAGAACATTCCTGAAAACGTTTCCACAAAGGGATAAGTTTTTGATTTCTGGAGTCACAGCCACAAATTTATTGAAGAACAGTTTCATTTTCCACACTGTCTGTTATACAGTCCCTGTTTTTTACACCACGATCAGTTGACTTCCGTCGTTAGCTGTTTTCAGGTGCGTACGCCTGTGTTCCTAAACAACGTTGTTCTTGCCTGTGTTTTTTTTTTCCAAAATAAAGGTATACGCTCTTCAAAATGGCTAACGACCGAAATCTGTTGATTGCGTTGTAAATAACGACGATTATATAATAGCGAGGATGGAAAATGGAACTGTACTTCAAACTGACGTGAGTCTTCACCGGATCACCAATCTCAGCTAAGTGTGTTATTAATACCCTCACAAGCGAAACTCGTTTCATCAGTAAACAGTGTTAACGAGATTATTCTGCGATTTGCAATTATACTATGACAAAAATTGCGATCGTCTACCTTCACCTCATCCGAGAAGCTGTTCAGTCTACTGCAAACGACACGGACAGAGGCCGTGCATACGTAATGTACACCAACTCTTGTATGTCGGATACCGTTATTTGTAGAAATTCCGCGTATGCTTCTTGAAGGGCTACGTTCTGCCAACAGAGTAATATATCCTATTTCAGTCACACCGTCTTCAGTTGCACGTTCAGGTGAGATATGACTGCCAAACATTCTACCAGTCTCACACAGTTTAGTGAAGACACGACTAAAAACTTTTGAATCTGGTGCTCTGCGGTTAGGAAAGCGTCTACCGTACGAGTATGTTCTACAGACAGCAGTGAGCCGCCACGGCTCCCTTTCCTTTTTTTTTTTTTTTTTTTTATAACCACCTGCCTTTTCAGTACTCACCGCGATATCAATATCGAGATCGGATTGGATTCTCTGGTCGCCGCTTATCTTTGGCGAATTGGCTTCCGCCGCGCCTCGAGGCGGACAGGAGGAGGAAGGAGGGGCTTGTTGTGAGTCTGTGCGTGAGGAGGGACGTCGGTGTCGGTGTCGGAGGGCAAGACCGCTTGGTCGGTGGGCCCCGCAGAAGCAGTCGGATGGGGACTGAATGCCGTGGGCTCGAAGATCCTAGTGTGGAGGGCCGGTGTTGCCCCGAGGGCTATCATCGTGTGGTCATTCAAGAGATGAGAAGTGATTTCTTGGTTCTGCCCTTGGGTTCCGACGAAGAATTATGGTATGAGCTGAACACGAGAATTCTAAAAAGGTGCACGTTGGAGGCACACATACCAGACTTGTGAGTGGAGTAAGCTTCGCTTCGGTACTGCAGTTTCCAGTTAGAGCGCTGCTTGCGAGGAGGGCGTTGATATCGGCATTGTCATTTATTTAGTTGCTTTAAAGTAAATGACTGTTTTGAATCGAAGGTGGATCCGCAAGAGACACCGAATCATTGCTTGTCATATTAAGAAACCTAAGTCGGCCCCAGCGTGTTCAACTGTTATTAGCCGGCCGCGGTGGTCTCGCGGTTAAGGCGCTCAGTCTGGAACCCCGCGACTGTTACGGTCGCAGGTTCGAATCCTGCCTCGGGCATGGATGTGTGTGATGTCCTTAGGGTAGTTAGGTTTAAGTAGTTCTAAGTTCTAGGGGACTGATGACCACAGATGTTGAGCCCCATAGTGCTCAGAGCCATTTGAACCAACTGTTATCTACAGTTATAAGTAATTTGACGCTCTCGTAGTGTCGACGAGTGAACCTTGGAGGCACTGTTAAGTATTTGTAGTAAGGGAAAGACTGACTGTGGAGCTTTTTCGTCGGACGCTTTGGTGTGACCCTCTCAAGAGTTTAAAGTCCCAAATATTTTCTTACTGCCTTGCTGAGGTTGTCTCGCAACAGTTGTTGATTTGTCTCTCGTCTACCCCACCGTATTGCTGTTTGGTGCGGTGCGGTGTAACCGAAGTGTTCAGTAGTACCGTATCTACTCCCTCGCCAGTTTTAAGATTTACGAACCCCACCCACATCGACTTATATTCCTAGTATGCAAGTTGTGTAAGTTGGTTGCGTCCTATTAACGTTTTGTATATCGTGGAAAATCTTTTCTGTGACGCATGTGATCCTGAAGGAGAGCACGGTGCACAACAGCCTATGACCACGACTAAATCAAAATATACGTACTGCGTATTTTTTAACGGATGTATCCACTGAGCTTAAGAGTAATTTGTGTTTTTTTTTATTTTCAAAGGAAAAGTTTCACATACGTGGTTAATTATAACATCTATGCTTAATTATCTGTCATAATTTGTTGCCTGTAGTATGCATCATATGTAAGGATTTTTATGGTGTAAAGTGTTTAAAAGGAAGGAAAATATTTTGTGATACGGTGCGCATCGTAGAGGCTACGGGGTCTGAGTGTACGTCGATAGAAATCAGATTTTATTGCATTTAAGTTCTTTTAATTAAAAATTATGGTTCAAATGGCTCTGAGCACTATGGGACTTAACTTCGAAGGTCATCAGTCCCCTAGAACTTAGAACTACTTAAACCTAACTAACCTAAGGACATCACACACATCCATGCCCGAGGCAGGATTCGAACCTGGGACCATAGCGGTCGCGCGGTTCCAGACTGTAACGCCTTTAACCGCTTGGCCACCCCGGCCGGCTTAAAAATTATGTTGTCAGTATTTTGTTGCCTTTAGAGATCACAGGTCATACCTACGAAAATTTTGGTGTTCCCATGTCGCGTTAGAATCTTTTATTTAACCTTACATTATGCAATTTGTATACTTTTTCCTTTGCTTCAAAAGGGATTTTGGGTTTTAAACGTTTTAAATTGATTCTGGGAGCTCTTCTTTGATCTGAAACCTCCTGACATATTAAAACTGTGTGCCGGACCGAGACGCAAACTCGGGACCTGGCAGAAGTAAGGCTGTGAGGACGGGGCGTGAGTCGTGCTTGGGTAGCTCAGTTGGTAGAGCACATGCCCGCGAAAGGCAAAGGGCCCGAGTTCGAGTCTCGGTCCGACACACAGTTTTAATCTGCCAAGAAGTCTCATATCAGCCCACACTCCGCTGCAGAGTGAAAATCTCATTCTGTAAAGTGGGGCTATTAACGGAGGTCCAGTGTGGGCTTTGAATGTCGTATAGCAGTGAAACTTCGTAGACATGCTAATGCGTTAACGCGGAAACCACTTACTGAAAAAAAATGTTTCAGCATTGGCCACCAGGTGCCACTCAGGCGCTGTACACTGTTTGTACGACGGTATGACATCTACGCTGTCATTTGGCAAACCATGACGTGAATGAACGGTATCGATGTCGAGAAGAGAGACTCTGCACAGGTAACAAAACTGTTTTATGTGAAGGGCAGCAACACATTACACTGAGAGAGTATCGTCGATTGAAAGGTCTGAGTAGGGGCCCAACGTCATTAAATGGTTTAACTGAGACGATAACGAAATTCGAAAACACGGATGAGCTTGGTATAGCACCTGGAAGAGGAAGGCGTCCTATTCCAGTGGAAGATATTGACAAGTTTGCTGTTCCTGTAACTGATCATGCAACACATGGTCCGGATAATGTTAGTGCTCGTGTACGGTCACAAGAATTGTCTGTCCCATGCTCAGCAATACGAGAAGTTTTGCGGTCTGTTTTACACTGGTACCCGTACACGATCCAAACGGCACAGCAACTGGAACCTCGTCATCCGCAGAAACTTTCTGAATTTGGTCTTCAGTTCCTGGCTCGGATCGAAGTTGATGGCGTTGGCCGGGCAATATTCTACGGAATGATGGGGCACAGTTTACACTACAGGGTGCAGTGAATACACAGAACTGCTGAATTTGGGGTACTGTTAGACAGCGTGTTGTGCACAACGAGCTATTGGACTCTTCATATGTGACTAAGTGCGGATACACAAGCACCTTTACTCTCGGGCCGTTATTACGAAAGACGCAGATAGTGTATATGAAATGAATCTTTACTCGCTGTTTCGTGCCCAGGCCATCCTTCTTATTAAATACCATGCAACCCGATGTCGTTTTCTGAGTCAATAAGTCGAATACACATAATTACAAACGCATCATAAACTTCTCCTGCCTGCTGTCAACGATATTTGCAGGTCTTTCTAACTAAATACATTTGTTTTAGCTAAACAAACGTGGCAGTAACGATGTAATAATTATTTCTCATACAGTGCATAGATGTTATGGTGCTCACACCGTGCAGTGCTTAATATGTAAATAGAGTCATCTGAGCCGGCCGGTGTGGCCGAGCGGTTCTAGGCGCTTCAGGTTCGAATCCTGCCTCGGGCATGGATGTGTGTGGTGTCCTTAGGTTAGTTAGGTTTAAGTAGTTCTAAGTTCTAGGGGACTGATGACCTCAGAAGTTAAGTCCCGTAGTTCTCAGAGCCATTTGAACCATTTTTAGAGTCATCTGAAGATGGACATATATGTGTGAAACCACTTATGACTTATCCAAACAACAAATTTCAATAAAATAGTGGCGGCTTTTTATTTTTCCCAAACAAATGTCAGAAACGTTCTTTTTGGGAAGTCCATTCGAATATTGTGAACCAGCGTCAAGAATCATACATGATAACAAAATGAATTACGTCAAAAAATGGAAATCTACCAATGACAGCAATTGAAACAGACTCATTAGCATTATAAATAACCAATGCGACCTATCTAAATTCATGCTCGCTTCTATTAATTGTCTGTTTGCTTTGTATAAAATTCGAAGTACTGTGTAAAAGCTGCTTATTCTGTTAGATTTAATTGGAGCGGCTTTTTTATATTTCCGAAAAATCATAATGCTGTCGAATTAATTGGTTGAGACATCAGAGGGCCCTAATCCTGCACTGTTATGAAAAGCAAACAGATTCCGCAGCGTATCGCGTAGCCACACTATTCCAATATCGCGCGTTTGCTCCCGACCTGTGAACGTAACGACTACACGCCAGTTAATCAGTGCACACAGAGCCGATCAAACGAATGTTCCCGCTTTTAACTGTTCCGCCAGTGTTTTCCGAGAAGTGGATGCTTACCCACGGATAAAAACCTCTGAACGTAATAAAGGTCTGATACATCATAGAATAGAGCTGTTTAACTATGTTTTTCCGAGAAACGACAGAGGCTTAAAAACGGTAGGTCCATGAAATCTGCATTAACTGCTTCGATTGCGTTGGCTTCAACATCAGGATTGTAAAGCATTAAAAGGTTATTTTTCCAATTACAAAAGCACTCGGCGTGTTGGTGAGGTGACTATTGCGGGCATGTACCAGACTGAATCTCTTATTTCGACAGAGCGTACGCACTACTCATATTTAATTGCGAGCTCGAGTCTGCTTCAGGTAGATAGACTCTCCTACCACCCGTAAGTGCTACAACTCGGCAATAGACGTTGACAGTCAAGCGTGCGAGGTTTGCGAAGAGACGCAATACATCCAACATTTGTGCCAACGTGAGTTTGCCTAATCGGTTTGAGCCAGAGAATGTTCGCTATGAAGACAGAAACGAATGGCCGTCATAGGAGACTGACGAGCTACTGGATAGACACCGGAAATATAGATTACAGAAAATGTCCTTCCTGTTACATCATCCACCTTCTCTGACTTTGTGAAGCGTATATGATACTGAAATGAAGCTCAGTGTGTCTCTTCAGTTGGCTACATTTATCTGTCGTGCGGTGCACGGTCCAAGGCGCGTTTTAACATAGAGGCCTCTGCTTCTTTGCTGTGCGCTAAATTTATCTCTTTAGATTTCTTCTGCGTGATTCAATCATGTTGTTTACGGGCTTCCAACTTAGCTGATGATTCCTCTTTTGCGAAGACCTACGCTGAATAACTACAATAATTACATAATTATAGAGCTGAATGGGTGCTTAGATAGGCATAAAACATGGATTTTGTAACTAAAATAAACGCCTGTTATAGAGGAAGAAACAGCCGAACAGCAGGTCGCTTATTTTGCCCTGAAATGGGCAATTCTCTGAATAATCGGAAAATCACATCCAAGGAAACATGGCATTCATTGCAAATCAGTTCGACCAACAAGGATAAAAAGTGTGCTCTATAATGGTAATACGATCAAGACCTTGCAAACCACGTGTTCACTGTCAGCATGGCATTTCGCTTCTGGACACTCCATAAGAATAGTCGAGGAGGGATATGTGGGTCGTCGGTGGGACAACGGACAGGAGTAACTAAGAATATCAGCTGTCGCCGATCGTTGTCTAAAAACGAACTGTGACATGATAATGAGTAACGTTAATGAAGAGCTTATGGAAACAAGGATATTCGAAAAATTCCCAAATTAATCAACTCTTGGGAACTGACATTCACTTTATGCCCCCCGTCGGAGGTTCGAGTTCTCGGGCACGGGTGCGTGTGTTGACCTCAGCGTAAGTTAGTTGAAGCTAGATTAAGTAGCGTGTAAGCCTAGGTACCGATGTCCTCAGCAGTCTGGTCCCATACGAACTTACCAAAAATTTTCAAATTTCAGGTTATGAAACTGTCAACAGCCATCTCATTCGTAAATGCCGGAAAGCTCCGAGTGCGTGAGTGTTTCAAGGAAAAACCGAATAGACGCTGGAAAAACAGAGGCGCATCAAAGAACGCAGCAAGTCGAACTTCATTGTGCATAAGGTCGCAGTACCACCAATATCTCACAGTATTGTTAGAGTGCACATACGCCAATTTTTCTCCAGTTGACAACAACGCATCTCGTCAGGCTGTAAAATTTTATTATGTTTTATAGTGAAACTACAGCATTACTGGTGACTGAAGGGTCAGATTTCATTAAACACACTTTATACTACTGATAGCAGCACCAGAGGAAGAAAATTAAGTCAGACGAGGAAATATTGGTCACAAAAAGGAACTCGCCAAATGCTGAAAACCCGAAAAAGAATCCTTTACTATTATTTTACGAGGACCAATTCGGTAGATAATAGTGATTGGACCTGACCGGAAAGCGGATTGGGTACAATACCTGCGAGTACTAGTTCTCAAACAAGTTGAAGGATGTGTCGTCGCACATGTTCTACTCTGAGGTTCACAAAACGATAATTTTACCTTTGAAATTAAACGCAGCTCAAATACGAATGAAAGGCTGATTTTCAAACACACAGTTCGTTATTGTTTTCTGTAGCTATTGTGCCCAGAGATCATCGCCAATGACAAGCTCATCCGTCACCAAGCGGCGTTTCGCTGCCATTGTGCTGAATACATTTACAGCATTCGATGCAATACATAGACGATGCAAATCTATTTCGATGTGCTCTGATGGTGTCGTATGTCACCTCGAAAACATTTATTGAGTATCGAAATCCTTTTATTACCACGTTTTAGGCCGCAGTTTTACTACTAATGCTGAGATAGGTGAGTGGAGAAAAGGAGAGTTCTAGTCATAGTCTAACCACGCTAATTTGAGTTTCCCGTTGTGTTATCAGTTACGGCAAAATTTGAAGTGGATTATTAAATAAAGAAAGCATCGGGGACTTCTTGAGAAACCCTTGTGCATTTGCTTTTATGCATTGTTACAAATGGCCAAGACATCAACAAGGTGTTGAATGCTATCTTTCCTTTTACATGTGAGAATAGTACATTCCTCTAAAATTCCATGAATCCAAGTGTTATTTGGATTTAAAGATTTTGTAACTCTTCCGATTATTGGCAATAACATGACACAAGCAAGAATTTAGAACGTCCTGCGTAGGTATGATGTACAAACCACTACAATTTTCTGAAGGTCGTTTCGGAAGCAGACAGACGGCAACAGGGCAAGTGGCTTGTAGAGATACTGTAGATTGTAGGCTCAGACACAGTTAATAATCGAACAGCAAATAAAGTTAAATATGATCCGTTCTTCTATCCGTCATCTTGGAGCACATCCAATAATAACACACACGGATTTGTACTTACGAAATATTTTCGTGTGACTAATAATTCAGCACACACACTGTATGTCTACCACTTTTATGATCAGTAATTTTAAATAACAGAATCTCAGAAAACCATCGCGTTTAAAAAACAGTACACCACGGGAATTTTCATTTTTAAGGGAACCTTACGTTTATAATACGAGTTTGAAAACGAGAAAGACCAATTCATGATAAATGGCCCACATTTTGACCTCGAGTCAATGCCATAAGCAAATAATAATAACGTAAAACCTAAATAAAATGACAAAAAACACAGTCTGGTTAGGGATACCATCTCTTGCAGTGTTTTCTGTTTACAGCGCCTTCGTGTACTCTAAGATGAGGCTTCAACATCCATAAACAGCACTTAAAGAGGTAATGTCAAAACACTGTTACAGGAACCTTGTCACATAGTGAGTCAAATATACACTCCTGGAAATGGAAAAAAGAACACATTGACACCGGTGTGTCAGACCCACCATACTTGCTCCGGACACTGCGAGAGGGCTGTACAAGCAATGATCACACGCACGGCACAGCGCACACACCAGGAACCGCGGTGTTGGCCGTCGAATGGCGCTAGCTGCGCAGCATTTGTGCACCGCCGCCGTCAGTGTCAGCCAGTTTGCCGTGGCATACGGAGCTCCATCGCAGTCTTTAACACTGGTAGCATGCCGCGACAGCGTGGACGTGAACCGTATGTGCAGTTGACGGACTTTGAGCGAGGGCGTATAGTGGGCATGCGGGAGGCCGGGTGGACGTACCGCCGAATTGCTCAACACGTGGGGCGTGAGGTCTCCACAGTACATCGATGTTGTCGCCAGTGGTCGGCGGAAGGTGCACGTGCCCGTCGACCTGGGACCGGACCGCAGCGACGCACGGATGCACGCCAAGACCGTAGGATCCTACGCAGTGCCGTAGGGGACCGCACCGCCACTTCCCAGCAAATTAGGGACACTGTTGCTCCTGGGGTATCGGCGAGGACCATTCGCAACCGTCTCCATGAAGCTGGGCTACGGTCCCGCACACCGTTAGGCCGTCTTCCGCTCACGCCCCAACATCGTGCAGCCCGCCTCCAGTGGTGTCGCGACAGGCGTGAATGGAGGGACGAATGGAGACGTGTCGTCTTCAGCGATGAGAGTCGCTTCTGCCTTGGTGCCAATGATGGTCGTATGCGTGTTTGGCGCCGTGCAGGTGAGCGCCACAATCAGGACTGCATACGACCGAGGCACACAGGGCCAACACCCGGCATCATGGTGTGGGGAGCGATCTCCTACACTGGCCGTACACCTCTGGTGATCGTCGAGGGGACACTGAATAGTGCACGGTACATCCAAACCGTCATCGAACCCATCGTTCTACCATTCCTAGACCGGCAAGGGAACTTGCTGTTCCAACAGGACAAGGCACGTCCACATGTATCCCGTGCCACCCAACGTGCTCTAGAAGGTGTAAGTCAACTACCCTGGCCAGCAAGATCTCCGGATCTGTCCCCCATTGAGCATGTTTGGGACTGGATGAAGCGTCGTCTCACGCGGTCTGCACGTCCAGCACGAACGCTGGTCCAACTGAGGCGCCAGGTGGAAATGAATTCACGGTGTTCTTATTTCAATTTCCAGGATCCTACGCAGTGCCGTAGGGGACCGCACCGCCACTTCCCAGCAAATTAGGGACACTGTTGCTCCTGGGGTATCGGCGAGGACCATTCGCAACCGTCTCCATGAAGCTGGGCTACGGTCCCGCACACCGTTAGGCCGTCCCAGGAAGGGGAAACTTTATTGACACATTCCTGGGGTCAGATACATCACATGATCACTGGGGTCAGATACATCACATGATCACACTGACAGAACCGCAGGCACATAGACACAGGCAACAGAGCATGCACAATGTCGGCACTAGTACAGTGTATATCCACCTTTCGCAGCAATGCAGGCTGCTACTCTCCCATGGAGACGATCGTAGAGATGCTGGATGTAGTCCTGTGGAACGGCTTGCCATGCCATTTCCACCTGGCGCCTCAGTTGGACCAGCGTTCGTGCTGGACGTGCAGACCGCGTGAGACGACGCTTCATCCAGTCCCAAACATGCTCAATGGGGGACAGATCCGGAGATCTTGCTGGCCAGGGTAGTTGACTTACACCTTCTAGAGCACGTTGGGTGGCACGGGATACATGCGGACGTGCATTGTCCTGTTGGAACAGCAAGTTCCCTTGCCGGTCTAGGAATGGTAGAACGATGGGTTCGATGACGGTTTGGATGTACCGTGCACTATTCAGTGTCCCCTCGACGATCACCAGAGGTGTACGGCCAGTGTAGGAGATCGCTCCCCACACCATGATGCCGGGTGTTGGCCCTGTGTGCCTCGGTCGTATGCAGTCCTGATTGTGGCGCTCACCTGCACGGCGCCAAACACGCATACGACCATCATTGGCACCAAGGCAGAAGCGACTCTCATCGCTGAAGACGACACGTCTCCATTCGTCCCTCCATTCACGCCTGTCGCGACACCACTGGAGGCGGGCTGCACGATGTTGGGGCGTGAGCGGAAGACGGCCTAACGGTGTGCGGGACCGTAGCCCAGCTTCATGGAGACGGTTGCGAATGGTCCTCGCCGATACCCCAGGAGCAACAGTGTCCCTAATTTGCTGGGAAGTGGCGGTACGGTCCCCTACGGCACTGCGTAGGATCCTACGGTCTTGGCGTGCATCCGTGCGTCACTGCGGTCCGGTCCCAGGTCGACGGCCACGTGCACCTTCCGCCGACCACTGGCGACAACATCGATGTACTGTGGAGACCTCACGCCTCACGTGTTGAGCAATTCGGCGGTACGTCCACCCGGCCTCCCGCATGCCCACTATACGCCCTCGCTCAAAGTCCGTCAACTGCACATACGGTTCACGTCCACGCTGTCGCGGCATGCTACCAGTGTTAAAGACTGCGATGGAGCTCCGTATGCCACGGCAAACTGGCTGACACTGACGGCGGCGGTGCACAAATGCTGCGCAGCTAGCGCCATTCGACGGCCAACACCGCTGTTCCTGGTGTGTGCGCTGTGCCGTGCGTGTGATCATTGCTTGTACAGCCCTCTCGCAGTGTCCGGAGCAAGTATGGTGGGTCTGACACACCGGTGTCAATGTGTTCTTTTTTCCATTTCCAGGAGTGTAGTTAGCATCATCACCCGCATAACAGTCTTTAGCTCTAAGTGTGTATGCTGTCTCAGCATTATTTATAGCGCCATGTACCCACCTGTCCGGTCGTTCTCCCTGTCTTTTCATATATCTTGGAATACGTCGAATATATTCCTTGATCTACCATGCATTTGTACCTTTCGGTCATTTCCATTCCATTTCCACTACAGTCTTAATTACGTCTGGTTTAAATTGCGACATAAAGTCGATGTTATGCGGATACTGAGCACGTCTGTTTCAGCGCCTTTTTGGCCGCTGATAAGATCTGTGCACTTGTTGATATCAGCGGCCAAAACAGCGGCGAAATGGACGAGCTCGTATAACTACATCTTCCAGTTCTGTGTCTTTATTGATACATCTGTTTATTCTTGTGACTAATTTCCAAACTCGTTTTTCCGTTTTTTGCTAAGCAGCCACCGTTTCTGTATAAAATCCACCGTCTACTTCCCTCAATCAAGACTGCTAACACCGATTGTAAGAATTACTTTTCAGGCACGTCGGCAGCAAAATTCTGGGAACCCTATCTAACTCACCTACAGCACACTAGGCCATTTTTACCTTTCTGCTTCTTTTACTGCCCATAGAATTCCCTAACTGCAAAAACTTGTGATCTGGTTCTAAGAATTATTGCTCATTTGTCGAGTTTGTTGATGTGCTGGCTAGCCCAAGCAAAAAAAATACATGATAATACGATGAAATCTGTGTTTAAAATACACTACGAAGAAAGAAAAGCTTGAGAACTGAGTGGAATAACTAAAATAATGAACAAAGTGTTCATGGTCGTCCAGCCGCCTCGAGTGCTAGGAATGCCACGAGCTTTCGACAATACACCTCTTTGCCATGGTGAATTCGAATGACTGCTGACGGCCTGCTGATACTCTCTTAGCTGCCAGATGTGACGGCACTGGTGTCCACATATGTGGATATACGTTGACTCTGCTTTCGATGTTAAAGTCTGTTGTGCTTGGAAAAATTATCTCATGCGTCTTTGTCCAGTTATGTGGACGATGATGCTTACCATATATATATTTGACCCACTACCGTGTAAATGTCTACTATGACCGAGTTTCGACATTACCTCCTCAAGATTTGGTTATGAACATTTGGGCCCCATCTTAGAGCACACGAAGGCAATGTAGACAGAGAGCACCGGAAGAGATGGTATCCCCAGCCAGGCTGTGATTTTTGCTATTTTATTTAAGTTTAACGTCATTATTATTTGCTTATGGTATTGCCTCGAGAGCAAAATTTGGGCCATTTAACCTCGTGATTTCTGAATCCCTCATCGTGCTGAGAAATTTACTGCTGTGTTCTCAGCGATTTTTATTTAAAGAGATTTTTTAATAACACTGTCCCAGAAGCCATTAGTGCGAGAGGTCGTCAAATTTGACACTGACAAGGAAGTACTTGTCACGGATGGCAGCCCAAGATTATTTTATTCAGTATTACCGACTGGAGACTGTATATTCTTATTCAACTAAAATGACGTAGCTACATGTATGTGAATGGCTGGTAGCTGACTGGAAATTGATGAAACGGCCACTCTGCAGCACATTGAAGCCCTGATAAAAAGAGGAGTTCCTACAGCACACAACATTCTAAAAATCACCCTTCACTTCCCCCTTCATTAGCTAAACAGCGGTGTAAGGCCACATATTGATAGAAATCAATGGTCTTCTTGGGCAATGTAATTACATATGGCTGACAACGGGTCATTACAAGCGAAACAGATGGGTTCTTATCGTCGCTGCAAAAGGAAATCACTCTTTAAATAGCAGCGCTCTATATGAAATCGATCAAGGGCCCTCCGGCACCCTTCAGTGACTAGCACTTGGTACGCTGAAGCTGCGCAATCTTACCGACATGCCACAAGAATTTATCTGTCACCTAAGGTCCATTTCTACCTACAGGTGCGTAACTCCCTACTCAAACCAAAATGAAAGCTTTCAGCGAAGCGGTATGTTTCACCCATCCTTCCAAAAGAACGGGTCATATTGTTCATTATCCTGTATATGAAACAGCGGTTGCCTTGCTAACTTTTGTTATAGCGAATTTTCGTAACCGAAGGATAGGATTATAACCTCATTGGAATTAATTTTTACGGAGGCTGTTAAAAATTAAGAGAGCGTTCAAGAGTGATCGTAACTCCCACCGACAACGAGTTCTCACCAAAAGTAGACTAAATTTATATACTGTCAGTACATCGCCAGGTTTTCGGTTTGCTTGGTTCTTCAGTTGAAGGTGAAATTATAGAAAAATTAATTGAAATTATAAATCTGAAATATCAATTAACTACCAGTAGCTAATTTCAGCATTTTCCGTACTGTAATTAACTGAAATGTTCACAAGCGTTTCATTTCGCTGCTGATGGACGCAAAATTAATAGAAATACGGATCTACTACTCCTTTGTTTTTGTTCTGTTTTTAGCTATTAGCTGCATATTTTAAACATTATATTCAACTGTAAATTATTTCTTTGCCTAGATAGCAGTGCGTAAGAGTAAAATTAACGGTGCTTGCAACCTAATTATTGAAATGCGAACTATTTAGAACTAGCTGTTGTGTGAAGTTTGTACTGTTCGATTTTTACCACCTATACGTGGCTTTTTCCATGTCTTCACCTTTTTGTCATTCATCTCCTACGCAGAAAGTAAACAGCAACGATATATGTCATCTAAAGAGAATATGAGATATTTCAATCTGCAGTCGTTCGTGTAACTGACAATCAAATGAAGAATATTACAGATATGTGGACCGACAGACAACAACAGATGGCTTCAATCACACTGTTGGACCGAAACAATAGTAAAAAGTCGCTATGAGACAACACATGGCTAATTGTGAGCAACTAAATTATTCGATAAAACCATTGCCAAAGAGAAGTATTTTCTAAACGTAGGTAAAAGCTTGTTTAGATACCACATGGAATCGTCCACAGTCCAGTGTCATGTACTGTCATGTGTTGCTCAGACACCACAAACCGTTCACTCCCAGAAGGTCACATGTCTAACATACAGGCAGCATTTCGATCTGCATTACATAGAGGACGAGCACCATGCTATCGGGTGCTGTCTTGCTGGAATTTAGCGCCTGTTATGAGCTGAACAATAATCATGATTTTCTAAAGTACTGGTCACTGAATCATCCATCATTTTCAACGTTTTTCATAGTCCACTAGAACCAGCGGCATCTTCACTAGCTTCATTTTCGGTGACCCTCTAATTAAACGATCCAAAGCACTTGCTGGACCATGATTCCGAATCGTCAACATATCAAATATAGTGTGCACATTAGCCCAGACAGTGGCAAAAAGTAAGCTATTTGTTCACGTTGTTGGATAAGTCTGGGTAGGATACCACGTTTCTAAATTCCCCTTTACAAATGGCTAAAATATGTATAATGCTCTGAAAACAAAATAACGTGAATAGGAATCCACAAATGGAAACCAATTAAACTTCTCACAACAGGTTTTGCGTTACCCTTACGTGTCAATCTGACTTCATTCATCGGAAAACTTTTTCTCAGTCTCTTTTGGACACAAGTAACCGGTAAGTACAGTGACCTGTGCAGTGGGCTGAAAATTAAACGTGCACTTTTCAGTCAACATACCTCGAAAGCTCTTTTCAAACTTAGACTCTGTGTACATTAACGTTATATGGCAAGAATTGTCTGCTTGCGAAATTACCCGTAAAACTGAAATAAGTCACGGCGGAGTCATTTGAACATTCAATCGATATCGTTGATGGGTCAAATGGCTCTGAGTACTATGGGACTTAACATCTGAGGTCATCAGCCCCCTGGAACTTAGAACTACTTAAACCTAACTAAGGACATCACACACACCCATGCACGAGGCAGGATTCGAACCTGCGATCGTAGCGGCCGCGTGGTTCCAGGCTGAAGCGCCTAGGACCGCTCGGCCACACTGGCCGGCGATATCGTCAGACTCAAAGATGTATCTCTTAACGGTCACACGCGTTTTGTCCGGTTTGATGCTATCCGCCTAGACTTTCTGTGCTGTACCAAATTCCTCATCTAGCATACCCAACATCCTAAATTATTTGTTGGATGTATTAAAATATCTATCTTCCCTTATAGTTTTTGTGCTCTTCTTCTCAGATTAGTACCGTGGAAGTTATTTCCTACCGTCTAAACACGTGTTCTTTCATCCCAACCCTTGTTCTTTTCATCCATCTGCCTTCCATCCCAAGGAACCACGAATTCATGAGAAAACGATTACGTCGGATTTGATAACATGCATGTGACGCACGGTTCCTGTAATATATGCATGTTGACCATTGGTGTGAAATAAGTCGAGGCCTTTAAATTATCCATTCCCAGAATCTAATGGACTAAGATCAAGTGAAGGGGGAGGCCATTGAAGAGGACCTTCTCTACCAGTCCATTGCTCATGACGTGTTTGTGTTAGGTACCGTTGTACGACGCTTAGAAAATGGATTGGTGCCCAGACGTGCATAAGACACACATGTTGTCTTTCTGCAAGTGTAATGTTCTCCAATAGTGCTGGTGCTCAGTTGCGCATTAATTTGTCCGTCGCACTCGAGTCCTGGTCGAAGAATGGCACTAAAGCGATACTGCTGCCTTGCTTCCACGATACCTCGAGGATTTGCGTCTACAAATATGTAATCTGACATTGTGGACTGAGGGCCGGCACACGCTAGAAGTTACATGCATAAAGTAATTGGTCGTGCAGAATTAACCACTCAAGAGCTTTGTTTATGTCTTCAGAAGCTCCATCTCTTCACAAATTTTTTTCAGGATGATTTATTCGTCTCTACCATGAACCCTTTCTTTGTTCCTAATGATCTTGTGTGTGCGAGTCGCTAAAACCACCTGATAAACTTTCTCTTCTCACGTTGAATGCGGAGTTGAGAATGTCTATTGGCGTACATGACACGCATCTGTCGACTAATGCTCAACCATAGCAGAATAGCATGTCGGCCATTTCCCTGCGTTTTTCACACTCCACGAAATCAGTAGACTTGTCCTGAAGCCAGGACAACATTAGAAAGATACGTATAGAATGTCTGATGGAGGATACAGATGTGCTACGTGTGACAATATCACAGATAGAGAATCAACTGCAGAGGCAATCACAACAAACAAGAAATGAGCAATGAACATCAACAGCTGGATAGTGTACGCCATTAAGGACACCATTAAGGACTAACCGTTCTTCCATATCTCAGTAAGTTTTGTTTCCGGATATGGTAACATAGATCTACCGATTCGAGTGCCTTAGCTCATATACACGAGTCTTCCAGACCAAGGAACCGTGGAAGGTTCGACGTCGAAGAGACAACGCTTGACATGTGTGAGGTCAGACGTTTTTTCCGAGTCTTACACATTCCATAATTGAGAGTTTCAAATGGTTCAAATGGCTCTGAGCACTATGGGACTTAACATCTATGGTCATCAGTCCCCTAACCTAAGGACAGCACACAACACCCAGTCATCACGAGGCAGAGAAACATAATTGAGAGTAGCGATAGCGTGTTCTCTCTTCACTTTTTCATTAATTCTTCATCAAACAACTTGTTTTTAACTAGAACTACTTGCTGAATAGTTCTGTACTATCATCTACATTGCCAGAAAATAAAACAGCAGCACCTTCACGAAAAGGTGATTTTACTGACAACTAAGCGACGGGGAGTCCTTCACTATAGGACTGTATGATAAATTCAGACCAAATGAAACACACATGTAACAATAAAAGGTAGGAATGAGGACAATATCGGCCGTGTGATTTCAAAGGAACCATCTCACCATTTGCTTTAATTTGAGAAACAAATTCCCGATAATTCCCGTCTGGAACACAGCATTGTATGGGAAGTGAATCATAGTATTATGAAGAAAATGATGCATAGCTTCTGGGATACTGTGGAAAGAACAAAAATAAGGCGTTTGAGATGTGGCGTTAGCCAATAAATGCTGAAAATTAAGTATGCTGATAGGATAAGATCTAAGGTCGGCGTCCTCAGAATCGGAAAGAAAAGTAATATGTAGAAAAAACTAAGCCAGAGAAGGAACAAGAGGAAGGAAATACTTTTCCAAAATAAATAATTGCAATGAAACGTGCACTGATTTGAAACTTCTCTTGTCCCAGCCCGGAAAATAATTTTAATATACTAGGAAGTTTCGAAATAGTGCACATTGTACTAGAGACTCATTCTGAAGATTGTGAAGAAAGAGAGAAATTGGAATACGCACGACTAAAACAGAGGAAGTTAGGTGTAGCCGCTACTCTGAGGTAAGGAGATTGACGCAATTGAGATTATTGTGAAGGACCTTAAAAAACATACTTTTTATACAGGTACAACAACCAGTCACAAGAGGTATAAAAAGTTCACTCACATTTAACCATCAAATATTTCATTATGCTCAAGTAGGTTACATAGCGTCGTCCATGTTTACTGATTGTTTCGCCCAATGAGTACCTACTTCGTGTGATTATAATATAATTTACGAATGATTTCATTGTACACTTCACATCTATAAGTCACATTTATAATGAAAAATTATAGTTTTTATCCTACATAATATTACGTATTCAATAGAAAATGATATATTACACTTTATTTCATATGATGTAAATTTTTTATTCAACTTTTAAGATCTGTTTCCTCACTTCTGCAAAGACACATTTTACTATGTTCATGTACTTTACATAGCGTCTGTAACTCAAAGTCTTTGATACCTTATCGTCTTTGGAAGCTTTGTACAGCTAATTATCAGTGAAATGTACAACAAATACGTATGTAGTACATGTCTAACACAAAGATTGTTTGAAAAAATAGGGTATAACTAACCAACGCACGTGTTGTTCAGGAAAAAAAAATCACGAAAGTTTCCCCCAAGTTTTAAGACCATGCCTGAAACTTACAAATCTGTTCCTCATCTTTACTGAATTTTGAACAAAAATAAATTTTTGTTTATCTTACACCATCAAACAATTAACGACCACAAAACAAGGCCACAGCTTGGAGATTTTATTTAGCTATCTAAAGATGTATTTTTAAAAAATCTGGGGTAATAACGGTGAATAAAATTTTTAAAACGTGCTAGTGGCTGGTTCAAGTTATAATCCTTATAATTACATTACAAATAAATGTTCTCGCCAATATACACGCCTTTTTCATTCACAACTGTCTTGATCCTATTTGATGGACTTTTAACAATTTACGATATCAGAACCAGTATCTTGTTACGAAAGTAACATGTCGAGTAGTCATTTAAAATTCTGTTTATTTTAAGTGACTACGATGGGTGTTACATGTTTATTTTGTGTTTTAATACCAAGTAAGAGGTGAAACCGATAACTGTCATCTGCCCACAAAATGCGATCAAGATGTTTTTGAAAATAGATCGCGAGCTCTAATTTGACTAAGTGAAATTTCACTGAACTTATCAGAACATTCAAAAGACTGTGGAGCAACTCCCGCACTCAACAACATCAAAATAATGCTGTGGAATGGATATTATACTATCCTACACAGCGTAAGTAGGGAAAAGTCATCACTCGGCAAATAGTGAGGCGGTGAGGGCTGGAACAAACGGCTCATCCGCACGGTCGATAACTACTAGGTCCAAGTAGTGAACGATCGGGTAGAACCAGAGTCGAAAACACAGCTAAGTTGGTTCAGATTGAATAACTGAGCAGAGAGAACCGTAAAGCAAGAAACAATCTCATTGTACCAAGTAGCCCAGATTCGAAGGAAGGATCATAGGTGGTCAGAACTGACTCCAAAGAACAGTTTACTAAAACCATATTCACTTTTACATGTATCAGTTTTCTCAACCTTTTAATTATCTCTTGAGAATTAATATAGCATGAAACCTAAGCGTCTTGATAATGGCAAAGGAGTTTGTTGTTTAATGGCTTCCCTGAGGGCTTCTCCAGATGGGTGGGGTTGTGGCCTGAACGGTTACAGAATTTGAGACAGGTTCAAAAAATGGTTCAAATGGCTCTGAGCACTATGGGACTTAACATCTGAGGTCGTAACCCCTTAGAACTTAGAACTACTTAAACCTAACTAACCTAACGACATCACATACATCCATGCCCGAGACTGGATTCGAACCTGCGATCTTAGCAGTCGTGCAGCTCCGGACTGAAGCGCCTAAAACCGCTCGGCCACCAGAGCCGGCTTTTGAGTCAGGTAGAGTCATGCTCAAAAGTATCCGAACGACCTGAACTGCATTTCGCCCTATTGAAAATGGTTCCAACAACTCACCACTAGAAAACACTGATCTGTATCGCAATAACTCAAAATGTAAAGTAATACGACGATGCTACAAATATTAGGGAACACCTTATCACAGATAATACAGTCCTTAAGGCTTGTAAGCTCACAATTGTTAAAATAAATGACATACCTGAAATGTTACCACTCTCATTATTACGTCAGATAGGTAATACACGTAGTAAGTTCGTCGTATTCACGATTTCTTCTTCAAAGTAACATACCGTACTTATTATTTAACACAAAGACATTAAAAATTTAAGTTATTCACGAGCAGCTAGTTGAGAATATGTATGAACTTCAAATGACACGACGAACCGTCTCGTTATGCATCTGGATTCAAACCCAGGTCATGCAGACTAAGCAAAGACTTCGTGACTGACGGTAGCTAACAGTCATTCCTGATTAGGCATACAGAGAGTGATATACCTCGATTTTAGACAGTATCAGTTAGCAAATATCAACTTTAAATTATATAACACACATTTTTATCGGACGCGAATTCCTACAGAGCACCTATTGACCCTGTTGATAAACTACGAGAGATGTCAAATATTGCTTCTTAACAAGCAACTTACTTGAAATGCCGTAAGGTAAGGCTTTGTGTTGGACAGGGATTCGAACCCAGAACCTAATCGGATAGATATCGAAGCACAATCAACTGTGACATTTCGGATTTTCTCGGCTGTAGCTAGATGTTTTAACTGAAATGACGGGACGAAACATTAATTTTTTCGTTCTCAGGTCTCCAACACGGCACCTATTGCTGTTATACTCTAGAGAAAACGAACGTTAAATATGGGTTTGCTGCACCAGCAGCGACATGTGAACATGTTTGAACTAGAAATAATATGACGAAGAGATCAGTGCTGACTGGGAGTAGAGCTCCACACATATCGTTGTCGACTACACACAAAGAGACGTCAGCTACCGAATTTTTCTCCACCAGCAGCTCGGAATAACATCTTGAACTTACAGTGATCTCGCAAATAGTTCTGTGTCTTACTGGGAGTCAAAAACGTCACATATCGTTAGTGTTGACAATGAAAAGATATTAAAAATCAGAATTATTGTCCACCAGCAGATAGGTGTTCTCATGCTAGAGCTTGATAATACATAATGAAATCTTTATTGCCGGGCCAGGATTTGAACCCATTCACGCGCAATAAGTGGAGATGTTGAGGAATCTGCAGCTTTGAACAAACAACAAATTGTAGCCGAGCTGTATTGTCACGAAGGGATCAAATTCGGCGTTAAGGGCGGTCTGAGCTGTATTCCCAGTTCAAAACCAATTTTATCGACATACAGAAGCTCAGATAAGAGATGGAATAAGTGTCCTGTGAGCCCACATAGCGTTTGTTTCGTCACTAGAAATAAAAAAACTAGTATAAGAAAGGTTACTGGTGATAGAGTTTCTAAATGTCGCCACTCGAGACTTTATTGTGGTTCAACCTAACGTCTACTTTATAGAGAAGGATTATCATTTTTAATGTGAATTTCAGACCACAATGCCATTATATCTTCTTCAATTGGTGTAGCTATAAGAGAATCGAATCTGTTTCTGCCTGTCTAAAGTCATTGACCGACGTCGGAATCGAACCCAGACCATACATATATGAAGCTATCATCAGCTCAACAGACCACCAACACCTCTGTGGCTCTTTTTTCTGCCATAACGCCCTTGCGCTACACTGGATGAGAATTCTGACACACAGACTCCCTGTAGTAATTTGCAGCATGTTCAGTAAATTCATTTACTTGGTTGTCCTAATCACCACGAACTAGCTGCCTCAGCTACCCAGTGCATACATTCGACCCTATTCTGTAATCACCAACAAAAAAAAAAAAAAATCACGTAACTGCTACCTACACAGAACTGCCACCAGTGTAGAATGAAGAAATTTAAATAGGAAGTGTTCCTTTCCACTTGAGCTACACTTTTGCACTATCTGTTTGTTGAAAACATTGTGCAGTGCAAAAAAAAGGTGTAACTGTTAGTCTCTTTTTGAGTTCTTGAGCTGTTGCAGGTACGTGTCGGCTAGTAGCGTAATGGTAAATGTCACGACCCGTAGGTAAGATGTCGCGAGTTCGAGAACATACATTGCTACATTTTTTAAAACGCAATTCTACTGTCTGCTGAAGTTATCAATGTAATGGAACTTGTAACATAATTCCCTTCACTTCTCAACCCAAAATAGTCGCATGAGGAAAAAGGGCTAACTTCTGCGACATTTTGTACTTTTCAGGTTTAATAGACAGCCCGGCAGCAGATGCATGTGGAATCTTTTGTCTTATGTATGGGGAGAGCGCATCGTGCCAAAATACGTCGGAAAAGTATTATCTACATTAGCTGTCGTCTGGTAGTGGCATTTTATTCTTCTTCAAACCTTGTTTGACAGCTTTAACTCAGAACAAGTTTTCTACATGCATGTAATCAAGAAACTGCATGTGCATTGTCAGACTGTTATAGATAACATCAGAGAACTCGCATATATCGTTGATGATTAATTTCTCTCTCATGTTTACTATTGTTTTAACAACACTAAAGGAAACCTTACGAAAATTGTGAGCTGTATTATAAGAAATGAAATAAAACTACCCATAAAAACCTTACGTGGAGAGTCTGTTTTAATAAAACTGAGTACCTGTACTCAAGCGTGGCTCTATCGACACGAATTAGTAAAATACTACTCACTTAGATTTTGATTGGGTTTGTGTTTAATTGGTATGCTGTGTCATACTCAAGATGCATGCAAATGTGGCATTTCATAAATAAAGTTATGTATTCCTAGAAACCCAAAATTTGCTTTTCACCAGCGGAAACAGGCGTTACTTGTTGCGCAGCATTGTAAGTTTTTCCACATTGCACTATGAGCCGAAAGTATTTTCTTGCGATTTCCTTATCGATGTTGAATCTGACTGCCTGTAGCTCTTTCACAGGAGGGATAAAAACGCTACAAGCAGGGAGACTAGAACTGCGAACCATAACATACTCTATTAACAGATCAGCAGGTTACCACAGAGCTGGCGAAGTAGTGTATGTCTTAGTTTTCGTAAACAGCTATTTAAAGGACGAGATTAGTTGCGATTTCCACGTCCAACGACTTTCCTGGGCTGAATGCCGTAAATTTGCAATCTTTAGGTACACTTCAAGCTATAATAACTCAGGTTATTCAATGGAAATGACAGGTAATATCATGTGAACTTTGAGGCTTAATTCCGTGCACACCAGGAAGTAACTCGTCGATCACAGAGTTGCCAAATATACCTTGCCTTGTTGCCAAATCTCAGTTGCAGTACTAGCAGGAAGAAGACGAACCGATGTGATCCTACAGCAGGCTGGGAAGTGACCACAGCTGGTACTTTCACAGACGCGGCTGCGACGGCCTGGAATACGTAATGCGTCTGATTCGCATTTCTGTAACTAGGTTTAGGGACTGAAGCGTAGTTACTTACAATATTCAGAACTGATTGCAAACTAAGCATCATAAATCAGTAACTCTCATAGCTGTTTTTATATTTCTTTCCTAAGTGTGCTCAAAACTAAGAAATTCATTCACAGACGTTTTCGTGCCATGTCGATAGTCATGCACAACAAACAAATAAAAATTAAAAAAAATGTGTGTGTGTATGTGACAGAGAGAGAGAAAAAATCAAAAAGAATGAGAGAGAGAGAGAGAGAAAAAACTTGTTGTCAAGAAATTGAATCATGGAATGTAAAGAAATCTTTCATTAAAATGACACGTTCCACATCATTACGAAATATCGTATTCATGATCTATGAAATAAGAATTAATCTAATCTAATTTAATCATATCATATTGATGACTAGCCATGAAGAGGCATGAATTACCGTAATTTTTGCCAATACCAGTAACCAAATCTAAACCTGAAAATAAAAGACGACAATTTTTGTAATATACTTGGACTTCTATCAAGACCCTTTCGTCACTGTTAACTCCATTTTGAAGTGACAAAGTGTGCATGCATTTAAAGATGGAGTGCATGATGTGAAGTTCTGCGATGGAGATACGAACCCAACACGTAATCGGATTGTTAACTAAGTAAAATCAAATGTTACGCATCGGTTTTTCTCTCCAGCTGCTAGGTGTTTGAATCTAAAATAAGGATAAAAAATTTTGTGCCTAAGCGACAATCGAACTGCACACCTACCGTGCATCCACGAATATAGCTTAAGTATCAGTTGCTTACTCACTAACAGTAAGATGTGTGGGTGTTTGACCAGAAATAACGACACCTATTGCGATTATTGGCAACACATGAACAGACATTACAAATTCACGCTAATTTTCACTAGCAGGCCGGTGTCTACGTGACAGGGCTTGAAATGAAATTACGAATATTTTTGTACTAGATCAGGATTCGGCTCCACATACTTACCTTTGGAGGAGACCTGGAGAAGATTGCAGTCCGTGGAAAAGGAACGAAATGATTGAACTATACTGTTCCGAGAGATTCAGATCCTCGAAAGAGGAGATGCGAATTCGAATCACAGTCCAGCACCAAATTTTTCAACGTCTCTAGTTCAATCAAGTACAAGTAAAATAAGAGCCCTGTTCCTTTAAATGGCTATCGGTTCATCAAATAAAATAACATTTTCTAATGTAAGTAACTTTACTGGCGACTGTATTTCTGTTTACCATGACTTCCACTATGTAATTTCCCAACGTAAACCGGCTCTGCCCAGTTGGTAATGAAGGAACGTGATGTTTAATGCAGATTCTGGATTATAACGTCTTTCTCTTGAGGTTACCAGAAGTACAGTAAATCTGTTTGTGCCTCTAGAAATTAAATGCCTGAACCCACGCATTTCACCTGAGATAGTTCGTTCCACCAGACCACTGTGGCCACATTTCCCAGCCCCAGGAGTGTGCTGTAACAGATGATGTGCTTAGCTTACAAAATTAGTAACGGTGGAAAAAACGCGAGTCTATTAAATGGTTAAGTAGAAGCAAGTTTTGACGCGGAGATTATGCTGTTCTCATGTCAGCAGGATGTAAAGATTCTTCTAGGCATCATAGGCTCGATGTGAAGCCATTTTGAAGTATTCACAAATTCAACAAATTTCTTAGTTCGAGAAAATCCTTTGGGAAGTGTGAAGTTACCGGATGATTCGATTATTAGCGTCATTATTACTATCATTTTCTTCATACCGCTGCTGGAACACTGTACTTGAAGATCATTAGATGCCTTTTGGTCACTACAGAAGTAGTTTCCCAAGAACAGGTTCTTTCCCTGTCTACGGCATCCTTTTCATGTTAATATCAAACGTCAGCAATTACTCGTAGATTACATTAAAACTAAAGTAATTGATGAAGACGTTACTTGATAACAAAAACACGCTGCCTTTCTTCATTTACTTGCGCCTAGGAATGGCTGTCGAGTACTGCCAAACCCAAAGGCAAGAGATCTTACTGCCTTCCGATATATGTCGCTGTCAGTTCTTCCATATGATTTGGTCGACATGACCTGCTTCAAATTGTGTATGATAGGCTATGTTTTAGAAAATCAATTGTTTTCCTTTGCAATAAACAGAAAGATTTTCATTCTAAGCTATCCAGGTTCAAAATTTTAGCGATATTAGTTCAAATTTAATATTCGCTTCTGTAATGTAGGAAAGTATTTCACAGTTGCAAAACTCGCATCCGACTCATTGACCTTACACTTAGTCGCTGACAATAAATTCTAGCTCAGAGTCACACCAGATTAAGTAACCTAAAGTAGCAAAGACTGTTTGCCAGTGCTCTTTTTCACTGGAAAATATGGAATTCACTTATTGGGCTCCATAAGTACCCTGTAACAGTAATTTCTGTGTGTACGCAATGCGTAGGGATTGTAGAATTTAGTGGTGCTCTCTCTTCCACTTCTTTATACAATATGTCTGACCCAAACGGACCCTTTATCATTACAGGCCCTGGGCAGTGCAACATCATACTGGCAACAGTAATGTGCTTATACTGACAGCCTCACTGTTCGTTTTATCTGATTTTATAATCATTTAAATAAAACAACATGACCTTCCAGTAGGAGACATTTCGTCCGCCTTTTCCTTGTGTGAAATTTGTCGGTACGTTTTTGCCCTCCAACCAGCGAAATGCGGCAAAGTACGGCCAGTAAACGATTAAAAAACCACGATTTAGTGCCGTTAAGACGATTCCTTTAAATATTGTCGTAGCTGAAGGAATTTAGTTTCGTCTTAAATCGTCTCAAGCAGCAACGTTCACAGACATCTCAAATAGGAAAAAGCTCATTATCCAGGTACGAAAGTTGTAAAACAAACTTCCCACAGTTTGTGTCAGGTTGATCTTTTCGTCTGATAGCACTGGGTAAGTATTTTGTCAAAGAGTCACGACAAGTAGTGTTCCTTTAGCTGTGGTTGAAACAAACGGAGGCGAATTTATAATATTGTAGCTAGATTCTGTATCCTTGTCTTCCTTGAGTGGGCATTGGAAGGCATTTGCACACACGTATACCATACTATGAATACTTCGAACGCTATAGTTCATGTTGCTCTCATAAACTACTTTTGTTTTTTTTTACTTCTTCTGGGTCTTCAGCGTGCAATATGAGTTGTAGATACAGTCTTAGAACAATAAATTGACCGCCGAGTCGTTCACGTAAGGTGGACAATACAGTCGTGCTCCTCTCAGAATCCTATGTCGGGCGGTATGCTCGATCTGGCAACATAGTAGACTGCGGCACTTCCCAGAGGAAGTCATGACTTCAGTCTCAGCACCCTATTCTTGACTACCACCGTGGTCTTGAGGTAAATCGAGAGATGACGTCTGGCGACCGAAAGCACTCATCGACAAAATTTTTATCGCCCCTTCACTCTCGGTGCTGAAGCTATGAGTGTAAGTCAAGCGAATCTACAATATATGTCGCTTTCTGTCACACTGGTAATAATAGCTTGGTTCAACAATGTTCTAGTGAAAGATTTTCTGCCGACCATCTGCCTCTGAACACCGCATGCGTCTGAGTTCTCTGGGACCCGTTTGCTGCCTACCGGAGTGGGCTGAGGCACTGCATTGTCTCGCCCTCTGCCGACAACGTTTGCTCCGCTCCGCACTCTCGACCATGTAAAATGCTTTAATATTGTTGAATGGTGACCCATAAAATCTGTCTACGATTTGTGTTTCACTCTTGATAACAAAGGAGGCACAAAACCGATTTTATCTGATGATTATTTTATTACACTAGAATGCAATACATCATTGTGGGAAAGAATTAATTTCATTGTTCCTGATCCAGTGCATTATAATTAAAGCATCACATTCTGTTCTTTTTCCTTTCACAGGAGATTCTGCAAATAATTTATTATTGTCATGGATTCATAACTGTTAGTCAAGGCACAGAGAGTAAATGCAATGTAATGTGCTTGGTTCCTTTCTTTCATTTTTTATGGTAAATAGATGCAAAAGATTGTGTCAATACCTATCAGAAAATGCTCTATCGCTACTCAGGCAAATTGCTTGTTTTGAGGTCCATACATTAATTAATGGAGAAGTGAACGCTGTTCACAAGTGATATTTAAAATATTAGATTTAAGGCGACAAAATTGCACATATTTGAAGCTACCCAGAGAAAAGTAAGATGCTAGAGCCGCTGTTAGCAAACCTTTGCAGGGAGTTCCTAATTACTAATGTGTAAATTTAGCATAGAGGCCCTATAGTAATCAAGAGGTTCATTTCCTTCATACTTATCTCGCTGGCATGTGAGTCTTAAGTGAAGAACAATATCTGTTACTATGATCGCTTCTCAGTTTTGGTTATTGATCACTTGGTACCAGTGTATGAGTTTAATTTGTACAGTACTGAAGATGATAACTACGTGATCGAAAATCGATTCTGCTATCAATAAAACATCAATATTACGGCCAACGTTTGCAGTCAGTTCGGTGTATTATTATAAACTATGCTCCAGTCCATAAACCTAGTTACAGAAATGCGAATCAGACGCATTACGTATTCCAGGCTGCGGCAGCCGCGACTTGGAGACCCCAGCTATGGTCATTTCCCAGCCTGCTGTAGGATCACATCGGTTCGTCCTCTTCCTGCTGTGACTGTACCTGAGATTTGGCAACAAGGCAACGTATGTTTCGCAACTCTGTGATCGACGAGTTACTTCCTGGTGTGCACGGAATTAAGCCTCAAAGTTCACTTGATTTCACCTGTCATTTCCATTGAATTACCTGAGTTATTATCGCTTGAAGTGTACCTGAAGATTGTAAATTTACTGTATTCAGCCCAGGAAAGTCGTTGGACGTGGAAATCGCAACTAATCTCGTCCTTTAAATAGCTGTTTACGAGTTCTAGCCCCTATTGATCTCGTAAGAGAAAACTAAGACATACACTACTTCGCCAGCTCTGTGGTAACCTGCTGATCTGATAAAAGAATATGTTATGGTTCTCAGTTCTAGTCTCCCTGATTGTAGCGTTTTTATCCCTTCTGTGAAAGAGCTACAGGCAGTCAGATTCAACATCGATAAGGAAATCGCAAGAAAATACTTTCGGCTCATAGTGCAATGTGGAAAAACTTACAATGCTGCGCAACAAGTAACGCCTGTTTCCGCTGGTGAAAAGCAAATTTTGGGTTTCTAGGAATACATAACTTTATTTATGAAATGCCACATTTGCATGCATCTTGAGTATGACACAGCATACCAATTAAACACAAACCCAATCAAAATCTAAGTGAGTAGTATTTTACTAATTCGTGTCGATAGAGCCACGCTTGAGTACAGGTACTCAGTTTTATTAAAACAGACTCTCCACGTAAGGTTTTTATGGGTAGTTTTATTTCATTTCTTATAATACAGCTCACAATTTTCGTAAGGTTTCCTTTAGTGTTGTTAAAACAATAGTAAACATGAGAGAGAAATTAATCATCAACGATATATGCGAGTTCTCTGATGTTATCTATAACAGTCTGACAATGCACATGCAGTTTCTTGATTACATGCATGTAGAAAACTTGTTCTGAGTTAAAGCTGTCAAACAAGGTTTGAAGAAGAATAAAATGCCACTACCAGACGACAGCTAATGTAGATAACACTTTTCCGACGTATTTTGGCACGATGCGCTCTCCCCATACATAAGACAAAAGATTCCGCATGCATCTGCTGCCGGGCTGTCAATTAAACCTGAAAAGTACAAAATGTCGCAGAAGTTAGCCCTTTTTCCTCATGCGACTATTTTGGGTTGAGAAGTGAAGGGAATTATGTTACAAGTTCCATTACATTGATAACTTCAGCAGACAGTAGAATTGCATATTAAGAAATGCAGCAATAAATGTTCTCGAACTCGCGACAGCTTACCTATGGGTCGCGACATTTACCATTACGCTACTAGCCGACTCGTACCTGCAACAGCTCAAGAACTCAAAAAGAGACTAACAGTTACACCTTTTCTTTTGCACTGCACATTGTTTTCAACAAACAGATAGAGCAATAGAGTAGCTCAAGTGGAAAGGAACACTTCCTATTTAAATTTCTTCATTCTACACTGGTGGCAGTTCTGTGTAGGTAGCAGTTACGTGATTTTTTTTTTTTTGTTGGTGATTACAGAATAGGGTCGAATGTATGCACTGGGTAGCTGAGGCAGCTAGTTCGTAGTGATTCGGACAACCAAGTAAATGAATTTACTGAACATGCTGCAAATTACTACAGGGAGTCTGTGTGTCAGAATTCTCATCCAGTGTAGCGCAAGGGCGTTATGGCAGAAAAAAGAGCCACAGAGGTGTTGGTGGTCTGTTGAGCTGATGATAGCTTCATATATGTATGGTCTGGGTTCGATTCCGACGTCGGTCAATGACTTTAGACAGGCAGAAACAGATTCGATTCTCTTATAGCTACACCAATTGAAGAAGATATAATGGCATTGTGGTCTGAAATTCACATTAAAAATGATAATCCTTCTCTATAAAGTAGACGTTAGGTTGAACCACAATAAAGTCTCGAGTGGCGACATGTAGAAACTCTATCACCAGTAACCTTTCTTATACTAGTTTTTTTATTTCTAGTGACGAAACAAACGCTATGTGGGCTCACAGGACACTTATTCCATCTCTTATCTGAGCTTCTGTATGTCGATAAAATTGGTTCTGAACTGGGAATACAGCTCAGACCGCCCTTAACGCCGAATTTGATCCCTTCGTGACAATACAGCTCGGCTACAATTTGTTGTTTGTTCAAAGCTGCAGATTCCTCAACATCTCCACTTATTGCGCGTGAATGGGTTCAAATCCTGGCCCGGCAATAAAGATTTCATTATGTATTATCAAGCTCTAGCATGAGAACACCTATCTGCTGGTGGACAATAATTCTGATTTTTAATATCTTTTCATTGTCAACACTAACGATATGTGACGTTTTTGACTCCCAGTAAGACACAGAACTATTTGCGAGATCACTGTAAGTTCAAGATGTTATTCCGAGCTGCTGGTGGAGAAAAATTCGGTAGCTGACGTCTCTTTGTGTGTAGTCGACAACGATATGTGTGAAGCTCTACTCCCAATCAGCACTGATCTCTTCGTCATATTATTTCTAGTTCAAACATGCTCACATGTCGCTGCTGGTGCAACAAACCCATATTTAACGTTCGTTTTCTCTAGAGTATAACAGCGATAGGTGCCGGGTTGGAGTCCTGAGAACGAAAAAATTAATGTTTCTTCTTGTCATTTCAGTTTAAACATCTAGCTACAGCCGAGAAAATCCGAAATGTCACAGTTGATTGTGCTTCGATATCTATCCGATTAGATTCTGGGTTCGAATCCCTGTCCAACACAAAGCTTTACCTTACGGCATTTCAAGTAAGTTGCTTGTTAAGAAGCAATATTTGACATCTCTCGTAGTTTATTAACAGGGACAATAGGTGTTCTGTAGGAATTCGCGTCCGTTAAAAATGTGTGTTATGTAATTTAAAGTTGATATTTGCTAACTGATACTGTCTAAAATCGAGGTATATCACTCTCTGTATGCCTAATCAGGAATGACTGTTAGCTACCGTCAGTCACGAAGTCTTTGCTTAGTCTGCTTAACCTGGGTTTGAATCCATATGCAGAACGAGACGGTTCGTCGTGTCATTTGAAGTTCATACATATTCTCAACTAGCTGCTCGTGAATAACTTAAATTTTAATGTGTTTGTATTAAATAATAAGTACGGTATGTTACTTTGAAGAAGAAATCATGAATACGACGAACATACTACGTGCATTATCTATCTGACGTAATAATGAGAGTGGTAACGCTTCAGGTACGTCATTTATTTTAACAAATGTGAGCTTACAAGCCTTAAGGACTGTATTATCTGTGATAAGGTGTTCCCTGATATTTGTAGCATCGTGGTATTACTTTACATCTTAGGTTATTGCGATACAGAACAGTGTTTTCTAGTGGTGACTTGTTGGAACCATTTTCAATAGTCATACGACTGTACCAAGGAGCGGTTAGAGGACCTGCTAGACGGCTACGTTATGTGGGTTGCATGCGAATCAGGCGAAATGCAATTCTGGTCGTTCGGATACTTTTGAGCACGACTGTACATACGCCCATTTTCAGGCAGATGGTCCCTGCTCTCAACAACAGCATATCCGACATGGAGAGGAAAATCTTCCACTGAAGAAATAACAAAGATTCACCGCTCCCAAACTTACGCAGAATCACTCGAAAGTAACAGAACTTCCGCAGCTTACATGATCGCACAGCCATAGTCTGCAGATGTAAGGATATAATATATCCAAACCCTGAAGCGACAGATACTAAGTAGATTGTAACCTTACATCTGCAGACTAGACGGTAGCTGTGGCAGAGTGGTTCTAGGCGCTTCAGTGCGGGACCGCGCTGCTGCTATGGTCGCAGGTTCGAATCCTGCATCGGACATGGATGTGTGTGATGTCCTTAGGTTGGTTAGGTTTAAGTAGTTCTAAGTTCTAGGGGACTGATGACCTCAGATGTTAAGTCCCATCGTGCTTAGGGCCATTTGAACCATCTGCAGACTGTGGCTGTACGAGCATGTAAGCTGCAGAAGTTTTATTAGTTTTGAGTGATTGTGCCCACGTTTGGGAGAGGTGAGTCTTTTTTATTATTTCTTCAGCGGAAGATCTTCCCTCTATGTAATCACTTATCTTATCGGATTTTTAATTTATTTTATTTTATTTATTTTTTTTTTTTTTTTTTTTTTTTTTTTTTTTTTGAGAGCAGGGACCACCAGACTAAAATGGGCGTCTGAACCTGTCTTATGCCCTCTTAGTGCACTGCAGAAAAGCTCTACGGGAGTGGGAATACATAGTTATTTAATGAATAACAACCACATCTTTATTGTTCCAACTGACACACTGACAGACGAAACGGACAGTTCTAAGATTCTTTTATCTGAAACGTACTGTAACCAATGTAACGAAAGCCCTAGGTAATACTACAAACAAATCTGAGCTGGAGGATCGTCGCCTCAAGACAAGAGCCAAGTTGAAACGTTTTTCTTTTCCCTCTCTTTACCTTTATGGTCTACCAGCATCCGATAGAGGCGAGTTCACATTTCCATTTTTATTTGGTGTAAATTGTGACGTTGCAGAGGTTGTGAAACATTGTTGATATTATAGTTCTCAAATCTATTTCATGATACGTGTATTTCAAATTTGACGACGAACTCTTTTCAAATGATATTTTTAACCTAATTTCGATTTGCTTGAAGATATGAGTAGGGATAGGCGAAGAGCCGACGAAGATAAATTATCGAATTAAAACGTTTTATGTATTTTATTGCTATTGTTATCATAACGGAAACCTAGGCGTCTGGGACACGTTAAAACTTGGAGGAATTGCAAGTTTTACAAAGATCATTCAAATGAAAAACTCTAAAGGGCAATACAATTGTTAAAACTTTTACTTTCGAATTTGTAACTGGAAAGAGTTATTGCTGTGTTAAGACAGTTGGCAGCACTGAAAAGGAGACTGTTTCAGTGCAACTTTGGCCGTTGGAACAGCGACCTCTGACTCGCCTTTTGAGTAGCGAAGCTGCTAAAGTTGTGGAAATGCATACCTATCAAGCGTTTCCTTCGTAACAAGTCTCATCCGCGTATTGCCACAGCAATGAGGACGCCCCTGCTGCGTTTTCGATGGGAAGTGTCTGATCACGCACCATACAGCCTGGACTTCATCTCTGCTCACACGAACCGCTGGCAATGAAGACAACAATTTGGCACAGACAACGAGCTTCCTCCTCTACTTCTATATCAAAATTTATGGGCGTCCTATCACCCTCACACACACCCCCCTCTAGTACCTTGGCCTCACCCTTTACCGTCGCCTCTCCTGGTCTCCCCATCTCTGGACTATCCAAACCAAGGCACGCTCCCGACTCCGTCTCCTCACGCTCCTGGCCGCACATGGGGTCTGGACCCCTCCACCATCCTCCACACTTATAAATCCCTCATCTGCCCTATCCTCCGCTATGCCCATCCCGCCTGGATCTCCGCCCCTCCTACCTTTTACAAATCCCTTCAAATCGTGGAATGCTATGCACTTCGCCTCGCATCCACCACCCCTCCCCCATGCAGATCCTGTATGACCTCATTCCGTTCCTGCACCTCCTCCTTTTCCTCAAAGGGATATGGATCCTCTACACCTCCCACAAACTTGATGCCCCTCACCTGCTTGTCTCTTCCATCCTTTCCCACCCCCGTCCACTGCTGCGCCTGTATTCCCACGTCGCACCTGCTCTCCATCTCTCCACTCTCCATACCCTCGCCCAAGGTGGCTTGCGCCAACTCCCCCTCCCTAATGATGCCCTCATCCCCTCCATCTACCCCTCCTACCGACTTTGATCCTCCCTCTCCACCCTCTGTGTTTTTCCCAAGGGCACCCTCTCTCCCTTCTCTCCCTCCTTCCTCCCTCCTCTTCTCCCAGGGTTCCCCTACCCCACTACCTTCTCCCCCCCTCCCCTCTCCTCTGCCACTGGCATCTAAACCGTCCCGCTGTCCCTCCTCCCCTACCTTTTCCCCTCTGGCAGGTCCCCGGACTCGTACACGACCAGTGAACATTCGCGCGCCGGAGATCGTCGCCAGTGTTTATGTGTACCTTCGTGATAATGATTCAGTGTTTCGCCGTCTGTGCTCCATCGTTCACGTGTGTCATTTCTGTCGTCTATGTTCGTATACGAGTGCTGAACGTTTTTTAATTCACTACGCCTCTGAACGGCTACATGTCTTTGTGTGTCTACTGTCTTTTATCCACCGTTTTGTTTTGTTTATCTGTGTCTTCGTGTGTACTACTTGTAATACCTATGGCCGAAGAGCGGCGAAGTTTGCCGCTGCTGGCCTACCTGCACCAGGTATCAAAAAAACAATAGAGGAAAAAAAAACGAGCTGCCTATCATCGCAGAGAATTGATGGGAAACACAGGCGACTGCTCCTATGGCGAAGGAATTGGAAAGTTGGTATGACGCTACAACAAATGACTAAGTCGGAGCGGAAAATATGTAGATAAGTAACTGAAAGGGTTGGGAAAATTGCTGCAAGTAAAACATTTTTGATTGTTAGTGCAGTTTCGATTTCGTGACCGAATGGACCTTACTTTTCGAACAGCTCTTGTAGTCTATAGAAGCGAAGATGGAAAATGGAATTGTTTTCTGATAAAATCTTGGACGTGGTTCCCGAGATAAAAAAACAAAATGGGTCCTCATCTCCCCTCTCCCTCCTACTCTGAAACGAACCATGGAACCTCACCTGTCGGGTTGCACCGTCCGCGTAGTCGCGTGGAACCCCTGGCTAGGGATAGGCTGCACCCACACGCCTGCGCCGTCTGCAGATCGTACAAAACAAAGTACTCAAAATCATAAGCAATGTTCCACGATACAGACGCATCGCGGACCTTCACCGGGAATACCGACTTGAGACTCTCGCGGAGGTAATCCACAAACTCACCACAAAACTATACAGAAAACTCCAGACATTCGCAGAACCCGTTTATTCTGAATCTGGAGAACTACGACCACAATCATAGATGGAAACATAAAAGACCAAAAGACATAATTGTAAGGACCTAACACATATGGCCAAGTACACGCAAACACAACGGTACAGGTGAGCCCCTGTTAATCAGCCGCCATACTGGATATCCAGCTGGAACACACTTGCCGAATAACTGGCACCACGCAGGGATGCCGTAACCGTACACTACATGCGGACAAGCTCCACACACACCCCACACAGTGAGATGATCTATGGCCGATCTCCCACTAATATATAACGATCCTGATTGTTCCAGGAATACAGCGGCTGCAGCAACTGGGATAAATAGCCATCGCCTGCCACGGTAATGATGCATGATACCCATACTAACAAACCCAACCTTGCGTGAACTATCGCAGCTAGTAAACCACTACTGCTCTTACTACCCATCCCACTGTCGCAGAGGTTTTTTTTCCCACGGTACGAGCCTCGGCACTTTTTTTCCCTCTGCTCTTCAAATTACTACCGTCATTCGCGTTTCGTCCACTATCTGTCACCTGATGGACCGTGTTAATGCGTAGTCTTACCCAGACGCAAGGACAACATCACAGCCCAGCGTTCTGTGATCCACCTATTAGATAACTAACATTTTGACGGAGGTGACAGTAGAACTTTTGGTTTGGTCACCACGTTCGTGGAGCTGGGGAGGGGCAACATTTCTTTAAAAAAAAAAAAAAAAAAAAAAGAGGATCTTTGTCTAGTCTAGTGCCTGTTCACACAGGCAACAAAAGTATCGCCACTGCTAATGGCGAACTGCAGTTGCTTTGTAGTTGCATGTGTGAACTCCTAGTTTTCGGTGGCGCCATTTAAGAAGCGCAAATTTTGTCACGCCACAAAAAGTTGAACTTGGTTCTACTTTGTTGCGCCATTTTTCCTTCTCCACAATCGAATAACGTCATTCGATTGCTACCTCACGGCTGGATTCAAACATTTCTAGTGCCTATTCGTTCGCAGTAGTGCTTTTGTTTGTACGTTTGCTATTAATATGTCGAAAAAGTGGTCAACAGCGACAATTATGAGATTCTTAGAGGTGTATCGAGAACGAGAATGCCTTTGGAACCACAAAAGCGAATCATACAAATACAGAAATTTGAGAGACGCTGCATTAATTGAAATAGTAAACAGTATGCGTGAATATGTACCTGGAATTGATGTAGCTACAACAAAATTAAAAATTCGAAATGCTTGCATGAATGAACATAAAAAAGTACTGAAATCACTTGAGAGTGGTGCGTCTACAGACGCTATTTATAAACCCAGCCTTGCTTGGTTTGAAGCTGCAGATCGGTTCTTAAAACATGTAGTCGAGACAAGAGAGACGAGAAAGACTTTGGTAAGTAATATTTTACATTCCTTATGTTTCCAAAACATCTTATTTAGCAGTATGTACAGTCGTTTAATCAGCTGAGACAGGTGACGCCATTTTGCAAACTGCGCAATTACGAAGAATTTGTGGCGTCCTGTGTGAACGGTAGCTCACAGCGCCACTCCAGAATGACTTGACTTGTGGCGATACTTTCGTTGCGTGTGTGAACCCGGCTTAATGCAGAACTTTTTTTGGTCAGGAGAGCATTTCGAAACAAAAAAAAACTTTCATCAGGTATCGATATTAGGACTCGGCGATGAATCTGAATCAGTGTAGGGAGAAGGAGGCACTCACTTAACGACGAGCAGCGCGGCGGCGGGCTGCAGCAGGAAGAGCGGCGCGTGCAGGCGCGCCCGCGGGTAGAGCGGCGCGCGCGGTAGCAGCAGCGCCAGCAGGCCGTCCTCGGCGGGCGGCGGGCCGGGCGCGCGCAGCTCGCGGTACGCCGAGGCGGCCGGCGCCAGCAGCACCGTCCCCAGCGGCGCCACCGGCTGGATCTGCACGCGCGCCACGCAGCCCTCTCCGCGCGGCTCCAGCACCGAGTACGCCAGCTGCACGCGCCGCGGTGGCCACTTGGAGGGGCCGCCCCAGCCCGGCGGCGACAGCGGCGGCCACCACGTCGCCGGCACCGTCACCTGCGAGCCACAGCCGTGCACCGCTGCTCCGCTCTTCCTCGCATGCAGACAGACAATAGAAATACACTGCTGCCCATTAAAAGTGCAGTTCCCTCAATGTGACATGCGACAAACGTCAAACTGGTATATTTTTTGAAACTTCCTGGCAGATTAAAACGGTGTGCCGGACCGAGACTCGAACTCGGGACCATTGCCTTTCGCGGGCAAGTGCTCTCCCAACTGAGCTACCCAAGCACGACTCACGCCCCGTCCTCACAGCTTTAATTCCGCCAGTACCTCGTCTCCTACCTTCCAAAACTTCACAGAAGCTCTCCTGCGAACCTTGCAGAACTAGCACTCCTGGAAGAAAGGATCCGGCACACCGTTTTAATCTGCCAGGAAGTTTCATATCAGCGCACACTCCGCTGTAGAGTGAAAATTTCATTCTAGAAACGTCCCCCAGGCTGTGGCTAAGCCATGTCTCCGCAATATCCTTTCTTCCAGGAGTGCTAGTTCTGCAAGGTTCGCAGGAGAGCTTCTGTGAACTTTGGAACTTAGGAGACGAGGTACTGGCGGAATTAATGCTGTGAGGACGCGGCGTGAGGTGTGCTTGGGTAGCTCAGCTGGTAGAGCAGTTGCCCGCGAAAGGCAAAGGTCCCGAGTTCGAGTCTCGGTCCGGCACACCGTTTTCATCTGCCAGGAAGTTTCATATCAGAGCATACTCCGCTGTAGAGTGAAAATTTCATTCTGGTATTTTTTTTTCTTTTTTTCTTCTGGGTCCGTATCTCAGCCTGGAACAACAGAACTCTTATAGGCTGACTTTGTTGTCTGTCTGTCTGTCCGAATCTTCCAAACCTGAAACTTCGCCGCAGATTAAAACTGTGTGCCGGACCGAGACTCGAACTCGGGACCTTTGCCTTTCGCGGGCAAGTGCTCTACCATTTTTTTTTTTAATTAAAGGGGCGATCGCATAGTGACAATCACAAATTAAAAGGAACAGGGATTTTTTTATTTATTTATTTTCAATAAAGATCACTCTGTTAAAAGGAACATGTAGATAATTTCATGGTATAGTATGTGCATTACATATTTAGTGGTGAGAGAAGCGTGAGGTCCATTATCAGCTGTCAAATGTGCACACCGACTGCACCCGGCACATCCCAACTGCGTGGTGGGTCGAGGCAGACTGCCTGAAGATAGTTGGCAAAGGTTTTCCCATAGTGTGACCATCTATGAACCTCATTGTGGGCTTGCTGCAAGAAATACCAAAAGTCAAGACGCGACTTGGCAGCATCCCCATAGAGGTACGCGATCGTCCAACATTTGACCCAGATGATCGACTGTGATTTAGTCGCCGGAAAGTAGTCACTCTCCGAATGTAAGAAGGAAGAAGGTGTAATATGTTGCGGGGTCACACGGAGGTAGCAAGCTACCATCTGTCTTCCTAGGAGCCAGACGTCCTCCACCGCGATACAAGTTAAGCGGTGATGGTCGTCATCCACTTGGCGACATTTCGGGAAAACCAGCTGAACTACCCAAGCACAACTCACGCCCCCTCCTCACAGCTTTACTTCCGCTAGTACCTCGTCTCCAAACTTTACGGAAGCTCTCCTGCGAAACTAGCAGAACTAGCATTCCTGAAAGAAAGGATATTGCGGAGACATGGATTAGCCACAGCCTGTGGGATGTTTCCAGAATGAGATTTTCACTCTGCAGCGGAGTGTGCGCTGATATGAAACTTCTGGCAGAAGTACAGCTGTGAGGACGGGGCGTGAGTCGTGCTTGGGTAGCTCAGTTGGTAGAGCACTTGCCTGCGAAAGGCAAAGGTCCCGAGTTCGAGTATCGGTCCGGCACACACTTATAATCTGCCAGGAAGTTACATATCAGCGCACACTCCGCTGCAGAGTGAAAATCTCATTCTGGAAACATCTCCCAGGCTGTGACTAAGCCATGTCTCCGCAATATCCTTTCTTTCAGGAGTGCTAGTTCTGCTAGGTTCGCAGGAGAGCTTCTGTAAAGTTTGGAAGGTAGGAGACGACGTACTGGCAAAAGTAAAGCTGTGAGGACGAGGCGTGAGTCGTGCTTCGGTAGCTCAGTTGGTAGAGCACTTGCCTGCGATAGGCAGAGGTCCCGAGTTTGAGTATCGGTCCGGCACACAGTTTTAATCTGCCAGGAAGTTTCATATCAGCGCACACTCTGCTGCAGAGTGAAAATCTCATTCTCTTCCAAACCTTTTTTATCACGGACCCGTAGACGTATCAAGTTGAAATTTATGTCACGTATTAAGGTACACAGTCCTACGCGCCAGGTTATCCGAGGGCGCTAATGCGCTGTTTCCTGGAGTCGGGTAGGCGCGCCGGCCCAGGATCGAATCTGCCCGGCGGATTAACAACAAGCCTGGCCTGGATGAGATTTTTAGGCGGTTTTCCACATCCAACTAGGTGAATACCGGACTGGTCCTCACGAACCGCGTCAGTTACACCCCTCGCAGACATTCGAAAACGTTCGCACTGTTTCATGACTTACACCAGACGCAGACAGCTGGGGTACGCTAATTCCATCCCGGGGGTACGGGGTGGCAACAGGAAGAGCATCCGGGCAGCCTCTGACACTAACACCGCCAATTCCCGTTGCAGTAGGACAAAGGCCCAAACAAACGATGATTAAGGTATACAGTCCCTTGGAGAAATAAAAGAGTGTAGTTTCTAAGCCAATATGACAGATATTTTGATATTCGTGAGCTCATAGATCAAAGCCTAGAGGGCACTTCCTTTTCACCCAGTGAAATTTGGTAAGAAGCAAGGTTTCATACTGCAATCAAAAGAAAATATCCGAAAATCTTGAATTTGTAATTATAGCACACGAAAAAATTTGTTTCTATGTGTTATGTGACTGCCTGTCCATCCATCCGTCTGTTAAGATCCATTATTCTCAGGAATGGCTAGTCGTATCAAATTGAAATTTACATCACATACTGAAATATTTGGCCCCTCGGTGGCATAATCAACGTTAGCTTCTAAGGCAATGTAATCAAAATATTCGGCGATTTGTGTCACATATTTTGATACTCGCAAATTCCCCATCAAAGCATACATGGTACTTCCTGTTGATCTAGAATAGTGGAATTTGGTAAGGACCAAGGTTTCACAGAGCAAGTAAAGGTAAAAATCCGAAATACTGAATTTGTAGTCACACTACACGAAAAAAAATATTTTGTCACTTGTTATCCCACTGTGTCTCTATCCTCCGTCTATTAAGACCACGTTTGCTCAGGAACGATTATACGTATCAAATTGAAATTTATATTGCATATTGAGGTCCATTGTCCTTTATAGATATAAAAATTTTAAGGTTCTAAGTCAATGCAGTCGAAAGATACGGGCCTTTACGTCACATATTTTGATACTACAAATGCTCTCGTGAAACCTGCAGGCTACTTCCCCGTGAAGTACAATCATGAAATTTGGCAAGAGGGAACGTTTCACAGTACAAGCAAAGGAAAAAAAATCACAAACCTGTTAATTTGTAATCATATCACATGTAGAGAATTTGCTTTTTTTATTTATTATCCGACTTCGAACTTGAAATTAGAACACTCTCGAAAGTCTTGGAATCCCAGTATTTGGCTTTAGCGTTGTAAGACTACAGTAGACTGTCGTAAGTAAGCGTAGATTGCGGTGCTTTTCCTAGTAGCTTCGATAAGATCGCAACTGCGTTGTCTGTACGTTAGGTGTGTTGTGTATCTATTGTGCGTCACCCCATTTCGATCGATTTGCTTCAGTATACAATCAGTGTCTTATTAGATTCCCCTAGAAACGGGAAGCCGTGATCTGTCTGGAAACTGAGTGAGGATATGTAAAGGGCCTAGTATCCTACGGAACATTTTTGTTCTTCATAGTTATCCTTCCATCTGTTACTAAAAATAAGTAGTATTTATAGCAACCTTGAAACTGTCAATGTTTAGTTCATGTGTTATTCTCAAATTATTGATGAATAACGTGAAAGAGGAACGTTGTAGTAAAATCACTCAATACATGTTTATCATATAGTATTAGAAACCGAAGTTTCCTCAAGTAAATGGTGAAATTAAGAAAACGCAAAACAAAAACATATCAAACCTCATTTCATTAGTTCTTTAAGATTATGTAAGACATGTTTCTGTTATTCATAAACAACTTTCGCACTTATCAATAATAACAGGAAACTCTTTCCTTTGATCATGACGAAAAACGTTCTTTTGAGTACAAAACAACAGTAATTAATAGATTTTTTTAATGTTTGTGTACGTAAACTGTACTTGCATCAAAAGTAGTTGCTTTAGTTACATAAAATCACAGAAGTCACACGAGCAACTAATTTTTATTACTTATAAAATGCAATTTACATTTTGTAACGTTATAAACTACCAATGGACTAACACTGGGCGATGTGCAGCTCTAATCATGTGTGAAATAAAAAAACAAGAAGCTCCCATTTTCTCTTTCACACATTCATTTATGTTCCCTACTAATGCTTCCAGAACTACCTGTAATCCTACCTTTTATCACGTTTTATGTACTGCCCAAATCTTCCGAACCATTTGGGAAAAGCGCAACTCTACTCTTGAGCGATTTAGCGAAATGACGGGAAACGTAACTGTGGGTGGGCGGACGTGAATCTGAACCGTCGTCCTCCCGAATGCGAGTGCATTGTGCTAACCACTGCACCAACTAGTTCGGCGTGTTACAGTTTTAGAGGGGTTTTTACCACTTAATTGTTGCCAACTGCTTTGTCTCTTTGAAAACCCCCGTTCTTGTTAGAACATCAGACGAACTTCGTGCGTGCCCAGTGCTAGGATGGGTAACCGCCTGCGTAAACCACATGCTGTTGGCTATAGGATAGCTGGTGGCGTAAAGTTCCTGATCACCAGATTTTGCGCCAATGTTTTGGATTAAATTCCAAACCTCTCACCAGTTTCTCTTAGAGTGTTGGCACGTGACACCGTTAATGGTGATTCCTCTGTCGGATGGCCCCCTTGGAGCTGTCCGAGAGTGGTAGACTAAACGCCGGTATCGGCTTTCACAAAATGGTTCAAATGGCTCTGAGCACTATCAGAGGTCATCAGACTCCTACAACGTATCGGCTTTAACGCTTCCCCTTTTCGCATCACCAGTCAACTCAAACAAGACCGTACAAAAATGGTTCAAATGGCTCTGAGCACTATGGGACTCAACTGCTGTGGTCATCAGTCCCCTAGAACTTAGAACTACTTAAACCTAACTAACCTAAGGACATCACACACATCCATGCACGAGGCAGGATTCGAACCTGCGAGCGTAGCAGTCGCACGGTTCCGGAATGCGCGCCTAGAACCGCGAGACCACCGGCTAGACCGTACACTACACTCACTCATTCCTGTCACCTCCACTTATCAGGGACGTTTAAACACGCAACTCTCACGCTTTACGAGGGAAAGGTGCCATTTTGCACGAAGGATAGAAAAATCTTTTCAATCAGGCTCCCAGCCGGCAGTGCCATACAGCTTTAGAAGTTATTTGTTTGCTGCTCCACATTTCAGTCAAGTCTTCCCGCACCCTCTATCCTGAGTTTCAGCGTGCATTTTTCATGTGGACTCTGGACATTTTATATGTATGCCACCTTTCTGACTCTGCTCTTCCTACATTTTCAAGCTGTAACATGAATCTTCTGCGACTTTTGACGAATAGGTTTTTCACCTAGTGTTTGACTTCGCCGACAAGATATTTCTCTTGAAATTCCTGGTGTTCTAGCCCAGCTTGGGACTCCTAGCTTCAGTTTTCTTTTTCTTTTATCTTTTTTTTTATTCTCCCTCTCTCTAGTGGCTGCAGCTTTCGGATGACGGATGCGCAATTTTCGTGCCTGGTTGAGATCTTTACTTGTGAGAAAAGGCATGAAGGCTCTCATCATCTACGTGGTGTTTAGTTTTCGTTCCTGGACATAGGCGTATATGGAAACCTCTTGCACAACATGACTGCTAGGTATTTTACAGCGTTGGACTCATGAAGTTTCTTAAGTGCTTGGATATGCAAATGATTGTCATTTCTGGGAAGTCACACAGATTAGGTAGGACAAATGCCATTTACATGCTATGTTCAGAAATGGAAATGGAAATGTCGTGTGGCTAGGGCCTCCCGTCGCGTAGACCGTTCGCATGATCGTTGATTACAAGCGGTGAGATACCCCTTGGAAGTTCGGCTGTACCGCAACACATTCAGCCTGCCGGCGAGTGTCACGCCACAACTCAAATTCAAATGGCTCGAATGGCTCCAAACACTACGGGACTTATCATCGGAGGTTATCAGTCACCTAAACTTAAACCTAACTAACCTAAGGACATCACACACATCCATGCCCGAGGCAGGATTCGAACCTGCGACCGTAGCAGCAGCGTGCTTCCGGACTGAAGCGCCTATAACCGTTCGGCCACAACGACCGGCTCACCACAACTCAACCGACGGTAACAAACACTAGAGGCTCCGTGAGTCTACTGTCGGTAAATATAAGCTTATTTACCGGCAGACTTACGGAAATCTCTGCACGATATAGAGGCGCCAACGTCGCGCCAGGGAGTGCCACAATCATGGAAGTATTTTCCTGCACAGATCGCGAGCCGCCTGGAAAGCGATCGTGTAATATTCCGCCAGGGGTGCATAGAAGTGGCAGCCCAACGCATGGTCATAGTGAATGTTTTCGCCGAGCTCCCGTCCTGGACATCAGCTGTCTGCAAAAGCAGTCAGCACCGCCGATAACAGCCTGCAACAGGCTACCGAGTCACCTCGCTGTAGCCACGAGCGGTCGCCGCCTGCCACCGACCACAGTCTCATGGATACAACTCCGTATGCTCCATGTTCTGCTACGCCGTCATCGTGCAGCCGTCGTTCACCCGCCGACCACGGCCTCGCTTGACGCCGTATATAGGGATTCTGCAAGCCACCGTACAGTGCGTGGCGGAGGGTACCCTGTACCAATACCTGCCATTTCCCTTCCACTCGCAAATAGAGGGAAAAACTACTGTCTATATGCCTCCGCATGAGCCTTAATTTCTCGTATCTTATCTTCGCGGTCGTTACGAGCAATGTATCTTGTCGGCAGTAGAATTGTTCGGCAGTCAGCTTCAGATTGCGGTCTCTAAATTTTCTCAACAGCTTTTCTCGAAAACGACGCCTTCCCTCCAGGAAGTCCCATTTGAGTTCCCGTAGCACCTCCGTAACACTTACGTGTCGTTCGAACCTACCGATAACAAATCTAGCAGCCCGTCTTTGAATTGCTTCGATGTCTTCCTTCAATCCGACCTGGAACGGGCCCCGAACACTCGAGCAGTACTCAAGAATAGGTCGCACCAGCGTCCTATATGCGGCCTCCTTTACAGCTGAACCACTCTTTCCTAAAATTCTCCCAGTAAACCGAAGTCGATCATTCGCCTTCTCTACCATAGACATCACATGCTCGTTCCACCTCATGTAGCTTTGCAAAGTTACGTCAGATATTTAAATAAATTGACTGTGTCAACCAGCACACTAGTAATACTGTATCCGAACGTTACAGGTTTGATCTACCTACTCATCCGCATTAAATTACATTTTTCCACATTTAGGGCTAGCTGCCATTTATTACACCAACTGGAAATTTTGTCTGTCGTCGCGTGTTTCCTACAGTCTCTCAACTCCGACACATCGTACATCACGGCATCATCAGCAAACAACCGCAGATTACTGCCCGCACTATCCGCCAAATCATTTATGTATATAGAGAACAACAGCTGACCCATAACACTTCCCAGGGGCACTCCTGACGATATCCTTGTCTCTGATGAACATTTTCCGTCGAGGGTAACATACTGCGTCCTATTCCTTTAGAAGTCTCCGAGCTGCTCACATATTTGTGAACTTATCCATTTGCTAGTACCTTCATTAACAGTCTGCAATGGGGCACCAAATGATTTCCAGAAATCTAGAAATATGGAGTCTACCTGTTGCCCTTCTTCCATAGTTCTCAGTGTATCATCTGAGAAAAGGGCAAGCTGAGTTTCGTACAAGTAATGTTTTCTAAAACCATGCTGATTCGTTTACATTAGCTTCTCAGTCTCAAGAAGGTTTATTATATTCGAACTGAGTATGTTCAAGGATTCTGCAACAAACAGAAGTTACGGATATTGGTCTGTAATTTTGTGGGTCCGTTCTTTCACCCTTCTTATATACCGGAGTCTCCTGCGCTATTTTCCAGTCGCTTGGGACTTTGTGCTGGGCGGCAGATTCACGATAAATGCAAGCTAGGTAGGGGACCAATGTCGTTGAGTACTCTCTGTAAAATCTAACTTGGATTCCATCCGGACCTGGTGATGTATTTTCTTTCCAATCTTTCAGTTGTTTCTCTACGCCAGGTATGCTTTCTACTATGTCGTCCATATGGGAGTCTGTCCGATGGTCAAATGACGGTATGTTTGTACGGTTCTCCTGTGTGAACGATTTCTTGAATGTGAAATTTAAAACTTCGGCTTTCGCTTTGCTATCTTCAACTGCCATACCAGATTGGCCAACAAGGGACTGAATGGAAGCCTTAGAAGCGCTTAGCGATTTTATGTAGGACCAGACTCTTTGACTCCCTCGGTCGTTAACAGATCCAGCCATTGCTTACCACTGACTGACGTCTCTTGGGACTCGTCATTTACAGACGCTGTGAGAAGTTTCCTGTACCAGTGATCAAACATAGGCTTCCTATTGGTGGATACAGTGTTAGCCTTATTTCTCGTCCTCAAGCAGTGACTTTTATTTTCTTGTTACTCCTGCACCATATTCAGTGACATAAAAAACATTATCTAATGCTACTGGTGGCTTATCAATAAGTGTGTTGTTACCGTTGCGCTCACGGGCCTAAAGCAAACTTATATTAGCGTGGTTAATAAGCGTTGCTTCATCGGTAAAGAGCACAAGCTGGAAAAACGTACGGCTGTCTCTCAGTTGCTGAAGGGCAAAGCGAGAAAATTCTGTATGACTTTCGAAATCACAGTAGAGTGCCTGATGTGGTGACAGATGATAGGGATGGAATTTCTGCCGATGCAGAATGCGAATGACACTCATCTGGTTGACTCCACATTCCTTGGTAATATGTCTCGTACCAGTGTACGGATTCATTAGCGTCGTAGCCAAAACAGCTCCTTCGTGTTCTCTGTCAGTTGCAGCCTTCTTACTTGTCCTCTTTTTGACGTTCAAGCAACCTGTCGGACATTGGCCATCGGGACGGACAGCCCTGTATCGCTGTACTCTTTTTACGGCGTTTCTTTTCCATTAAACATATAAAAGTAGTATATCCAACTTCTCCTCATTGGTGTACATGTCTGCACGCAACGAATGTTAAAGCAGAAATGAGCGGCCTGCAGTGCAGAAAAGTAAACAGGCAAATGTACTGACTTCTGACACAGCATAGCACGAGAGCTCTCCTTGGCAGTGTTTGCATCGCTAATGCTGATTCCTGCCGCCGTGCTCTGAAAGTCTAGGACATTTCTCGAGTTCTTTTACGACGAGTTTCAACGTCAACATTGACAAACGCTGTGTCACTCTAATTGTCTTCTCAAAAGCAATCGACTGCAGCTACAAAACGTATACGGTTCCTTAAAAGAACGAACTTGCTTCAATATCTCCGTTGATAACATCGCTGAAAAAGTTACCAAATAGCAAATACGTTCCCCTCGATGCTGAAAACCGTGTTTCGATATGTGTAACCGTTCCAAAATGAAATGGGTGTTACGTCTTTCGTGACTCACCTTGTATAAGGGGCCATCAGAAAGTTTCCGTTTGATGGCTTTGCTAAGGCGTACATGCAGCGTAGAGCGACTAAGGTGTCGGTACATAAGCATCAACATGTGGGCAAGGGATTAGTGTGGGATTCATATCTTTCCGACGTGCGTATAGTAAAGAATGGCCGGCCGCTGTGGCCGAGCGGTTCCAGGCGCTTCTGTCTGGAACCGCGTGACCGCTACGGTCGCAGGTTCGAATCCTGCCTCAGGCATGGATGTGTGTGATGTCCTTAGGTTAGTTACGTTTAAGTAGTTCTAAGTTCTAGGGGACTGATGACCTCAGATGTTAAGTCCCATTGTGCTCAGAGCCATTTGAAACATTTTTGAGTAAATAAGGAAACAACTAAGTCGACGTTATCAACAAATGCGTCCAAACAGGACCAACATGACGTTATTCATTTCTGGCCACCGAAGGACAAACATCACTAGATATTCATCGGAGAATGAATAATGTGTGTGAGGCACAATGTCTGTTGAAGACTACCGTTGTGAAATGGTGCAGCAAGTTTCGTACTGATCGCGATTCGACACAAGACGCCGAAGGACTGGTAGAGAAACCCAGCTGGGAGACAGTCGAGCACCCACCCTACAGTTCTGTCCGCTCCCCACGCGATTATCATTCCTGCAGTCCCTTATGAAAGACCTTGAAGGGTCAACGATTCCTGTCGGTCGAGGATGTGCAGCAGGCAGTTACGGACCTCTTCACGCAGCAGGGCACGGCATTTTACCAAAGGCTTATCTTCAGTCTGGTGTATCGTGGGGTGATTGGGTCAATGGTTCAAAATGGTTCAAATGGCTCTGAGCACTATGGGACTTAACATCTGAGGTCATCATTCCCCTACAACTTAGAACTACTTAAACCTAACTAACCTAAGGACATCACACACATCCATCCCCGAGGCAGGATTCGAACCTGCGACCGTAGCGGTCGCGCGGCTCCAGACTGTAACGCCTAGAACCGCTCGGCCACTCCAGCCGGCGATTGGGTCAATGCTCACCGTCAATTCGTCCCGTTGGTGTACTAATTCTGTACTGCACGACCTTCAAATTGAAACTTTTTGATATCACTTATATAATCGATTTGTTTCAAGTGGGTATGCTCCGCGCCCAATGTGCCAAGCGCCTTAGAGAATAGGCATATCGTTCGCTCAGCCGTGCGGGATCAAACAGACGGATCACGTAATTTGAGTCTGGCTGTTTGCAGCAATACAAGTAACAATACGGACAATTCTACGACGTCTTGGATACATCTCCCTATCAGCACCACCACCATTGATGCCGCTTTTCCTGTCGCGGCAGCACAGAAGCCGCGCCGACCGCTGTTCGTCCAACGACAACACAGGACTCAGTAGTGGCATCATATCACCCTTTCAGACGAATTCCAGTCCTCCGTATAACACGATTTATCCGTGTGTGGAGGCTTCGAGGAGATGGATCACCACCAACCTCAAAGGGCTCAGCGCCTGGTGTGACGATGGTTGCTGCCATTGGGTACACAACACGACTGCCTTTGGTTAGCATAGTAATCTGATCTGTAGGAGTTACGTTGCTGGACCTGACCGATGGCTGGATAGTTAGTTGTGTGTGAGCACATGTAGACGGCTTAGTATCATGTTTGTACACTGTATTTCATTTATGTCTGACATGCAGATATCCGGTGAAGTTCGCGACCCATGTAACACCATTTACAGTACTAATAAAAAGATGATGTAATATTATAAGGCATAAGATACGAAGATTACAACATAGCCTTGCCGAAACTAAACTGATTACCTGTATGTAATCGGTTCTTCACTAGTGTACTTGTTCGAAAGTTTCTTCAAAGTCCATAATGATACAGTGTCAGGAATATATAAGGCTGCGTCCTATTTTCGAGGGGTCCCTGGCCTTATCTTTTAACAAGATAACGCAAGATCGCATGTAGCTCGTGTTGCCTGACCTGTCCCATTACAAAGGGTGTTCGACCGTTGGTCAGGTCAGTAAGTTCTCCGCGTTATTCGCGTACTAAAAAGATCAGGTTTTGAGTTGCCGAGAGACTGGGACGCCATCCCTTCGTCAGCCACTACGACTGATGAACTCTAGCATAGAGTGAAGAGCAGGGAATTAGGTGCTCGCATCTGTCACTCAAATTCATTTCTATTCGGTGTCCAGCAGGGTTACAGCCATTGTGCTGTCAATGCGGCAAGCTGGGTACCCAAATTAGCATCCTTTGCACCCACAAGACACATACAAATTTAATCATGTATTCTTCCTACTAACTGTTTATATGGATTAAGGAATATTTTCCTTCCAGGATAAATTTTTCAATCTGCAGCGGAGTGTGAGCTGATATGAAACTTCCTCGCAAATTAAAACTGTGTGCCGGACTGAGACTCGAACTCGGGACGTTTGCCCTTCGCGGGCATGTTCTCTACCCACTGAGCTACCCAAGCACGAACCACGACCCCTCCTCACAGCTTTAGATCCGCCAGTACCTCCTCTCATACATTCCAAACTTCACACAAGTTCTCCTACATACCTTGCGGGACCAGCACTCCTAGAACAAAGGTAGCTCAGTCAGTGGAGCACTTACTCATGGAAAGCAAAGGTTCTGAGTTGGAGTCTGGGTCCTCTACACAATTTTAATCTAGAAGCAAGTTTCAATATTTTATTTTCTTCAAAAATGGTTCAAATGGCTCTGAGCACTATGGGACTCAACTGCTGAGGTCATTAGTCCCCTAGAACTTAGAACTAGTTAAACCTAACTAACCTAATGACATCACAAACATCCATGCCCGAGGCAGGATTCGAACCTGCGACCGTAGCGGTGTTGCGGTTCCAGACTGCAGCGCCTTTAACCGCACGGCCACTTCGGCCGGCTTTTATTTTCTTCCTGGTGTTTAATGGCCAACAATGTAATTTTAACAAACTGAAAGAGGGAGTTACTTTAAATAAAATATAGATCCCGATTTTGCACAAAAACAGGAATTCTAACGATCAATTTGTTATAATCAAGAAAGGTTTCGCCTGTTCAAGATTATCATGTGAGATCAGCATTACCTGACGGAGTGCACAACGGCTCATAATTTCCCTACAAATTCCGACCCCTTGGGTTTTCTACTCTGATGCTGAAGATTTCCCTGCAGACGTGGATGTAATATTAGTGAAGAGCTATACCCATCAATTCTCTCTGCCCGGACGTTCCAACAGACATAAACATCGACAGTTCATAATCTCAGTGTATTTACACTAGAATTTTTAATGTGTTCTGATTACTGCAGTGAGTACCTCGCATGTGTGACACAAACTAAAATAGTGCTCTATTCCAACTTCATCCTCTACTTCAAAATTGGTGCCTACACGTGTCTCCGAATGTGCTTTCTGCTGGGTACACTAGATCAGTCCACTGTCGCATGCGTCCTGCCGTTACGGTGTTGCTATGATGAAATGGTTGTCATCTGTTATGATAATGGCTAGCCTGCGCAAGATTTTTAGAAGCGCTGCTCTTTGATAGATAGTGTCGCTTCGTGACACATACAATATTTTTAAACGGAAAAAGTCAAGATTGACGTTTAACGTGACATCGATCAAGAAGTCACTTTAGATGGCGCTCAAGCTCTAATTGGGGGAAGGGAATGGGTCGGCCCTTCCAGGTCAATCGTCTTGGCATTCCTCTAAGTGATTTAGGGAAAACATGGAAACTTAAATGTGGATGGCGGGGCGGGAATTTAAATTGCCGTCCTTCCTACGGAGTCCCGTGCCTTCCCAACACTGTTAGTAATTGATAAAATAATTATATAAATCATCGATCACTGTATCATTATTTAAGTAATTTTCCGTCTTTATCCCCTTTTTATTTTTTTGTATAACGTAACACAGTTTGTCTTAGGCTAAAAAACAATCACATTAAAAGTACTTCGATATTCAGTATCTCATCAGAGTGCGACCAACCTAACTCTGTACCACGGACTCATGCTAGGTATTTTAATGCATTCTAGTGATAGCTTAAGCCGAAACAACTTAAGGTGTGTAGTTTATAAAATGACAAAGCGATAAAGACGAAAGATTACATTATTATTCTGACCAATACACCACATTGCTCGGTAGTATTCTTCTGAGAAACATAAAAAGATGGTGGTGATATCGCGTAACTTACTTTTTTGAAAAAGAGAGAAAAAAAATGTTCCGTTAATCTGGAATGAAAAAATTCGATTAAAGAAAATCTCTCTTACGTTCATTAAAACGCACGCCTAAATTTTCTCCGGGTACTATGGCCAGAAATATCATGCGTATTCCAACGTGGAGACATCCGTCTTACTCACGATGGATAAAAAAATTATCTTTCTTTAATGTTACGCGATAAGCAAATTTAAAATAATATTCAAACAATTATTTTTCTCTGTGAGGCTTGATGCTCCAGTATAGCTGCCTACGTGCAATGGCAGCGTACACAACTAAAATAATTCCTTTCAATAAAACTGTACCTCTGGCCTACAATGAAATGGAAATTATTATGAGACGCCGTTTTTACATCTACTGGGATTAAATCCTATCAATACTTTCAGAATTAAATATCTATGAAGAAATTTTTATCAGTTTTAACAGCAATGGCGTCGCTTCAACAATGCAATTACAAACGACCAGGAAAACATTTAATTGCTACGTAATTAATTAAATAAAGGGGACAGGGAAGGTACTTTCTTGCTACTAACAAAAACACATACTGCATTAAATACTGACATATATATTTAGCAGAAATTCTAAATACACTACATATAGTAGAAATAAATGTTTACAGAACTTAATCTAAATGCGACATCAGAACGAACACGGCACAGAAGACAAAGAAGAAGAAGACAAGAGAAGGCAATGAAATCTTTTCTTGTATACTACGATACAGAGATAATAGTAATTACAATTCTCTGAGCATGTATAGCGGCTCCATTGTACTCACATTCGAGTACAGTGATTTACATTACTTTTTTCAAGAAGCGATGCCATAGTGAGTATCGAGTTGTGAAGATGCACCGAGTGATTAAGCTCACGTGCATGTTGAATGACGTCTCTTCATTCACAGACGAAAGGTACAGTAGCGAACGAAACATGTTGAATGACGTCTCTTCATTCACAGATGAAAGGTACAATAGCGAACGCAAGATGGCGATCGCTAATGAACAGAGAATTCCCTGTATCTATGGGACTCGACTGCAAAGGACTCAGAACAATGTTCCCAGTATGTCGGAGCTATGTGACTTCGAACTTGGGCAGCTTGTTAGTGCTCGTCTGGTGGGTTCTCCCGCAACCAAATTAGCCGAAGTGCTTGGTGTTCCAAGAGGCAACATATCGGAGATTTATACCGCATACACGGAAAGCGGAAAACCAGCATTCGCTAAGTGACAACACGTACGAAAGTATGTGCAGAGTGATCTTGATGGACGATCACCGAAGAGGATTCTGGCAAAAAATAAGAGGATGACAGATACAAAAGACACTACAGTACCGAATGTCGCTCTAGTGAACCCTTACAGCACCAAAATAACACGAAGGGAGCTCAAGCAGCAGGGAATTGCAGGGAGAGCTTGAACTGGGCGTAACACGAAATCCTGTGCTATGGGACAACGATAGAAAGTCATTCTGTAAGACGAGTCTTGTTTCACACTGTTTACACCCTCTGCCCGAGTTTAAGTGCCAAGAGTGAAACACGGCGGGGGTTGGTGATGATTTGGTCAGCAATATCGTGATATTCCAAAGGCCCCATGGTTACTCTGCAACGTCGCTGTACTGTCAAGGATTATGTGAACATTTTGGCTGATCCGGCCCATCCCATTGTTCAATACTTGTTCCAAGACGACAGTGCCTCAGTTCATGCAGTTCACTTCATCTAGGACTGGTATTGTGAGCATGAGGATGCACTGTCACGTCTCCCCTGGGCACTGCAGTCACCAGAGCTCAGTATTATTGAACCTTTGTGGTTTACTTCGGGGAGAATGTGTGATTGCCATCCACCTCCATCACCGTTTCCCTAACGTGCCACTATTTTGCGAGAAGAATGGTATTGATTCTCTTGAGAACCATACAGGATCTGCATTTATCCATTCCTAGACGTTTCGAAGCTGTTTGCCAATAGTTTTTCTGCACCGCATTATGTGTTGTGTTTGCAGTGTTTCCATGTTCTTGTCCACCTTTCTTCGTTTGTTACTTAAAAAAAGACGACACAACACGAAGGAATTATCCGAATGGGACAGAAACGTGCATGAACAGACAAACAAATGATAACAATTTCAGAAAACTTGGATGATTTTTTCCAGAGGAAGAGCTTCACAAATTGAGTAAGTCAGTAAGGAGTTGTTCCACCTCTGGCCCTTATGCCAGCAGTTATGCGGTCTGGCACCGATTGACAGAATTGGTAGATGTACTCCTGAGGGATATCTTGCCAAATTGTGTCCAACTGGTGCGTTATATCATCAAAATCCCGAACTGGTTTGATGGCCATGCTCATAATGCTCCAAACGTTCTTAACTGGAAAGAGGTCCGGCGGCCTTGCTGGCCAAGGTAGGGTTTGGCAAGCAGTAGAAACTCTAGCTGCGTGCGGTCGGTCATTATCTTGTTGAGACGTAAGCCCGAGATGGCATGCCATGCACGGCAACAATACGGGGTGTAGGGTACCGCCGGCCGCGGTGGCCGAGCGGTTCTAGGCGCGAAGTCCGGAACCGCACGACTGCTACGGTCGCAGGTTCGAATCTTGCCTAGGACATGGATGTGTGTGATGTCCTTAGGTTAGTTAGGTTTAAGTAGTTCTAAGTTCTAAGGAACTGATGACCTCAGATGTTAAGTCCCATAGTGCTCAGAGCCATTTGAACCATTTTGTAGGGTACCAATGTGCTGTAAGGCTGCCGCGGATCACAACCAAAAGGGTCCTATTATCAAATGGAATGGAGCCCCAGACCGTCACTCCTTGATGTCAAGCCGTATGTTGGACAACAAATAGGTTGGTATTTCACACTGTCCGGGATTTCTCCAGCCACGTCTCGCTGGTCATCGGAGCTCAGTTCGAAGCGGAACTCTAGTCAGTGCGATTCGAGGCCAAAGAAGTCCAACAACTTTATCCACCAATGCCAAGCCGAATAACTGCTAGAAAAATGGCCAGAGGTGGACAAACGTGTTATTGACTTGCTCAGTAAGTGATACTTATAAACAAGTCACCCAGTTTTTCTGAAATTTTAATAATGAGTTTGTCTATACATGTACATCACATCTATTGATTTCCGTTCCACTCGCATAATTCCTTCGTGATACGTCGGTTTCTTTTTTTCCCATTATGTTTCAAATTAAGAATAAAGCGAGCTCAGAAAATATTCTTGAAAAACCTCCGAAATTTCGTCAGTGGAGTTCAAGTTCACCCTAACCTAACATTAGCAAAATTTAAAAATGTAGGAAATCAACGAGTGAAAATGGCATAAGAACAATAATGCGCGTATGAAGAACGAATGAGAAATATGAGGCTTCCCACATTTAATTTTCGTGTTTAATAGCAGACGCATGACGTGCACATCCATATGCGCACATATACAGTTTCGTGTGTATGAAAGGTCAAATGGCCACATGTGTCTGACGCTTGCGTTGCGTGATATCCATTACAATGAGGTATTGGGAGTTAACAGATTTTGTTCTCTTCATAGCGCACGTCAGGCCGAACGCGATCGGAAATTACAAGCGCATGCTGTGTTTACTGGGAAATGTGGTTACCAAAATTCCTTCCACTCATTACGTGGTATTTAGTTACAAAGGTCCATCCTCAAGAATTTTTATTATCGTTTCAGTAACATTCTCGATCATGTTTATGCTTAGCTCAACATTCCCTACGTCTTTTTTAACACGTATTTATTAGGTTGCTTCATGCTGTTTTTCGATACAAACTTTGCAATTGACTTTAAACTACCTTCCCGATTAGCTAGAGACTTGGGAGGAGTAAACAGGTGACAATGTCCAATTGGAGTTCCTGCCCAATGGATGTGCTTAGCAGATTGCGTTACAGTCCCTGCTGGCGCAAAGTGTGTAAATTACCTGCTACAGAAACAGCCTGCGACAACTCACTCTCTATTGCTTGTGCCTTTGTCCCACAGGTTTGGCATGGTTAACTGAAGGGGTGGCCAGATGCCCTTCCTGTCGCCACTTCGTAGCCCCCTCCCCTTCCCCACCCCTTCCCCCCCCCCCCCCCCCGATACGGAATCCGTGTACCTCAGCTGACTGTGTTTAGTATAACATGAAATGGTGCGAACGTGTTTCAAATGTCAGCGAGTCGTGTAACTAAGGCGGGACGTGGGGACCAGCCGGTATTCACCTAGGAGGATGTGGAAAACCGCCTAAAAACCACATCCAGGCTGGCCAGCATTACCGGCCCTCGTCGTCAGTCTGCCGGGCGGATTCGATCTGGGGCCGGCGGGCCTACCCGAGTCCAAAAAATAGCGGATTAGCGCTCTCGGCTAACCTAGCGGGTTCTGCGGAAACTCACTCTATTTACGAGTATATGTGTACCTCTTGAATGATTGAAGACATTTCTACCAAAGTGGGCATACGTATCATTTACAATGTTGAAAAAATTGAAGTGACAGTAAGATGCTCCTCAGCACTATTTTAGCTGAGGGAGGGGATGAAAAAGGGGTGATATAAAAGCGTAACTCGGGGCCGGCCGGGGGAATGTCAACTAAATTTGGTGTACACATCATTAATTTTACCACATTTTTATTAGTTAGCTCTCTTGTCTGTCTGTCTGTTAAGCACAAATTTTGTAACTTATTTTAAACTAACTTGCCGATGAGCTAGAGACTTGAAATTTTCAACATAGCTCAGAAATGGACGACAGTGCCACATTAACCTGGTTCCTTGTGTGGTGTGTGGAGGAGGGTAGTTTACTTACAACTCTTGTGTCTTCATGAGCTAAAGATTAGAAACTTACAACGTATCTCATAGTTGGATGATGATGCAATATTAATTCTCTTTCCTGTCTGGTGTGTAGCGAAGAGTACTTTGGTGCCACTGCCATTTCCCTCTTTCAGGTAACAGTCGCCAATGGTTCGTGATAAGAACGGTAGTTGGTAAGTTCTTAGTCCTTGAAAACAGCCACAAGTCGCACTTAGTATTTTTTTGCCGCTTTCGTTCTTCAAATGAACAAGAGCAGCATAAGAATATATAGTTGAAAGTTTGCTGAAAGCATTAAAGATTGCGTTTAAAGTTGGCTGACAGCTCTAAAGATTAAACTGGTTCCACTATAGTACTTAAACTTACGTTTAAAGTACAGTAGTAAATGATAACATCGACAGCGCGAAAGATGAATGCCTGCTCTTGCTAAAAAGGTTGTTGGGCAAGCCTACATTTAATCTCAAACATCTCTTTCACCTTCACGGGTAGGAGAAATTAGTATGTTGGTTGATTCAGATGAAAAGAAACTGAAATAAACTTGAAACTTACCAAATGTCTCTGTTGTAATATCATCAAGATGTTTTAAATCAATTCAAAAATAAGCAGAAAATAAGCAGAAAATAACTATTTAAATTAAAATAAGTTTTTAATGTATCACTTTTTAAGTCAAACTAAAAGGTATATAATAGTTTCAGCTAGCCCCATTCACAGATTCACCCAACACAGATAGTTCTGATAATTTATGATTATGAATATTTAATAGCTATAAAGAAACCTCCTGGCAGATTAAAACTGTGTGCCCGACCGAGACTCGAACTCGGGACCTGTGAGTACCGGGCGTGAGTCGTGCTTCGGTAGCTCAGATGGTAGAGCACTTGCCCGCGAAAGGCAAAGGTCCCGAGTTCGAGTCTCGGTCGGGCACACAGTTTTAATCTGCCAGGAGGTTTCATATCAGCGCACACTCCGCTGCAGAGTGAAAATCTCATTCCAGCTATGAAGTAAGTTGTAAGATTTAAGTGCGGGTTGGATGCAACACATAATTAAGGCATGAATAGGGTTCACCTCCTAACTATTATCTGTTGCATGCGCCCCGTGTTTCCCATTAACAACCTCACAAGCATTTTCAAAGCTATTAAAAATAGATAATCAAAAATTTTCAGAACTATCTGTGTGGGCTTAGGAATCTGTATGGTGCTAGGAGAAATTACTTTATACTTTTTAGTCTGGTTTGAAAACTTATAGTACTAAAAATTTGTTTTTATTTAAATATTTATTCTTTCTGCGCCTGGCGTACTCTGCTTCACATACAATGTATCTGTTTTGCTAACTTGACCTTGGGCAATCATTACAGCGTTAGGACTCATCTGGAAAAAATGTATATCGTAACTTCTAAGTTTCATTCCCTTACCTGCTACGGACGCAGTAGCTGACATCTGGCATTCGTTGTATATGGGCTTTGTACAACTTGGAGCCGATTGTTTGGTCTTTCTCTGATTCACCTAAAGTGGTTTGTGACTGAAGCCTCCTTAAGTACTGTGACTCTTCCATGACGACAGAGATTTCACAGCAATACTTGTGAAAAGTCCTGGCAGCAATAAACACCATCGACAGGAGTGCTGTTAGCGGGTGGCGAGAAACGATCAGCCGAAATGCTTACATTATGTTCCTGAGACTAACTGACTGAAAACACGCAGTGTATGAATACTGCTCAGGAGATGGCAGCAACCCTCTCAGTAGGAGAAAAGTCATGGACTCTCTGGGGTGGAAGTTATGTCTAAGGGCTTAACATTACTTGATAATCAGTGACCAAAAAATTTATTTTTATAACACGGAAAGCCCACAACAATTAGAAATAATGCTCCTCTTCACGGGGCTTATCTGCGTTGTACACCATTCTTTTCCATGGAAACTTGAAGTCCGATGTCTTTGTGTGACTTTTGGCGAACTGACTTTGTTCTGTTAATCTACCTTCCTTTGCTAAAATTATCGGGAGTGCGAGTAGTTGTTAGGAGGAGATGTACAGAATGTTAATGGTGTAGAAGCAAGTCGGGAACTGTAATTGGCTGCGTGGACCGCCTATCACACAGAGCATGTAACTGGATGACAGGCAACGCACACTGTAACGCACGCCGCAGAGTGCCTATGCCTTGCCGCCTCTCACGGGCATAACCAGACACGTGTGATCGCTGGGAAGTGTCAGCGTTGTTCCCTACGTCTTGATTTATCACCCTTAGATGTTTGTCTCATGTACTCTGAGCCACCCTGCAAGTAGGGGGTTATGAATGAGGCTGGGAGGTTACGTAAAGCATTGGCATCAAAAGGCCTATCAACGTCTGTAGAAGCAACTGTAGAGCAAAGAAAATCCCAAACCAGTCAATAAAATAAAAAAAAAAAAACGCTACTGACTTCAGTTATTCAGACATCGAGGAACTGCAAGACCCCACTGATGAAAATGGAGTCAGAATGCATTCTCTGCAAGTGGCAGTACAGAATGCATAATTTGTGGGGCAATATTTTCCTATAATGTTAGGGGGTAGAGGGGAACTACGTACAATTTGCACAGTGCAAAATGTGGGACCACGAGGAACGAGGAATGTTCTGGCTGTTGGCTGTTATACAGATCAGAACATTTGCGATTTTTATCTCTGAGGAAACGCTTCATTGAATATTGTTTCCATTTTAGATTCCCATCCCTACTCCATAACCCCCCCCCCCTGGACCACACCACATTATTCTTTCAGTTTTCTTCAAATTACATGTAACTTTAAGTGTAAATGAAATAAATTTCTAAATTGATTTAAAAGGATAGTTTTTCAATAATATAAGTTCAAACTATCTTGGATAAATATCGTATGTGCCATTCATTTAAAACAAACCATAATGCAATATGCAATAACAAACTTCTTTCCTTCATATTAAGCGATTGAATAGTATTTCGCTGTACACACTCTGTCAGTAGCTTTCCACGTGACACAACGGTATGTATACTATTAAACCTGGATGGCAGGAAGTTTGAAGATACATGGTTACTCTACCTGTGGGGTTTCAGAAGACGGCTGCGCAAAAACAAAAAGAACTACAGAAAAACGACACATATCAGTGGCTAGCTCAATTCTTCGAATTTCGACCCGTAATACCCACTGTGACATAGTTACAGTGAGCACCACTAGGCGGCAGGCATGTCGAAACAAATCATACCCTCCGCACTGGCGCTTGGATTAGTTCACGCCTGCAGATAGACAAACCAATGAAACAGATTTCCAAAGCGGGATGCTCACATTGCCCCTACCCGGGGGGGGGGGGGGGGGAGCAGCAACAGTGACTTCAATGAATTGAATAATTGCGTAGGCTTCCGCGGTCAGAGCCAGTCGACATAAAAGTTTTGTGGGTACGGTGCCGCGTTATATTGTATAAAACCAACGTTTCGGCCACGGTCTCAGCGGCCTTCTTCTAAATCCCTACTGGTGCGTTCTAGCTATGCAATGTCTCTTATATTTTGTTATTACTATTCACTGCGCATGCCATCCGTCATAATTTTAAAAAGATAGTTCATTTCATTGGTCACTTAAGGAAGAAGGAGAGGGAACTTTATTTTAGTTGCACGCACATGACCTTCCGCCCATATTTACGTGTGAGTTAAAATGTCGGAGAGATACTGCACGCACTAATCCGTGTCCATTTTTTTGTTGCTTTTGCTCAATCGTCTTAAACCGTGGAGGTACTTATGAATAACCCCACACAACGCTGCCGTATGAATACAGCTGTGCTCCACCGAAACAACAGTTCGGTAGTTTTGGTACAGTATACAAATGACGTAGTAAGTAGTAGGATTGCCGGTAGTATTGATAACATTAAGAGGGAAACAAACACAAATGAGAGTGTAAGAGACAAAATGGCTCTTTTTGTTTTTTTTCTTACTGTTTGTTTCTGGTGCACATAATTAGTACTAGACATCATTCAGTATTAGCCCATTATGTATATTTATCGTTACAGCATTTTGTAAGTGATAAAAATTAGTTGATAGCGCAACTTCTGTACTTTTACGTAACAAAGGAAATTACTTTTGATGCAAGTACAGTTTACAAGGACAAATATAAAATATATATGTAATTACAGTTGCTATATTATATTGAATAGAACGTTGTTCATCATCTCCAAGGCAACAGTTTCCTGTTATTGTCGATAGATGCGAAAATTATGAATAATTAAAACATGTTTTATAGAAGTTCGATGAAGTATTGAAGCGATATTTGATATACGTATATTTTTGTTTTGTGTTTCCTATTCTTTTATTTTTTGCTTCGTTTACCTTTTTTTGTGGAAATTGCATTTTCTAGAGCTATATGATGAATCTGTATTGTTTTGTTTATTTTACTACAACTTTCCTCTGCTTCACATTACAGATCAACAATTTTCGGATAACACGTGAAATAAACATTGGCAATTTCAATTTTGCTCTCAATATTGCTTACTTTTAAGTAACCATATAGAACGAAAATAAACTGTAAGGAGGCTGTTTAGGTTCTTATGTTGGTAACGCCACGTAGCGCTCTGTATGAAAATCACTGGCTGTGCTGTGCACAGTCTGTGGGTGGCTGGCATTGTTGGAATATTCGCCATTGTAGTGTTGGGCAGTTGGATGTGAACAGCGCGTAGCGTTGCGCAGTTGGAGGTGAGCCGCCAGCAGTGGCGGATGTGAGGAGTGAGATGGCGGAGTTTTGAGAGCGGATGATCTGGACGTGTGTCCATCAGAGAGAGTAAATTTGTAAAACTGGATGTCATGAACTGATATATATATTATGACTTTTGAACACTATTAACGTAAATACATCGTTTGTTCTCTATCAAAATCTTTCATTTCCTAACTGTGCCTATCAGTAGTTAGTGCCTTCAGTAGTTTGAATATTTTACTTAGCTGTCAGTACCGGCGCTCGCTGTATTGCAGTAGTTCGAGTAACGAAGATTTTTGTGAGGTAAGTAATTCATGAAAGGTATAGGTTATTGTTAGTCAGGGACATTCTTTTGTAGGGATTTTTGAAAGGCAGATTGCGTTGCGCTAATAATATTGTGTGTCAGTTTAGTGTTAGTCAGAATAAGTAAAGATCGAAATGTCTGAGTACGTTCAGTTCTGCTCATCTGTTTGAAAATCAAATAACGTAAGAGATTTATCAGCTCAGTAATTAATTAATTTTTCTAAGCTAAGGTTACTTTTCAATACCTCGTCACTCAGTTTCTAGAGAGCTCACCACGTCCGGTTTCTAGGGAGATCTGGTAAGACACTGATCGCACTTGTAAAGAAAACGATCGTTATGACGTAACGCCCCATAGTTATGCAAAACACCTAACGTACAGGTAACGCAGATACGACCTTAACTGACGAAAGCTACTAGGAAAACTACCGTAAACTACGTTGTTTTTTGTAGTCTGCGGTAGCAACTCTACATATAACTCTTCTCAGCGCCACAGAGTTAGAGTGAGTGAGTGAGAGGCTGTGACGCACCTGCGCGAGGCAGACGCCGTCCTCGCCGTCGGGCGAGCAGGCGGCAGTGAGCGGCGGGCGGTCCCCCAGGACGGCGTGCAGCACGATGCAGACCCTCTGGCGCGGGTGGCGGCGGCCGCCGAGCGCCGCGACGCCGGGTCCCACGTCGGCGGCGGCGGCGGTGCCGGTGCCCGCGTGGAACAGCACGCGCAGCTGCGGCTGGTCGCGCGGCAGCTGCGGCCGCACGATGTGCGCGCTCACGTCCAGGCGGCGCGGCGCCGCCCCCGCAGCCGCCGCCGCCACGGCCGCCGCCGCCGCCCCCGCCGCCGCCGCCGCGTCCAGCAGGCTGCCGTTGTGCTGCAGCGTCGGCAGTGGCGGCTGCGGCAGGTCCAGGGGGTCCGGGACCACGTAGCGCGCCGGCACCTGCCGCACAACACCACACAACATGCCCTGATTTCACCAGCCGAAAGCTGACTTGTTACTGTATTTCACTAGTTTATTTCCCAGGCGGTAGATTCAAAACCTTGTGCGAAACCGCGACTCGAACTCTGAGCTTTCGTTAGTAAATCTGATAGGCCCCGTTTTCGTGTTCAGTATAGAGATTTCTCATGAAAGGAACATTCGATTCCTAGTCCAGAACTTGGTTATAATTTAAATGCAGTTACAGAGATCCCTTGTTGGCTGCGATTATCGTACGGTGTCTAAACGTGGTAGATATTCTAATGTGTTAATGCGTGACTGATTTACTCTGGAAATAAATTAGTTTCAGTCTTAGCCAGCAGGGTAAATTTAACGCTATGAATGCAAAAAGACGTATAGAAAAGTTTTCATATGTAATGGATTAGGAACGGCACGTCGGCAGAAAAGGTCAGACAAGTGTAATATTGATGTTATTATTAACCGCCATTCACACAGTCTATTAATATGGGCACCGGAGACGATGACGAGATACAGCGGCAGATTTGCATCTGGTGGCCAAAATTTGAACCACTTTTTCCAGCGTAAATCGGTTTCGCATTAACGCATTTGAATATTTGCAAAGTAGAGGTGCCATACGATAATTACAGACCACAATAGACCTCTCTGGGTAGCTACGCTTTAATTATAACTACCCAGTAGAGATCTTCGATACTTCTGCAATGTATTATAAAATCCATGAAATTTAAATGTAAACCATACTGCATTTATATACTATTGGACATTAAAATTGCTACACCAAGAAGAAAAGCAGATGATAAACGGGTATTCATTGGACAAATATATTATACTAGAACTAACATGTGATTACATTTTCACGCAATTTGGGAGCATAGATCCTGAGAAATCAGTACCCAGAACAACCACCTCTGGCTGTAATAACGGCCTTGATACGCCTGGGCATTGAGTCAAACAGAGCTTGGATGGCGTGTACACGTACAGCTGCCCATGCAGCTTCAACACGATACCACAGTTCATCAAGAGTAGTGACTGGCGTATTGTGACGAGCCAGTTGCTCGGCCACCATTGACCAGAAGTTTCCAATTGGTGAGAGATCTGGAGAATGTGTCGGCCAGGGCAGCAGTCGAATATTTTCTGTATCCAGAAAGGCCCATACATGACCTGCAACATGCGGTCGTGCATTATCCTGCTGAAATTTAGGGTTTCGCAGGGATCAAGGAAGAGTAGAGCCACGGGTCGTAACACATCTGAAATGTAACGTCTACTGTTCAAAGTGCCGTCAATGCGAACAAGAGGTGACCGACAAGTGTAACCAATGGCACCCCATACCATCACGCCGGGTGATACGCCAGTATGACGATGACGAATACACGCCTCCAATGTGCTTTCACCGCGATGTCGCCAAACGCGGATGCGACCATCATGATGCTGTAAACAGAACCTGGATTCATTCGAAAAAATGACGTTTCACCATTCGTGCACCCAGGTTCGTCGTTGAGTACACCATCGCAGGCGCTCCTGTCTGTGATGCAGCGTCAAGGGTAACCGCAGCCATGGTCTCCGAGCTGATAGTCCAGCTGACTCAGGGATCGAGACGTGGCTGCACGATCCGTTACAGCCATGCGGATAAGATGCCTGTCATCTCGACTGCTAGTGATACGAGGCCATTGGGATACAGCACGGCGTTCCGTATTACCCTCCTGAACCCACCGATTCCATATTCTGCTAACAGTCATTGGATCTCGACCAACGCGAGCAGCAATGTCGCGATACGATAAACCGCAATCGCGATAGGCTACAATCCGACCTCTTTCAAAGTCGGAAAAGTGATGGTACGCATTTTCCCTACTTACATGAGGCATCACAACATCGTTTCACTAGGCAACGCCGGTCAACTGCTGTTAGTGTATGAGAATTCGGTTGGAAACTTTCCTCATGTCAGCACGTTATAGGTGTCGCCACCGGCACCAACCTTGTGTGAATGCTCTGAAAAGCTAATCATTTGCATATCACAGCATATTCTTCCTGTCGGTTAAATTTCGCGTCTGTAGCACGTCAACTTCGTAGCGTAGCAACTTTAATCGCTCGTGTTCTAGGGGTAGCGTCTTTGATTCATAATCAAAACGTCGTCGGTCCCGGGTTCGATAAATAATCAGCATTGGCGGCCGAAGATTTCCGGAATAAGAAGTCACCCTCATTCTGCCAACGGCCTTGTCAAAGAGGGCGGAGGAGCGGATAGAGGTTCAGGGCACTCTCTTGTCCTAGGGGTGGGACATTGCTCCTAAAGGCGGAAGAATCAGCAATGATCAACGACATGAGTATGCAGAAGGCAATGGAAACCACTGCATTAAAGACACGTAACGTGTATCCACAGGACAGTTGCCTGTAATTGAAGAAGTGTCATGATGATCTCTCCATTGGCAAAAGATTCCGGAATAGTCCCCCATTCGGATCTCCGGGAGGGAACTGCCAAGGGGGAGGTTACCATGAGAAAAAGATTGAATAATCAACGAAAGGATAACGTTCTACGAGTCGGGGCGTGGAATTTCAGAAGCCTGAACGTGGTAGGGAAACTAGAAAATCTGAAAAGGGAGGTAGGGCAGAGGGTGTGTTACTGTGAACAGTTCAGTGACCTGGTTGTTCTAATCAGAGTCGACAGCAGACCAACACCGACAACGATAGTTCAGGTATACATGCCAACGTCGCAAGCTGAAGATGAACAGGTAGAGAAAGTGTATGAGGATACTGAAAGGGTAATGCAGTACGTAAAGGGGGACGAAAATCTAATAGTCATGGGCGACTGGAATGCAGTTGTAGGGGAAGGAGTAGAAGAAAAGGTTACAGGAGAATATGGGCTTGGGACAAGGAATGAAAGAGGAGAAAGACGAGTTCTGTAACAAGTTTCAGCTAGTAATAGCGAATACCCTGTTCAAGAATCACAAGAGGAGGAGGAATACGTGGAAAAGGCCGGGAGATACGGGAAGACTTCAATTAGATTACATCATGGTCAGACAGAGATTCCGAAATCAGATAATGGACTGTAAGGCGTACCCAGGAGCAGATATAGACTCAGATCACAATATATTAGTGATGAAGAGTGGGCTGAAGTTCAAGACATTAGTCAGGAAGAATCAATACGCAAAGAAGTGGGATACGGAAGTACTAAGGAATGACGAGATACATTTGAAGTTCTCTAACGCTATAGATACAGCAATAAGGAATAGCGCAGTAGGCAGTACAGTTGAAGGGGAATGGACATCTCTAATAAGGGCCATCACAAAAGTTGGGAAAGAAAACATAGGTACAAAGAAGGAAGCTGCGAAGAAACCATGGGTAACAGAAGAAATACTTCAGTTGATTGATGAAAGGAGGAAGTACAAACATGTTCCCGGAAAATCAGGAATACCGAAATACAAGTCGCTGAGGAATGAAATAAATAGGAAGTGCAGGGAAGCTAAGACGAAATGGCTGCAGGAAAAGTGTGAAGACATCGAAAAAGATATGATTGTCGGAAGGACAGACTCAGCATACAGGATAGTCAAAACAACCTTTGGTGACATTAAAAAAAATTCCACAGTTAAATGCAGAGGAGAGAGCAGACAGGTGGAAGGAATACACTGAAAGCCTCTATGAGGGTGAAGATTTGTCTGATGTGATAGAAGAAGACACAAGAGTCGATTTAGTAGATATAGGGGATCCAGTATTAGAATCGGAATTTAAAAGAGCTTTGGAGGACTTACGGTCAAATAAGGCACAAGGGATAGATAACATTCCATCAGAATTTCTAAAATCATTGGGGGAAGTGGCAACAAAACGACTATTCACGTTGGTGTGTAGAATATATGAGTCTGGCGACATACCATCTGACTTTCGGAAAAGCATCATCCACGCAATTCCGAAGACGGCAAGAGCTGACAAGTGCGAGAATTATCGCACAATCAGCTTAACAGCTCATGCATCGAAGCTGCTTACGAGAATAATATACAGAAGAATGGAAAAGAAAACTGAGAATGCGCTAGGTGACGATCAGTTTGGCTTTAGGAAAAGTAAAGGGACGAGAGAGGCAATTCTGACGTTACGGCTAGTAATGGAAGCAAGGCTAAAGAAAAATCAAGGCACTTTCATAGGATTTGTCGATCTGGAAAAAGCGTTCGACAATATAAAATGGTGCAAGGTGTTCGAGATTCTGAAAAAAGTAGGGGTAAGCTATAGGGAGAGACGTGTCATATGTACAACAACCAAGAGGGAATAATAAGAGTGGATGATCAAGAACGAAGTGCTCGTATTAAGAAGGGTGTAAGACAAGGCTGTAGCCTTTCGCCCCTACTCTTCAATCTGTACATCGAGGAAGCAATGATGGAAATAAAAGGAAGGTTCAGGTGTGGAATTAAAATACAAGGTGAAAGGATATCAATGATACGATTCGCTGATGACATTGCTATCCTGAGTGAAAGTGAAGAAGAATTAAATGATCTGCTGAACGGAATGAACAGTCTAATGAGTACACAGTATGGTTTGAGAGTAGATCGGAGAAAGACGAAGGTAATGAGAAGTAGTAGAAACGAGAACAGCGAGAAACTTAACATCAGGATTGATGGTCACGATGTCAATGAAGTTAAGGAATTCTGCTACCTAGGCAGTAAAATAACCAATGACGGGCGGAGCAAGGAGGACATCAAAAGCAGACTCGCTATGGCAAAAAAGGCATTTCTGGGCAAGAGAAGTCTACTAATATCAAATACCGGCCTTGATTTGAGGAAGAAATTTCTGAGGATGTACGTCTGGAGTACAGCATTGTATGGTAGTGAAACGTGGAATGTGGGAAAACCGGAACAGAGGAGAATCGAAGCATTTGAGATGTGGTGCTATAGATGAATGTTGAAAATTAGGTGGACTGATAAGGTAAGGAATGAGGATGTTCTATGCAGAATCGGAGAGGAAAGGAATATGTGGAAAACACTGATAAGGAGAAGGGCCAGGATGATACGACATCTGCTAAGACATGAGGGAATGACTTCCATGGTATTAGAGGGAGCTGTAGAGGGCAAAAACTGTAGAGGAAGATAGAGATTGGAATACGTCAAGCAAATAATTGAGGACGTAGGTTGCAAGTGCTACTCTGAGATGAAGAGGTTAGCACAGGAAAGGAATTCGTGGCGGGCCGCATCAAACTAGTCAGTAGACTGATAACCAAAAAAAAGGGTACTACGTCACTCACTAGGTCCGGAGAATGCTCGCGCTTTTCTCACGAGACTTATTGCTTCGTCTACGTTCAACATAATATAGCTACGTACAGGCTCGTAGATTTAGTGTATCGATATAGGAGTATACTCTTTGCTTTTAGTGTAATCTATGGTCGCCACATAGCCTCAATACGTATCAGCACGAGTTGCGACAAGGAAGTTAACTTCCTTTACAACTAACTCGTCCATGGCATAAGGGGTAGTCACATGAAAACGGAATACACGCCACAACGGTACCATGGAATGATACCATTCAAAAGTATCTCTAAGCATTTCTAGACATTTACCACAATGGTCCGCAGCTCGTGGTCGTGCGGTAGCGTTCTCGCTTCCCACGCCCGGGTTCCCGGGTTCGATTCCCGGCGGGGTCAGTGATTTTCTCTGCCTCGTGATGACTGGGTGTTGTGTGCTGTCCTTAGGTTAGTTAGGTTTAAGTAGTTCTAAGTTCTAGGGGACTTATGACCACACCAGTTGAGTCCCATAGTGCTCAGAGCCAGTTTTTGATTTCTTCAGGTCGCCAAAGATGTGGAAATCCCACTGTTAAATATTAGGGCTGTACGGATGATGCTGCAGTGTTTACCAACCACATCGCTGAAGCGTAGTGGAGCCTTCGCTCGACAGGCGGTGCCTGGGCGGGTGATATAGTGTAATAGGATAATTCCGTCCGACAGCACTCCGCCGGCCGCGGTGACCGTGCGGTTCTAGGCGCTTCAGTCCGGAACCGCGGGACTGCTACGGCCGCAGGTTCGAATCCTGCCTCGGGCATGGATGTGTGTGATGTCCTTAGGTTAGTTAGGTTTAAGTATTTCTAAGTTCTAGAGGACTGATGACCTAAGATGTTAAATCCCATAGTGCTCAGAGCCATTTGAACCATTTGACAGCACTCCCGGGCGTATTGAATTCGTGGCGCAGCTTCTGCGAAGTGTGCTCATAACGCTACCCATTGATTGCGGTTCAACGCTCGAGCATCTCGACGAGCAGAGTTCCCCTGCAGTTTAAGAAGGAGGTCATCATGACCTTACCGGTACCTGTGTAACCTGCTTGGGATATATTTGGTATGGGAGATGTGGGATGTTTTCACTGCTGGATTTTCCATGTGCCCTCTGGCTCGAAATAATGGCGACCTGGAGGAGGACAGGCAGGAACGTCGCTTTCAGTCGGAAGAGGAAGTGCAAAAGTGGGCGCAGTTGTGGATCCGTCAGCAGCCGACCGCGTTTTACGAAACGAGAATTGATCGTCTCGTCTCTCAGTGGCATAAATGTCTTAACGCGTGTGGTGATTACTTTTGAATGGAATCATTTCATGGTCCCTTTGTGGGAGGTGTTCGGTTTTCATTTAACTGCCTCTCAAACATATTGTTAACTGATCCGCATATGTTGACATTCCGTCTTGACACTCACCAGTGTACACTTAAGTAATTTTCCGTAATGTCTTCTTCTTTCGCAATCTACACTGTCTTGGTGTTGCTTTTATGCTCAAATATTTGTTGCAAGCCTAGGCAAAATGATACTCTAGCTGTTCTGTGACACTTTTGATGTACGTACAAATGATAGTAAGTTTTAATTACATGGCCTACAATTTATTTTGTCTAATGTACCGAAAATTCTTATGGTTTTAACGTTGCAGTGCCGCTATTATTCTAAATCTGAATACATTCGATGGATATTTATTATGTTTTAGATGTCACTTGACAGTGCTGCTACAGCCGAAGAAGACCCTTAGTAAACAATAATATTTATTCAAATTTCTGATTACAGCGCAGATGGAACAATGGTTGTAACCCTTAACACACTGTAATAGAGACCATAAGAATGAATAATTTACAAGAGAGTGAGTACGATTTACAAAGGGCAATAAATTGCCTAACCGATATATTCAATAACTACAATTATACTGTATCTCAGAGGAAAACTAAGATTATGTTTTAAATGTAAAAAACTTGCACGTTACAGCATAGTGCTCAATGGTCATGTTTTAATTAAAGTTGCCCATTTTAACCTATTAGGTCACCTGCAAGCTTTAAACTCACGGATAGAATGAATCAAATACATATCTAGTGATGTGCGGAGCAGTTCAGACGACTAATCAAAAATGTGCGGATAGGAACAAAAATAATATTTTATAAAGTAAGGGTTGCACATAAGGCAGAGAGTAGTGGAGGTATCAAAAACATGACGAAGGACGTGCACAGGTCATAGAAATGAAATTTATGTCATGGACGAAAGGTTGCAATCTGAGACGTCAGACACGGTACAAAAACGATACGAGTTGGAAATTTATGCAGTTAAAGAATGAATAAAACAAAAGAGTAAAGTGGTTGTAACATATCTATAGCAGAATTAATAAAGCAAGCGCTGAAGTACAAACCACATAGGAAACGAGACCCCAGAGGTCACTGGAAGAAACGCTAGACTGGGATAGGAATAGGCGAGGGACTTAATTCTTGAAATGAAAAAGAAGGAGGAGGGGGGGGGGCAGGAGATCGTAAGAAGATGTCTCCAACGCAATAAATATTTTTGTTCATACTTGAACCATGTTATTGCTTGTGAGCATAAGTAAGCACATTACGTTCCTCTATAAAATCTATTTCAATCAAACTTCACAAAATTTCTAAATAGCAACAACCGACTAGTTTTATCAGTACTCCATAAAAATTTATCATAAGCACGCAGTCTAAATCGGTATAGCTACCAAACAGTTTTGTAAACACTGACTGAAATAGACTCTATAAGGAAAAATTAATTTTGGCTCATCAACGTGAGTAGGACGATTGTACAGAAACAACGCTTCGTTCGCTTTCTCAGGGCCGGAGAGTGTTACTATCTGCTAAAAAGTAACCAGACACCTATTCCTAGACATTAATAATAGAGGATGTGTCCACATTTCGCCTTCATCAAGGCTTCCGCCCTGCTGTAGCCATTTTCAAGGAGGCGTTTGAATGTCTGTGCACGAATGCCAGGTTATTTTTCTTCAAGAGCCAAAGCCAGAGAAGTTAATGATGTAGGACCCTGGAGTCTGGAGCGACATCGACGTTTGAGCTCATACCAAAGGTGTCCATTGAATTCAGGTCGGATTCTGGGCAGGCCAGTCCATTTCAGAAATGTTATTGTCCACAAAGTATTGCCCCACAGATGTTGGTTTATGACAGAGCGGACAGTTATCGTCTCCGAACTGCTCCTCTACTGCATGCAGTACAGGGTGCTGTAAAATGTGTTTATATCCTTCCGCACTGCCGTTTCCTTAAGTTTAATAAGGGGACCACGCCATAATCACGAGAAACACTCCCGTACTGCAACACTTCCCCCTCCATAGTTCACTGCTGGCGCTACACTTCGTAGCAGGTAACGTTCTCCAGCCTTTCGCTGAACCCAGACCCATTCATCGGTATGACACAGGGTACAGAGTGATTCATCACTCCAGGTCAGTCGTTTCCAGTCGTCCAGTGCCTGCTGTCGCTCTTCACACCTTCGCCTGCGTTGTTTAGAACTGAATATAGAAATACGTGACCTACGAGACGCTGTTCGACCATTGTTTCCCATTTTTAACCTCTTATACAACACATCGTTAAATCACGACTGATTCCTTCATGAAGCAGCGCTGCTCAGTCGCTCCTGGAGTATTTCGTGTTTTACGACCCCTGTTAACAGATATCGACAAAACGAATATCGCACTAGAGGCATATCTAGCGAAAAGACCAGGAAGATTAGAGAGATTCGAGCCCACACGGCGGCTTACCAGCATTCGTTCTTCCCGCGAACTGGAGCAGGATGGGGATGGGGGTGGAGGGAGTGACGTTGGTATACAAAGTACCGTCCACCACACAACGTAACGTAGCTTGTGGAATATGCATATAGATGATGATGATAGTTCGAGAAAAATTTGACACTAAAAGACATAAGAGAACACAAGGCATCCCCTCAGTATTATTCAGAGAAACTTGGGAAAGACCGCCATGACAAAATTACTCCACCTGGTGTGCAAGATATGTGAGAGACCCTAAACACCCCAGACTTCGAGAAAAAAGTTATAATTCTAGTCCAACAAAAGACACATTATGATTGCAAAAACTGACGTGCACTATTTACAGAAAAATAGGAAAACTGGTACAAGCCGACCTCAGGGAAGATCAGTTTTGGTACACATGAAGTACGACCCATCCTAGAAAAAATTTCAAGAAATAACTTACATTTAGAGCATTTGAAAGCTATTGGCAATGTTGACTGGTCTACACTCTTTGAAATTCAGAACGTATCAGGCGTAAAATTAAGGGAGCGGAACGTTATCTGTCATTTGTATAGAAACGAGACTGCAGTTATAAAAACTGACATTAGCAAAACTAAAACTTGGGTAATAGAGTGTAATCGAAGTAAATCTGGCAGTACTGAGAGAACTGAATTTGGAAGTGAGAAACTACGGGTTGTAGACGAGTCTTCCTACTTGGGCAGTAAGAAATAGATAGAATGTAAACTGAAGCCTGGCTCTATCAAGAAAATAAGTTCTGGAGAAAAGGAATTTGTTAACATTAAACAAATTTAAACATCAGGAAGCCTCTTCTAAAAGTATTTGTTGTGGTGTAGGCTTGTACGGAAGTGGAGGCTGGCTCTGAGCACTATGGGACTCAACTGCTGTGGTCATAAGTCCCCTAGAACTTAGAACTACTTAAACCTAACTAACCTAAGGACAGCACACAACACCCAGCCATCACGAGGCAGACGGAAGTGGAACATGGACTATAGGCAGTTTAGACAAGAAGAGAATAGAAAATTTTGAAAGATGGTGCTAGTAAAGTATGGAGATGAATACAGTAAGCAAGTTCAAATAGATGCAAGTTGCGAAAGTTATGCAGAGATGAAAATGCATGCACATGATAGACTAGCATGGAGAGCTGCATCAAACCAGTCTTTCGAATGAAAACCACAGTCACAAGCAATTGATATGCTACAAAGCAGTAGTGTGTGATTGATCTCTCCATATAGTTTTTTGACATGTACTTATCTAACACCCAACTGTCATCTGATTCATTATGTATAATGTTCATGACGTCCTTATTCTCTATCCTAATACAGGAATCGCGATCTGCATCGAAATACGCTATATTTCTGAGTCCTGCTTTGCTTCTAAATTGATTTCACATTTTTTACTCATTTAAGCACTTACAAGCCCGTTAGTTTGCAGAAGCCAAGGAAGACGAAGGAATGGAGATCAATACAATAAGTAGGATAATTGCTTTTGATTTACTATCACTGTAAAATGTGCATCACGTATGACGACACACCTGCCACCACTCTGTTGTGGTAAAGCCGTTAGGAAATACGCAAACAACGCTATCTTTTAACAAATGCTTAATAGTTCGGTTCGCAATTGGCACACATTCACTTTTTTCAGAAAATGCAACTTGCTTGGGTTCTTTTGTTAGGCTGTTTACGACGCTGTTCCATGCTAACATCAAATGGAAATTACTATCTATTAATTTTTGCTATTACAACCGTTGTAATTGGGTTTTAAATTCAACGGCACTGCCGCGAAATGAGCTTTTGTGTAATTACACGAACACGTTACATAAAAAACGAGAAACGATGTAAAACGAACAAGAGGAATATGTGAGTTATTGTAAACAGGATGTTCATAATTGATGCGCGGCAGAGCTGCCACGTTATTTAGAGAGACGCATGAAATGCAAACACGCACTTTTCGGTAATCGGACGCAAAATTAAGTTGGAAACAATATTAGAAAGTCTTGCGAGTTTATTATTAATTTGTAATGTAACGTAAATCTAAATCAATGTTGTTGTTGTTGTTGTCTTCAGTCCAGAGACTGGTTTGATGCAGCTATCCATGCTACTCTACCCCGCGCAAGCTTCTTCATCTTCAAGTAACCACTGCATCCTACATCCTACTGAATCTGTTTAGTGTAGTCATCTCTTTGTCTCCCTCTATGATTTTTACCCTCCACCCTGCCCTCCAATACTAACTTCCTGATCTCTTGATGCCTCAGAACATGTCCTACCAACCGATCCCTTCTTCTAGTCAAGTTGTGCCACGAATTCTTCTTCTCCCCAATTCTATTCAGTACCTCCTCATTAATTACGTGATCTACCCATCTCATCTTCAGCATTCTTCTGTAGAACCACATTTCGAAAGCTTCTATTTTCTTCTTGAATAAACTATTTATCGTCCATGTTTCACATCCATACATGGCTACACTCCATAAAATACTTTCAGAAATGACTTTCTGACACTTAAGCCTATACTTGATGTTAACAAATTTCTCTTCTGCAAAAACTCTTTTCTTGCCATGGCCAGTCTACATTTTATATCCTTTTACTTCGACCATCATCAGTTATTTTGCTCCCTAAACAGCAAGACTCATTTATTACTTTAAGTGTCTCATCTCGTAATCTAATTCCCTCAGCATCACCTGATTTAATTAGACTACATTCCATTATCCTCCTTTTGCTCTTGTTGACGTTCATCCTATATCCTCCTTTGAAGACTCTGTCCATTCCGTTCAACTGCTCTTCCAGATCCTTTGCTGTCTCTGGTAGAATGACAATGACATCGGCAGACCTCAAGGTTTTTATTTCTTCTCCATAGATTTTAATTCCTACTCCAAATTTTTCTTTTGTTTCCTTTACTGTTTGCTCAATATACAGATTGAATAATATCGGGTATGGGGTACAATCCTGTCCCTTCCCTTTCATCTGCTTCCCTTTCATGTACCTCGACTCTTATAACTGCCATCTGGTTTCTGTACAAATTGAAACTAGCTTTCGCTCCCTGTATTTGACCCCTGCCACATTCAGAATCTGAAAGAGAGTATTCCAGTCAACATTTTCAAAAGCTTTCTCTAAGTCTACAAATGCTAGGAACGTAGGTTTGCCTTTCCTTTATCTTCTAAAATAAGTCGTAGGCTCAGTATTGCCTCACGTGTTCCAACATTTCTATAGAATCTAATCTTCCTCGAGGTCACCTTCTACCCGCTGTTCCATTCGTCTGTAAAGAAGTCGTGTCAGTATTTTGCAGCTGTGACTCATTAAACTCCTAGTTCGGTAATTTTCACACCTTTCGACACCTGCTTTCTTTGGGATTTGATCTAAATCATTAAAACATGAATATGACCTGTAAGAAATGTGTCTCATGACTACATTTGTTAAAATGTGTGAAAGTATGCCGAGGCTTAAAAGAAAAGTTTTCTGATGTGATGTCGACAGAAGAAGAAGACTAATGTTCTTATCCATACGTGAATAATGAAAAAGTTTTGTCACTCATAAGAGGCGCGTAATTGTAGTGCTACGGCAGTCTTGGAACTAGATGCTGACCAGAAAGCAATGTATTTTCTTCGAGAAAATACGTCCCAACTATACTGCACTTACGTAACTGAAGTTCTATGCAATACTACCAATTATATAATTTTCAGTGCGATAGGGTCTGCAGCTGCGATGAATTTTTTGAAAGATTTCATGATGCCTTCAGCTGCCGTTCTTTTTATTTCAAGTACGATAGTACAATTTCTGCCTTAGGCCCTTTTCAAGTATCTAAAACGAAGGCATTATACATTGGACATTTTAGTGACATTTGCGATTTTGATGTAGGAACAAGTCATATCTGTAGAAATACTAGGCGCATTATAACTTACTTTATTTTTTATGCCATGTATGTCGTTGCTCCTATGACTCCATGTTATGCTTTCGTTTTAGATACTTGTAAATGGCCCCTAAGGCTGAAATTGTACAATCGTACTTGAAATAAAAAGAACGGCAGGTGAAGGCATCATGAAATCTTTCAAAAAAACTACCAGTTATACCAAATTGTTGCAGATCCATCCTAATGAGACTCGCGAGGACGGTTGAGTGCCCTATCTGGTAACAATCGATAGCAGTTTCTCGAGGTAAGAAACTTTCCTGTTTCTTCGATTCAGTAAGCTGGAGCGTTTTCTTCTATCGCAAAATAGGGGAGAGAGTGTCACTGAAACGATACAGGATTTCGGGTGGACATCATTAAAACAAAGGCGTTTTTCGTTGCGCAGAAATCTTCTCACGAAATTCCATCCACCAACTTTCTTCGCCGAATGCGAAAATATTTTGTTGACGCCGACCAACATAGAAACGATCACCATGATAAATTAAGGGAAGCCAGAGCTCGTACGGAAAGATATAGGTGTTCGTTCTCGCTATACGAGATTGGAGTAATATAGAATTGTGAAGGTGGTTTGATGAACCCTGAGCCAGGCACTTAAATGTGATTTGCTGAGTATCCATGTAGATGTAGATGTTGAAGCTGCCAGAAAAGTCGAAAAACTAGTTCCCCTACTTTACATCCCTAACTCTGCCCAGTACTTATTCGTCTTTTTTGTGCTATAATGAGAAGAGCATTTTTCAGTCTGGTTCCCAACTTTCACTCTACCATAATTTCGACTTCCGTCACAGCTTGGCAACCGACGTACATTTCTGTTCACTCGTTAGACGACTAGTCCGCTATAGGCATTTTTTATTATCTTTCGAAACATATTGTTTATATCATAGCAATTTGTGAATCTTTCACAATACGACAGGACGACCACCAATTACATGTATTTGCCTGCGGTCTTATAGAATTCGAACCAGTTCGCAGAAGTTTCAAACACAGAGGTGGTACACGTCAAGAAACTCACAGAAAACGTGTTTATTGCGGGTAAAGTGAGAATGAATTTTTTGAAGCTAGTTTTCAGTTTTATCTTAGGAACGCATTTTTTATTTATCTGAATCACTTTAAACCGTTACTCCGCATGCAATTCATATAAGAATGTATTTTATGTGCAACACTTAGCTCGACTTTAAACCATCGTATCTCGACAACGGATAAAGATTATTGGATAAATCGTTTTATTTTGAGTTTATCCATTTCTCTACCTTCGTGCAAAGTTTGAACTTATTCGTACAGATTTAAAGAACAGAAGCGGCACGCTTGGAAAATCTCCCAGAAAAATGTGTTTTTTGCATGTAAAATCCGAACGGTGCACATACAAATGGTGCCATTAGCTGAGCATTAATTTCAGCCCAATTAACATCTCTGGTTCGTCGTTCAAACCATTTTTAATATCCCATAATGTAAGATAGATGTTCAAATAGCTGTGCAAATGACCATTGGTCCGCGCTAAGCTAAAAACTTTTAACCTCGTGTTCCAAGTTCAAATAGGAACCGAGCATCAAGACCAAGTGCCATCCACCACAGACTGAGCCATAATGGCTTTAATTTTGGCGGCATGGCATTCCGCTGGCGCCACTAACTACTTGGGTTGCCGATATCGATCTGATCATACGTCGCGACCTAGGTTCTTTTGTCGAGGCGTGTGTCGTTCGTTTGACGGGTCCTGGTGCGGTCAGTCGACTGGAGGGCACGTGGCTGGCAAGTTGCTTTTGGGAGCCTCCGCCTGTCCGGCACGGGCCCCGATAAGCCTCTAGTGCAGGGCTTCACAACATACGTGCTCGCGGAGCAAGCTGTGAGCAACAAGGCGCGAGCACTGAGCAGCGCGAGCACGCTACCCCCACTACGGGACCAGAGCGGAGAGTGGGGAGAGTCACGTGGGGTACACAACAGCTGCCGCCAGTCGATGTAAATCTGCGGCCACCTGCAGGGATATCACTCATGAATTATTACTGCGACAAATGAAACAAATAAAGGAGAATGTACACGTGCCACATAATTTTATTAGCTTAGTGTATGCCTCTACCATCTGTAGATACTGAAACGAAGAGTTCCACGACAATCCTATATTTTCAACACTTTCTTCAACACTACTTAAAATATCACCTCCGGTTGTAGTGTTCTTCATGGCTACTACATCGAGGAGCTCCTCCCTCACCTGAAGATCTCTATTAACACCTCTAATAAATATGGCAAGCTGCGCTGTTCCAGTGATTTCAACACTTTCGTCCAGAGCTAGAGAATACGCCATAAAATCTTTACAGATATTTGCAAGCTGGCTCTGGACGTCGTCTGCCATGTCCTGTATGCGACACATAATGGTCATGTTAGATAATGGCACAATCTGAAACTGTTCAACTTGAGATGGACACAAATGTTCCGTTGCAACTACCAAACATTCCTTTATTAAATCGCCATCAGTTAAGGGGCGCAGGGATTTTGCTAAAAGCAAAGCAATTTTGTAACCCACTCTGAGAGCTGCCTCAGTTGATTTTTCTTCGTCGTCCAGATCTTCTTCGGATAGCTTCCTTTTAAGTTTAATAACTTCCTGTGCATGATCTGGTCAATCACATTTTCCACGTCCGTAATCTTTCGCGTGGTACGACATATAATGTCGCTGCAAATTAAATTTCGTAAAAGAATTTAGCGTTTTGTGACATAATAAACATTTTGCAACACCATCATTTTCTGTAAACAGATACAATTCCCCCCAATGGGGGTTGAACTGTGAAAGCATGGTTGGGGTTACACAACGGTGACTTCACATGATTCTTAACCAGCGAAGTGACTGTTAAGAGCTGATCGTAGTACTTTAAACGTTACACAGTCGGCGCAAATTCAATAGACACGCTGCGGCCCTATTCAAACGTGCGCGCGCATTTCCGCTCCCTCCCCTCCCTCCCTACTCCGCGACCTTGCAGCTGCTCGCGAGCACGTGCCTGAGCAGACGCGAGTACTCGCGCTCAAAACCGGCCAGTTGTTAAGCCCTGCTCTAGTGGTTAAATCGGTTGGAGGCAAGCCTTGCCGGCTCGCTTAAGGGTTGGTAGCAGCGAGTTGCGGGAAGAGCAGGCGACATCGCCTGCAGCTGATCGTCAAGTTCCCAGTCTACTCAAGCTAAGATTTTACGACACCTCGAAGACCGCCCATACGGATTGGAGGCAATAACACACTGGCTTGGAATGCTAAAAGTAGCAGCTCCATCACATCTGAGTGGAGATAAGTGTTGTTTTCTTATTTTTTGGATATTTTATATTGCAAGGCCACGTCTGTGTTAATGTGAAATTGGACCTGTAATATTAACTCGCCTCCGAGTGACAGTGTGTATCATCATCGATCGGTGTAGCTAACAGCAATCTGTTGTTCCGTGAAGGGTACAAGTATTCAGTCAAACTGAGTTGACGAAATTAAATTTGTAACATAATCTGTGTTGGAGGCAAAACACCCTGTGGAGATGAGTATGTATTAATCATTACACCAGCAGGCGTGCCGGCCGCTGGTGGCCGAGCGGTTCTGGCGCTACAGTCTGGAACCGCGCGACCGCTACCGTCGCAGGTTCGAATCCTGCCTCGGGCATGGATGTGTGTGTTGTCCTTAGGTTAGTTACGTTTAAGTAGTTCTAAGTTCTAGGGGACTTATGACCTCAGCTGTTGAGTCCCATAGTGCTCAGAGCCATTTTTGAACCAGCAGGCGTTGATATTTAGTCGTCTACTACTCCTCGGCTACAGCCCTTGGACGGCCTTGGTCTGCATCACAATATCCTGCCATTCTATCCGATCCATGGCTTTCCGTCTCCATCCTCTGACACCCAGCTTCTTCAACTCCATCCACCCATCTCTTTCTGGGGCGTCCCCCTCCCCCCCCCCCGCCCGCCGTCTGCCTCCAGTCTTGCCACCAAAAATCCCCTTACATGCTCTGTCTTCTTCCATTCTGACCTCGTGCCCTGCCCACTGCAGTCTTCTTATTTTAATGGTAGTAACAACGTCAGGTTATTCAAAAAGGTGTTGTAGTTCTGCATTCGTACGAATACGCCAACATTTTTGCTCATATACTGGGCCATATATTTTACTATTTTACGTAGCACCTTTCTCTCCCATATGCTAAGGATCCTTTCCTCATTTACAGTCATGGTCCACGTTTCGGCCCCATACATAACAACTGGTCTTATAATTGTTTTGTAAATGAGGATTTTGGATTTACGTGATAGAAGCGAACTCCTAAGCATGGGTAATGCGGCAAAGTAGCATCTGTTACCTGCTGCTATTCTGGCTTTCACCTCACTGCCACTGTCATTTGTCTCAGTGATAGTCGACCCAAGATACTTGAAGTCTCTCACCCTTTCAAACTCCCTGTCGGCTGTCCTGAGATTTGGTAGGTTTTGTTGGTTCGTCATTGCCATATACTTGGTCTTTTCGATGTTGACTGTCAGGCCAAGTTCCCTTGCACCTTTCTCCAGATGTTGACAGGCTTGGCCGAACACAGCAGCGTTTCGTGCGAGTAATGCCACATCGTCAGCATAGGCTAGGTACTGCAGTGATCGATTTAAGAAGGTTCCTCCTTTATTTAACTCTATCTGGCTTATGACTTTTTCTAGGCAAAGTCCCTTGTTCACTTCCACTCTTCTGGAGATTTCGCCCTGAATTTTTACTTTACAGTTGGTTTCGCTGAGGGTCATCACAGAAAGTTTAATGAGCTTCTTAGGTAATATTAACTCGCCTCTGAGTGTTAGTGTGTATCATCATCGGTCGGTGTAGGTGACAACAATCTGTTGTTCCGTGAACGATACAAGTATTCTGTCGTAAACTGAGTTGACGAAATTAAATTTGTAACATAATCTGTGTCGGAGGCAAAACACCCTTTGTAGATGAGTATGTCTTAATAATTTCATCAGCAGGCGTTGATATTTAGCCTTCTTACAAGAAATTTTAAGGAGTGTTAAGGTTGTAACTTGTTTGTGTAGTCGGTTTCGCTATAAGTTGATATTTCCTACACCTTAGGCTATTTCGTCTGTAGCCTTATTTGCACAGATTACTGTTCCCTTCTGATGTGTGTTCGCAAGGTAGCTTTGGCAGAGGCCATGGAGCACAGACGTGTTTGCTTTCTGCTGCGGCGGCACTTCCATCCTCGCACGACGTCTGGGTCGGCCGGCGATCTGGTGCCTCTACCAGCCATGTCGTGGTGGTTCAAGTTAAGTGAAGTTGATAGTTTCATGCGTGACATTGCGGAGTGTCGCCGATTAATCGGGAACCACTAATCTGTCCTATTAGTCCTGAATTCAGTAAGCTCACGAGGTTTAAAGCATGTTCTGCAAGCACGAAGTTGCTCCTCACTATACCTGCTCTTTAAATATTCGTTTAAACCTCGCACCCTTATTGCTATTTATGGAGCACGTTTAGTTTTAAGGCCTTTTACTTATCAATATAAACTGCTGAACATTTCTTTTGATCCACAATAATTTGCTAACTCCACTCATTGTGAACTTGCCTGATTCTTCCTTGTTCGCTGTTATAGCCGTCTCATGTAGTTCTCAACTTTCTTCGTATTTTGGGTAATTGCATATTTATTAAAGACCATTGTCAAGTTTCTGCTGGTGTGTACCAGTTGGCAAATGGTTCAAATGGCTCTGAGCACTATGGGACTTAACATCTATGGTCATCAGTCCCCTAGAACTTAGAACTACTTAAACCTAACTAACCTAAGGACATCACACACAACACCCAGCCATCACGAGGCAGAGAAAATCCCTGACCCCGCCGGGAATCGAACCCGGGAACCCGGGCGTGGGAAGCGAGAACGCTACCACACGACCACGAGATGCGGGCACCAGTTGGCAATCACATGTAAATTGCATGTTCTCCCAACTTATCTCGTATTTTGGGCAGTTGTATTTTCATTAAGGGTCATTATCAATGTTTCTGCTGGTGTGTCCCAGTTGGGAGCAACATTTAAATTTTATGCTTTCCCAGGTTTTGAAGGATTGTGTGTTTTATTGCTTAATGGATTTTTATTGAGGCTTGTACATTAATGGCTTTACAACAGCTACAATCAGTAGAGTGACTTCTTACTCGTTCTGTATTTTGAATGAGCGTTGTCCATATCTGTAACGTGTTGACGTGCTTGTAAATTATAGCACATTTTGTGCCCGTCATTGAAATTCATTTTACTGATAAAATTGTTTCTAGAACCCACTTGTTGCCATGCCTAGTCGGTGTGACTCCTTTCTTGTGCTTTCCAAGTGTATATTCCCGGTTTTACGTCCTGCTTTTAATTGTATAAATTGTTAAAACTCGTTATTAATAAATTGAGTCAGTTCAACTTCTTAAGTTCTTAAAATAATTGTGAGCATTGCTATTCTTTAAGATTTTTTTTTCAAATTGTACTTATTGTTGTCAAGCAATAAACTGTGTTCCATGAAACAACAAATGACGAAATATGCGGGTCCACCTTCAATGTGTTTTTCCTTAAAATTATCCCAAACTTACTTGTGTGGTATCACAGACGAACTCTGGAACTGGACGAATGCAGCATGGATGGCTTACATACATTGATGCTCTCATTCATGGAACAAGTTATCATGGCCCGTGGCAGACCTTATGCCTACTAGTCAACGGGGCACATGCTGAACTGAGGTGACTGAAGTGCTAATTATTTCTCCAGAACATAGTAATGTACATATCCTGCGAACACGAAAGACCTTTCTGTAGTCACTGAAAGTCTTCTGTTCGTTTTTTTTTTTAAATCCAAATCATATTCTGGTTCATTTAATGCACAACTGTGCCTACTCGTAATTTGTTTGAGAACAGAGCGGCTAACAGTTACTGTACCTACTTAAAATATCACACCTAGGCCTTTTAATTTTCTATTGCTTATTCACTGGCTTGATTTAAACCAGAGGTGCTCAACATTTTTAGGCTTCAAATCTATTACATGCAATTTAGACCACTTAGAGACGTACTGACATAAAAATTCATAAAGGTTTAAGCACAAAACAGCAACGTAGCCAAAATTAACCATTTTAATTAAACAAAATACATAAAAGGTCATTTTCTCTTCTTCAAAAATTGTAAGCCTACTACTCAGTTTTCAAGATATTACACATGTGAAGAAAATCAAAATACGACTATCATAAATGCTGAAAAAATTTAATTTCATTCTTGGCTTTACACATCATTGGCAAGTTAATTATAATGTGGTGAATATTTTGTCAGAGCCAACCTTACACAGTGTGAGATTTTACAGTGTTCTTCGTTGAAAACGCTGTCTCACATAAATAATTTCATCCAGAAAACGATAAATCATACGATGCTACTTTTATACCGATAGGGTAGGTTTTTACGCTCACTAATTACCGAAACGGCTGAAGCAAGGGGAAACTACGGCCGTAATTTTTCCCGAGGGCATGCAGCTTTACTGTATGGATAAATGATGATGGCGTCCTCTTGGGTAAAATATTCCGGAGGTAAAATAGTCCCCCATTCGGATCTCCTGGTGGGGACAACTCAAGAGGACGTCGTTACCAGTAAAAAGAAAACTGGCGTTCTACGGATCGGAGCGTGGAATGTCAGATCCCTTAACCGGGCAGGTAGATTAGAAAATTTAAAAAGGGAAATGGATAGGTTAGATATAGTGGGAATTAGTGAAGTTTGGTGGCAGGAGGAACAAGACTTTTGGTCAGGTGAACACAGGGTTATAAACACAAAATCAAATAGGGGTAATGCAGGAGTAGGTTTAATAATGAATAAAAAAATAGGAGTGCGGGTAAGCTACTACAAACAGCATAGTGAACGCATTATTGTGGCCAAGATAGACACGAAGCCCACGCCTACTACAGAAGTACAAGTTTATATGGCAGCTAGCTCTGCAGATGATGAAGAAATTGAAGAAATGAAAGAGGAAGCCGCCTGGTAGAGTTTTTCACGGAGCATAATTTAATCATAGCTAACACTTGGTTCAAGAATCATGAAAGAAAGTTGTATACATGGAAGAATCCTGGAGATACTAGAAGGTATCAGATAGATTATATAATGGTAAGACAGAGATTTAGGAACCAGGTTTTAAATTGTAAGACATTTCCAGGGGCAGATGTGGACTCTGACCACAATCTATTGGTTATGAACTGTAGATTAAAACTGAAGAAACTGCAAAAAGGTGGGAATTTAAGGAGATGGGACCTGGATAAACTGACAAATCCAGAGGTTGTACAGAGTTTCAGGGAGACCATAAGGGAACGATTGACAGGAATGGGGGAAAGAAGTACCGTAGAAGAAGAATGGGTAGCTCTGAGGGATGAAATAGTGAAGGCAGCAGAGGATCAAGTAGGTAAAAAGACGTGGGCTAGTAGAAATGCTTGGGTAACAGAAGAAATATTGAACTTCATTGGCGAAAGGAGAGAATATAAAAATGCAGTAAATGAAGCAGGCAAAAAGGAATACAGATGTCTCAAAAATGAGATCGTCAGGAAGTGCAAGAAGGCTAAGCAGGGTTGGCTAGAGGACAAATGTAAGGATGTAGAGGTTTATCTCACTTGGGGTAGGATAGATACTGCCTACAGGAAAATTAAAGAGACCTTTGGAGAAAAGAGAACCACTTGTATGAATATCAAGAGCTCAGATGGAGACCCAGTTCTAAGCAAAGAAGGGAAAGCAGAAAGGTGGAAGGAGTATATAGAGGGTATATAGAGGGGCGATGTACTTGAGGACAATATTATGGAAATGGAAGAGGATGTAGATGAAGATGAAATGGGAGATACGATACTGCGTGAAGAGTTTGACAGAGCACTGAAAGACCTGAGTCGAAACAAGGCCCCGGGAGTAGACAACATTCCATTAGAGCTACTGATGGGCTTGGGAGAGCCAGTCCTGACAAAATTCTACCATCTGGTGAGGAAGATGTATGAGACAGGCGAAATACCCTCAGACTTAAAGAAGAATATAATAATTCCAATCCCAAAGAAAGCAGGTGTTGACAGATGTGAAAATTACCGAACTATCAGTTTAATAAGTCACAGCTGCAAAATACTAACGCGAATTCTTTACAGACGAATGGGAAAACTAGCAGAAGCCGACCTCGGGAAAGATCAGTTAGGATTCCGTAGAAATATTGGAACACGTGAGGCAATGCTGACCTTACGATTTATCTTAGAAGAAAGATTACGGAAAGGCAAACCTACGTTTCTAGCATTTGTAGTCTTAGAGAAAGCTTTTGACAACGTTAACTGGAATACTCTCTTTCAAATTCTGAAGGTGGCAGGGGTAAAATACAGGGAGCGAAAGGCTATTTACAATTTGTACAGAAACCAGATGGCAGTTATAAGAGTCGAGGGGCATGAAAGGGAAGTAGTGGTTGGGCAGAGAGTGAGACAGGGTTGTAGCCTCTCCCCGATGTTATTCAATCTGTATATTGAGCAAGCAGTAAAGGAAACAAAAGAAAAATTCGGAGTAGGTATTAAAATCCATGGAGAAGAAATAAAAACTTTGAGGTTCGCCGATGACATTGTAATTCTATCAGAGACAGCAAAGGACTTGGAAGAGCATTTGAACGGAATGGACAGTGTCTAAAAAGGAGGATATAAGATGAACATCAACAAAAGCAAAACGAGGATAATGGAATGTAGTCGAATTAAGTCGGGTGAATGCTGAGGGAATTAGATAAGGAAATGAGGCCTTAAAGTAGTAAAGGAGTTTTGCTATGGGGAGCAAAATAACTAATGATGGTCGAAGTAGAGAAGATATAAAATGTAGACTGGCAAGGAAAGCGTTTCTGAAGAAGAGAAATTTTTTAACATCGAGTATAGATTTAAGTGTCAGGAAGTCGTTTCTGTAAGTACACTCCTGGAAATGGAAAAAAGAACACATTGACACCGGTGTGTCAGACCCACCATACTTGCTCCGGACACTGCGAGAGGGCTGTACAAGCAATGATCACACGCACGGCACAGCGGACACACCAGGAACCGCGGTGTTGGCCGTCGAATGGCGCTAGCTGCGCAGCATTTGTGCACCGCCGCCGTCAGTGTCAGCCAGTTTGCCGTGGCATACGGAGCTCCATCGCAGTCTTTAACACTGGTAGCATGCCGCGACAGCGTGGACGTGGACCGTATGTGCAGTTGACGGACTTTGAGCGAGGGCGTATAGTGGGCATGCGGGAGGCCGGGTGGACGTACCGCCGAATTGCTCAACACGTGGGGCGTGAGGTCTCCACAGTACATCGATGTTGTCGCCAGTGGTTGGCGGAAGGTGCACGTGCCCGTCGACCTGGGACCGGACCGCAGCGACGCACGGATGCACGCCAAGACCGTAGGATCCCACGCAGTGCCGTAGGGGACCGCACCGCCACTTCCCAGCAAATTAGGGACACTGTTGCTCCTGGGATATCGGCGAGGACCATTCGCAACCGTCTCCATGAAGCTGGGCTACGGTCCCGCACACCGTTAGGCCGTCTTCCGCTCACGCCCCAACATCGTGCAGCCCGCCTCCAGTGGTGTCGCGACAGGCGTGAATGGAGGGACGAATGGAGACGTGTCGTCTTCAGCGATGAGAGTCGCTTCTGCCTTGGTTCCAATGATGGTCGTATGCGTGTTTGGCGCCGTGCAGGTGAGCGCCACAATCAGGACTGCATACGACCGAGGCACACAGGGCCAACACCCGGCATCATGGTGTGGGGAGCGACTACATCCAGCATCTCTACGATCGTCTCCATGGGAGAATAGCAGCCTGCATTGCTGCGAAAGGTGGATATACACTGTACTAGTGCCGACATTGTGCATGCTCTGTTGCCTGTGTCTATGTGCCTGTGGTTCTGCCAGTGTGATCATGTGATGTATCTGACCCCAGGAATGTGTCAATAAAGTTTCCCCTTCCTGGGACAATGAATTCACGGTGTTCTTATTTCAATTTACAGGAGTGTATTTGTATGGAGTGTAGCCATGTATGGAAGTGAAACATGGACGATAAATAGTTTGGACAAGAAGAGAATATAAGCTTTCGAAATGTGGTGCTACAGAAGAATGCTGAAAATTAGATGGGTAGACCACATAACTAATGATTTAGTATTGAATAGAATTGGGGAGAAGAGGAGTATGTGGCACAACTTGACAAAAAGAAGGGACTGGTTAGTAGGACATGTTCTGAGGCATCAAGGGATCACAAATTTAGCATTGGAGGGCAGCGTGGAGGGTAAAAATCGTAGAGGGAGACCAAGAGATTAAGCAGATTCAGAAGGATGTGGGTTGCAGTAAGTACTGGGAGATGAAGAAGCTTGCACAGGATAGGGTGGCATGGAGAGCTGCATCAAACCAGTCTCAGGACTGAAGACCACAACAACAACAACAATTTCCGAAAGTTATCTGCATTGTATTCTGACTTTAAGGAAATGTCATGCATATTGTTGTGTGTGGAAGGTTCTTGTTGCCTACTGGAAGCGGAACTTGTTCACCCCCGCACTGCACACAGCACCTCATCTCTCAACAAACCCTGAGCGCTCTCCCGGGTCACAGCGACTCCCACTCACCACGCACCTGGTTACTCTTCGCGATTAGTACTTCACTATGCGATAGACAAGACTTGCTTGCGTGACCGTTTAAGGCGGTGAAATGTAGATGAAAGACGCAGTGTTGTCATAAGAACCATCTACAGATCCCATGTGGAACACTCATTGTGAAAAACCTGGTATTTTACAAAAGCATTTTACACAAACATTCCGACAGAGGTTTTGAATAGGCCGGCTCATTCAGCCGTGGTGATAGACTGGCCGATCGCTGTCGACGGGTTGAGCACCCCTGCTTTCAACGTTTCACTTGTTTTACAGATTTTTTTTTTAAGTTCTTGTTAATCTTTGCACGTTTGGACAACATGTGTTTTATCAAATTTAAGTGGTGTTAATTGTTCATCCATTTGTTGTTTAGAAGTTTCATGCAGTTCCCAGCTCAGGTGGATTTCCTATTAGAGAGCGTTTTATATTAACTCAGTGGTTTAATGAAATATTTTAAATGTGGTAAGTATTTATTTTATGTAATTCTGCAGGCTTTTCTGGCCGTCGTCACTAAAGTTAAAATCTTCTGGGTTGTTAGGCCGCGCTATGTTTCCTTCGAAAATAATCGACGTTTCGACCCCTCTGCTGGGACCTTCTTCAGGATGTTTCGGTGTGCACTATTAGTAGAAGTGTACCGCGTTTGTGCTGGAGAAGTGGGAGTACTTCTCCAGCACAACGCATGAAAACTCCCTTTTATAAGATAACGCGACACTGGTCTCTGACAGTGTTCTACCAATAGTGGACACCGAAACATCCTGAAGAAGATCCCAGCACAGGGGTCGAAACGTCGATTATTTTTAACGGAAATATAGCGCGGCCTAACAACCCAGAAGATTTTAAATTTAGTAACAATTTCTTCTGTTTGTATTTTAGAAATTCCTGTCCATACTGTTGTAAGCTGTTGTGCGAAGCTGATATGCGGCCAGTGATGGCGTTCAGTAAGGGCCTGTAGCTGGTTCCTTCCGCAACTCGAATCAGTCGTAAAATACAGTATTGCAAATGATTTAATTTCCCGAGTTTCCATTTTTATGTGATTTAGTAGCTGTTTTACGTAACAAATTTTTGATTTCAAAGTTCGCATCTGTTTGAGCAACTTACAATACCAAGTTTATTTCTTTGGTCCTTTTCTGATTACTTCTTTGTTTTTATTTGTGTATTTGCATCTTGCATTAAGTAATATTCTTGTGCTTGTGGTTAACTGAAGCAAGCAAGCAGTGTGAGAAGAGTAATGTGATCAAAGCTGAAAGTAAACCGACCAGAGCTCATCTAGCACCCGCGTTCCCCAATAGCTATAGTACAGATACAAAACTAGTGAGACGGGGAGTGCTCACCGTCTGCTTGGTGGAGAAGGGCCCGTAGGTGGCGCGCACGGAGACGGGCCGCGAGCTCTGCACGACGCTGAAGCGGTCGACGCTGAGCACGGCGCCCGCACCCGCGCCGGCGGCCGCCTCGTCCGGGGGCGGCGGGGGCGGGCTGGGCGGCGGCGCGTGCTGCCCCAGGTCGGCGTAGTGCTGGCGCGACACGTGCTTCAGGAAGAAGCCGCCCTCCTTGCTCTCCAGGTGCACCTCCACCGTGCCCGCCACGCCTGCAACACACGGCCACAGCCCGCTGTCACTCTCGCCACGTGCCAGCACATCTACATCTATACGGCCACTCTAAAAAACGTTTACAAATTGACATGCCACCTCGGGCATACAACAAGAATCACTAATCACATTTCCATTTCCATTCACGTATGGAGCACGGGAAGAATGATGGTTTCAACGCCCCCGTGGACGCTGTAGTTGAGGTCCGTTTTAACAAAACTCAACTAAAGCCATTTACAGAATAATACAGAAGACGTATTTTTTAGTTGTACCCAATATAGTTGATTCAGAAAATTTCATAAATACTTGACATCCATGTAGATATGAATTGATGAAACAATAATTTAAGTTCATCACTGATCTCCTTTATTGACAAAAACGTTAGAAATTACTATTTTTTACAAAATTCGACATATCCACTTTTCCATCTGAGTTTCTTCTTTACCGCTATGAATACTTTCGCATTTTTATTTCTGTCTCTCCAAAGGAGCAAGTGAATTTTTCAATTTACGAGCTGTTTTTACGCAGAAATTGATGCTCTACAACTTTTATGCTCAACACTTTTCATTTGAAGTGGCAGTTTCTGAGTTAAAGGCATTGGAACACGAACAGTCATTCTGCGATAAAGTTTATAGTCCTTCATTCTGATGTTTAGAAAATTTTCTGTGGATTGTATCGTTTTCGAGATAAAAGCCAAAAACTGAAAACCACCCAAAAATAACTTGTTTTTCTTGCCCTCAGTAGTTTATCACAAGCCGTAAATCGTCACAAACTCATTTAACTCTTATTTGGGATTACTAACGCCGATTAAAATGATTTCCAGCTTGTGAATATTGATTTGCCAGCAACAGTCTAATTTTCCTCCAGTACCATTGTACTAAGAAATTAGTCTGCTCACTTCTGTTTTACTCATGCTCTCTAAAATGAATAAAACCATTGAAACACAAACATCCTGCTTTGCCTTTTGTTTCCTTTGTTGTTTCAGTATGATGACAATCTATATTCACATCTTGTCACTCTTTTGACGTTCGCAGCTCCTGCTCAATCATGCACTTTTCGCCTCCTGAACTATTTCAGAATATTTTGAATCTTGTAACATATTAACATTGGGGAGCAAAATAACTGATGATGGTCGAGGTAGAGGGGATATAAAATGTAGACTGGCAATGGCAAGGAAAGCGTTTCTGAAGAAGAGAAATTTGTTAACATCGAGTATAGATTTAAGTGTCAGGAAGTCATTTCTGAAAGTATTTGTATGGAGTGTAGCCATGTATGGAAGTGAAACATGGACGATAAATAGTTTGGACAAGAAGAGAATAGAAGCTTTCGAAATGTGGTGCTACAGAAGAATGCTGAAGATTAGATGGGTAGATCACATAACTAATGAGGAAGTACTGAATAGGATTGGGGGAAGAGAAGTTTGTGGCACAACTTGACCAGAAGACGGGACCGGTTGGTAGGACATGTTCTGAGGCATCAGGGGATCACCAATTTAGTTCAAAATGGCTCTGAGCACTATGGGACTCAACTGCTGTGGTCATTAGTCCCCTAGAACTTAGAACTACTTAAACCTAACTAACCTAAGGACATCACAAACATCCATGCCCGAGGCAGGATTCGAACCTGCGACCGTAGCAGTCGCACGGTTCCGGACTGTGCGCCTAGAACCGCGAGACCACCGCGGCCGGGTCAGCGTGAAAGAGAAGTGCGACAATATGCACTATTCGCTTATCAAAGACCCTGTTTACTTTCTACGACGGTGTCCGACTGCCCGCCAGTGAACACAAGCGAGTGTGAAGTCTATTAAACTTAACTTTTGAATTTTATGTTTTAAGTTTGCAGCTATGCAGTACAACAGGAATATTAGTTGAGTTTTGTGGAATCTTGACAAACGGAGATGCCGAGTTTTTTTTTTTAAATTTGTGATACGCAGGCGCCTTTGACAATGGGAAATATTAAGTTCTGACGTATTAACTTTTAACCATTGTGTAAGGCTCGTATTGAAGTACCAGAGTTCGCTGAAAAACGCATTTTGAAAAAAGTGGCATTTGATGAGTTTAGTTTAAACGGCCCCCCCATGAACCATGGACCTTGTCGTTGGTGGGGAGGCTTGCGTGCCTCAGCGATACAGATGGCCGTACCGTAGGTGCAACCACAACGGAGGGGTATCTGTTGAGAGGCCAGACAAACGTGTGGTTCCTGAAGAGGGGCAGCAGCCTTTTCAGTAGTTGCAGGGGCAACAGTCTGGATGATTGACTGATCTGGCCTTGTAACATTAACCAAAACGACCTTGCTGTGCTGGTACTGCGAACGGCTGAAAGCAAGGGGAAACAACAGCCGTAATTTTTCCCGAGGACATGCAGCTTTACTGTATGATTAAATGATGATGGCGTCCTCTTGGGTAAAATATTCCGGAGGTAAAATAGTCCCCCATTCGGATCTCCGGGCGGGGACTACTCAAGAGGGCGTCATTATCAGGAGAAAGAAAACTGGCATTCTACGGATCGGAGCGTGGAATGTCAGATCCCTTAATCGGGCAGGTAGGTTAGAAAATTTAAAAAGGGAAATGGATAGGTTAAAGTTAGATATAGTGGGAATTAGTGAAGTTCGGTGGCAGGAGGAACAAGACTTTTGGTCAGGTGATTACAGGGTTATAAATACAAAATCAAATAGGGGTAATGCAGGAGTAGGTTTAATAATGAATAAAAAAATAGGAGTGCGGGTTAGCTACTACAAACAGCATAGTGAACGCATTATTGTGGCCAAGATAGACACAAAGCCCATGCCTACTACAGTAGTACAAGTTTATATGCCAACTAGCTCTGCAGATGACGAAGAAATTGATGAAATGTATGACGAGATAAAAGAAATTATTCAGGTAGTCAAGGGAGACGAAAATTTAATACTCATGGGTGACTGGAATTCGTCAGTAGGAAAAGGGAGAGAAGGAAACATAGTAGGTGAATATGGATTGGGGGGAAGAAATGAAAGAGGAAGCCGCCTTGTAGAATTTTGCACTGAACATAACTTAATCATAGCTAACACTTGGTTCAAGAATCATAAAAGAAGGTTGTACACATGGAAGAACCCTGGAGATACTAATAGGTATCAGATAGATTATATAATGGTAAGACAGAGATTTAGGAACCAGGTTTTAAATTGTAAGACATTTCCAGGGGCAGATGTGGACTCTGACCACAATCTATTGGTTATGAACTGCAGATTGAAACTGAAGAAACTGCAAAAAGGTAGGAATTTAAGGAGATGGGACCTGGATAAACTGAAAGAACCAGAGGTTGTAGAGAGTTTCAGGGAGAGCATAAGGGAACAATTGACAGGAATGGGGGAAAGAAATACAGTAGAAGAAGAATGGGTAGCTCTGAGGGATGAAGTAGTGAAGGCAGCAGAGGATCAAGTAGGTAAAAAGACGAGGGCTAATAGAAATCCTTGGGTAACAGAAGAAATATTGAATTTAATTGATGAAAGGAGAAAATATAAAAATGCAGTGAATGAAGCAGGCAAAAGGGAATACAAACGTCTCAAAAATGAGATCGACAGAAAGTGCAAAATGGCTAAGCAGGGATGGCTAGAGGACAAATGTAAGGATGTAGAGGCTTGTCTCACTAGGGGTAAGATAGATACTGCCTACAGGAAAATTAAAGAGACCTTTGGAGAGAAGAGAACCACTTGTATGAATATCACGAGCTCAGATGGCAACCCAGTTCTAAGCAAAGAAGGGAAGGCAGAAAGGTGGAAGGAGTATATAGAGGGTTTATACAAGGGCGATGTACTTGAGGACAATATTATGGAAATGGAAGAGGATGTAGATGAAGATGAAATGGGAGATAAGATACTGCGTGAAGAGTTTGACAGAGCACTGAAAGACCTGAGTCGAAACAAGGCCCCGGGAGTAGACAACATTCCATTAGAACTACTGATGGCCTTGGGAGAGCCAGTCATGACAAAACTCTACCATCTGGTGAGCAAGATGTATGAGACAGGCGAAATACCCACAGACTTCAAGAAGAATATAATAATTCCAATACCAAAGAAAGCAGGTGTTGACAGATGTGAAAATTACCGAACTATCAGTTTAATAAGTCACAGCTGCAAAATACTAACGCGAATTCTTTACAGACGAATGGAAAAACTGGTGGAAGCGGACCTCGGGGAAGATCAGTTTGGATTCCGTAGAAATGTTGGAACACGTGAGGCAATACTAACATTACGACTTATCTTAGAAGAAAGATTACGAAAAGGCAAACCTACGTTTCTAGCATTTGTAGACTTAGAGAAAGCTTTTGACAACGTTAACTGGAATACTCTCTTTCAAATTCTGAAGGTGGCAGGGGTAAAATACAGGGAGCGAAAGGCTATTTACAATTTGTACAGAAACCAGATGGCAGTTATAAGAGTCGAGGGGCATGAAAGGGAAGCAGTGGTTGGGAAAGGAGTGAGACAGGGTTGTAGCCTCTCCCCGATGTTATTCAATCTGTATATTGAGCAAGCAGTAAAGGAAACAAAAGAAAAATTCGGAGTAGGTATTAAAATTCATGGAGAAGAAGTAAAAACTTTGAGGTTCGCCGATGACATTGTAATTCTGTCAGAGACAGCAAAGGACTTGGAAGAGCAGTTGAACGGAATGGACAGTGTCTTGAAAGGAGGATATAAGATGAACATCAACAGAAGCAAAACGAGTATAATGGAATGTAGTGTAATTAAATCGGGTGATGCTGAGGGGATTAGGTTAGGAAATGAGACACTTAAAGTAGTAAAGGAGTTTTGCTATTTAGGGAGTAAAATAACTGATGATGGTCGAAGTAGAGAGGATATAAAATGTAGACTGGCAATGGCAAGGAAATCGTTTCTGAAGAAGAGAAATTTGTTAACATCGAGTATAGATTTAAGTGTCAGGAAGTCGTTTCTGAAAGTATTTGTATGGAGTGTAGCCATGTATGGAAGTGAAACATGGACGATAACCAGTTTGGACAAGAAGAGAATAGAAGCTTTCGAAATGTGGTGCTACAGAAGAATGCTGAAGATAAGGTGGGTAGATCACGTAACTAATGAGGAGGTATTGAATAGGATTAGGGAGAAGAGAAGTTTGTGGCACAACTTGACTAGAAGAAGGGATCGGTTGGTAGGACATGTTTTGAGGCATCAAGGGATCACAAATTTAGCATTGGAGGGCAGTGTGGAGGGTAAAAATCGTAGAGGGAGACCAAGAGATCAATACACTAAGCAGATTCAGAAGGATGTAGGTTGCAGTAGGTACTGGGAGATGAAGAAGCTTGCACAGGATAGAGTAGCATGGAGAGCTGCATCAAACCAGTCTCAGGACTGAAGACCACAACAACAACAACAACAGTTTAAACGGTCCCCCACTACTCTAATTTTGACTTAGTGGTACGTATGAAAGCGATACGTAGCCCGTCACACGAATATTTTGTATGCAACCTCCTTTGTACACTAATTGCATTTTCGTAGTATCCCATAGAACCGCAGTCTGCCACATGCTTTACCTAAGGTGGAGACTATGTAATCGTTCCATTTCATATTCCCACAAATAGTTAAACCAAAGTATTTTTATAGCTTCTAGATTACAACTGTCACTCATCCGTACTGTAAGCATAGGACACCATTCTTTTCGTTTCGTGAAATCTTATCAAGATCTCACAGAATATTCGTGCAGATTTTCTCAGACAGTTCTTCACCAGAGATAACTACATCATCTGTGGAAAGTCTGATGTTACTATTAAATTAACACGGCGTCTCTCAACACCGACTACACAATAAATACCGTGAAAATTTTTCTGTAAACTGGAATTGACAACTGCAAGCCACAACACGTTAACTGACAAACATTTTAAAATAATGTTCACATTTTGACTGCCTACAGCGCCATATTTTCACCTGGTGGCGGAAAATGGAACTAGTATTTTCCGGCATACTCCGTGAGTACACCGATTAATGAACAGCGTCCAGCAACACATACATGAGCGAGGTACAAAGCTATTTATTATACACAGTGTGTGTTATAGTTAATAGCAAACTGACACGTATGGAACTATATAGCAACAGGGGCAGAAACCACTCCAGTAAACACCATGACTCACGATCCACCCTCACAGTTTTAGTTTCGCTACTACGTCTCTTCTACCATTCAGATTTCACAGAAATTCTTCTGTGCACTGTGCTGGACTAGGACTCCTGGAAGGCAGACATAGCAAAGAAATGACGGGGCTTGAGTCGTGCACGGATAGCTCAGTCTATTGAGCACTTGCCCGCGAAAGGCAAAGGTCCGGGCTTCGACTCTCGGTCCATTTCACAGTCTTCATCTGTCAGGAATTTCATATCAGCTCAGGTCCACTGCAAAGTGAAAACTGATACTTGACGGTATCACCACAAACGTTAGGCACAAAAGGAATATGAATATGATTTCCCTATCCTTTCCGTGAAGTTACATATTTCAAAAACATTTCTCGGAGAAGGTGTGATGAACACTTACCGAACGCGAAGGGCAGCAACTCTAAGAGTCAAGTATTGTGTGGTCGTACTAAGGAATCGGCGTGCCGCAGCACAGCGCCCCTACTTAAAGGTGCTGGACGCAAGGATTGCTCTCCATGTTTTGCTGTCGTCATCAAGAAGCATCCTCGTAATGAATACAGAACTGAACAATCTGAGATCGCCTAATTGATTTGGCAGGTAAAATTACCTTGCCACAGCATCTTGTCTGTAACGGGAAATCAATCAAAATGTTCCGTGGACATCGCACATCGCATGAAATACCCCACGAACAGTATTTTTTTAGGCTGATCTCACCTTCACGTCATAAAAAATCTGAATAAAGAAAAATTACATACCGGGTGGCTACATTTAAACTGGCAGTGTTCCGAGTGCAGTAGTGCGGGCTGTATGTGTTCCTGGACGCTGTTCATTAATCGGTGCACTCACGGAATATGTCCGAAAAATTACTAGATCCATTTTCAGCCACCAGGAGGAAATATAGCGCTGTAGGCAGTCACAATGTGAAATGTTTCCGATTTTGAAGTCATTATTCTGTCTAGTGCTTGGCGACGTATGTAGACTTCTTTTGTGAAGTGACTGTAACTGTAAAAGGTTAAGAACATTGAAATTCTCCACAGGAGACGCAATAGCTACAGAGAAGAAAGATCATGCACTGCTAGTAAAACTGCTTTATCAGATCCGCAGCAGTAGCACCGCCGCATTTTTTGGTGGTAAGTTCCTATGGGACCAAACTGCTGAGGTTATTGGTCCCTACACTTATACACTACTTAATCTAACTTTAGCTAACTTACCCTAAGAATAACACACACACACACACACACACACACACACACACACACACACACACACACAGGGAGGACTCGAACCTCCGAAGGGTAGAGCCACTCGAACCGTGGCAAGGCGCCTAAGACCGTGTGGCTACCCCGCGCGGCACAGCTGCAGTGCGGAAATAAGCACACACAAACAGCTGCGAAGAGGTCCCATGTCAATAAAAGGGCTAAAGAATATGATCAAGTTATTTGAAGATCAGGTGTATTAGCTGCTGTAGCGGAGAGAGGGATGCGGCCCATACCCATGGCAGTTGTTGATTAAGTTGCTGTAGCTATAGCTGACAGTGCAGCACATATCTCAAATTCTGCAGCCAGCGCTCGAGCTGTCAACGATTTGACTCTTCCGTTGTGAACAGTTCAAGAGATTTTGCGGCGCATTTTGCACTGGTATCCTACAGGATTCGGAATGCGCCTCAAATGAAGCCCCAAAATAAGCTGCAACACCGTGACTTTACATTTCGGTATTTTGCGTGCATGGAAATGGATGACATGTGGCTGGGGAATATTCTTTGGATGTACTAGGCATATTTTGCTCTGCACGGTGCCATGAATGCACGTAACTGGAGCATATGGGATTCTACTCACCCACATGTTAAACGGGAACATCGACTGTATTCAGCTTGTGTGACTGTGTGGTATGGTTTCACAAGCTCCTTCATTCTCGGTTCGTTTTTCTTCCAGAAGATGACACCTCACGGGCCTGTTAGGTGTACAGCGACATCTGCACGCTGTTAGGACTTGCTTGTGCGACACGTGATTCCAGCTTTGTTAGAACGCAACTGTGTTCACATCACTACATTGATGCAATATGGGGTGACAACACATGTCGCGTGCCAAGTGGAAGATTTGCTTGGTAGAACCCACCGGCAACGATCGTAACGTATCCAGGTAATTTCAAGGCGTGTAGCCTTGCAGCTCCCCCGATCTAAAGCCATGTGACTTCTGGTTCTGGGGATATCTTAAAGATCGAGTCTATCACGAAAGCACCCGGATTCTTCCTGATCTGAAGGATAGCATATGATGACATATCGCTCTGATTGCCGGCCGTTGTGGCCTTGCGGTTCTAGGCACTTCAGTCCGGAACCGCGTTGCTGCTACGGTCGCAGGTTCGAATCCTACCTCGGGCATGGATGTGTGTGATGTCCTTAGGTTAGTTAGGTTTAAGTAGTTCTAAGTTCTAGGGGACTGATGACCTCAGAAGTTAAGTCCCATAGTGCTCAGAGCCATTTGAACCATCGCTCTGATTACATCGGATATACTGCGAGCAACTGTCGACTATGCGGTGTTACGGATGCCGCATGTTGTTGAGTCAGTTTGTAACTTGTGACTTTATCCTAATAAACGATCCAGAACCACTATTATCATTTCTTTGATCACCGCTCCTCTTTTCCTGCACCCATACCAGATTCTAAGACTGCTTACAGCGCCATATTTTCACCTGGTGGCAGAAAGTGGAACTATTTTTTAGTAAGCGCACCAATTCATGAACACGAAGTTGCAGTGGCTGTGTTGTCAAACATGGGGTGCAAAGTTTCTTCTGACATGCATGTACGTCCAAAGGAGCTTTCCATCGTACTTCTGGACAACACAGGCACTGCTATGTTGTATTTATCCGCTGAAACCGGGCAAACGACGTTCAGTTCCCTGCACAGGAATAATATACATAATGAATGTACGATTTAAGGTTGTAAACACCTGGTTGACGACAACTGGAAGTTTGGATCTGGCCTTGATTCGTACTCGGATAGCGTAATGGTAAGGCGACAGCTCGCGATAAGCGGAAAATAAGGTTTCGAGTCCTGGTCCGGTGAATATTTTCACTTTCGTCATTCCATTATTCAGATTATGGTTGTCCACATTTGCAACTGCCGAATACATTTCATGCATTAATGAACATACCTGCCAAGTTTCAGCGTCCTGAGATTTGTATAGCCCCCACTAAAGCACTCGGAACACCATCAGTTTAATTATAACCACCCGCTAGAAACGACGTTTGTCGATGCTTAGAAGAGTCACGCTACATGGTAGCATTAAAGCAGAACGTATGGCTGTTCCAGCTTAATGTGACGCGCCTCGGACGAATCACTGGCCAGCAGACGCCCGCCGCGATACGCGGAGCACGGGCGCGCATTCTGTTTCGCAGAATAACTGCAGAGGCTGCCGCGATAAGCGCGCGCCGACGCGAATCACGGCGCGCAGGCCTTATCGGGCCGGCCATTACGAACAAAGCGCCAGCTTCATTACGGGGCGAGTCCACAACAGAGGCCGTCCCGCTTACAACAGGTGCCGCGTGACTGCTGCTGCTGCACCTGCATGCGCAGCGAATTAACGTAAAATTATCGACCCATACTAATGCTCACATCGCAGGAGCTCAGCGTCCATATCATGGAAAACCGGTAGCATTTAGCACGTCAGTTTTCTATTCAAACACTCGAATGATTACGCTTGATGCAATGTAAATTCTATTCCACTGATTCTAAAACGCCACAGATTATTGTATATAGGAGACAGGTCTCATAGAGTATGACTTAGTCCCTTTTGCACCTTCAGATAACTAGTAAAAACTACAATCTGGGTTAGTTACTCTTACTCTTTTAGATAACTAGTAAAAAAACGCATTCATTAGTAGTGACAGGCGACTAGACACCACATGGCAAAAACATACCAGCAGATTTTCTTAGCTGCGATGAGACGAGTTACTTCCGTTACTATCCAAAAAGTATCAAACGGAAATAAAGTGACTCCTTACTAATATGATCATTAGAAGAAGCAAACCAGGTTAAGTTGGAGACAAATGGCGAACGATTCCACAACAATCTATTGAAGGGAACCATAGTAATGTTCAATTGAAGTGATTTAAGGAAATTACAGTCACCGTGCCACAACAGTCGCCATAGATCGACCTGTGTTTTTAAAACAAATGTTACGAAATACTGTAATTCTCACTCATTTTTTTGCAGTTGTTTATATATCAAATTGGTAGCCTCAGTTCCAATTACAATAAAATAAAATAATGCAGATAGTTTACTTATGAAGAAACGGAAACGTGATATGTGGACGCCTGCTGACGCAGTCTAACCTGTGAAGAAACTCCTACAATCCGATACGACATTTTCTTCTCTTTTTTTCACATCAAATATAAAACTACAATATTTCGGGTTTTGTGTTTCTTTATATTTACGTTCTGTAACTGACATCTAAGTAATTCTTATTTTATTTTCGTTGTGTTACACGTAAACAAGTTTAACAAAATGTAACATGTGGAATATTCTGCGACAGCGACCAGATTTGAAAAATGTTGATAGGTTGCTTTGTGACGTGTCAAAGGAGCCTATAGAGAGGGTGAGACTGATTGTCGTGCGCAAACGAGTGAACGTCTTGCTTGTAACAGCAGAACAGCAACTTTATAGACTGTTTTTTCTATGTATAGCGCGGATTATTTTTGATGCACAGCGCGTACTATTTCCGACGCATAGCACTAACTACGAATTTAATGGACATACAGAAGAGAGAATAAAATAAGAGAATGCCGCGAATGTAGTACGCCAATACGAACGTCTAAAAAATGAGACTGACAGATAATGAGAAATAGCTAAGCAGGAACACCTAGAGAACAAATCTAAGGTTGTAGAAATATGCATGACCAGGGCAAAGACAGATACCGTGTACAGTATAAAAGAGGAGCAACTGTATGAATATCAGGAGCTCAGATGGCAAGTCAGTACCAAGCAAACAAGGCAAAACTTAAAGATGTAAGGGGTAGATACAGAATGGTTCTACAAGGAAAGTGAACTTGAATATTATAAAAACGAAAGCAGGAATACTTGAAGATGGGATGGGATATATGATACTATAAGAATTTGACGGATCTGTGAAAGCCCCAAGTAGAAACAAGGCCCCAGCAGTAGACATTCCCACATACAAATTGAGACCTTTGGGAGAACTAACAATGACAGAAGTATAACACAAGGTATGCACGAAATATGACGCAGGCTAAATACCCTCAGACTTTAAGGAGAATGTAATACACAGTGTCTCCCAGTGCTGTTAGGACTGCTTGGGTGAAATTCCAAATTGCAATGCTGTCTCGTGACGAGTTGCGGCAGTACGATCCTCGAAGTTTCTACAACAGCCGTGTAGAGGGACAAAGTGATAGTTTCACTGCAGCAAGCGTCCCGACCGAAAATCTAACGGTACGTCTCTGACACTTGTCGAAAGATGGCGGTGGAGCAACGAGGCAGCATGAAGTTTTTTGAATCCACCACGGTTTGTGGGTGGGAATTCGTCGAATTTCACCCGAATACCGAGAGACAGGTTCCACGTCGCAACTTCACGACAGTGACCAAGCCCACAAAGTGCATATCGTGTGCACGTTTTTGGTCAACAAATGGATCACAGTGCTGGATCACCCGCCGTATTCGCCGGACTTGTCCCCAGCCGACTCCTTGTTCGCCGAACTGACGTTCACAATGAAAAGACACAATTACAATGCAATTGGGGACATCCATGAAAATTGTACTGCAGTACTAAACATGGTCCCTTAAAATGACTATAATGTCTGTTTCAGAACACTTTTGAAACAATTTTAGCTGTGTACTGATTCAGGGGGAGACTATTTTGAATAAATACAGTTATTCTGTGAACATAATCCATGGCTTTTATTTTTCTCAGCCACAATCCTAACTCGGCTGGGACGCACTGTGTAATTCCAATTACAAAAGTAGACAGGTACTGACAAGTGTGAATACTAATGAATTACCATTTTAATAAACCATAGTTGCAAAATAATGACATGAATTATTTAGAGTAGAACGCAAAACCTAGTAGGTGACCTCACGGGAGGTCAGTTTGAGTTTCGGAGACATGTAGGAACACGCCAGGCAATACTGACCCTATGGCTTATCTTAGAAGTCCTGTTGAAGGATGGCAAAACTACATTTATACCATTTGTAGATTTGGAGAAAACTTTTGATATTGTTGACTGGAATAACTTATCGAAATTTTGAAAGTAACTGTGTTGAAGTACAGGTAAGGAAAGGTTACTTACATTTTGCACAGAAACCATACTGCAGTTATGAGCGGGCAGAAATTGAAAAGGAAGAGAGATAGACTTGTAGCCTATCCCCCATGTCATTTAATCGGTGCTTTGAGCAAACAGTAAAGGACACTAAGGAGAAATTTGGAAAGAGAATTAATGTTTGTCCGCATCTCGTGGTCGTGCGGTAGCATTCTCGCTTCCCACGCCCGGGTTCCCGGGTTCGATTCCCGGCGGGGTCAGGGATTTTCTCTGCCTGGTGATGACTGGGTGTTGTGTGTTGTCCTTAGGTTAGTTAGGTTTAAGTAGTTCTAAGTTATAGGGGACTGATGACCATAGATGTTAAGTCCCATAGTGCTCAGAGCCATTTGAACCAATTAATGTTCATGGAGAAGAATTAAAAACGTTGAGGTATGCCGATGACATTGTAATTCTGTCAGAAACGGCAAAGGACTTGAAAGAGCAATGGAATGGATAGCCTGTTGAAACGAAATAATAAAATGATCACCAACAAAACTGAAATAAAGTTTCATGAATAGAGACACAGGTTTCAGACACAGTATTTTTTAATGTTTTATTGAATTTCACGACTGATTTCGGACCCTGTGCGTCCATCGCTAGGTGCAAACACGTGATTTATTTCTACTCATAAATGGAGTGAAATGTATGGTTCTTCAACGACAAGGTTAGATGTTAGGTTCTGTATTTCGTTAATCAACTGAGGAAAATATGAGAAGCATTGGATAAACTAGTGAAAAACTTACTGAAAGTTTAAGAAAGAATATTTATGTCCTTTTAAGGACAGTATACGTTGGTTTATCCGTGCTGTCATTGCACGTCCTGTCGCTCAAGGCGCATATTTGGTCATACATTTTAAAAAAACTTCACACATATAGCTTAACACGATGTGATCAAAGATGAAGTTTATCATGTGGATGTCAAATATCTGAGCATTAACTAAATTGGCATATGCAATGGATAAATATAAAAGAATTTAAAATTACCAAATAACTACAGCTAACGAAATCTCTCTATTCATTTCATTTAGAATCAGGCTTTTTGGTTTTATGGAGATGTAGTTCCAGTTGTTCTCAAACATTTAGGGTCTTACTGTTAGCTTTGCTGTGTAGTACTACCAAATTGTTTTCTATCTTGTTGATAATTTTTCGTTTCCAGCGTATCTAGTGAAATAACTAATTTTTCATAGTGATTGAATCTGGAAGCTTTTATGTGTACCCGGAAACTTTTGAAATTTCTGTCTGTTTTCCCTACACAGTAGGGAAGACAACTGGGGCATGATACTTTATGCATTCAGCTGTTGTTGAATTTTTGGGCAACTGTTTAGATGTTAGGGATTAGTAAGTGTCCTAACTTATTATTAGAGAAAATGTAATTGTTACGTAGTTTTTTTGAACAGGTTAGCAATGTTTCATGGCATGGGAATTAGGTGTGGGATGTTGCCAAATATTTTCTCTTCTTTGTTAGTGTGGCAATTTACAGCTTTCAGCTTGTGTATTTGTGTGTCTAAATTGTCAGTTGTTTTGCCTGTGTAGTCACTGTTGACGGCAACAATTTTTATTGTTGAAACATTTTAAATCTCAGATCACAAGAATATTTCTTTATTAAAAATAACTGCTTTCGACAGACTATGCTGTCTCTTCGAATCTTAAAAATTTTTTTAATTATGAAACGTGTTCATTTTATGTTTGACCTTACGGCAAGTTGTCAGGTGGATAAAAACAGTGCATAAAAGGCTTGTCATAACTAAAATATTTAAAAACATAAAGCATCTTGTGCAAATGGACCTGTCCACATATATACCGCTCAAGATGATTGTTACGTCACGAAAACGCAGTACACAGTAGCACATCTGTTTCTTAAATTGAGAAAATTCAACTTTTTGTTGTGTTGCTCTGCACTAACGCTGTTTCGTTCTAAGCTGACTTAGTGTGTTCTGTGTAGCATGGACGTAAATTCAGAATGTTATTGTGTGGTGGCATGGCATGATGGGTAGCCTATCATTATGTCTTTGTATTTGTGTTTTCTGTATCTGTGGACTTATCTTTTTGTAACTGAAGAGGTTTTTATTCATACTTCGTGTCGATTGCATACAGTGAAGTTCAATGCTTAAAAAATGTAGATAAAATAAGATCATTGGGTACAATCTAACTAAATCAGGAGATGGTGAGGGAATTAGCCTAAGAAATGAGACTCTAAAAGTAGTAGATATGTTGTGTTATATGGACACCAAAATAGCTAACAATGGCCATAATTGAGAGGATACAAAATCCAGGCTGGCTATAACAAGAAAAGAATTTCTAAGAAAGAGGAATTTGTTAATATCTAATATAAATTTAAGTATTAGAAAGTCTTTTCTGAAGATATTTGTCTGAAGTGTATCCTTGCACGGAAGCGAAACGTGAGCAATAAGCAGTTCAGACACGAAGCAACAGAACTTTAAGATGAATGCCAAAGATTAGATGGAACTAAATCGAACTGAAGAAAACAGAAATTTATGGCACAACTTGAATTAAAAAAGGGATCAGTTAATACGACACATCTTGAGGCATCAAGGAATAACAAATTTGGTAATGAAGGGAAGTGTGGGGGGTAAAAATTGTAGAGAAAGCCCTAGGCATGAATACAGTAAACAGATTCAAATGGTAGGTTGTAGAAGTGATTCAGAAGGGGCTCGCACAGAGTAGACTAACACAGAGAGCTACATCAAACCAGTCTTCGGGTTGAAATCCACCAAACAACACAACAATGTGATTCTCATTATAAACTATTATTTCAGAAAACAATAATTTGAAAGCCGCGATGTTCGGAAAGTGAAACAACTGTTTGTTAAAGTGGACTGCTTTCGATGCATCCGTGAACTGTTAAATAAAAGTACAAATGTACCGAGGTGCTTCTTGTCGTGGACTACTATTTTGCAGTCCGCCCCTGGTAGCTGAATGGTCAGCACGACGGAATATCATATCTAACGGCCCGGGTTCGATTCCCGGCTGGGTCGGAGATTTTCTCCACTCAGGGACTGGGTGTTGTGTTGTCTTTATCATCATCATTTCATCCCCATCGACACGCAAGTCACCGAAGTGTCGTCAACTCGAAAGACTTGCACCAGGCGAACTGTCTACCCGACGGGAGGCCCTAGTCACACGGCATTTCCATTTTACTATTTCGCAAAGTAATTCGAAAGCTACGACTCTTTTCCAATTTGTTGGCTTTCGGGCCGTGCCAATTCTGCCATCTCAATAGTAAAACGTCAGTTACGACGATACGTATAAGTCACCACGGTGTTGAGATCTCTGTCATCCATCCTATTCACAAATTAAGTACGCTTACGACGAGGAGTATGATCAGCCATCACAACAGCCATCTGTGGGCTACCGAGAATCCTCATCCTATGGCAGCAGCGAATCATCAGCACCGGTTCAGCTTCGATATTTGGGCGGGGATTAGTATTTGTGACTGCCATGTGGGACCAGTCATCCTTCCACACCGCGCTTCCTCCTAATGACCCTGCTTCTCTTACTGGAAATTGTTCCTTTGTTGGTATTATGGGTAATGAGACTACCACATGACGGGGCTCCAGGTCACTGCCCACATCTCTAGTGTGTTCTCGTGCATGCCTTCGAACTGAAACGTGTACAAACATCTTTTAGTTCCATCTCCAAGTGGGTGTATTTCCGCTGGAACACATTTCCGGCCATATATTCGGACGCTCCTTCCTTGCTCCACTCAGGGATATTTTGCTGCAGTTTGTCCCCGTTTAGCAAAATCACCCTGTAGAAACGTACCGAGGTGCTTCTGACGAAAAAGCTAATATCGAAGAAAATAATACAACAACAACGGTCGAACATTGGTATGAAATGTTCAGTAAGTGCAATGATGTCGGTAAACATTGCGTTTTTCTGGGAGAAGTACGTGTAGCCTACATTGCCAACTACAGAGACTTCAGTCATCGAGGAGATTGTAAATAACTCACTTATTACAGCCTCATTCTGCAAGTTGCCATTTGCAAGAGGACGACTACATCGGCAGCTTTTTATAAGGATTAAACTTATGGTGTATGGGCAACCAACGTGAAAGGCGGACACGCCATTTCTCACAGCTAAGTATTTCTTCACCGGACGATATGACCGTTACGAAACTATCTGTACTGTCTTCTGGTTAAGATTTACTGAAAAACCGACAGAATAATTTTTAATCTGTGAGATAAACTTAAAATATTGTAGAAAACTAAATAAATCGTGTGAAGCGAGTAATGAAAGGATATCAGCGACACTGATGTACAGTTACATATGACTGTGTGGTCTCTCATTCTGACTACGAAACATTAATAATTACTATTCTTTCCTCTTTTTGTGCATCAAACAAAGCTGACTCCAGCTCTCTTAAAACTACCACTGGCTTAGATGGATGTGACTGTAATAGCTCTTACTAAAATACAGGTCTGTTAACAATAATTGTACGCATTATTTACTTCAGCGCTTTCAGAATACAGTAGAATATTTGTTAACTATAAAAAACTTCTTTTATTTGTAACGTAGTGTTTTCATCTGAGATGTTTAAGATATTATTTTCATCATGGCAGCGACAACAACAACCGTTACGAAATTGTCTCGAATGAAAAACAGCCCACAGTTGCACTAAATTATGTTTATTTTAAACCTTGACCATGGATTCTGCTATAATAATATAGCCTTCATCAGAAGTCCTAAAAATGATCAAAAAACATCTAAATCAGTGATATAATCTACATTTAAACTTCAAATTACGTAAGTGATAACATATTACTTACACACACACTAATAAATGAAAAAGGTCTTAGCCCAGCGGCTGCGTCAAGACCAATAAAATAACTTCAACAGACGTAAGCCTGTTTCGAACATAAGTAAAATTACATGTGGCCCCGTATGTCCTCCGCCACTACTTTCTGTTATACTGGGCGCACAGTCGTCGAATGTGCTACACCCTGCGCACCAAAGTGGCGCTCACCACAGTGAGTTACATCGCACCGTTTATCAGGCAACTAGTCAATATATATGACAATAAATTAATAGCAAGCCTACATGTGCAAATGAAGGACCATATCCTTATTAAAACGAATGTCCAACAAATGAAATACTGTTACATATGATCATTAGAGTGATAGAACATTAACAACTTCATGTAACAAAGTTTGTCGTATCACTATTTGATGCATCATTCAGAAACGAGACTATCATATGCAAATATAACTTCAGCTTACATTATATGTTCTAATAGGTTATAGGGCTAATTCTACCAGCCGACCGCAGTCGTTGTACGTAGCTACATTATCAATGACTGACATTAGTTCAAAACAAAAATGTCATTACCATCACCATGATTAGTAAATGGCTTCATTCAGAGGTTCTTGCTAACATGAAGAAGTGGAAATAATTTTTCAAGTTGTAGGCCTCTCCTTCATACCACTTCACAACAGTTTTGCAAGTATAGAACAAAACTTGAGGAAGATGGAAATTACAGTAGAACCTGATATGTATGAAAATGTAATAAGTGATATTGCTACTTTACATAAGTTGGGAATGGACCGAGTGCGAGCCTTCGACTGGAGGAATGAGGCAAATATGTGTTTCAGACTCTAGCATCATGACACTTCAAAATCATTCAGTTTAAAAGATTCTACATTGGAAAAACTTCGTCAAATGAAAAAGTTCAACAACAAGCGTACAGAAGTGATATTGGTGTAGCAAAGTATGTAACAAAGGAGGACAAAACTGTCTCAGGTATCAAAGCCAGCTACAGTTAAAATAAATCATACGAAACGGAATCGAAAAAATGTCACAGATGTGATCCGGTTATTATTTTGGTAGTAAATGGAAGAATATAGACAATCTGCAGTTTTGCAAGGAAGTAGAATGGGCCTTGCAGAAGGGGTTTCATAATGGTGAAAGTGATGAAGACTGCTGTTCTGGAAATACACAGACATATAATATTGATAGCGTAAGTGCAGAGTGTACGTTAGCCCGCAAATTTGTGCAAATACAGAATGTCTTTACTCATTTCAGTGTTGTCTACAGATCCTTTAATCATTTTAAAAATTATTATTAATCACAGCCCCAGCAAAATGTGAGATTCATAATCGTCTATGCCAAAAACTGAGTTTGAAAACTCTCCGCGTATGTATTTCCTCTTAATTTGGTATATGTTGCAATGTTATTTTGAGCAGTTGCGTTAAGATTCCCTCTTCTTATACTCTCAATATATATTCCTTACTGTATAAAGATGTCATCCTGTAAGTGAAAATTATTTTTTTTCCAGCACTTTGTGAAAACGGCTAATAGGGTCTTTTGAACCAAGAGGGTTTAACTTATCTTGTCAGGAAATGTACGTCACATTTATACAGCAATTAATACTTTAAAATCAAGTCTCCTTTGATTCTAAGTTTTTTGTAGTGGAAACATTAATATAAATAACATCAATAACACAGTTTATATAAACACAAGGAGGTTGAGCGAGAAATAATTGGCTTTACTGCAGAAAATAAAAATATGATACGTTTAAACTGAATTGTATATTTATTTTCCGAATAACTGAGGCAAAAGTAATGAGCCTGACTGAATGTCGCTCTATGTTTATGGAGATGAGTTCGTATTCAAAACAGGTAAAAATAGTAATTCATTTGCGTTGCAGTATCTGTTAGATAAATAACGTGAATCATTCGCTTGGGAGCTGTTTCGCTAAACTTAGGAAGACTATCAAGGCACAAATGCTCACAAACACATGAACACAAAGGGTATTTTGTGTTTGTTGTGTGTGTGGTTTATGTAGTCTACAATTATAGCTTTTATAGCCTCTGCTGTTTAGTGCTGTCTATCTTCTTGAGCTTGGGAGACACGTATAACTCAATAGGAAGATCGTTGTCATAGCTGTGTGCAAAGATTCACAGTTATAACAACTTGTGAGACCTGTTGATCATAGATCCTGGTCCTCTTTGCCCAGTGTTGCCAATGTCTCATGTTAGTAGTAAACTTAGGCGGAAATCCATGCCCACGAGGCAAATTAGCACAGAGGAGAAGAATAAGAAAACGGAATGGATAGACATAAGGAATGCTTTGAGAGTGTTGACAGCACTTGAATGTACCACAATTTTGTACCTGACGCAGGTTAGTGAGCAGTTTATATCAGAATCGTTATGCTAAAATCGAGAATTATGTGGAGAATTATTTAGAAGGAAAACGTCACACAAAAACACCGCACTCCAAACTGCACGGAAACAAATTACATTTATTCATATCAATTAACCAAGTCCATCACTTTTATCCATCACCACCTCCAATCACCTAATGGCGCCACACCCTGTTCCGAGGCCTTTTTTTACCAACGAGTCGAGGCTCGCTAACGTCAATTTGCAGTGGGGTTTGGAACATATGCTGTGTTCAAACATTATGAATTACCTGGAAGAAAACCATTTATTGACAAATAGCCAACACGGATTAAGAAAATATTGTTCTTGTGGAACACAACTAGCTCTTTTCCCCCGCGAATTACTGTGTTCTGTCGACAGGGGATGTCAAATTGACTCCACATTTTTAAATATCCAGGAAGTTTTCGACATCGTTCATCGCGAACCACTGCTATTCAGATTTAGTGCCTACGGAGTATCGTCTCAGTTGTGCGAGTGCATTTGGCATTTCCTGTCAGAAAGGTCATAGTTCGCAGTAACTGACGGAAAGTCATCGAGTAAAACAGAAGTAATATCTGGCGTACCCAAAGGAAATGTTATAGGCCCTCCGCTGTTCTTGTTCTACATACATGATTCAGGAGACAATCTGAGCAGCTCTCTTAGATTGTTTACAGACGATTACCGTCTTCTAAAGCCATCGGTTGATCGAAACTAATTTCGAATTGATTTAGACAAGATATCTACATGACTCTAAGTAATGAAACGTGTGAAGTCATCCACATTAATACAAAAAAAAAAATACTAAATTTCGGTTACACGTTAAATCACACAAATATAAAGGCTGTGAATTCAGTTCAACACTTAGGGATTATAATTCAAATGGTTCAAATGGCTCTGAGCACTATGGGACTTAACATCTCAGGTCATCAGTCCCCTAGAACTTAGAACTACTTAAACCTAACCAACCTAACGACATCACACACATCCATGCCCGAGGCAGGATTCGAACTTGCGACCGTAGCGGTCGCGCGGTTCCAGACTGAAGCGCCTAGAACCGCTCGGCCACCAGCGGCCGGCGGATTATAATTACAAATAACTTAACTTGGAAAGATTATATAAATAATGTTGTGGGGTAAGCAAACCAAAAACTGCGATTTACTGGCAGAACGCTTAGAAAATACGAAAAGTCTACTACAGAGACTGTTTACACTATGCTTTTCCGCCCTCCTCTGGAGTATTTCTGCGCGGTGTGGAATCCGCATCACGTAGGACTGACGGAGGACATCGAAAAAGTTCAAAGAAGTGCAGCTCGTTTTCTGTTATTACGAGAATAGGGAGAGACTGCCCTGGATATGATGTGGGAATTGGGGCGGCAATCACTAAACCAAAGGCGTCTTTCGTTGCGGCAAGATCTTCTCATGAAATTTCAATCACCAACTTTCTCCTTCGAATACGAAAATATTTTGTTGGCGCCCCCTTACGTAGGGAGAAATGATCATCATAACAAAATAAGAGAAATCAGAGGTCGCAAGGAAAGATTTATAAGTTCACTTTTCACGCGCGCTGTTCGAGAGTGTAATGGTAAAGAAATAATTTGAAGGTGGTTCGATGAACCCTATGTCAGGAACTTAACTGTGAATTGCAGAGTAATCACGTAGATGTAGATGTTGATGTAAAACACTCGGCCGTTACAAAGTGCTGCAAGACAAGGAAACAAATCAATATGTCGCAATGATACAGGTACTGACCACCATGTAACTATTTATATCAACCTGTAGTATAACATACCTTAAAGCTTTCATGCCATTAGGTACAGTGAAAAGTAAAAACGCAGCAGCAAAACTCTTTGACAATGAATATTTTCTGGTGGGTTTTACTTTATGTATGTTACACTACAGAACGATATAAATATTTTATTTGGTTGTCAGTACGCGTAGTATTGCTACGTACTTTTTGTTTCCTTGTTTTATAACTTCTGATAATGGGATAACAGTCGCGCGACATGTTGTGGTAAAAATGCCACACGTTTGAGAACTGGTACGTAACATTCTCAGTACCGATATATGACAATTTTACGATGGCTTCACAACAGCTAAGCAGAATTTGATGCTCGCACGCGGCCACACACCTTCGAATGCTTTGTAAATTTTCCGTACCGGAAAACTAATCGCATTGATCGCGAAGGATCAGTAACTCCAGACTCCAAAATGATAACCTCTTTACAAAACAGACTCCTACGCAGAGGGTCCATGGCTGCTAGCCAACTTCTCAATTTCGTCGAGAGTCAAACCTCTCCATGAAATTATTTAACATGTATGCCTTTGAGCCAATGAGAATCAGGAGCAGAAGGTAGGCGTTCTCATCAGCCATTTCCTGGTACTGCTTACAGTGCTCCTATAACGTGCTGCCTCCTGGCATGATCCTAAGACCTTTACTGAAACTGACGTCACAAGAATAACAGACGTTGAGACTAACCGTCCCTGACCATTTCCGGTTAAGTAATATTAGGGAAAACTCTGCCCAACGAACTTCTGGCTAACGAAAGCCTCCTCTCCCCAGAATCTGACCCTGTCGTAAATAATAGCCACAGGAAGAGCACATAGACGCGGCTAGGAAATAATATGTTACAATACCGATGGCTGGATAGCTGGGCTGCTTTTGGTAGTGCACGTCAACTATCGCTGGAAAGTCGTAATAACCGAAATCGGCCAATAGTTGAAATGAACAAGAACTACCGTCGACGGTAGAGAAAGTCATTTCAGAAATTGTGTAAAAGTGAGATAGCTGCCAGAAAAAAGTCTCGGTTTGCAAATCCTTTATTTATGTGCACAGTACCTTTGTACATTTGGGCTTGTTAATACACTACGTGTAACTGATTTAAGCCCAGCTTCTTCTTGATAAGCCGGCCGAAGTGGCCGTGCGGTTAAAGGCGCTGCAGTCTGGAACCGGAAGACCGCTACGGTCGCAGGTTCGAATCCTGCCTCGGGCATGGATGTTTGCGATTTCCTTAGGTTAGTTAGGTTTAACTAGTTCTAAGTTCTAGGGGACTAATGACCTCAGCAGTTGAGTCCCATAGTGCTCAGAGCCATTTGAACCTTTTTCTTCTTGATAAAATTAAAACAAATGGAGTGTGGAATTTGGCACACCGAGAAGTATGTACACTGAAGTGTGAAAGAAATTGGTATAGGCATGCGTATTTAAATACAGAGATATGGAAATAGGCAGAATACGGCACTGCAATTGGAAATGCCTGTTTAGGACAAGTGTCTGGCGCAGTTGTAAGATCGGTTACTGCTGTTTCAATAGCAGGTTATCAAATTATAAGTGAGTTTGAAGGTGATGCAACAGTCAGCGCACGAGGTAGCGATGAAGTGCGGACTTTCCAGTGCGACCATTTCACGAGTGTACCGTGAATATCAGGAATCCGGTAAAACATCAGATCTCCGACATCCCTAAGGCCGGAAAAAGATCCCGCAAGAACGGCACCAACGACGACTGAAGAGAATCGTCAACGTAACAGAAGTGCAGCCCTCCCGCAGATTGCTGCAGATTTCAATGCTGAGCTATCAACAAGTGTCAGCGTGCGAACCATTCAACGAAACATCATCATTATGGGTTTTCGGAATCGAAGGCCCACTGGTGTACTCTTGATGACATCACGACAAAAAGCTTTACGCCTCGCCTGGACCCATCTGTTGATGACTGAAAACATGTTGCCTGGTCGGACGAGTCTTGTTCAAACTGTGTCGAGCGCATGTACGAGTACGTCTATGGAGACAATCTCATAAATCCATGGACCCTGCATATCAGCAGGGGATTGTCCAAGCTGGTGGAGGCTCTGCAATGGTGAGGGGCGTGTGCATTTGGAGTGATATGGGACTCCTGATACATCTATATACGACTTCGACATGTGAAACGTACGTAAGCATCCTGTCCGATCATCTGCATTCATTCATGTCCATTGTACATTCCGGCGGACTTTGGCAATTCCAGCAGAACAATGCGACATCCCACACGTCCAGAATTGCTACAGAATGGCTCCAGGAACACTCTTCTGAGTTTAAACACTTTCGCTCGCTACCAGACTCCCCAGACATGAACAATACTGAGCATATCCGGGATGCCTTGCAACGTACTGTTCAGAAGAGATCTCCACCCCACCCCCACCCGTACCCTTACGGATTTATGGACAACTCTGCAGGATTCATGGTGTCAGTTCCCTCCAGCACTACCTCAGACATCAGTCAAATCCATGCCACGTCGTGTTGCGGCACTTCTGCACGCTCGAGGGGACCCTACACGATGTTAGGCAGGTGTACCAGTTTCTTTGACCTTTCAGGATATTTACTTGAAACAAACTTTACAGTACAGGTTATTTACATAAACATGCGCAAACAAATGAGCTGATATTCAGAAATAACTGCTGTTTAGCCCTTAGGTGCCACAATGATAATCTCTAAACTTTTCAGCATCAAATTAAAGAGGGACTGCAGATGTTTCTGGCAAAATGTCAGACTACACAAAGCGAAGCATCCACTGTGGTTCCTGGAGAACAACGAGGAAGAAGGTGTTGATCAATTGTGGTGCATCCAAGTTCAACGAACAACATATTAGCCGAGCGTGAAGGCCAGAGAAGCAGTGGCAGTCTACACTCCATCAAGAGGCGGAGCTCCAATAACCACTGTCGTCAGAGACTTTGTACTTTCTGGGCAACATAAATAAATACAACAGCAATCGTCTCTCCAGTCAACAGAGATACAACAGCAATCGTCTCTCCAGTCAACACTGGCGCAGGCGGCTTCCACTCATCGACGTAGTCCCATACGCTTTGTAGTACCCCAGCGCTGGAGTTACACAGCATACGAAAAAGCACTATGGTCTTATACGTTGACGATGATGACAATGTGATTGTTTGGCAGCAGGGTAACGACTTCATTAGAATGTCTTTAGTACTCATACTGCACTGTCATCTGGTGAGAGTAAAGTAGCTTAAATCACTAAAAGTATTATAATATTTTACAAACACAAATTTTTTTCATAGAAATTGTTCTGTAGCACTCAAGCACACACAAACACACACACACCAAAGCTTGTTATACGTAAGTTCCCAAAAACTAGCAAAACTAAAAATAGATATACCGGATACTCTGCAACACACTAAAGCCCTTAACCTAACATACTGCCCAGCGAAAATACTGAAGCGTCCAAAAGGGGAGAAGAAAACGAAATGAAACTTCACGTACTGAGAGGGTATGCGATGTTATTTCAGTGATGACAGTATCTAGTCACATTTACAAAGAACTTGGCAGTATAAGCCCATTTATCAGTATTACATTCCACTCCCTCTGATCCGGGTGCGTGCATTGATTCGGTTGTATCTTCCCCTGAGTCAAGCTGGCCTACAGCTGTTGCAAATGGTACCAGATATCTGATATTCTGATTCTGGCACTGGGACAGAGATGACGTCCAGATTAGTCTCAGACGTGGTTCTACCAGTGACAGATCTGAGAAACCTGCTGGCCACGGGAATGATTCACCATACAGACAGAGATATGTGCGGACGACTGTTGATCTGTTGAAAAATGGTACCGTGTTACTGTCACATGAGAGGTAACCCACGATAACATAGGATGTTTTTCTACAGTGCCCCCCTAACATGTTTTAGGGCCCACTCTCCCCAGGCCGTCTCTATAATCACCGACGACGGCCACCCGATGTAGGAGAGAACCGCGATTCATCTCTGAACACAATGCGACGCTGCTCAGCAGAAGTCCGTGCTTCTTGACAACGGCACCGCCCCATAAGCAACCGCCTTGTGTTGCAGTGTTAATGACAATTCCATAGTTCGGTTGCTGCTAGTGTCCAGCCAATGGTGCGGGATTAAGCAAAATGTTCCAAGGACTTCATTACTTGCTTTCAGATAGCAGGCGCAGATACGGAAAGGCTACAATGTCCTTGGTGTACAACACGGCGATATTTTATTGTGGTTGTCAGACATGGTCGATCGCAGCTTTGACGATGAGTATGGCTGCCCCCATATTCCCGTGGAATCCTACACCGGGCCACTGTCACATCCGAACGACAGACAAATCTGATTGTTTCGCGAGTCGAACAGCCGGGCACATAAAAGTCCAAAATGTGGCTAGTTTTGAACTCTGTTTCACATGAGTACGCGGCATCTTCGTATCCTTCACAGTGATCACTCGACATCTGGCGCTGGTCACGCCCAAGGTATACTAACCACTCATGGTAACAACATTAAACAAGTACAACACTAATGCCCTTTCGTGACACTCCTTCGTCTAATCATTTACATAACCGTCAAAGGTGCTTGACATTCGACCATGTCCTCTGGATGCTTAACTCTTTTTGTCAGTATAGTTAAGGCTGCACTCTGGACAGATCACAAAATATTAAACCACAAACAACATCGAATATAGTGCTGCCCTTTCGTCAGAATATAACACACACTCAGTTGAAATATGACGTATCGAAATACATACGTCACAAAGTTGTGGGTCCTCACGCCGTATTAAACCACGAACCATTAGACAATGGCGTATACAAAGACAGGCCAGTGGCTTTCCATACTGTTTCGTTACAGCCATGCGAAATACAAATGGGTTATTCACTGCTGCTACCACATTGTTGGATCTGGCACTCAACTGTCACTGTGAACGACCCACCTCTATCCACGATTCGATACACACTTCGTACGCCGCGATCGTTGTTTAGACACTTTTTTTGTTCCAAGATGACTAGTTTCAACAGTCTGTGTTATCATCACCTGCTCTAAGGGAAAGACATAAGGATCTGATCCAAGGGGAATACATAAGGATTAAAAAGGGAAGTCGAGGGAGAATGCAATTAATTTCACTGATTATATAAAATATAAAGCTTGCACGTGTCTCGTTGAACTTGTAATAAAATTTCCGTATTACATTACATGAATTCAAAGCATAAAAGGCACTCCACGTGTATACCTAGCTTGATAAAAGTCCAGTTGATGAAATGCACACAGTTGACAAAATCCTCGCTCCATTCATGTAGCGTGTATACTGCGATCGCGGCGTACGAAATGTGCTCTTCGTTCTCTATCACACCGATCGTCACGCAGCAATGCATGTGTACCTTACACGCATCACTGTTTAGTAGGACGCCCCGTACGAAACGGAACGCCGTGGTTGGGAAGAACAACAACTGTCTACTCCATTCAAATTTACTCACTTGCTGAGTAATTCGCTCTTTCGCGTCGACGAAGCAAAATGGCAATTGCTTTCCTACTGCGCACGTCAGTTCACGCCTTGACCTTATTAGTGATAAACATTTCCACACACCCTCCGAGCTCGGATTTGTTGCAGCCATTATTTATGGGTGTTATAATTTTCTCAAATGCTATCGTATTTGTTTCTCGAGTGTAGAGAACCAGTTGCCTTAAACCAGCGGTGCTCAATCTGTCGATCCGGATCTGACCGGTCGATCGTCTTGGCTTGATGAGTCGATCATTAAAACGTTTGTCCGACATTTATTTAAACGAGTAGTAGTTTCATGCAGTTTTGTCATATGATGACATGGTTGGAGACCGTGGCCAAAATTTGAAGACAAATGTTGATGGTCTTGAGACGGCAACCAGTCACAAATTTATTTTCAGTTCCTTTATTCAAAACGTACTGTTCCCGGTTTCGAATCATTACGATTCATCTTCAGACGGTTTTCATGCTTTCATTAGAACATGGGGTGGTTGTTTTTACAGATCAGTTGTCCTGAAATATAAATAACACATAATTACAAGCACGCCACATAGATGGTTGCGTTACAGATTTGCATTGGATCTGACTTACGTGAAGTATCGGTTTGTAGTGTTTGTTTTCATATTTTTCGTCCAACAGATGTGAATAGATTCCCACTGCATTGTTATCGTTGCAGACGTAAATTTTTCTCACTGAACACTTCAGATTTGTCACAGAATATATTTCTAACATGCACCACATGTTTTGATACATACAAAGTGCTTACAAACATATGAGTGTCAAAAATGCTATGATATATCGTAGCAATATAAAGGTGTCACATGTTTGGAAAAAGATCATATATTCACAGATTCAACTGAAATGCCTTTTACACTGGTACAGAGAGACATTGATTTTGTGAGTTTTAGAGCTAATACTGTTACATTGATAATACATATGTACCATGCCTAAAATAGATTTTTTGTGAGTATTGTATAGGCAAGACAGTACATTATTTATTTACATTTAGAATCATGAGAACTGTAGTAACATATAAATTTGCTACTTGATCTGTAGATAGGTGTAGGAATATTACTTGCTTTGGAGAGTGCAAAATAATTTTTGCCATTTTTTCAGGAAAGGGGTGTTAGCTAGCTCGGTTTGTTCATTAAGGATATAGTCTGGGGTGCTGTTTTTGTGTGTATGTATTTCTATTTCTTCTAATATTTTCATAGTGGATCCTTTTTCTGCTAAATGTAAAATTTTTAAGTTGTTCTCAGTGTTTCTCAGTGAATGGTTTGCTTCAGCAATATGGGCTGCAAATGTAGATTTGTTCAAGTTGCCAAGCCTTAAAGAATAAATGTGTTCTTTGTATCTAACTTCAAAGCTTCTGCCTTTCTGTCCACTTTAGAATTTTGGGCATGTATCGCATTTGTGTTTGTATATTCCTGATTTACCGCAGGGACTCTTGGAGGTATTGTATCAAGGATTACGTTTTGTTGTAATTTACTATCTTCAGAAAAAAATGGCTCTGAGCACTATGGGACTTAACATCTATGGTCATCAGTCCCCTAGAACTACTTAAACCTAACTAACCTAAGGACATCACACACAACAGCCAGCCAACACGAGGCAGAGAAAATCCCTGACCCCAACTGGAATCGAACCCGGGAATATTTTTAGAAAAGCTGACTGTGATAGTAGTCTCGTCTCCATCTGCATTTCACCGCCTTTAACACTCGCACCAAGCAAAAGTCTTTCCTGCTCCATGCGTTTATGAAAAATGAGTACAGCTAAACACAGGAAAGCTTGCTAGTGCACACCGAAGTTCGATGGCTAAGTAGAGGTATGGTTCTAAACAAATCTAGAGAGCTTCTGCCAGCGATAAAATCTTTTGTGTCTGAAAAGAAGAACACATCACAACAGTATGATCTGAGCTGGTTGTTGGATTTGGCGTTTTCAACTGAAACGATAGTTAACCTGAACGGTTTAAACAAAGAACTTCAAGGGAAAGACCAAACCGTCGCAACTCTCACCACCTCTATAAGGTGTTTCACGCAAAATCGTGACCTTTTGAAAGTAAAGAAATTAAATGTGAAACGCCGGCCGGAGTGGCCGAGCGGTTATAGGCTTCAGTCTGGACCCGCGCGACCGCTACTGTCACAGGTTCGAATCCTGCCTCGGGCATGGATGTGCGCGATGTCCTTAGGTTAGTTAGATTTAAGTAGTTCTGAGTTTTAGGGGACTGATGACCTCAGCTGTTAAGTCCCATAGTGCTCAGAGCCATTTGAAACATAAATGTAAAACCCTTTCCTCAAATACAGCCAGAACTGCCGGAATTTTTTTCACACGTATAATGTCTTGAAAATTTAGTAGGCCAACATCTTTTGATGGAGAGGAAATAACTTTTACGCAATTTCGTAATTATGTTATTTTTATAATTAAAACTTTTATGACTTTTTAAGACAGTAGATATTATTTAAATGGACTAAACAGCAAATAGTAGAGCATCCCTACGTTAAACTGACAGATTTGATCCTCGCTGATATAATTAGCGTTCTCGAGATAGAGGCCCATTTCGCTGGCGAGATAGCTCGGAAATAAAAATGCGGTGCAGGATTATTGCAGCGGTGGCGGCGTGCCAATTACAGCAGCGAGGTAGCGGGCAGGCAGGCAGGCAGGCCAGGTGCCTGGAGAGGCGGCGGCGCGGAGGGCTCGCGACGCTGAGGGCGCACGAGAGGTGCTCTGCTCCGAGGCGCAAGGCGGCGGCGCGTGGGGCAGGACTCGCTGTCGCCTGCTGCCCGCTGCCCGCTGCCTTACTGACTGATGGCAGCTGGAGCCGCACCACGGCAACTGACAAGTAATACTGTGCCGCTCTGAGCGACAAGTCCTACAGCGAGGCAATGAGGCAAAGTTGTTGTAATACACTGTTCCAAAGAATTAGGCAAACACGTGAACCAACGTCCGGTATGTTACACTACTGGCCATTAAAATTGCTACACCACGAAGATGACGTGCTACAGACGCGAAATTTAACCAACAAGAAGAAGATGCTGTGATATGGAAATGATTAGCTTTTCAGAGCATTCACACAAGGTTGGCGCCGGTGGCCACACTTACAACGTGCTGACATGAGGAAAGTTTCCAACCGATTTCTCGTACACAAACAGCAGTTGACCGGCCTGGTGAAACGTTGCTGTGATGCCTCGTGTAAGGAGGAGAAATGCGTACCATCACTTTTCCGACTTTGATAATGGTCGGATTGTAGCCTATCGCGATTGCGGTTTATCGTATCGCGACATTGCTGCTCGCGTTGGTCGAGATCCAATGACTGTTAGCAGAATATGGAATCGGTGGGTTCAGGAGGGTAATACGGAATGCCGTGCTGGATCCAGTGGCCTCGTATCACAAGCAGTAATGACAGGCATTATATCCGCATGGCTGTAACGGATCGTGCAGCCACGTCTCGATCCCTGATTCAACAGATGGGGACGTTTACACAAGACAACAACCATCTGCACGAACAGTTCGACGACGTTTCCAGTAGCTTGGACTATCAGCTCGGAGATCGTGGCTCCGGTTACCCTTGACGCTGCATCACAGACAGGAGCGCCTGCGATGGTGTACTCAACGACGAACCTGGGTGCACGAATGGCAAAACGTCATTTTTTCGGATGAATCCAGGTTCTGTTTACAGCATCATGATATTCGCATCAGTGTTTGACGACATCACGGTGAACGCACATTGGAAGCGTGTATTCGTCATCGTCATACTGGCGTATAAGCCGGCGTGATGGTATGGGGTGCCATTGGTTACACGTCTCGGTCACCTCTTGTTCGCATTGACGGCACTTTGAACAGTGGACATTACGTTTCAGATGTGTTACGACCCGTGGCTCTACCCTTCATTCGATCCCTGCGAAACCCTACATCTCAGCAGGATAATGCATGACCGCATGTTGCAGGTCCTGTACGGGCCTTTCTGGATACAGAAAATGTTCGACTGCTGCCCTGATCAGCACATTCTCCAGAACCTACTGAAAGCGTCTGGTCAATGGTGGCCGAGCAACTGGCTCGTCACAATACGCCAGTCACTACTCTTGATGAACTGTGGTATCGTGTTGAAGCTGCATGGGCAGCTGTACCTGTACAAGCCATCCAAGCTCTGTTTGACTCAATGCCCAGGCGTATCAAGGCCGTTATTACGGCCACAGCTGGTTGTTCTGGGTACTGATTTCTCAGGATCTATGCACCCAAATTGCGTGAAAATGTAATCGCATGTCAGTTCTAGTATAATATATTTGTCCAACGAATACCCGTTTATCATCTGCATTTCTTCTTGGTGTAGCAATTTTAATGGCCAGTAGTGTAAATCTATTTTGATACAGAAGGTACCTGTGGCCTTACTGCAAGGTTTGGAATCTCCGCTTTCACTCTATGTAACAATTACAGTCATTCACTATCTATTGGCTGTGTAGTGGATTACAGTGTCGGGTGACTCCTCAGAAGGAAATGAGAACCGGTGTCCCAGGTGTCCCCAGCGTCGCACGGATACCGCCAGAGCTATGCCAGACGACGGAAGGGCCACTGGAGAAGCTGTGTTCGATCACACTGTAATGAACAGGTTAGAAGAAAGGAGCGTACTATCCAGACGTCCCTTTCGACACGACAACATCTTGCAGCTCGACTTCAGTTCTGTCGTCCCCTGTCAACTGGCAGCTTCGTCACTGACGAGACGTGTTAATCACAGATGAGTCAAGATTTGTGCGCAGAGACCCGTGGTGAGCGGTAGATCCCAGATATTGTACAGGAAATCTACAGATTCCCAAGGTTCTGTGATGTTGTGTGAAGCCTTAGTATTGACAGTCATACGGATCTTGTCGTTGTCCATGGTCGCCTTACAGTCACACTGTAAACCGAACAGATCCTGTTGGATCGTGTGGTGGTTGCTGCATACGGTGCAGCCATGAATTCCTCCCAACGCAAGGCCCATGTGGCAGGCATCAGGAGGGGTGTGTTGTGAAGCCGGAACATTGAAGTAAGGGAATGGACGGCAGTGAGTCCCGACCTAAGCCCCATCGCGCATACGTGGGACATGCTTGAAAGGCGTGTTCTTGATCCTCCTGTTCCATCACAGACTCTCCAGAAACTCTCATGGACTCTCGCTGAAGAGAGGGAACAGATACCAGAGGGTGACCTTCGTAGACTTATGTGGAAATACAGATAGTGATAAAAGCTTACGGAGGGCATATATGTTAATGAAGCTCTCAATGTCCAATCAAAAGCACCCAGCATGACAGGATGAACGATTGTTTCCACTTTCTTTTTGATAGGTCAGAAATTTAAGTTCATTTTGTGCAAACAACCGAGGATGAAATGATATTTTGTTGAGTACTTAATTTCTGAAAGATAAAGGTATAATTTGATAACATATCCTGATGATTATTTCTCAATGGAGCATTGTATAAGAGCGAAGGCTTTCGCGGCTGGAGGCAATTTCAATAAAATCCCTCCTGGTTTGTCGCCGCATCATAAGTAACAAATTATTAAAATTATCAACCTTTCGGCTGCTACAGCGAACATTCTGATAAATTCGGTCACCCAGAAGGATATTATTGAAACGAGAAAAAAATTGCAAGATTACAGCCGTATCTGCTGTCGGTAGACGTACACGGATAATCACGGTCGAGGAATTACCACACGACGACACGGATAAATGCTACAGTTACGCCATCCTTGAAGAACGCTGTGTCACAAATTCTGGCCGACAGGGCAAAAATTACCCTTTTCTGCGTTTGCTAGTCCCGGTATCCACAGTTTTCAAGGTTAAGACTATCGACGTGATTAACTTAATCACTCGTGAAACGTATTTCAGTGGTTTCCCTGAAAACACAATTGCAGAGAAATGATACAGATGTTAAAATCTGGACGTTCTCGTAATCTACCGTAAGGCCTGCCTAAATACGATGTTCATCCATGAGGTATTTATCAGGTTGTACATGGCGAGTATAGTGTCGATGTCACACGTGACGTTCTTGAGCTGTACGTAAAATACGGCCGAAATACGTCAAGTCACGCTGAGAGGGAATCCTTGCGTTGATGATCCTTGCGTAGAATCATGTCAACCTTCAACGAGCCGACGACAGTGGCTATTACGTTCTAAAAGCACATATTATTCGACATAGTCCGTTTCAGGCATAGAAGGTTTTACTTCCACTGAGGCGTAAACTATTTAAATATGATGTGTTATTCTCGACCCTTGCCGAATTTCTACTCGATTTTCATTTTCAAGTATACCTAGGAAGCGTAAAAACGAACATTTATGAACATGTGAACGAGGCGGAGTGTAATCTCGAACTCCACCAGCAAAGTTTCGGTGGTTCACCAGAGAGATTTTTGGGGCATTTGGGTATAAGGTGTCCGTTGTCTCCGGTGGCTCGTTACAGAGTAGTAATGTATCGTGAATTATTTCATTTGTTGTTACAATTACCTTAATTTATGTGAAAATACCACCGCAACAGCCAAAAAGCCAGTAATCTACACTCCTGGAAATGGAAAAAAGAACACATTGACACCGGTGTGTCAGACCCACCATACTTGCTCCGGACACTGCGAGAGGGCTGTACAAGCAATGATCACACGCACGGCACAGCGGACACACCAGGAACCGCGGTGTTGGCCGTCGAATGGCGCTAGCTGCGCAGCATTTGTGCACCGCCGCCGTCAGTGTCAGCCAGTTTGCCGTGGCATACGGAGCTCCATCGCAGTCTTTAACACTGGTAGCATGCCGCGACAGCGTGGACGTGAACCGTATGTGCAGTTGACGGACTTTGAGCGAGGGCGTATAGTGGACATGCGGGAGGCCGGGTGGACGTACCGCCGAATTGCTCAACACGTGGGGCGTGAGGTCTCCACAGTACATCGATGTTGTCGCCAGTGGTCGGCGGAAGGTGCACGTGCCCGTCGACCTGGGACCGGACCGCAGCGACGCACGGATGCACGCCAAGACCGTCGGATCCTACGCAGTGCCGTAGGGGACCGCACAGCCACTTCCCAGCAAATTAGGTACACTGTTGCTCCTGGGGTATCGGCGAGGACCATTCGCAACCGTCTCCATGAAGCTGGGCTACGGTCCCGCACACCGTTAGGCCGTCTTCCGCTCACGCCCCAACATCGTGCAGCCCGCCTCCAGTGGTGTCGCGACAGGCGTGAATGGAGGGACGAATGGAGACGTGTCGTCTTCAGCGATGAGAGTCGCTTCTGCCTTGGTGCCAATGATGGTCGTATGCGTGTTTGGCGCAGTGCAGGTGAGCGCCACAATCAGGACTGCATACGACCGAGGCACACAGGGCCAACACCCGGCATCATGGTGTGGGGAGCGATCTCCTACACTGGCCGTACACCACTGGTGATCGTCGAGGGGACACTGAATAGTGCACGGTACATCCAAACCGTCATCGAACCCATCGTTCTACCATTCCTAGACCGGCAAGGGAACTTGCTGTTCCAACAGGACAATGCACGTCCGCATGTATCCCGTGCCACCCAACGTGCTCTAGAAGGTGTAAGTCAACTACCCTGGCCAGCAAGATCTCCGGATCTGTCCCCCATTGAGCATGTTTGGGACTGGATGAAGCGTCGTCTCACGCGGTCTGCACGTCCAGCACGAACGCTGGTCCAACTGAGGCGCCAGGTGGAAATGGCATGGCAAGCCGTTCCACAGGACTACATCCAGCATCTCTACGATCGTCTCCATGGGAGAATAGCAGCCTGCATTGCTGCGAAAGGTGGATATACACTGTACTAGTGCGGACATTGTGCATGCTCTGTTGCCTGTGTCTATGTGCCTGTGGTTCTGTCAGTGTGATCATGTGATGTATCTGACCCCAGGAATGTGTCAATAAAGTTTCCCCTTCCTGGGACAATGAATTCACGGTGTTCTTATTTCAATTTCCAGGAGTGTATAATCGCCAAAATATGTAACACAAAACCTTGAGTCACTCTGAACCCATGTACTAGGTGCATATCTGCCAACCCTTCACGAGTCAGTCTGTCCATAATGTTGTGTACCTGTATTAGCGTACAACTCACAATCCTGGATGAACAACTCAGAGACAGAACCGTGCAACACTGGATGCAAACTTGAACAGGAAGAGTAAAGCGGAAAAATCTGTTGTCAACAGCGAGTATTCTGAATGAACTGAGTACATTTGTTTCAAAAAAAAACACACAGTGCATAGAGTCGACATTTCCACTGTTGTAGCGATATTTTCAGAGAAACACAATACAAAGACAAATATGGGTAATAAATTAAAGAAACGCAATTAATATCTAACGAGATACTAGAGATCACGGCTTCCTAATACCAAAATACTCAGAAAATATCTCTGAACCGTCTCCACACTTTTGTCTATAGAATTCGGGTTCAGTCTGTATACTGCAGCACTCATCAGTACGAAGATATGCAGAGAATTTGCTCATGCACATTAGAGCAACAAATCTTATCAGTTGAATATAAATGGTGTTGCGAAACAAAATACCAGGCTGCTATGTTCACGTCTATTGCCCAATAAATAATACAGCATAAATACCTTATCTTGTACGCGTAATTCTGTAATGCACTTTTCTTTTAGTATACTCATGGAAGTTAATGCGGATAATGATTTTCTTCACATGTATGTCGATTTTTTTAAACCATAGATGTTATAGCAGATATCTGTTGCAATCCGTCCACGTGTTATGACATTCTTAATTTTTAGTACTTGTTTGGGCAGTAAATCGCTCACTTCTGTGCAGTGCAAAAATTCTCATTTGTGAAGAAGGAACACACAACAATCAACAATACCGAACAGGAACAACAACAACATGCAAAGTTGTCCTTTCAGGCACATATTTCAATTTTCGGACTGTAATCAAACAACTGTTGTGACTAAGAACTGAAGAAGTCACACAGTTTATTCATGATCGAGAGCAATAGTTTTGGTAACCTCTTGTGAACTCAAGTGCAACTGTACTAATATATCTGTATGGAGACTATGACACATTAGTTGTCCAAATGCACACTTTATTTAATTTCGAATACATTTCAGGGTGACATGACTCCATTAGAACGTTCTATAAACAATAAAAGCAAGGATCATGGTTTAGCATTATTCCACATACTAACATACATATGATGACAGCTATCTATGTTGTCCATTTGTTCCAACTTTCTTAAAACTATATGCCATTAGGCACCTTCAAAAATATGCAAGTGGCAAAAAGCGTTGTCAAGCATATGACTTTCCATCACACATATCATGGTATAACGACCGCTATTAATGCTCACGCTTAATACTCACAGAACTCTGTTCACTGAGCAATGAAAGCTACTATAATTCACCTACCTAAGATCCTCAGACTCTTTTGCTTACCGTATATATCAGTGCCAACCAATGATATAGCTGTCGATCGAGAGCTCTGTACGTTTATGTCATAGAAAAAACATAAAAACATTTTTACATCTCTGTTACAATGTTTACATCGCTTGACATTTGACAGAACATCATTATCACGTCTAAACCTCAATCAGTTCAAATCCGACGTCCGGATCATCAGTGACGTTTAACACTTAGTGCTGAAGGCACGTTCATTACTGACGCAATTACTGTAAGTTCATTGGACTCTGTTTTAAAATTTCCTGCTGTTTGACCCATGTTCCTCATCTTACAACCTTGGCATTTTATTTCATACACTCCCGCTTTTATCACTCAATTTTCATCAGTGATGATGTTACGTTCCAGGCTTGGCTATAGTTAATTATCCGTCCGATATGCAACTTTTGGTGTTCTATAAATATCCATAGTGAAGAATTTCTTACGGAGATTCACCTGTCTGTCTGTGTGAATCGAACCATACCACCTGAACACGTATTTCTACCCGACGTTTAGCTGCGCCACGTTTCCACACGACCAATAAACGGCGAGTTCCTTCCGCAGTAATGTTTCCAGGAAAACGGCCGCTTTCCTTGTCGCTGTTTGGCGGACGTCAGACCTCGTGCGCTAAATACAGGGAAGGCACGTAGCGAATTTACTGCCTGGCGTGGCTACTAGCCGTTAAGTCACACTGCACGCGATCCAGGCTCTTGTTTTAGGTATCTGCTGGCTGTTTCAGCGCGTAAACTCGTTATTTATACAGATTTATATGCTCTCATTCTCTCCTTCCTTCTTGCTGAACGTTTCGTGAATTAAAAATAGGAAAGAAAACACTATGCTTAAATGTGCTTTTAACAAAGGCGAAAGTGAACAGCATAGTATTAAATGATTTTATAGCTATCACTTAATAAAAGCAAGTTTTCCGCTCTAGGCAGTATACCAAAGAGATTCCTTTCAGAGTATTCTGATGCCATAGCTCCATACTTAACACTCATGTACAACCGCTCGATCGACGAAAGATCCGTACAAAAAAACTGGAAAAATGCACAGGTCACACCAATGTTCAAGCCCAGATCATTAACGTCGATATGCACCAGGGTTGTGGAACATACATCGCGGTCAAACATTAAGAATTACTTCGAAGAGAACGGTCTGTTGACACACAGCCAACACAGATTTAGAAAGTATCTTTCTTGGGAAATACAATTAGTTCCTTAACCACACGAGGTGTTGACTGCTATCGACAAAGGATTTCAAATTGATTCCGTATTTATAGATTACCGGTAGGCTTTTGACACTGTACCTCACAAGCAGCTTGTAATGAAATTGTATGCTTACGGAATATCGTCTCAGTTATGTCACTGGATTCTTGATTTCCTGTCAGTGATGTCACAGTCCGTAGTAATCGACAAAAAGTCATCGAGTAAAACAGAAGTGATTTCTGTCGTTCCCTAAGGCTGTGTTATAGACCCTCTGCTGTTCCTTATCTACATAAACGATTTAGGAGACAATCTGAGCAGCCGCCTTAGATTTTTTGCAGATGGTGCTGCCGTTTATCGTCTAGTAAAGTCATTAGAAGATCAAAACAAATTGCAAAAAGATTTTGAAGCGATACCTCTAAATAATGAAAAGTGTGAGGTCAGCTACATGAATACTAAAAGGAATTCGTTAAACTTCGGTTACACTGCAAATCAGTGAAAACTAAAGGCCGTAAATGCAACTAAATTTGTAGGCATTACAATTACGAACAACTTAAACTGGAAAGAACACCTAGACAATGTTATGGCAAAGGCGAACCAAAGACTGCGATTATTGACAGAACTCCTAGATGACGCAACAGATTTACTAAAGAGACTGCCTTCCACTACGTTTGTCCGACCTCTACGCGGTGTGGGATCCTTACCAGATATGATTAACGGAAAGCTCAAAGAAGAGCAGCACGTTTTATGCTGTCGAGAAAGAGGGGAGGGCGTGTCACGGATATGATAGAGAGTTTGGAGTGGACATGATTGAAACATAGGCTTTTCTCGTTGCGATGGAATCTTCTCACGAAATTTCGATAACCAACTTTCTCCTACGAATGAGAAAATAGTCTGTTGACCACGACCTGCATAGGGAGAAACGATCATCATAATAAAATAAGGGAAATCAGGGTTCACAAAGGAAGGTTTAGGAATTCTCTTTTTCATGGCGCTCTTCGATAGTGGAACGATAGAGAAATAGTTTGAAGGTGTTTTCTATGAACTCTCTGCCAGACATAACTGTGAATTGCAAAATAATCATGTTGATGTAGATATGCAGACTTAACTGAGATACCGATATGTAGTGTTACAGCCGCTGTTAACTTTACATTATGCCACCGGTGCTGCACCCATCTCTGCGTCGTCTCCGTCGTCATAAGCAAACTTACCTCCTACACAAAATCTTTTCCGGCTTTCATGGTCAACTGGTTCTTTATGTGCTCCTCGGTCATGTCAAGTCCTAACTGACTGCTAGTCTTGCTGTTACACAACCTTAGTGTCGTCTGTGACGTCACTGGTGCTCAGAGCACGAACGTGTAAGACTAGGTTTTTGTCCTGTGTCTGCCGCGCCAGCTTCAACCCAGCGACAACCGTGCTGTATCCTGTACATAACTGCCAACTGCCGTGTTTATTAAGGGTGTTATTAGATATTTCCAAATCTGTATCTTATGTTATTATGATATCACAGGAGTAGAGGATTAAGTTGTATTATTCAATACCGTCTCCGTTCTTTATGTTTGGCCTAATACAAAAGTAAAGGTTCACTTTTAAAATACTCAGTAAATGTTGACGGGTGACACCGAGGGTTTCGCCGAACTAGAACCTTAGAAGAGCCTTTTGTCATTTTATTCAAACATATGTCAATGTCGCACCTTTCCTTGATCATGCCACAGGAGGGGGTGAAACAGCTGGACTGAAAACATAAGCACACTTTTCTTCGTCATATCATGTTCAAATGTCGTCGAATGGTTTTGGACGGTCCCTAGTGGTTCCACGCCGTACAGCAGAGCAAAAATTGTGGTCGTACCGCACTCCAGAGGTTTGTGATCACGTTCAGGGAGGATGCTAGACCAAAATTTCCTTAGAGAAAAGTTCAAACATGAGCGAGGATTGTTTATAACATCTTCCTGTTACTCGTCGCACCGCAAACTGCCGTTGTCGACTGCCAAATATGTGGGAATCAACGTTGCAATGAAAGGGGTGATTTCAATGACGTTCTTTATGCCAGCCTTTTCCTGTCGATTCTGAGCGGCGTTGTGCCTGAAATGTTTTCTTCGTCCACTCATACGAAAACCACGTGATTTCAAAGTCGGGCCTCGATGCTGTGACCAGCATCGTAGGGAAGTGAAAAGAGGGGGTGAAATATGACTAAGAGAGGCTGTGACTACGTTCCCATCGTGTGCCTGTATTGTAGTGATGTTTGGTGCAAAAGCGACGTAATTTCTTCACCTTAAATCATCTGAGCTTCTGAGCTCTGGTCTTTTTTTCAGATTTATCGACTCCTTGACGTCTGAAGCGTCGTTGAGCATGAGAATGACGTCACATGGCGCAACGCTTTTGCACCATCACAGAGGAAGGTGTAGGCACCTTCGAGTCAAATTTCGAACTTAGGCGTCGCCGTTGGAAACAATTACGAGGTTTCGAAAAAGTGGTGCTTTAATTTTGTAGCGCACTGTATTTGGTAAGTGTCTAGTCACAGCCATCTGTATTTATATTCAACTAATGGCTCTGAGCACTATGGGACTTAACTGCTGAGGCCGTCAGTCCCCTTAAACCTAACTAAGGACATCACACACATCCACGCCCGAGGCAGGATTCGAACATGCGGTCGCGCGGTACCAGACTGTAGCGCCTAGAACCCCTCGGCCACGCCGGCCGGCTATATTCAACTAGTCCACCCCTCATGTTCAGGAGCTTGATCACTATACACTGACGTGACAAAAGTAAAGGGATAGTGATATGCGCTAGTACAGATGGCAGCAGTATCGCGCACACAAGGTATAAAAGGGCAGTGCATTGGCGGAGCTCTGATTTCTACTCCCGTGTTTCATATGAAAAGGTTTCCGACGTGATTATAGACGCACGACGGAACGGTAGCTGGAACTAGAAGCATGGGACATTCCATTTCGGAAGTCGTTAGGGGATTGAATACTCCAAGACACGCAGCGTCAAGAGTGTGTCGACAATGTCAAATTTCACGGATTATCTCCCACCACGAACGACGCAGTGGCGAACGGTCTTCACTTAATGACCGAGAGCAGCGCCGTTTGCGTAGAATTGTCTGCCCAACAGACACGCAGCACTACGAAAATTAACCACAGACATCAATGTAGGGCGTACGACGAATGTATGCTTTAGGAGATTGCAGCGGAACTTGTTAATGAGCTATAGCAGCAGATGACCTACGCGAGTGCCTTTGCTAACAGCACGACAGTAAACCGTGTCCGGTAAGATGTCCTGATTCCAGCCGTGGTCTAAGGGTAGCGTCCTTGATTTATAATCCCTCCGCTGCTTAAATTTTGTTTAAAAATCAGCACTGGTGGCCGAAGACTTCCGGCATAAGAAGTCACCCTCATTCTGCCAACGGCCTTGTCAAAGAGGGCGGAGGAGCGGACAGAGTTTCAGGGCACTCTCTTGTCCTAGGGGTGGTAAACGGCTCCTAAAGTCGGAAGAATCAGCAATGATCAACGGCATGAGTATGCAGAAGGTAATGGAAACCACAGCATTAAAGAAACGTAAAGTGTATCCACAGGACATGTGGCCTGTAATTGAAAAAGTGTCATGATGGTCTCTCCATTGGCAAAAGATTCGGGAATAGTCCCACATTCGGGTCTCCGCAGGGGACTGCCAAGGAGGAGGTTACCATGAGAAAAAGATTGAACAATCAACGGAAGGATAACTTTCTACGAGTCGGGGCGTGGAATGTCAGAAGCTCGAACGGGGTAGGGAAACTAGAAAATCCGAAAAGGGAAATGCAACGGCTCAATCTAGATATAGTAGGGGTCAGTGAAGTGAAGTGGAAAGAAGACAATGATTTCTGGTCAGATGAGTATCGGGTAATATCAACAGCAGCACAAAATGGTGTAACAGCGTAGGATTCGTTATGAATAGGAAGGTACAGTGACAGGGTCGTTCTTATCAGAATCGACAGCAAACAAATACCTACAACGATAGTTCACGTATACATGCCGACGTCACAAGCTGAAGATGAAGAGATAGGGAAAGTGTATGAGGAAACTGAAAGCGTAATACAGTATGTAAAGGGGAATGAAAATCTAATAGTCATAGAGGACTGGAATGCAATTTTCGGGGAAGGAGTAGAACAAAAGGTTATAGGAGAATATGAGCTTGGGACTAGGAATGAGAGAGGAGAAAGACTAATTGAGTTCTGTAACAAATTTCAGCTAGTAATAGGGAACACTTTGTTCAAGAATCACAAGAGGAGGAGGTATACCTGGAAAAGGCCGGGTGATACGGGAAGATTTCAGTTAGATTACATCATGGTCAGACAGAGATTCCGAACTCAGATACTGAATTGTAAGAAGTACCCTGAAGCAGAGATAGAATCAGATCACAACATAATAGTGGTGAAGAGTAGGCTGAAGTTTAAGACATTAGTCAGGAAGAATCAATACGGAAAGAAGTGGGATACGGAAGTACTAAGGAATGACGAGATACGGTTGAAGTTCTCTAAGGCTATAGATACAGCAATAAGGAATAGCTCAGTAAGCAATACAGTTGAAGAGGAATGGACATCTCTAAAAAAGCCATCACAGAAGCTGGGATGGAAAACATAGATACAAAGAAAGTAACTACGAAGAAACCCTGGGTAACAGAAGAAATACTTCAACTGATCGATGAAAGGTGGAAGTACAAAAATGTTCCGCGAAATTCGGGAATACAGAAATACAAGTCGCTGAGGTATGAGGTAAATAGGAAGTGCAGGGTAGCTAAGACGAAATGGTTGCAGGAAAAATGTGAAGACATCCAAAAAGAAATGATTGTCGGAAGGGCAACTCAGAATACAAGAAAGTTAAAACAGCCTTCGGTGACATTAAAAGCAAGTGTGATAACATTAAGAGTGCAACGGGAATTTCACTGTTAAATGCAGAGGAGAGAGCGGATAGGTGGAAACAATACATTGAAAGCCTCTATGAGGGGGAAGATTTGTCTGATGTGATAGAAGAAGAAAAAGGAGTCGATATAGAGGAGTTAGAGGATGCAGTATTAGAATCAGAATTTAAAAGAGCTTTGGAGGACTTAAGATCAAATAAGGCAGAAGGGATAGATAACATCAATGGGGGAAGTGGCAACAAAACGACTATTCACGTTGGTGTGTAGAATGTATGAGTCTGGCGACATACCATCTGACTTTCGGAAAAGCATCATCCACACAATTCCAAGACGGCAAGAGCTGACAAGTGCGAAAATTATTGCACAATCAGTTTAGCAGCTCAAACATCCAAGTTGCTTACAAGAACAATATACAGAAGAATGGAAAAGAAAATTGAGGATGTTCTAGATGACGATCAGTTTGGCATTAGGAAAAGTAAAGGCACAAGAGAGGCCATTCTAACGTTGCAGTTAATAATGGAAGCGAGACTAAAGAAAAATCAAGACACGTTCATAGGATCTGTCGACCTGGAAAAAGCGTTCAACAATGTCAAATGGTGCAAGATGTTCGAAATTCTGAAACAAGTAGGGGTAAGCTATAGGGAGAAACGGGTCAAATACAATATGTGCAACAACCAAGAGGGAATACAGGAGTGGATGACCAAGAACGAAATGCTCAAATTAAAAAGGGTGTAAGACAGGGATGTAGTCTTTTACCCTTACTGTTAAATCTGTACTTCAAAGAAGCAATGATGGAAGAAAAGAAAGGTTCAGGAGTGGAATTAAAATTCAAGATTAAAGGATATCAATGATACGATTCGCTGATCATATTGCAATCCTGAGTGAAAGTGAAGAAGAATTATATGACCTGCTGAACGGAATGAACAGTGTAGTGAGTACACAGTATGGTTTGAAAGTAAATCGAAGAAAGACGAAGGTAATGAGAAGTAGTAGAAATGAGAACAGTGCGAAACGTAACATCAGGATTGATGGTTACGAAGTAGATGAAGTTAAGGAATTCTGCTACGTAGGAAGTTAAATAACCAATGACGGACGGAGCAAGGAGGACATCAAAAGCAGAGTAGCTATGGCAAAAAAGACATTCCTGGCCAAGAGAAGTTTACTAATATAAAAAATCGACCTTAATTTGAGAAAAACTTTCTGAGAACGAACGCCTGGAGTACAGCATTGTTTCGTAGTGAAACCTGGACTGTTTAAGAACCGGAACAGAAGAGAATAGAAGCATTTTACATGTGGTGCTACAGACGAATGTTGAAAATTAGATGGACTGATAAGGTAAGGAATGAGGAGGTTCTACGCAGAATCGGAGAGGAAAGGATTATGTGGGAAACACAGATAAGGAGAAGGGACAAGATGATAGGACATATGTTAAGACATGAGGGAACGACTTCCATGGTGCTAGAGGGAGCTGTAGAGGACAAAAGCTGTAGAGGAAGACAGAGATTGGAATACGTCAAGCAAATAATTGAGGAATTAAGGACGTAGGTTGCAAGTGCTGCTCTGAGATAAAGGGGTTAGCACAGGATTGGAATTCGTGACGGGCTGCAACATACCAGTCAGAAGACTGATAAAAAAAGAGCTGATGGTAAGTTCGAGTATGGTGCAGACGCGACGAAGCCACGGGCGCAAGTTGGCAGGAAGGTACTGTATAAGCTGGTGGTGGCTCCCTAATGGTGTGAGCTGTGTTTGCATGGAATAGCATGGGTCCTCTGGACCAACTGAACCGACCATTGGGAATGGTTATGTTCGGCTACTTGGAGACCATTTTCAGCCATTCACGGACTTCATTTTTTATGGATGACAATGCGCCATGTCACTGGGTGGTGACTGGTTTGATGAATATTGTGGACAATTCGAGAGAGTCATTTGACCACCCAAATCGCCCGAAAGGAATGCTATCGAGCATTTATGGGACATAATTGAGACATCAGTCAGCAAAAAGTGGTCCGACGCGATGTTATGAGGTTCCCACGATTTCTGTCACTTCAGTGCAATTGCAGATATCAACGACGTAAGGTGTTACACGCATAAGGAAGCAGCAGAGTACGTCAGGAGTCCCGCCAGCCCAGGAGTGGACGAAGGGCCAGCGAGACGCCGCCGTGCCGCTCTCCGCTAAGTATAGCTGCCGGTGTCCGTCGCGCCGCACCGCAGCGTTAATCAGGCGAGCGGCTAATTCTCGCCTTTGTGGCGGGCGCGTCCGGCGGGTGTTTTTGTTCGGCAGTGGCCACCGTGACTCAGTCGGCGGCGGCGGCGCCGGCAGCGGCAGTGGCTGCTATTCCCGGCGGCCGCAGCGGCGATCCGCGGCGTCTATTCCTGGCGGCACACCGCACTCCGCCGCGCAGCGCCGCGCACTGCTGCTGTCAGTGCATTCCGAGCCGCCAGGTCGCGCCTGCCCCGACACGTGACTCGCCGGCCACTGTTCCGCTCCCACCAGAGAACACAAACCCCGAGCGGAAGCCATTCCCCCGAGTGAGGCACTGTGCGGAGTGTCCGTCACTTGCTGAGCACGGACTGGGGCACACACTACAGCCGAAGCTCCTGATTCATCTGAAACAAACAGCGGGGAATGCTGTGGCATTACCCTTCCAGACTTCCTAACTACACCGCTGGCCATCAAAACTGAGACGCCATAATGGCGCAAAGCAACAGACTTTAAACTTGGATGAGGCGTTGATGTTGTGATCGACTAATGAGACTAGCATTTGAGCGCAGTCGTATAGTTTAGGTCGAAGCAATGCCGTCTACATTCTACACTGCTGGGGAAAGAAATTACTGCGCCTGGAAGACAACATCCCGCCACGTGGAGGATAGCAGATGTCTACACTTGAATAGGGAAAGCTCACAGCCAGAGGGATCAGTGTGGCGCAAAGGTGTGAAGCAAGCAGGTAACCATGCCTCAGGAATGAAGTGCTTCCTACAGCCAACTGGGCGAGTTTGAGATGGGTCGAATTGCGGGCTTCCGAGTGGCGGGATGGTCCTTTTGGAGCATTGTCACACAATTGCAGAAGTAAAGCTGTGAGTACCGGGCAGGAGTCGTGCTTCGGTGGCTCAGATGGTAGAACACTTGCCCGCGAAAGGCAAAGGTCCCGAGTTCGAGTCTGGGTCGGGCACACAGTTGTAATCTGCCAGGAAGTTTCATATCAGCGCACACTCCGCTGCAGAGTGAAAATCTCATTCTGGAAGTGCTGCGATAGTTGTGCAACGATACTGGTATCAGTGGTCACGTGAACATTCTCACATCCATGGACGAGGTTCCGGACGTCCACGCAGCACAGGCGCCCTCTAGGGTCGTTGTGTTGTACGGGCAGTAATGGCAGGTCGTAGAGCTGCCACTGCACAGATAAGAAGGCTTGTGGGCCTAGTCCACACGAACTGTTGCGGACCGGTTATTAGCAGTGGTACTACGGGCATGTACATCTCTAGTCCGATTTCCACTTGCGCCACAGCACGATTCGACCTAGCGCCGTCAGAGGATCATTTGGAAGATGGAATGGTGCGCCTTGGTCTTCAGCAATGAAGATTCTACCTGCACAAGTACAAAGTGGCCTCGCGTGAACTGTCTCGTGGAGTGCATTCGCCCAAGATACACTGGCCAGAGCCCGTGACTTACGGTCTGGAGTGCGACAAGCTACAACTCTCGTTCACCTTTGATATTTTTGTAGAGAACGCTAACTAGCGTTCGGTAGATGCAGATTGAAGTTCTTGGAACAGGAAGTACACTGCGTATGAAACTGTACGTGCTCTGTAACAGGTGCAATAACTTTCGTAGCCAGCACAATCTCCGGGCTTGTCTCCAACCGAGTACGTGTGGGATTTCAAAAAATGGTTCAAATGGCTCTGAGCACTATGGGACTTAACTTCTAAGGTCATCAGTCCCCTAGAACTTAGAACTACTTGAACCTAACTAACCTAAGGACGTCACACACATCCATGCCCGAGGTAGGATTCGAACCTGCGACCGTAGCGGTCGCTCGGTTCCAGACTGTAGCGCCTAGAACGTGTGGGATTTGATGAGACGAGAAGTGACTCGTGAAACTCGTCAAACAACAATTCTCATACAACTGCGTGGACAGGTCGAGCGAGCGTGCCATGACGTATACCAGGACTGCATTTACCATCTGCACGGTCGGCTGGATGTCAGTCGAGTCAGCACTGCATTACCGCCCGTGGAGGCTGCACTACAAAGTAATATGGCTGCTTCAGCGTGGGTCGATACCCGACCTCTCAGAACCGCTTGTGCTATTTATCTGCAAATGTAATCGTTTCATGTACTCCATATGCACAGTTTCAACAATAAATTTTGAATGAATTGGAGATCTCTAATATCGTTTGCTAACTTTTTCCCGGAGTGTAAATACAGCTATACGGAATCATCACGCAGCGAGTTTCTCATTTAAAAAAAAAGCATTTGTGAGATCATGCTACGCCTGGTGATATTACTCCTCGCGTTGTAAGGATACTACGACTGCCATACGTATTTGGAATCGATGAATTCAGGATGTCCGGATGCAACGCCATGTAGCATCTCTACAGCCCCACGTGACTAGCGCCCGATGGGTCAGACATATTGCACCCTCGCCCATGTAGGATGGTATAGCCACGCCACATACAATGAATCAACAAATGGGTTTCTTTGTAGCACCGACAGCTTCAACGAAGCTTCGATCACCGAGCACCAGCAGGGAGACCACTGTTCGGGTTTCCCTTCATGTGGCAGCAGAGAGAGGGGCGTCAGCTGTGGTGTGGCCCGCGGCAACACTATGCACAGGAGTCGCATCACATCGTCTTGTCAGACGAATCCCAGTTCTGCGTACAACATAATGGTGGACGTGTGTGTGTGTGTGTGTGTGTGTGTGTGTGTGTGTGTGTAAGCTCCGACGAGAAGATAGTTGCAAGACTACATTCGTAATCGTCATACTTCCCTAGTACCTGGTTTGATGGTACGGGTAGCCGCTGGAACGCAACATCACCTATTTTAATATATCCAGTAATTTGGAAAGTACTCGTTCCATTTTTCACGTTTTAAGACCGGTGACTATGTCTTCAAGGTCTTCATGATGTTATTTTTCACCAAGGGAACGCAAGACCGAATGAAGTCTGCGCTGTCGTGAACCTCCTCGATCCAGGTGACGTTCTGCAGAGCTCTTACCCATTAACAAAATGTGGCCAATGGCTGCTGAGAGAGTGGCACGCAGCCACTCGCCTGAACCAACTTCGAATGACGTACAAATATGTCATCCGAGATCAACAAATGGCTCTGAGCACTATGGGACTTAACATCTGAGCTCATCAGTCCCCTAGAACTTGGAACTGCTTAAACCTAACTAACCTAAGGACATCACACACATCCATGCCCGAGGCAGGATTCGAACCTGCGACCGTAGCGGTCGCGCGGTTCCAGGCTGTAGCGCCTAGAACCGCTCGGCCACCTCGGCCGGCCATCCAAGATCAGCTGAAGATAATACCTAGTCGGGTTAGAGCCATAGCTGATGCCAGAGGTGGCAGCCCTTAATACTACGTTTCGCGCCCTGTGCACCCCAAAACAAACAACAAATTTATTTAAGTATTCTTCGTGCTATAGTGTATACCCACGATAGGGGTAGGTGGTTATTCCCAGTAGCAACCGTTGCCTGACAGTACGGGATATGTGTACCGAGTTTGACTGAAATCGGTCCAATGTTTAGGAGGAGATGTGGAACGATCAAACACACAAAATCACACACATATAATACGTATTATGGATTTTTTTTACTCGATCGGTATTGTTGAAACTGCACAAAAAAGTGTATCTACTAAGTCCCCTCTACAACCACTAGAAACCTGTAACAAGAATTGTTTAACACCCTGTATAAGCTGTTTTCTATTATACTGTGTACTTTATAGGCGAAATACTTCTCTGTGTATTGCATTTCGAGGGTGGTGGCGCGATGGACGGAAATCGGTAAATATTTATTCGTTAGATCTAGGGGAAGGACGTAAATGTAGAAAAAACTAGATTACTAACGCAAACAGTATGCAATGGAGATAAAGAACTGTCAGCGAAAATAAAACATAACACGACTTTGCGGACAGATAATTTGGTTAAGGCAGACACGCTGAGAAACGAAATATTTTCATCACAGTGATAAGGTAAAATGAAATTAAAAAAAAACTGACTATTCAAAACGGGCATGCCTCTAAGACCTGAGAGTCAAAATTTGACGCGTTATTTCCGCTCGTGCCGTCCAGCCCTGCGGCTGCTCGCTTGTCAGTGCCCCGCAGGCTGATGTGCCGGCGAGAGCACTCCCACCTCCGCCTCCGCCCCCGCCCCCGCTCCTTTCGCACACGGCCGTGTCATCCGCCAGGGGAGTGGAGTGGGCCGGCCGCCGCCACCCACACACCGGGGTCGCGGTCGCCAGGCGACGCTCGCCGCGTGAGCTGTCAGCGCTCCTGGCGGTGACACGAGACACCAGCGGGAGGCCGTTTGTAACGCTGGCAGGCTCGAGAGCCTCCGCCACACTGAAATCCGGCCTCCCACATGCCCTGCGTTTATCATCGCCAACAGCAAGACGTCGCAGTCACTTTAAAAAAAAAAAAAAAAAAAAAAAAAAAGTTGCGCGGATACAGGGTTACCGTAAACTGAAGTTAGTTGGGCCCAGTTTTTGCTGGCTTCTTGTATATGGAAGGGAAACGAAGGATAGTGCAGAGAGAAAATTTCAAACATTTTTCTAGTACTGTTAAAGTCTTGCATCATTAATTAAATAAAGATATTAAAGAAAATACAGCTGTGGCTGTGGTACCATTTTAAAAAATGGGCTGATGTTACCTATACTCGTGGCTACTTTGACCGACTCACTCATTTTTTCGTCAAAAGGTCGTAATATAATGCTAGGACAAAGTAAACTCAATGTTTATTTCTACAGTAGACATCCAGGAGCATGAACAAATGAATCACTAAATTTTGAAGGCAAGAACAAAGAATTCTTTCTTTCACTGGTGCCATGGCCCACGCTGACTCAGGGTCGGCATTGTTAGGAACGGATTTGGCAAGGCTAGTGGAAAGGGGTGGCCGAATGCCCTTCCTGCCGCCACCCCATTCCCCCCCAGGACAGAATTAGTGAACCCCTATTGTCTGCGTCGAGTGTAATTAATGGAATAGTGCGAGCATGTTCAGATGTATGTAAGTCGTGTAACTGAGGCGGAACGTGGGGACCAGCGCGGTATTCACCTTACAGGATGTGGAAAACCTAAAAACCACATCCAGCCCACGTCGTTAATCCGCCGGGCGGATTCGATCCGGGGCCGGCGCACCTACCCGAGTCCAGGAAGCAGCGCGTTAGCGCTCTCGGCTACCCTAGTGGGTAAGGCAAGAACGAAGAATATTAAACTTTATTCAGAAATTGATACAGCAAACATACGAGTATAGTACATTCCACCAACAGAATAACTAATTTTGAAGTTACATGTTGCCATAGTGTAACTAGCTGCAAAAATTATGTATTTTAATGAAACTGTACAGTGCGGATAGGGGCCGTATTACACAAATTACTGAAGCTCTCGTAGTTTAAAACAGCCACGTTTTGTTAGTAGTGTTGGACTGAATTCTTATGAAATCCTCCCTAGGATAAAATTGTGTTTTTTTTTTTTTTCCTTGTTCTGACCATTTACAGTACGGCTGTCTTTCCCATACAGTTCACTTCAGCACCCTCACCAGTTCTCTGTCCTACATTCGAAATATTCTTTGTCATATAAAACTGTAGCATTTTGCCCAGATGTTAACTTAGCTTTCAACATTTTCTCGTGGTGGACATAATCTTCCACATAAAGATCAACTTTCAGAATGACCATCATGGCCTTGCACCACTTTAACATTGTGAGGCTTTTTTTTTGCACGGGCTAAAGTAACCCCATTTTGCAAAAATGAACCATTTTACATTGGTGTTAAATACGTTAACAAAAGTTTATTTCACACTAACGAGTTTCTCATCTTATTATCTAATCCCAAAAGAATGCAAACTTACACTAGCTTTTTTTTTTACTTTTTTAACCGTAACTGATGTGTATTCTCGAGGTAGAACATACATTGTAGGCTGTAAAAGCCTACATTGTCTTCACTTAATAGTTCCGGGCTGATACGCCGTAGTCGATGCATAAAACTCTGCCCTGACGTCGCTTTACCTCGGAGGATGTCTCCCGCAGTTTGAGACGAAACGTCAGAGCCTATCAGCCCGGAACCTCCAGGTAGAAGTTATTGGGAGTAATAGCTGTTAGCCCATCCGGCTAGTCGCGCAGTCTCACGCGCTGCTTCCCGAGCGGAAAGGTATACCGATCCCCGACACGAATCCGCCTGGCGACCGAACCGCACAATAACCCTGGTTTCGGTGTGGGGCGGCGATGAGGTGGGTGGACTGCTGTGGCCTGTTGTGTTGTGGACCACTGAGGGCTACGGCGGGACGAAGCCTCTCCGTCGTTTCTAGGTCCCCGGTTTAATACACAACAGCTGTTAAAATATTTATGACCAGCATCGAGTAGAGTTCTGTCAACACAATACTACATGAAATCAAAACTTCTAGACAGTCCTTTGTTCTTTGTGAGTGCATACAGCCTTGTTTACTCCACGGTGTTGACATTTTAGCCGAAAATCTTTTTTTCCGACCAATCGGCCAATGTAAGCCCAGCTTGCGGTACTCCATGAAATATAAATATCAATCTCTAAGTGGAAACGAAGTTGTCAGGTTTAAAAACAATTTGAGCTACGCACAGAACTTTCTTCGTTTTGTTTTACGTCCTCGACTGACAAGAGATCAGCCCGTGCTTTGTCATTTGCATACACATACTGTGTTGAAATTCCTTAAACTAACAGCTTATACTTATTTTTTGTAACTGGTTCATTTCCAGATCGGAGACGAAGTGCTCTCTGCACTGAAATTACCAGCTCACATCTCAAGAACTCTGAACATGGGAAACATTGCTGCGTAGTACTTATGTTACAACTGACGAACTGACATCTCTAGCTGTCGTTTACACAACTATTAACATTTCAGCAGTGGTAATATAAACTATTTCTCTTTCCAAATTATTCAGTTTTTCATGAAACATATTGAAGTGGGCCCAGGTTTACGAATGACCATGTAAATGTAGTCAGAAAGTATAAAACAATACAACTGAAGTCTCAACAATCTTCGGCAAATCTGTTATATTTACCCTAAATTTGTATATTTTCATTTCCATTTTTCGCTTTATGAGAAATCTATTGTATTATTTTACTACGTCAACCGTCTGTTCCACATTACAAATCAGTTTTCGAATAAAGCCTGAATTACATATTGACAATTTCAATTTTGCTGTAAATACTGTATTTTTAAGTAACAGATAGGAGGGTAGCTATGCGTAAGGAAGATGTTCCGTGGGTTACGAGGCCCTTTATAAGTGTCTCTTCAGTTTCGAGACGGTTCACCGCTTCCTGTCTTAACTGACGATAACTAATAGGGAATCTAGTCCATGCTTTAGATTAACTATAGTAATCTTACATCTGTTTCTTTTGCACAGCACAAACCTAAAAAATACTCTTAGGTAGTCAAATTCACTAAGTGTTCAATGATACACTAGTTTGAAAGACTACGATCTCTGCTTCTTGAACGTCTCAATCTTACTTAATTTCACCTCATTGCTCGCGTATTTTTTCGTCTACGTTTAGTCATCCTGTTCCGTTGTGAAGCTAAATGGGCTGCTCACTTCTTGCTCCTCGTCTGTTTCATTTCTTAGAATTCTTCGTTCCCTTTTCAGTTCACCGTTGGCACGATCTTACGTTTTGACATCGTGTTAAATGCTGCGGTGGATTTTAGAACAGAGACAATGCACACTTATTTAAATCAGTCTGGAAAGCTTGGAAGGATGTTGCAGTGTAGATTGTGTTGAGAAACTTAAGAAAAACAATTCGTTACGTTGCGCCGTTTCCGAGGCAATAGGGATTAAAGTTAGCCAATTACACCATTGCGCGCACTAATTCAAGGTATCCGCCAGATACATATAGTTTCAGTTCTCGTAACGTAGAAGGCAGCGCACGAGACTGCCCAGACTTCGGTTCAGGTTCGAGCCTTACTACGGTTCCATGTCCAAGTTTTCTATCGCTGTCTTTTAGTTTTACGGAACCAAATGATGAGCACGTCTGGCGACATGGGCTCCGGCGTGGCGCTTGAATTGGCGTGCGGGATGGCCTGATTGGATAACTTCAATACCAATTAACTCGGAAACTGTGCAACATGTCTTATTTCCCAGCACAACCTACCCTGAAGCACCTTTGCAAGCTCTTCAATCTTTTTGGTCACCATAGATGGAGTATATCTCTCAGTTTTAATTGATAATACTTGGACAAACGGTGCAGCACTCGAGCATGGGTGAGCTGCCATTCAGACAGATCATCCACTGCATATAATCACATCTAATTATTTCGTGTCTTCATGTAGGCAGGCCGGTTAGCAGATTCCCAACGTGGGCGACTGTCCCAACTTGCCATTTTCAGTGAGTAGAACGCGTCTTCTTCCACCCGTAAGGACGCTTGCCAGCTCACAATTGGGCTAAATGCCTCCATAAGTGTTCTATCCACTGATGCGTTTATGCATGTTTTCGCGGAGATGTCTTTTCAGACCGCAGAGGTACGTGCGAATAACCCTGTACGTTTATGTGGACCACTACGTCTCTGACAACAGACATCGTCGAAATCAAAGAAAATACACCGCTTTAAAGCACTTGTTAGAACGATTCTCATCCCATAACACCCAATTGTTCATGCAGTACCTACTACAATGCAAGCACGCATTACGTACTGAACTGCTTGATCTTCGTAAATAAGGGGATGCCAAATGAAAACAAAGCAGATGGAAAAGTAAGCTGTTTGTTACTCCAAAAGTAATCGCCGTAACTTAATGCTTTTCTCCGACTGAGGGACATGACTGTCAACGCCTTCATGGAAAAATGTTTGCGGTATCCTACGGAACCGTTACTATGCACACGCGTGCACCTCTTCGAAGCAAGTCTACGATCGCGAATGCCTTTCTTCCGGATTCCAAAAATATCGCGACTGGAGCATATGTAAGACCTTCCAACTGAAACTTGTGCAATGCAGTCGAAACAACAGGCACGGCGTCTCCGGGAAGTCATCTGACGGCAGGGGCCCGCTGCTCATCGACTTTCTGAAAAGCGGCCCTCCACAACGCGCAACTTTAGTTCGACACTTTGCAAAAACAGAAGCGTGCCATCACAAACTTTGGATGGCATTCCACTGGAGGATATGGCAGCATGTTGGCTGCCAAGGTTGTTTCGCCTAAGCTGCAAAAGTTTCCTTGGGAAGCTCTTGCACAACCTACATACAGTCCTGATAACAGTCCATGATATTTCCGTAGAGCCCTGAAGAGAGGCATTGGTTGGCATCTATTTGTTACGGGCGAAGAGTTGCACTACTAGACAAAACCATGGTTGCTAGGCAACCGCAGTTTTTCTTGAAGGCAACGACCGTCTTTTCTCAGTAGGATAAATGGATAATAAACTTTTCAGTTGCCTGCGTGTTATATTAATTTATACGTTCTTGCTAAAACACTACGCAAGAGGCCAAATGAAAGTCCTTGAGTGCTTTCATTCAACTAATTGTATGAAGCCTCATACATCGTCCATAGTCTAAGGTTACACTTTTATGCCCGGTTGTGACATTTTAAACATCATCCCACAAACAAGACGTTGGGTAGCTCTAGACAGGTTCTGAAATATTCGCGCTTATTAATTTCAGGACGTTTTAACTTTATTGCAACACCGTAATTCAAAACCGGTGCACAATACGAACTCAGTGCGCCATGAAACCAGCAATCTTTTAATTAATCTTCCACATTAACATTATTGTACTTTATATTGTATAGCCATTAGGGACTTCAGGTATGTAGTTTTAATCAAAATTGCATGCGTTTTCGATTGGCGCATCTGTACGTATGCAAAGTTACTATTGTGATTCTGGATCAAATTTGATACATACACGGCCCAGTCACGTTAATGTGACCACCGCCTGCGTTTGACAACTTGCAATAAACAGGGAGCAGTACTAGCGATGGAGCATATGTGAAGCGGTGAAACGGTAAACAGCGCAGTCAATGCGAGAACAGTCCTTTGTATGACGTCCAAAGTAGCATGATCATTGCCTTCCGTACCAAGGGTGCAAGTATTTCCGAAACTCATGAAACGTTTTCGCAGTTGCGAATACAAAGATCACCTGTATAATTGAATGCCAACGAAATTTGCGCTGGACCGGGACACGCCTTGATTTCCCGCCTTACGCGAGCGGTCGGCTTAGCCGCTTTGCTTATCCGTGCCCGACTCACAGCCAGACAAACTTCCATATGCCGTTCATGCATCGCAAACCGCACCCTTTTACATGTGTTCCCATACTGGGGAAGGACATTTTAATTCAAAGTCGCTGCCTGTTATTGGCTGATAAATACGATGTTAGAGAGATATTCGTACATAACAAAAGCACTGCAATATCTTATTTCCGAAACGGCTAAGTTTGTTAGACGTTCATGTGCCTCCGTGGTTAAACTACAGCGTGCAACTGTGGTGCACCACGGGCCATAGCTGACCGGTATGCACGACAACTACAGAGTTTTGTATGAGCGAATTAATGTCCGACTGTCTTGCAACTGATCGTGGAGGTGAATCTTACCACCAGCGCCTCTTAAACCTTTTGAAGAACGTTCCTGCGTGTTGCAATTTTGTCATATGATGACACGGTTGGAGACCGAGGCTGTTATTTTAAGATGAGACAGCAACCAGCCACAAATTTATTTTCAGTCCCTTTATTCAAAGGGTACCGTTACCGGTTTCGAATCGTTATGATTCATCTTAGACGGTTTTCATGCTTTCATTAAGTTTTTTACGGATTAATTGTCCTAAAATATACATTATAAGCACGGCACACACAGTTGCGTCACAGATTCATTGGATGTGACTTACCTGAAATGTCTGTTTGCAGTGAGTTTTCATTACATTCGTCCAACAGATGTGAGTACATTCCCACTACATTCTTATCGTTGCACACGTAAATTTTTCTCGCTGAACATTTTAGATTTGTCACAAAAGATTTCTATCATACATCACATGTTTTGACAATACAAAGTGCTTACTCACCTATGAGTAACTCAGATGCTATGATATATCGTATCGTGCAGATGTCCCACGTTTGGAAAAATATAAATTCACTTATGCAACTGAAACGCCTTTTACACTAGTACAGGTACATTGATTTTGTGAGCTTTAGAGCGAATACTGTTACATTACAAAGTTGATCCCTATTTTTTTTCTTCTGCGTGTGAACCTCTGCAGCAGGCACCGGTTCATCGGCGACGAACGCTGGAGTTCGGAATTTTCGTGACAATATCAACTGGACGCCCACTGAATAGCGACAGCTGGCTTTTTGGAAAAGCCACGTCTTACGCTCCATTGGAAAGAAGGAAGCACCCGGCATGCGTCATGATCTTTGACATGTTTCCATGGCATTCCCTGGGTAAACACTAGTATCCTTGGGTACCATTCAGGCCTTTGACAGGTAGTCACATTAATGTGACTGGAAAATTTAATAACTTAATGTTTACATTCATTGAGATGCGCCCATTAGCTCATGAAGTGATGAGGGGAAGTTTAAGACTGCCTACGAGGTAACTGCAGGAGATTTGGAACCGTGTTTGGATAAATTGAGAGAACTAATTGTTTGAGCTCCCAAAAGGCCGTTAGTTTAGACTATAAAATGTCGTTCGAATCAGTTTACGTTGAATTTGTTTGAATATGAATCCTCCCTTCTCAAGCTACCTTCTGAATGGTGAAAAAAATGGTTGAAATGGCTGAGCACTATGGGACTTGTGATGTCATCAGTCCCCTAGAACTTAGAACTACTTAAACCTAACCTAAAGACATCACACATCCATCCATGCCAGAGGCAGGATTCGAACCTGCGACCGTATCGGTCGCGTGGTTCCAGCTGTAGCGCCTAGAACCGCTCTGCCACTCCGGCAGGCGTGAATGGTGAGATAGAAAGCGAGCCTGATGCTCACTTGTGTGAATTAAGTCCGCACTGAATTACTGCGATGTTATGTCCCGGAATGATATTTCATTATGTTCAAATAAAACTCTGCTGTGAACATCGAACATATGAAAAACCAATTAATATCAAACACAGGGAGACAAAGGTGGACAGGTTTTAAAAGTAACTTTTCAAAGAATTTAGTAACCATTTAAAATTTATTTCACAAATTGAATGGTAAGAACGTCAAATTACTAACAATAAAGCTCACCATAGAAATTCTTGGTATCGTATGCTTATCAGTATTGTATAATTATTTCTAAACATTTGGGGAAGGGCTCAATTTTGTATAAGAAGGCATTCGTCTCGTCTACACGCACATTCGTACAACATACGCACAGAAAGGAGAGGAAGTGTGGACAGACGGAACGTTCAGACAACCTTTTCAACCTACACAATAGTTGGCGACCAGTCTCCCGTAATGTCACTATGGCCCAGCAGAAGCTAGTTTGCACAAAAGTTGACTGAACTGCCACCACCACTAAGAAGTGCTGCCCAAGAAAAAGTACAATGAAGAAAGCCATTTTCACACACTAGCAGACGAGACAAGGAATGGAACATAGGAGAACAAGAACATGAATACATAATATACAAATGGAAAAGGGGGAAAGGGACTTTATTCAGCTAATATATCTAGTAAGGCATAGGCATAAATTGATAGATGACAGTGTTTGCATACTGAAGTTCCGCTGTGGCTGTATAACACCCTGATGCTCATCCTTCTCCCCAGAATCGACAGTGAAGATGTACCGACCCATAGAGGTGCAAGTAACTGTACAAAGCCTGCAGGCAGCCATTGAAAAGGCTCACCGAGACGTTTCATCACCATATGCTTCTGGCGGAAAAATGAGCAGGGAGTGGCCTTGCCATGCAAGAAAATTAACAATTTTGAGATATACATATTTTAACAACATATCTATTACCTATCTTCACTGTGATATTGTATAAAACTATACTAATACGACCATCAAAGTTAACTTGTGTCATTTCGTTGGAACTTACAACATTGTTTACAGAACGGAGAAGTTAAAGCAACACAGGACCAAGAAATTTTACAAAATTATTTGGCACATGAAAATGACAAGAAGTACAACATTAATTTCATTATCAGTAAGCAAAACAGTACCCACAAAGAATCACAGAACAAAAATATTTATATCAAAGTTATCAGTGAATAAAATGAACCATAATCGCTATCTAGCATACTGTTTACATACAGAATTACGTCAGCCTTTATTACGCCTGGAAGCAGGCGTGACAATGTCGTTCCACAGTGTCAAATGCTAAAAACTGTGCAAGTAATGAGTGATGGACCAAGAGTACTCAAATCATTTTAACATTGTTAAAATTCAGGATAATAAATAACGATACAAAGACCTCAGTCGGCTGAGACAACCTAAGTTCATAAAACAAGCTGTACCAATGATATGAAGTACAGAAAATAAGTTATGCTGTACGAAGAACACATATTTCTTGCACCTTTTACTTCACTTGGCACGCAAACACTAAGGGGCAGTGGGAGACTTCGACCTTCAGTGGAGGGTACTTTGAGACTAGTGGGACGGCTCGATGTCCCAGTTAGTAATTGGTGACCATCTGCGATCCAAGCAGCGTTGCTGCCTCGGGCATTCCTCCGAAGAACTCGAGGCGGCTCGTGCTGACCATCTCGTCTCGCGTACTCGGCCGCACCTCAGGACACTGCGGCGCGTACAGGGAAAGGACACGGGCTGCGAGGGCGGCGGGGACGTCGTCGTCACGTACCGGTTGGTCCCACCTCGGTAGCAGATCGTGCATAAGGAAGAGACGCACTATTTCTGTCGCACCCCACTGGATTGCAGCGGACGTCTCCACATCGTGTGACAAAGTACAGTGTCAGATTGCCTTCGTCAGCTGGAATGTGGGCACGTATTCTCGTGTTGCTGACGTCACTGCGTGGTGCTATGAGCTACCGTAGCTGTGAGACACCGTCGGTAACACCCTGTTCGCGCCACTTATCTAGTAGCGAACCACGCTAGCTTCTTGATAGTGCTGCCGTGGGCTAGCCGTCCCCCTCGTTGCGCCGTTGTGTGGGACAGTGACGATTACCGAGGATGGCACACCCAGCAGTACCAGTCTAGCATCAGTTTCTTCGCTGACAGTACTTCGAGGCATGATTGGCAGCGAGCCATGCACGCCTCTTGATAGCGCTGCAGTAGGCGGGTCGTGCTTACGCACTGCCCGTGACGTCCAACAGCCACCCAGAGCGCTCCTTCGTGCACCTCAACGATTCGCCGTCAGCACCGAGACCGTCCAGTTGAATGGGATATGGAAGGCACCCCATTCCTCCGTCGGCAATTCACCACCCACCACTTTCGTGTCTGAGCAACGCGGGAAGAACGGCGTGCAGGTTTCGCCGACGACTAGACTCGCAGACAATACACAAGCATCTAATCATGAAACCGTAAGGATTCATTTCCCCAAGAAAACATTTACAAAGTGGGGTGTTCAACTTAACCTAGTGACAATAGTAAAACAATGACAATAGTAAAATAGTAAAATAGTAAAACAATGACAATAGTAAAATAGTAAAATAGTAAAACAATGACAATAGTAAAATAGTAAAATAGTAAAACAATGACAATAGTAAAATAGTAAAATAGTAAAACAATGACAATAGTAAAATAGTAAAATAGTAAAATAGTAAAACAATGACAATAGTAAAATAGTAAAATAGTAAAATAGTAAAACAATGACAATAGTAAAATAGTAAAATAGTAAAACAATGACAATAGTAAAATAGTAAAATAGTAAAACAATGACAATAGTAAAATAGTAAAATAGTAAAACAATGACAATAGTAAAATAGTAAAATAGTAAAACAATGACAATAGTAAAATAGTAAAATAGTAAAACAATGACAATAGTAAAACAATGACAATAGTAAAACAATGACAATAGTAAAACAATGACAATAGTAAAACAATGACAATAGTAAAACAATGACAATAGTAAAACAATGACAATAGTAAAACAATGACAATAGTAAAACAATGACAATAGTAAAACAATGACAATAGTAAAACAATGACAATAGTAAAACAATGACAATAGTAAAACAATGACAATAGTAAAACAATGACAATAGTAAAACAAATAGTAACAATAATTAAAAATATAGAGAACTTGCCCAAAGAAACTTTTACATGGGCTACAAAATAAGTCCTCAAAATTCAATTTATCAATAAGTTTTACTGAACAAACAAAATCAGAAGAGAATAAAATAACCTTTAAATAACTACAGTTCATTTATTGCACTAAGTAATGTCACAGTATCATTGAATTCATTCTCACAGGAAAAGGGTGACGATTTCCCCTACACAATCTACGTTACTACTACTACTACTACTACTACTACTACTGCATCACAAATACACACAACTGCATGTAACCTCTACGTGCACTATAAAACAATTCTAATAAAAATAAAACATTTGATGGACTCCTTTCCCTCAGGCAACATCTCCCACATTGTCCTGTGGCTTTCCCTCTTTCCACTGAGGACTTCCTCGAGACCTCACGTCTCAAACTTTTGTCTCACATCTGAAACATCTCGTTACACATCAAATGAACATATTCCTACCAAACAGTATGGACTTAATATGCAGAGACAACTTTAGTAATAAAATTGATGCTGTCTTAACTTTTTTCTAGTAAAAGAAATCCAGACAATGGAATGATACAAATACCACCTGGGTCCTTAGCGCAGTCAGCCTCTACTGGCAGTACCTCACTGAACACTAGAGGTGATTCAGCCCCCTGGATTTCCACGTTCGGAGTGCGTCCTCCAGCATGTTGATAAGTGGGATCCTGCACTCTCGGTGTGGCCCAATGAACACATTTGTACAGAGTTCTTACCGTTTATTAGACAGTCAAAGCAGGTACTAAACTACCTTCCTCGCCCTTTTGGTAGAAATTCATTCTCATTTTAGGAGCATTTTTTGTATTTTTCATTGCCATTTCAACTGCGGCAATGCGCCGCAATCTATTGTACTGGCCGGAGTACATATCTGCACGCTCATTCCTGACACTAACAGGCATATCTATCACACAACATATCGTCACAATCAGTTCCATTCCCAAAGAGTATAAAACATTTTAAAAATCCCTGAAGGGAAATAGCCTTCACACGAAATATATGAAACGGGAATTTTCTTGCTGATCCATCGACGTCCTCACGATACCAGTTGGCTGGACCGTGAATCAATGGAAACGTGTCACGTGGTCAGAGGGACGTTTCCTGGGTGGCCACGTCCGGGTACGCCGACACCCTGGCCCGAAATATGAACCGCACCACTGGCAGGCCGGTGGGGCCTGTACTATGGCCTTCGAGAAGGCTAATCACAGCATCCTGCTGCGACACATTTATTCCTATGGAGTAAGAGGAACCGCCAAAGACTGGTTTGAAAGATATCTAAAAAATCGACAGCAGTATGTTGAATTAAAGGAAATCAGGCCCCCAGGAAGAGCTAGCGCTGCACATTCACATAAACCATAAAACAAGACGTTCCCAAGGCTCAGTCTTAGACCCCTTATTTTTGCTTCCACTTAGCCTATCACACAACAAAATCGTCCTGTTTGCCGACGAGAACACTTCTCACGTCTTTTACAGAAGAAACTCTCCAGCTTGCTGTCGACAGAACCGCAGATCAATTAAACTGATGGCTTAAAGATTAGAAGCTGCTTCTTAATGTAAAAAAGACGGTCGGACTAACTTTGCAGTATCAAAATAGAAATCCATAGTCACTACCCGAATCACTGGAGAATAATGATGAATTTGGCAACAAAATACTTTTAAGTTTCCGTAGGACACCCGTACCTGAAAAAGCACTAACTAGCACAAAATTCAGTAATATGTTTTATGATCACATCATTAAGGAACGTTATAAACAAGAGTACACTGATAATGTATTATGCTGTATCACGCTAAACTTAATTATGAAATTATTTGGGGTCAAAGTTTTGAGTCAGTTAAGCTATTTATACCTTAATAGAAAAATTGAAACAGCAAAGATAAACAAGTAAACCTATTTAAAACGTTGAATATATTGTCCCTCCTGTGCTAATACGCAGTATAAATATTACATTTCACTAAGAAAAACGTTAAAGTGTACAGACGTGTGGATTGTAACCATAATGACAAGAACCTTTAAGACTAATTCATCAAACGTTTACGGTAATGGTGTTAAATGCACAGGAATAGAATTATAACTTCCCAGCACCAATAAAAGAAAATCAGGAACTACATGAATTTAAAATGAACATAAAATCTCTTTAAACACTGTGCACGTAGAATCTGATCTAACAGTATATCAAAATTCTTAACTTAAGCCATTTTAATGCAAATCTTACGCAATCTTCAGAAATAAAAGTAAATGAATAAAAATGTTACCGTTGAGTATATAAATCTTTACCACCCATGCAGCACAAAATGGTAGACAGTAAGATGTAGCTACCAGAACCTGTGCAATATAGATAAAAACACCATCAATATTATAATGTTCCTCTGTGAAGAGCCTTTAGTAACATGAGTATGCTTGCTATTCATGTTTTGAAGTTGTAATATGTGTATTTGTAGTGACTTACCCTGTAACAGTTGTACGGAGTATTTTACTGATATGATTCACGGGACAAATCACGAATAAAATTCAAAACTTATGGAGGACATTCACCTCGTCATCTGTGGTACCAGTGGTACGTATCGAATGCGTCATGACAGCTGTGTATTATGCAGACACTTTTGCGGAACCCTTACGTTCCTCTGTGCTTTATGTCTCCCGACGGCCATGTCGTCTTCCACATAACTATGCGTGCGCCAAGCCCAGAACGTGCAACAGTCGTTTGAAGAGCACAACTGATTTTACGTTTATGTTTTGGCGAACAGATTCGCCTTATCTGACGCCGATGGAACACACATGTGACGGTATGGCGCAACAGCTCCGCGCCCACAGCCGAGTGGCTCGTTCTGTATTGTGTTCCAAAGGTGGACCAAATTTCTTTTAAGCAAGTGGCCTTAGTGTTTTGGCTGATCAGTATAGCGTATATTTGTATTTGCTCGAGCGGATTTGTGTTAGTTCAGACTCGACACTTGCAACATCAGTAATTTTTAGGCTTAAAAATTACCTTTGTCTTAAGGCACTGCGCAATATGTATACCTTAGTAATAGTTTTGAATCTGTTGGTACCGACAGTGTAATGTAGGACGGTTTTGACAGTCAAAGGCGAGTCGGTACTCGTCTTTAAGATGACTTCTGCTTACAAGGCAAGAGGTAACAGTTATTTTTTTATGGGTGTGGAGCTTAGCTGAGCAGGACCCAGTTGTTATCGGGGAAGGTCGTCCTGACTAACAATGGCTCACCTGCCGCTTAGATTACTCATTGTTGCCGACGAGGCGCTCTGGTAATTACGTTCGACTGATGTGGGAACCCGCGGTGGCAGGCTGCAGGCGGCGTGCCGATCACAATGAATGGCCGTGCCAGGGGGATTTCGTTAGCCGACACGGGCGACTCGGGGCGGAAGGCCGCCTAATAACACCGCGTCGGCTTCGGCATCGGGATCGGTGTCCAATAGCGTGTCTGGGCCCGTCATTAACTAGCCGCTATTGTGTTACGTGTGCGGGCGGCCTCCTGAGCGGGGAGGTGACTGGTGTCGGCTCAGCCGCCGTCAGCAGCCGCTGCACGGACGGGCCGGAGGCACCGTGCCTTCTACCGACTATGAAGCCTTTCCTTAGTCCCGTGCTCTGTCTATCTCCCTGTCTACTTTCGCTCGATGTTTGCGAGAGATACATGTTAATCAAAGACGGTATTCTGCGTAATACACTTAGGAAATATTACAAGGCGATATCAGAATTCGAGAGCTTGAAACTGCACCAACCTTAACGGTATACCGAAACGAGCTAGAAACTTCCAGTTTGTGGAGAATTCTTTCATTTCTTGCTGCTACACATTCACTTACAATAGGGTTCATATTTGTGTGCCACACATTATCCCAAAATTATATTAAAAAGGGTCTCCACCCGCCGCTTCTCACCAAAGTTTTTCGGGACTCTTCCGCTGGTTTCAAGGCAAACATCAGAACTGTAAATCTCGTCCCAAAAATTTCCATCTGCGATTCCCTCCGACCCACTCCCTGTCTACTCGAGCTTTAGGCTGAAAAGGAACAGCCAGTCCTGCACTGAAGAGTTGGGGAAAAAAGGCAGAAACAGGTATTCATCGACACACAATGCACATAAATGCAATTTTTATGTTGGAGACGATGAGTAAAGTTTACCCAGATATCAATTAAAACAGTTCTAACTTAACCTATTAAACAAAATATACAATAAGAAAACGGAGTGAACGTCTCGAGGGAATGAACTGCGGCCGACTTCGTTACAAAGCCAAAAATTATGCTCTGGTAGGCCAAAGTAGACTGGGAAGTCTACAGAAGAGATGGCTACCGTAGGAGGCAAAGGCTTTGTACTTCAAGTGCAGAATTACTGTTTTTCATCCTCTGGTACCTGCGACAGTCTTACGTTTTCGGATGAATGCCATAACTAGAAATAGTCAGCAAAAAATCCTAATTTGAGATCGTCTCTGCCCATCTCTCTGCCTGCCGTGATATCTGGCTAAAAAAGGAATCTGATGGTCTGGATCCCAAAGAGCATGCTTTGCAGCAGGGAATGGAAAAATGAAAACTAATTAGACACACTGCACATGTGAGGTGAAACATCGGCTTTACTCATACAAATATGTTGTCACATGCATTGCGATTTTAAGTATGGCTATCATCCTCTGGTTAAGACTAAGGTTTTTGAGTGGTTTTCTTTGGTCGCAAAGTAAAGGCCTGTCCCCACCACAGGTCGCCTATTCCTTCAGGGAAGTTAACATGACTTCTTTTACTCTAACAGCCCGTCTCCCTAAATAGTTAAATAAAACTGCCAATGATCTAAGTTCCACAACAGAGCCTTTGCTGACTTATTGCAGTACCGATTACTGTGTCTCGACAACAGCTGGTCCGAGAAAATTCGTCCCCGCAAACTACTTCTCATTTGGCATTGACAATATTTGAAGACTTCACTGTTTTGAAAGTGGCTGGTCGTCTTTTACTGTACGTACATTGGATTACAGGATCAAAGGGACGCGTATGAAATGCCTATGTTCTCTCTGTTTTACTACGTGGGAGTGCGTTCGCCGGTCTAGACTTCAGTTTTGGTCGCTACTCTCCACGGATACAGGTGGTTATCGGCGATTCATCCATCCACGGACGTATTTCTTTGAATCTGTGCGCACAGCTCTACTACTAGAGGCACTTTAAAATGAGCCATTCCCGCAACCGGTGGTGTGAAAATAAGTTATACTCAGTCTGGTGGAAAAATGTCTGCAAATCACAAAGAAGATTCATGAATCTTCCGTTCCACCTCATCTTGTGGACGCTTATTTTCAGTCTATTTGCAGTAAACTATTCGAAATGCGTTGATCTTTTTGGTTATCAACTTACTGTTTCACGATCCACTTATTAACTTAAGTTGCGTATGTCTGGTTTTTCACGTCTCGGTGGCTGTAATCCTGTGATTTTATTGCCAGAGGCAAGGAAAACTTGTGGTACAGCTAGTGAAACTTAAAAATACTCCACAAAAAAGGTAAACCTATACTTTGTATTAGAGGAAGTGGAAATTTTTAGACGAAGGAAACGCACATTTCACGCCAAATAACCAATTGGAACTAAAGCACCGTAGTATTCTGTTAATTATATGATTAGGTGTTGGGTATGTAATAAAATTCTCTATTCTCACTTGTAAATGTAGCGACCTAGCGCTGCTAGTCATGAGAGTAAGACTTTACGCTGTCCACATGGATAGCTTCCGTTCCGCCAGACAGCTAGTCAGCAGTTCGCGCAGACTGGTAAGACACTGCCACTTTATACTTTCCACATTTTAATTGGTATGTGCCGCGACTAATTACAGTAGTTAGCAGCACATTACCTTTCGCTCGCCGTAGTGTTTATATTTTCTGAATAGTTTGACTAGGAGCGATGGGTATGCCCATGATCTTGTGACGTTAGTATATTTTAGATATTCCTTTAATAATTCTAATACCCACAAAATGTGGTGTCACTATACTTTGCTTTTTACCGTGTAGGTTCTCCTGATTCGGCTTGAAGCCGCGGAACAGGTTGCGTTTTAACAAAATTTTACCAGCTGTAATCTGAGTTCTTCCTAACACGCCTTTCAACAGCTGCGGCTTCCCCATTATAAAAGTTTTGGTACGGCTATATGAACTCCATGAAAAATTTGCGGGTCCACTGTCAATTTTACGACTCTTTCGCCACTACACGCACTAAAGTGACAGTTGGAACATCTAGCGTCACCGAGCATAGAGTGGCAGCAGAGCTAAATTTGAGCGACAAAACTGGCGGGTCTATATTCACACTTTACAGTCTTCGAGGTAGACAAAGTTCCAGCCCATCAGTTTAGTATTGTCAGTTTTCATTCAATTCATGCAAGACTGTCCAACGTCCGTCCACACACAGCGTTTCAGTTGACACATCTGGCATGATCATAGAAGACTGATGAACACTACGTATGATTGCAATCCTTCAGGTAACAAGGTAGTTTTACTTCGGCGTCCAAAGCTGCGTGCAATAGGTAGACCGCGAGACGAGCAGGCCGAGATCCGCCAATATCTGGCCGTGGCACTTGTCCCCGGGTCGCGCGGCGGCAAGCACTGTGCCTGCGACCTCAGCCAGAGCAGAGCAGAGCAGCGGGTATATTGCGGCACGGGGCGCCCTGCAATAGCCGCGATATTGCGGCGCTGCGGCCGGCCACGACCGCCTCAGCCGCCGCTGCTGCTGCTTCCGCCTCACTTCTTAATACAACTGTCCCGCTGATTTATGTCGTCTCCCCCGCAGGCCAAACCGGAAAAGTAAATACGCTCGCCCAGCCAGTCTCCCTCCGGCGACCGGAGTTAACCGACATCCGCTTTACGCCCTCGGGAACACGTTTCAATTTGGCCGCTCGTTTTATATACTGCACCGGTTTCCGCGAGGTAACCGGGCCATCGTTTGCGCACTTTTTCAACCAGAGTCGACGGAGACTGGTATGAAACTACCCGAAGTATAAAGACTGGTAAGGGTTTCACGTACGTCCCAGACCAGCATAAGCTCTGCAATGGTTGAGTGTACACTGTGTCCCACTTTAAGTATTTTATAAGCAGAGCACTGTACAGTTTTAAGATTCTTGCTAGTTTAGCACGTTTCAACTGCTCGGTTAAAGTTCTCTCTACAGAATTGTCCACACCCCTTGTGGTGATCTTGCCTTCCGCTGCTCTAACACGCCGTCCCCATTGGGAAACCAGTAATGTTCGTCAGCTGTATCGGAAACTAGCCGTGGTACACATCTCTACAGGCTGCATTACATGTTTTCTGTTACTTTAACTCAGCTATTAATTGAAAGACAATCCAAGTGAAAACATCAGTGGTTTGATACAGAAAAACAGCCAAGTCCGTGCTGGTCTTAGTTTAGACACTCAGACTTGACAGCCAGCTAATGGTACCTAGCCAAACAATACCAGAAAGGAGCACAGAACTTGTCAGCGCCATAATGCTCGCTCACGTATTGACCACTTAAAAGTTCAGTTCTCCGTCCAGAGTTGCACAATAAGCACTCTGATTCTAGTTCATTCGAAAGTCACAGTTTTACACGTAATCGAAATTTCGCATTCTCTTCTCACTCGTTTAATTCCTAATTCCGCAAAATTATCACATCTATTCAGAGCTTCTTATCGACGCGTCCGAGCATGAAGGAGCTTGAGCTCCTAAATTAATTTTGCTTACATAATACGCGCTAACATACTACCCTCTGATTGGTTGAGGTACATCATAGCCAATCCAATACCAGTATTAAATCGCGCAGTCCCTCTTCTCTTACACTGGACCAATCAGAAGTTTCATGAGCAATTTATTAAAAGAAACTTAAACCCACAAATATAAAAATTCCTCCTGTAAATATCTGAATTATCGTAAAATGTTTCGTTTTCCAGTACCATAAGTAGCTAGCAGTACTTCACGAATTTCCCCCGAAAGTAAGATTCTTCTACAGCCCAAGTTCTCATACTGGCATATACTTAGTTAACATAGCTAAAATACTGATTTATTACATTAGTTCACATTCAGACCATTCACATTAATAACTGAACATACTTTATCATAAATAGAAGTAATAGTCACAGAAAGTTTCGTTTTCGAAATAATTTAGCACTTATCTATAAGATGCCGACGCCTTTCGGCTACAGTCTTAACTAAATTATTGCTGTTGCTCTATCAGGCCACACATTCATCCTGCTAGAATCGTGATACATTGTATATTTGCTAGGTACTGTCGGAGACAGGTGCGACAGAAGGCGCTACACTTCGACGTAAGAGCACAGCAACATTACTTTTCACGTATCGTTTGTTAAAGTTTAACAGTATGCACTGTTGGTCATTAATAATTGCAACGCCATGAAGGCGGCTTGCAACAAACGCTGAATTGCCGCGAAGCAGAATACACGCTAAGCTATACAACTTACTAGCTTCCCAGCAAAACCATGCTGAATAGGTACGATTAAAGCCATCTGCATTGCGAAAGAGATTACGCAGCTTTTTTCTCCTTCAGAAATTTTCATCTGAATCAGCTGTTTGTGAGAAGATCGTATTCTGCATCATGTAAAAAGGAACAAGGCCTGCCAACGTGTCGGAAGGCAGAATCGTGGCCTAGAAGACAGCAATTTATCGTTCGACGACGTTACTGCTGTCTTGATCGGGATCCCAGGATCATCATCATGTGATGGGTTCACGAGGATCATAGTCAACGAAACGCAGGATCTCTACGGCACTACGCTACTAGCGCCCAGGACAGATTGCTCGATCAGCAGAGTGCTGCTATGCAGCCATGGAACAACTCGAATGAGGAAATTGGCTTCTTTGCAGCAAGGCAAGTATATGCACAGACAGTGCAGCGACATCAGCAGCATCACGGACTTAGCGCTCCATGACTAGTCTGATTCCTTTGATATGGCAGTAGGAACGCGCCGACAGTGGTGCATCCAATATTTACCACACAAGTTTTACCACTGTCTTTTCAAAAGTGTCACGGTTCTGTATACAAATATCATGGACATATCCTTATATCCGTATGTGGCGGCTCCAATGAGAACGAACATAGGTAAATTGCGTAAGTCATCGTCATACAGAACCTGGTCTAATGGTGTGTGTGATGCAACCGAGTACCCGAACTATCGCTTCTCGTTCACCAAGCCGATAATTTTAACGGTACCCTCCATATCTTTGACATGTTATGTCTGTGGCTGTATCCTATCTATAAGGTCTCTTCTTCCGACATGGTACCGGAAGACCATGTAGCGCGGGATGTCCTGACTTACCTCGATACAGAGTGTCTGCCTAGTCAGGATGTCCTCCAGATCTCATTCGCTGTAAACACCTGATCATGGGTTGCCCAAAGAAAGGGACCTTATCTGTCGCAGAAAACCAATCGACCGATGAACTGACATACAAGTGGCCAGTATAGTAATTTTTAATGAGTGTGGCATTTGTGATTTAGATTTATTAGCATTGAATTTTTGTAAGGTCTGAAGTGAAAGATCTTAAAAATTAGGAATATTGCAAGAAAAGCCACGACAGCATGCACAGAAAAGAATCTACATTACCACAAACATCCGTTAACTAGGCGGAAACTGAACTGTGGCAGCATACTATTACTCCGAAAACTTGCACTACAAACGTTAACAAGAGTTGTTTAAAATTGTCTTTATATTCATTGTCACTAGCACGTTCAACAGTTTTGACCATAATAAACTTTTACGTGAAGACTAGTATAGGGATCGACATTAACAACTGACCTGGAGCTATGGAACCGACCTGTCCAGTCAGTCACGACTGAACAAGTCAAAACAGTGGCTACTACATGGAAGGTCGACCGGACGCGGAAGACTCCGTATCTATTACAAGGCTGCCGACTACCAGTGGCTAAAGAGGGAATTAACTCAGACGCCGAAATCTTATCTGTCGTACCACCGTTGTTGTAATAACTTTACATTGTCATAGTAACGTCCATCTTACCGTAAAATTGTACACAATATCTACTGACAATCTTGTCTGTTGTCCATTTCCTAAGGATAATACTAAAGAGTTGGTTGATCGTCGCCACTTAACACGTTCTTAATTTCAAGTTACATAAAGCTAAACGCGTAATTCTTTTATCCACAAGCCGGCGTGTCAAAGTTTAACGCAGCAGTAAATAATAAAATATAACAAACACGTATTCAAGATCAGTTAACTGCCTACAGAATAAAGATGTTTCAATAAGTCTACAGCAATATATTGCCATTATTAAAAATACAATAAGTTATAGAAATTATTCTATCTTTGCGTGGAGGTATATCAACCTTCTATTGCTACTATTTAAAGTCTCAGGTTGCAGAATGTTCTTTATTAACTTAAGAACGACGCTTTTCGCCCGAATAGGATATCAGGTTATCTGAAAATTAAGGGGACGACGATATAACAAGATATCCGGCGTGGTGTTTTGTGGACTACTTTAAAAGCAATATAAGTTTCAAGAACTGACCGAATAAAATTCTATAGTGAAACTTTACTCAGGTTAAAAAATTGATTTTTAACGCAAGTTACATTACGTTTATGTAATTTTATTCGGTCAGTTTTCGAAGCTTATTTTGCTTTTGTAATAGTCCAGGAGAGAACCACGCCATATTTGTTCTGATATCGTCGCCCTCATTTTCACATAAGCTGATGATGCCCTACCCGGGCGAAACGAGGCGTTCTTAAGGTAACAAAAAATACTCTGCAACCTACGACTTTTTTATAGTATACAGCAAATTACTTCGTAGCAACTGAAGAGAGCTCCGCCTACCCTCCTCCAAGGAAGCCATGGGTGTGAAGATGGTTATATAAATATAACCAAAAACGGTCACCTATGTTATTGAGAAGTCTTGTGATCAGAACTGAACTAGTTAAAATATAGCAAATTACTTCTCCCATTGCGTCGTCACTCGTCAAACTTTTTCAATATGATAAACATCTTAAGAAATGTTATGGCTATCCATGTTTGCTTTGACACCCTATAGAGGAAGCTGAATGCCTTTAATTGTGAAGATATGAAGAAAGAAGAGATTTAGCGCTTCCTCCTCTCAGTACCTGAATAAACTTAAGATTTTTTCCTGTTCTCAACCCTGAATAGTTAAGTTAGTATAGTCAGACGTCATACTTGGCAACCGGAATAAAACAATAGTTGGATCCTTTTACCGACCTCCTAACTCAGATGAGGCAATTGGTGGAAGGTTCAAAGAAAACTTAAGTAATTTCAAACACGTACCCAACACGTACAATTATAGTTGGTGGTGACTATCCTCGATATGTTCGCGAAAATACATGTTTAAATCCGGAGGTACGTATAAAACATCGGAAATTGTGCTAAACGCATTCTCTGGAAATTATTTCGATCAGTTAGTTCATGAGCCCACGCGATAGTAAACTGTTGTGAAAACACAATTGACCTCTTAGCAACAAATTATCCAGAGCTAATAACGAGTATTAACATGGATACAGGGATTAGTGAAAACAGGGTGGTTGTAGCGAGACTGAATATTGTAACCCTCAAACCCTCCAAAAAATAAACGAAAAATGTAGCTATTAAAAAACCAGATAATTCACGCCTTTCTGACAATCTCCACTCCTTCCAAATCAATGTAAGTGTAGACCAGATGTAGCTTGAATACAAAGAAATAGTATCGACAGCAGATTTATACCACCAACGAAGCTGATCCCTTGGTACACAAGAAGAGTTAGAACATTCTTGCAGAAACAACTGCAAACTCATGCCAAATTTAAACTAACGCCAAATCTGCAAGACTGCCGATCTTTTACAGAAGCTCTAAATTTAGCACGGACATCGATGCAAGACCCTTACAATAGTTTCCACAACGAAACTGCCTCAAAACCTGGCAGAAAATCCAAAGAGATCTTGGTCGTAAGTGAAGTATGCTAGCGGCAAGACACAGTCAATGCCTTCTCTGCGCCATAGCAATGGAAATGCCATGGACGATAGTGCTGCGAAAGCAGAAGTACTATACATAGCCGTTCGAAATGCCTTCACCAAAGAAGACAAAGTATATACTCCAGAATTCGAATCAAGAACAGCTGCCAACATGAGTAACATACAACTAAATATCCTCTGAGTAGTGAAGCAACTTGAATCAATAAAAGCAAGTCTTCCGGTCCAGACTGTATACCAACTACGTTCCTTTCAGAGTATACTGATGCAATAGCTCCATACTTAATCATATACAGCCGCTCGATCGACGGAAGACCCGTACCCAAAGGCTGGAAAGTTGCACAGGTCACACCAATATTCGACAAAGGTATGAAGAATAAGTCACTAAATTACATTAACGTCTACATGTAGCAGGATTCCTGAACATGTGTGTTCAAACATCTCTAAGAGAACGGTCTACTGACGCACAGTCAACACGGATTTAGTAAACATTCTTGTTAAACAACCAGATGTTTACTCGCATGAAGTATTGAGTCCTATTGACAAAGGTTGACATGGGATTTCAGATTGATTCCGTATTTCTGGATTTCCGGAAGGCTGTTGATAATGTACCACACAAGCGGCTTATAGTGAAATTGCATACTTATGGAATATCGTCTCAGTTATGTGTCTGGATTGGTGATTTCCCGTCAGAGGTCACAGTTCGTAGTAATTAACGGAAAGCCATCGAGTAAAACAGAAGTGATTTCTGGCGTTCCACAATGTAGTGTTATAAGCCCTTTGCTGTATATATATATACGATCTGGGAGACTATCTGAGCCGCCGTCTTCGATTGTTTGCAGTTGAGGCTGTCGTTTATCGACTAATAAAGTTGTCAGAAGATCAAAACTAACTGCAAAACGATTTATAAAAGCTATCTGAATGGTGCGAAAAGTGGCAGTTGGCCCTATATAACGAAAATGGTGAGGTCGTCCACACGAGAGCTAAGACTAATCCGTTAAAATCCGGTTACGCGATAAAGTCAAATCTAAAGGCCGTAAATTCAACTAAGTACTTAGAAAATACGGTTATGAACCATTTAAATTGAAAAGAACAAAATGTTATGGGGTTTGCGAAACAAGGACTGCCTTTTATTGGCAGAACACTTAAATGTAACAGGTCTACTAAAAAGCTGCCCACACTACGCTTGGAGCACTGCTTCGTGGTCTGGGATCCTTACCAGATGGGATTAGCGGAGTACATCGAGAAAGTTAAACGAGAGCAGACTCTCTGTATTGTCGCAAAATAGGGGAGAGTGACATGGACATGATACAGGGTCTTGGATGGACACCATTAAAACAAAGGCGTTTTTCGTTGCGGCGGAAACTTCTAACGAAATTTCAGTCGCTAATTTTCTGCTCCGAATGCGAAAATATTTTGACGCCGACCTACATAGGGAGCAACGATGACATAACTGACAGAGCTCTAACGGTATTTGCAGAGCATCGATGTAGATGAGTATTCTATCCTTTTCGTTGATGAACACCTTTAAGTGAAGCCGTAATATCAATTGACGTTAACTGAGTGTTTTACACACATTGTTAACCTATAATCAAACGTTTCCAAAAGCAAAAAAGTTGTTGCTGCCTCTTATTTCTGCATTAGCGGATTTAGCTCTGACGAATGACTTGGCATTGGCTTGTACGTTTTTCTTGATGCGAGAAACGATCTTGGGCGCTTTATCCTTCCCACAGTGGCACACTATGCGAGCCAATTTATTACGTGAGGCACTGTTTCGTCAAAGCTCTGTTTCGGCTAATTCTACTGCTTTTAATTCCCTGTTTTTCGAGTTAAAATTTGCGGGGTATCATTGTGACACCAAGGGACAAACTTGTTCTGAACCACTAACACCTTGTTAAAATCAAAGCTCATTCCTTCCGACTGCTCTACTCTTTTACTCTCCCTGGTATCTCTCCTTTTCCATAGTACAAACCATAATCTTGGAGCAAATTGATGAAGTATGAATGTCGAATAGATGAACGGTTGGAGTACAGCCACCAAAAGTGTGCGTAGGTGATAGAATATTTGGAAAACTAAGGGTTTAGAGAACTTTTGTACTCATAAGAGCGGAGGATAGGATGGGAAAGTATACGTAACTTCCCGACAAACAGTAACTTTGTGCACGTAACTTATTAACTGGTACAAAATTGTATGAAGTAAACACCAGTAACACGGTCAGAGGAAACTATTGTGTAGTAAAGAAAACTTAAGTATTAAAGGCCTGTAGCAATTCCAACAAGCTATCTCGATCGAAATACTGCGGTGGTGAGTCATCTGGGGGAAGGGGGTTAATGTAACAAGTAAAACTGAACGAAAACGTGTCAATATAAAATAATTTTAGTTAAGCAGTTTTCTGACACGGCAGAAGTCAGTTTACTTGAATTGTACGAACTTTTCTGAACCTTATGAAATTATTTGGAACCGGACAAACGCTTACAATACATGAACGTGCAAGGAACCCTAACGTTATGGCAAAACAAGCAACTGGACAAGACTGGATAGTGAAAGTTTTCTTACACTACTGTAGGAGAGTTCGGTAACCTTCTAGAACACTGATATTCCAGGCTTCTACCTGGTGACTTAGCTATGATCTGACGTAGCGCAAGAAAATACGTCAATGTTGGGAATGGAAGTGTAGCGGCAGGGAGTATTTCAGTGCGCGAATTTGTCAAGCCGTCTGCGAAAATGTGTAAAAATTAAAATCTATCTAAAGTGAAACAAGTAACGAAAGTCAAAATTCGGGAATCTCTCATGTCACGAGAGGAACGGAACTATGAAGGAATTCGTACTATATGTATTCTACAACGTTTTAACAAGTGTTGCACCAGAATAAGAAGACGATAGTAACAGCAGTTTCTGAACAAGGCATTTTTAACAACAGTCATGTTACTCTGCGAAACCTTACTTCTGAGACAGTCCATACCTTTTTACCATACATGTTGTGAAGCAATTTATATCAGATTTGCACGGAAAGTAATTACACTACAAGTAGTACTTGACAGCTAGTGTCCGAGGTTGCACGTTTAACAGGTTTCCTCTGTTCGTCTGAGTTTGTTAGGCCAGGAAGCCTTCGAGCTGCAGATTTCCTGAAGATAAATGTTATTTCACTTCTACGGCATCCCCAGTTACATAATTTCCCCTGATTGCTTTCCAGCTTTCTGCAAGCTGGTTTATTGCTTGTTTCTTCTTCGAAACGAAAGTCGGTAGCTGTTACAGCCAGTATCAGGAAAAAGGCACTAACAAAGAATCTCAAAATACACTGAGATACTATTAAAATTGCGGAGAGTCCAATTTAACGCGCTAGCTGTTTCATTGTTCGTGCAACCTGTTACATGCCATGCAGGTACATCATGTGTATTTCTGCGTAAAAATACGACAAAACTTTATAAGGTTTGTACTACTAAGTTACCAAGTCCAGAATTCTCAAAAATTAAAAACTTATTGTAGCGCGCTAATAATAAAATACATGACGCTATCATAAAATTACTTACGAAGTCTAATGTCCCATGTTATCTGAAAGGCTTAATGCGTGTTCCGAAGAGCAGTGAGGAGTACTAACGCTACCACCAATTTAAACAATATCTGAAACATGCGGCAACGCGAAAACGTCTAGACTGTTGAACATCTGAATTTTAAGATGACTGCGGTGTGAATACAGCTGTACCTACCGCACCCATTTTAACATATATGTCCTTAGCTATTGTGCTCCTAAAGTGAAAGTAATGCTGTGTGTGTGGACTGAAGGCCGTCAGAATTGGCTTAGGTTAAAGGACGACCTAGTATGCGTGGCGAACATGAGGAGACGACGTAACAGCAGCTCACTGAACAGTGTAAGTCGGCGTGGTGCGCGGATAAAATGAGTACGAGGCATGCGTGCCATCTACCACTGAGGTACCGAGAAAAGCTGTGCGCTGATTGGACCTTGGACCACGCTTATAGACTAGGTAGATGTAGCCACTTTTGTTGCCGTAGATAAAGGGAAAAATATAAAATATGCTATGTATGGAAGGATTTACTGTTATATAAAATGAAAAAATACGAACTATATAACAAGGGTATGAACTAGTATACAAGATAAAGGTAAGGGGATACGGCTGGAAGAAGAGAGGAAATGTCGGAAGGAGGGGAAGGAACTGGAAAGCATAAAAGAAAAAAAAGAGGAAGTGGAATAACGAGGAGGTGTATAGTGATATTGGAAAGAGGGGTTGAGTGGACGAGAAGACGATATAGGTTATAAGGAACATATGCAGAATTACACAGCGAACGCATGATTCAAGTAGGTCGAAAGCCGCTAATTAATCAAAATTCACTTCAGTGTTTAACATCTGTTTGACTGCTTAATCCTTCTGAAGGTGTCTGCTTATTAGATCTCACTCAGTACCTACTCTAAAATATTCAACACGGTTGCTATGATTTCCCTGAATAAGATCTCCAAAATGTGTTTCACATTTGTAACTGAATGACCAGTATGCTTACATCTGTTATGCAGATATGGAATTTTTCAAATTAGGATGTTCTTTGAATCGTGTCAATCACTTCCTGCCTGCCTTACATACCTTCTTTGACATCCGTAACAATTACTTGCATAATGCACACAACTACCCTTATATAGACTATTTTGTGTCTTTACCTAAATCAGGCGCTTTCCTGTATGGAAACACTAGAATTATGTTTCTTTCCAAATAGCTGCCTAGTTGCTCTCAAATTACGTCTTAATACGCTACTGTTGGCTTGCAAAGGTCTTAACGTAGTAAAAAAGCTGTGTTGAAGGAAGAATGATTTTTTAGTAGTTCTGGACGAAGCTGGCACTGCATCCATTTGCTCTATAAATCGGTTGTATGATGTTTTCCCTACGAAAGCCTCACGTGATAAGAGGACATTGTGAAGGCGATCTAACAATGATCTAAAAGCGGTTTTTATAATTTGGAGGGTCTTCGAAAGACCGATGAATGACATGGTAGGTGGACGAAGTTTTACGGAAATATAAAAAAATTACTCTCAAAGTAATCGACAAATCAAGTTAGAAGAATGTCAGAGTTGCGTTCCACGCAAAACTCGATATTAGCGTGTTCTGAATAAATCTGACAAATATCGCAGGTTGTTTTGGGACTTTTCTATGGTAATAAAACAGACGGATGAACGTAATCATACTATGACAATCATTGCCATATCCCTTCTCTGAATGTATGTAGAATCTCCAAAGCTGGCTTACCACTTCCAGGAGTTTTAATGCTAAATCTCTGCTGTGGGATCTACACTCATCTGAGGCAATTATTTTTCCCCTAACACTACCTACGCCATTGTGACGTTAACTATCAGACGCGTAAGAAAATCCCTTTGTGAACCTTTATAGCAGTTCACCTGAAGCTTTCGTTTTCATAGATTTTAAGTAATCTGGGAAAGCGGTTTTGCTTTTCAGGTTTTTTTTAACTGTTACACAAATTTAGTAGCAGGGTCGTACGTAAACTGAGTGATGTTTTCATTGAAAGTCGTGTACTTTCGCTATGTACTGTCATCTATAGCCTTATCTTTATCCGACCTAGCTATGATAGACTGGTGTTCTAGTTTACTTTTGATGTTACGACGTATGTTACTATCAATACTTTGCATTTGCTTCTTATGTGAGTTGCTCTATTGCTGGGCATGACTTGGTTTTGATACTAGCGACAGCTTCATTCCGTTGAGCTATAGTGAGTAACGTCACATCCAAGGCGGAAAGAGTGAGCTGTGGAACAGTCCAGCTGGACTCGGGAGATATACGTCAAACTTTTCAAGGAGTTGTGTCTCCTGTCAAACGTAATATCGGTTAAACTACAAATACGTAAAACGAACTATGATTACTGGAGGTGAACGGCCTAGGAGATCTAATAGTACTGGGCAACTAACGACAGTGTTTCAGAACCGGTCACCTGTAAACTTTCCGTTAATACATTCATCACCATACTCTGGGGCCAAACAACTGCTAACCATAAATGGGCAGCGTAAAGGGCACTATTAATCTAGTCCCGAACATACAAATTACGGACTTTATTACGCAGGGGGAAGGTCATGAGGGGTCTGATGGACGCACTAGATAAGGGGGCTTTAACTCTTTTCCTTATGTAGTTAGAGAACACACAATGCGCAAGGAACAACATTTTAGGAATAACTATAATAAAACTATGATTACCACAACCAAAATAGCTAAAACTCTAAGAGCACGCATTACGTTCTGTTATGTCTAATCTTGTCAATACGTAAAATACATTGCAGAGGTTCAAACCAGTCACATTCATTCACGTCACTGTACTTTAATTCCCATGAACTACAGATTGTTTGAAAATGCAGGATAAAGATAATGAAACTGCAAGTTTTGCCTTGCAGAAAGAAGAATCTTTCATAACAAATTACAGTAGATTTCTTAGCTATGAGAAACGACATCCCTTCAAATGTTGGCTCTTAGTTGTAGTCAAACATTTTAACAGTGACTTCTACAAGAATATGAAACATACGTAAATTCTGTCATTTTTAAAAATTACTGTGGCTTTTCTTTAGAGATTATGTGCAGTCAACAGAATGCGTGAAATACATGCATGGGTAATAGTTATACGGACATATCTGATAATAGTGTTACTTATTCCATTTAACCCTCCACCAAAATTGCACATTATATAACTGTTCCTGACCAATGCCCTTTTATTTCAGAAAGTGGTTTGATATCCATTCTCCCTACGGTAGCTAGTTGGAGGTTGCTTAGATGCCTTAGAATGGATGTCCACACTGTCACTCTTTAATCGGTCTTAGTGGTTTCGTCCGTACATGTAATTCATAAACGGACGGATGTACCGTGCAAGCAGGATGGGGGCGTATGCAAAGCACACCGTTGCTACTAAGATGAAGACAACGTCCACAAATAACTCTGCGTCAGAAGGCGGCCACTTCCTCACGGGTCTGGTGTCGGTGGATGTGATGTTACCCATGATGTCTGCTAGCTGATGACACACCGACTGCAAACGCTGACTGACTGTGGGGCCGCGTCGAACTGTGCTGAACTCTCCCAGGTCTGAGAGGGCGCTGCACACACTTTCTACCCTCCTCCTCCAGTGCCAAAGAGCTTGGTGTAGCAGAACAGAGTGCCTAGTCTATATCGTTTTAATTTTTGTTTCATTTGGGTCTGCTTATAACACATGTTGGGCTTTTCTCAATATTACTTTTATAACATGTTTTTTTAGGGACGTCTGGAGCTCTCCGAACGTTTATTTGTTAGTGACAGCTGGCTTTATAATGCGTGACTACGGCCGGTGGTAGCGTAAATTAGTGCACCTCATTACGCCTTGGAACACGCTTTAAGTCATTTAGATAACACAGGTTCTTAGGCTTTGGAAGTAATTTTGCAATAGTGAGTCATATCTTTTGTTAGTAATTCGCATGCAGTGATGATAATGTTTTAGTATTAAGAATTCTGGACTTAGTTAGTCAGTAGTACGACTCTTATAAAGTTTGGCACAAAAATTTTTACGCAGAAATACACCCGAGGACATACCCGCATGCTACGAAACCAGCAATACAAGTCTATGAGTGATGCAACAAAAGAGCTAAGGTGGCAAATTGGACACTCAGACAATTGTACCAGCATTTAAGCATCTTAGTATATTTTCATTTTTGGAGTATAATAACTCAGTATATGAATGGCCTACTTACAGCTTTGTTTGCAATAACCTGTATGGTACGGCAAAAAGGATTTCTTCCCAATTGTTAAATTTTAAGAAAACTATGCTTAGAATTACTATGCACATTCAATTAATAAGACTTGCCTTGCACATTGTGGGTTCCATAACTATATGAGAAACATCGTTAATGATCGAGCCCACTTATCTAGAACATCCACAGGACGCATAATGACTTTTTCCCTACGTAATGACGTCCGTAATTTTTATGTTAAGAAGGACAAGATCAATAGAGCCATTTATGCTTTCCACTTAAGGTTAGCAGCTTTACTTAGTATTCAGTCTGTTGATTCGGCCCTAGAACGTATCGATGAATGTATTAACAAGTTTACGCGTGACAGATTGTAAAAAGCTACACCGCTTGTTGCCCGTTACTCTTCGATCTTCTGGTCCGTTCACGTCTAGTAATTCCTTCCAGTCGGCTCTAAGTATCTGTAATTTAACCGATGTTACCTTTGACAGGGGAGAAACGCAACTCCTTGAAAAAGGTCTAACGTATAACATAAACCAACGTTTTTTCCTGGATCAATTAGACTATTCCACAGCTCATTCTGTTCCCGCCTTGGTTGAAACATTAACTCGCTATCGCTCAGAGGAATTAAGCTGTCACTAATATAAAAAAAAAACACCAAAAGTCATGTCCAAGAACAGAACAGGTCACATAAGGGGATAATGCAAAGTAAAATACTTCGTAATATCAATAAGAAACTTGGTGAAGACAAATCCATCATAGTTAAGTCGGATAAAGATAAGGCTATACTGACCATTATAGAATATCAAAACAGAACTAAACTATATGACTTTTTCAATGAAAACAATGTGACGCGGTGTAGATACGACGCTACTGCTAAATATGTGGGACAGTTAAGACATACTTAGAAAACCACAACCGTTTTCTCAGATTTCTTCCGAAGGAGGTCCTTAATACACATAAATTCAGAACCTTCATGTTTAAGGGCGGTTATAAAGGTTCACAAAAGGGACTTTCCTGCCAGTCCAATAGTTAATGCGAGAATTGCGTGGGATATTGTTAGTAAAATTTCGTGCTTATCTTAATTCACGATATGCTAACACAAGTTTACCGTCGAACACAGCTCGGATAATATATTTTCCAACCTCGGTTTGTCGATTACTTTGAGAAAGTCTTTTTTCTATTGTCGTTTTCCGTAATGACATTTACCGTAACGTCATTTATCGGTCTTCCATTCACCCTCCAAATTATAAAAAAGCCGCTTTTAGATACTTTTTGCATCGCCTTCACAATATCCCCTCAGCCCGAGAGGCCTTCAATCGGGAATATAATATGACACAACAGATTACTATAGCGATTGGATAAAAGTCTCAGTTTCGTCCAGGACTAATAGAGAAATACTAAAGATAATATTTTTCCGTTGATGATGATGTTTGGTTTGTGGGGCGCTCAACGGCGCGGTCATCAGCGCCCGTACAAATTCCGAAACTGTTCACAGTCCAATCTAGCCACTTTCAAGAATGTTGATGGAATGATAGGACAACACAAACACCCAATCCCCGGGCAGAGAATAATCCCTAACGCGGCTGGGAATCGAACCCGGGCCCCCGTAATCCAGAGGTAGCAATGCCAGCCGCTAGACCACGAGCTGCGGACATATTTTTCATTTGTCCACCCTCCTTTATTTACTACGTTAACACCTTTACGAGGAAACAACAACACGGTTAGGTGTCACCGCAAATATGCTGAAATTTGAAAAAGAAAAAATTAACCAGAATTTTTCATACCCAAAAGCGCCTGAGTTAGCATAGACGCAAGGAACGAAGCAATACCAATACATATAAGGGTACTGGTGTGTATTATGCAATTAATCATAATGGATGTCAAAATAGATAGGTAGGGCAGACAGGAAACGATTTTGAGACAAAGTTCAAACAACATCTCAATTTGAACGATTCCAGATCTGCCATGACAACGTACCTAAGGGATACTGGTCATTCAATTATAAATGTAAACCACAATTCGGAGAGCTTATTCAGAGGAATCAATGGAACCGTGTTGAATATTTTAGACTAGGTGCAGGTTATGAGAGCTAATAAGCAGACACCTTCACAAGCACTAAACAATCAAACAGATCTCAGCGATCGCAGTCTTCAAGTGAATTTTGATTATTTACGTACTTTCGACTAACTTTAACCACGCGGTCGCTGTACAATGTTGCTTATGGTTTTTATATTCCATTATATTGTATCTCATCCACTGATCCTTTCTTTCCAATATCACGCTAGCCCCTCCACGTTATTCCCCTTCCTACCCTATTTTCTTCCTTTTTTCATTTCCAGTTCATTCGCAAACAATCAATCCCCCTTCCTTCCACATTCACCCTCCCCCCTCCACTCACCACCACACCCTTACCTTTCTCGGAAATCGACGTGCCATGGACTCAACAAGTCGTTGGAAAGGCCACTGCAGAAATATTCAGCCATGCTGCCTCTACAGCTGTCCATAATTACAAAAGTGTTGACGGTGCAGGATTTTGTGCACCAACTGACGTCTCGATTATGTCCCATAAACGTTCGATGTGAATCTGGATGGCCAGGCAAATCGCTCAAATTGTCGAGAACGGTCTTCAAAGCAAATGTGAACTTTTTCTTTTCATCATTGTCGTATACAAAGGGAACAATTGTAGTCCAGTGACATGAATGGCTACAAATGGTCTCCAGAGGACCCAGTTCATTCCATGTAAACACAGCCCAGAACGTTACCCAGCCACCACCAGCTTGCACAGTGCCTCGCTGACAACTTGAGTGCATGGTTTCGTAGGGTCTGCGTCGCACTCGAACCCTACCATCAGCTCTTAGCAACTGAAATAGGGACTCATCTGACCGTGTCACGGTTTTCTAGTCGTCTGGCGTCCAGCCGATGTGTTCATGAGCCCAGTACAAAGTAAAGACACTGGCGTGGGTCGTCCGCTGCCTAAGCCCATTAACGCCAAATTTCGCCGCACTATTCTGACTGATACGTTCATGACTGCTCGCCCAAAGTACAGCCCTTTTGTACCTTTTGTATGCGATATTACCACCACCTGTATGTGCGCACATCGCTGCCTCGTGAGTTCTGTTACCTCAGTGTATGTACTACCAGTTACCAGCATACCCTTGTTCTTATAATTGGCGTTTTATTTATTTTATGTAATGGTAAGTTCATCTATACATTGGATTATTAGCATACTCTTTCATGTTTTTACCGTTACCTACGGCAACGCAGATGTATACGTCTTCAATCTATCGTGTAAGCGAGTCCCAAAGTCCAGTCAGCACACAGCTCCATCGGAACTTCTCGCAAGGGAACATCCCCATCGCACCCCCCTCAGATTTAGTTATAAGTTGGCACAGTGGATAGGCCTTGAAAAACTGAACACAGATCAATCGAGAAAACAGGAAGAAGTTGTGTGGAACTATGAAAAAATAAACAAAATATACAAACTGAGTAGTCCATTCGTAAGATAGGCAATATTAAGGATACTCTGAGCTCAGGGGTGCCGTGGTCCCGTGGTTAGCGTGAGCAGCTGCGGAACGAGAAGCTTTGGTTCAAATCTTCCCTCGACTGAAAATTTTACTTTCTTTATTTTCGCAAAGTTATTATCTGTCCGTTCGTTCATTGTCGTCTCTGCTCACTGTAATAAGTTTAGTGTCTGTGTTTTGCGACCGCACCGCAAAACCGTGCGATTAGTTGACGAAAGGACGTGCCTCTCCAATGGGAACCGAAAACATTTGATCGCAAAGTCATAGGTCAACCGATTCCTCCACAGGAAAACACGTATACGACACTGGTGACAGCATGTGCGTCACATGACAGGAATATGTTGTCGACTCACCTAACTTGTACACTTGGCGAATGGGTAAAAAGATTATTCTACCTTGCCCGATTTAGGTTTTCTTGTGAATGTGATAATCACTCCCAAAAAAGTGATGAAAACATAAGTTTGTTACATAAACTGAAAATAAAAAGTTAAACTTTTCACTATAGGGAAGACTTGAACCGAGGATCTTTTGTTCTGCGGCTGGTCACGCTAACCACGGGACCACGGCGCTCCTGAGCACACATGGTCCATAATATTGCCTATCATCGCATGGACTACTCAGTTTGTACATTTTGCTTATTTTTTCATAGTTCCACACAACTTCTTCCTGTTTTCTCGATCGATCTGTGTTCAGTTTTTCAAGGCCTATCCACTGTGCCAACTTATAACTTCATCTGAGGGGGGTGCGATGGGGAGGTTCCCTTGTCAGTAGCAGACGGCTCGCACGCCTCGCACTTGCGTCCTCCGTGCACCACGCCGGTTTATAGTTTTTAGTGAGTGTTCTGCTGTCACCTCGTTTCCGCACGGACGCTGAATCGTCCTTTAACCCGTGAAGCCAGTTCTGATTGCCTTACTACTATGCGGAATGAATGCTCACATCACATAAACACGTAGAGGATCATTTTCTCATAAGTGCCTTCCTTAGATCCTGTATTCTTCGCGTTGTTTAGGACGGTGAGAAATTTCGCCTCATAGAGACTTTCGTTTTAGGAGCATACCTACCATTTCTGAGGATAGATAAATCTTTTTAAAGATGGGAGCTGTAAACACATGTTTGTTTAGGACGGTGAGAAATTTCACCTCATAGTGACTTTCTTTCTAGGAGCATACCTACCATTTCTGAGGATATATACGTCTTTTTAAAGTTGGGAGCAGTAGACACATGTGTATTCACTGTTGTCATATCAGAAATCAACTGTGCAACAGTCTAGATGGTTTCACGTTTCCACAAGTGAGTCCGACAGTATTGTTTTAAATTTTTCCTTCCATTTGGGTCTACTTATAGCCCCTGTTGAATCTTCCTCAATGATACTTTTATAACATTTTTAGGCATACTCTCCGAACGTAAATTTATCAGTGACAGCTGTCTTTATGAAGTTTGACTAAGTTTGTGCTAGCGCAATTCGTGCTCTTCATTGCGCTTTCGGACGCGAATTAACCCACTTACATTACATGGAACATTAGACCTTATGAGTAACTTTATGGTAGCGCCTCATGTCTTTTGCTATCAGTTCGTGTGCGATAGTAATAATCTTTTAGTACTAAGAATTCTGAACTTAGTAAGCCAGTAGTACAGCTGATATAAAGGTTTGTATAAAAATTTTATGCATAAATTCACCTGAGGATGTACCTGCATCGTACGAAACCGATTGTACCAGCGCCAACAGCAAAACAGCTAACGCTGCAAGTTGGAATCTGAATAAATTTTAACAGAATTTCAACGTCCTAGTATTTTTTTTTAATTTTTTTTTAGGGAGGGGGGGTCGGCTCTTCCTTTCAGTATGTATAATTATTTTAGCCGTAAATGCAGTATTATAGGATTGTTTGCAGAAACTGTAACAATAAAAATCTATATTCACATTAGGGACATTATGATTATTGCACCATATGTAAAGCGGATTAAAAAGAATTGCCGCATGTTGTTAACTTATTAAGCAAAGCCTGATCGCTACAACAATAAATTTATCTGCCTCGTAAAATCTTTGTAAGTTGTGCTCCACAACTTTTATGAAGGATTTTTATAACACCATAAATCTGCTTAAATCTTGGTTGTTCCACACCTAGTTTCGACAGTAAGCCATCGTCTGCGAGACGTATCCGCTTGTTAGTTTACATTTTAACAAACTATCACGGTCTAATAATAGCGAGTACGGTTCGAAATTGTTTGATGCGTACAAGCCGATTACTGAAGTGTTTCTGGCAAACAAATATTGAAACATCAGAATGGTTTCTTTCCGTCTTGAACTGTGGTTCAAATGGCTCTGAGCACTATGGGACTTAACATCGTAGGTCATCAGTCCCCTAGAACTTAGAACTACTTAAACCTAACTAACCTAAGGACATCACACACATCCATGCCCGAGGCAGGATTCGAACCTGCGACCGTAGCAGTCGCGCGGTTCCTGACTGAAGCGCCTAGAACCGCTCGGCCACCGCGGCCGGCTCTTGAACTGTGTAATTCATCTCGAGTGACTAATGATACTTAATCAAACCGAAAATAATACGTTTCCACCGAGCGAGGAACTTGAATGTTTAAATATATGTATATCTCATATTCATGCAGTCTCTCTATAGCATTGATTAATTTTTTGTTTCACGAGTAGGAAAGATCTGCCGATTTGTTTCCCTCAGTATTTCCTTCTTCCTTGTAACTTTTTGGGACGGAATGTCAGTGTAACTGTTCTTATATACTAAGAACTGTTTCAATCGCAAGTTGTATTGTATTTCTTTGTTTTAGTACCATAACATGCTCACTAGATACCGAAGGCTTATTTTTTAGTAGCTTTTCTCATGGATCAGATGATGAGATTTCTAAAACGGATTAGCAGGCTTAATTAAGATTTGCACAACTGCAAGCGCGGTCATCTCATTGAGATAATTATAATTTATACTTATCACTTAGAACCTTCATGTTTTATCTCGATGAAATCCGATCTATCAACGTGAACAGATAATGACGCGCTTATTATTTTGAAGATTCACGGTCATAAAATTTTCAACCCTGCCAGTTAATTCTAAAAGAAATATTTCGTGTTCACATATTTAGTGAAGTCGACTGAGAGAGAGAGAGAGACGGAGACAGAGAGAGAGAGAGAGAGAGGGAGAGAGAGAGAGAGAGAGAGACAGAGAGAGAGAGAGAGGGAGTTAGAGAATGCGACATTCAACTACAGTAATTTTACTATGAAAAGCTCAGCGCAGATTTCTGTCTCACCGACGTAACGGGCGTTTTCTATGTGAACTGAAAGCACGATTCGGTTTAAATGAACCCGACATTGGGCATTGTTTAAACCAAAAGATTGTTTGTAATTCCTGTTGCTGATCTCGCATACAAACGACGTTACATTATTTAAATGTAAAATGGTGTTGTACTTTCGTCTGACGATGTGGTTATACTTCGAAACATGTATGAATGTAAAATGGTGTTGTACTTTCGTCTGACGATGTGGTTATAAACTGCCTATTGGCTTCTGTCTCGGGTTCTTCGGCCGACGTTCATCTAATGATTTTTCTGACGTTTCGCCAGCACGAGTGGCTGGCATTGTCAAAGCTTCACCCTCCATTGCCGGTGGTGAACTGGAGCCGAGCTCGCGGGCGCAGACTATATGTACCTGGCGCGCCAACGTCCGAGGGCTTCTCCGCGGTCATTTCCGGTGCGGTTCTCCTCTTGCTACCTGCGACGGTCGTTCGCTGCAGTACGGGAAGCCAGGATCCGTTGACCTTAAGGCTTTCCTCTTTCTTGTTCAAACTGTTCGCGTGTTTTTGTATTTCTACAGCTTCTCTGAACAAGCGCGTGTGATAGTGGTTCTCTACAGCCAGAACTTCCGTGTCGGCGAATTTTATTACGTGGTCGGTCTCATTCAGTGCGTGTTCTGCCACGGCCGATTTTTCCACCTGCCCCAACCTGCAATGTCGCTTATGCTCCTTGATCCTGGTGTTAATGGATCGTCCAGTCATCCCGACATAAACTTTTCCGCATGTGCATGGTATGCAGTATATTCCCGACATTGCAAGTGGGTCTCTTTTCTCCTTCGCCGATCTAAGACACTCTTTGATCTTCCTTGTCGGTTTGAAGATCGTCTTTACGCCATGTTTGCGCAATATACGGCCGATTCTGTCCGTCACTCTGGGAATGTATGGCAGAAAGGCCGTACCCGACATTTCTTTTTCTGGTTCCTTACTTCGCCGAGTGTTTGGCTCAGTTACACTTCTAATATAATTTGTGGAGTACCCATTGCTCCTCAGGACTGTTTCCAGGTGTTGCATTTCTCGTTTGAGGTGTTGCGGCTCACATATTCGTCCTGCTCTCGTTACGAGCGTACTAATCATGCCCCTTTTCTGGCTTGGGTGGTGGTTTGACAGTTTGTGCAGGTATCGGTCCGTGTGAGTCGGTTTTCGATACACGCTGTGTCCCAGGTTTTCGCCGTCCCTTGTGACCAGCACATCTAGAAATGGCAGTTTCTTGTCCTTTTCTACTTCCATGGTAAATGTTATGTTGGCATGGAGGCTGTTCAAGTGTCTTAGGAAGTCACCGAGCTGTTCTTCACCATGGCTCCACACCACGAAAGTATCATCGACGTACCTGTACCACACCTTAGGTTTGCAAGTCGCCGAGTCCAGTGCCTGTGCTTCGAATTGTTCCATGAAGAAGTTGGCCACCACTGGGACACAGCGTGTATCGAAAACCGACTCACACGGACCGATACCTGCACAAACTGTCAAACCACCACCCAAGCCAGAAAAGGGGCATGATTAGTACGCTCGTAACGAGAGCAGGACGAATATGTGAGCCGCAACACCTCAAACGAGAAATGCAACACCTGGAAACAGTCCTGAGGAGCAATGGGTACTCCACAAATTATATTAGAAGTGTAACTGAGCCAAACACTCGGCGAAGTAAGGAACCAGAAAAAGAAATGTCGGGTACGGCCTTTCTGCCATACATTCCCAGAGTGACGGACAGAATCGGCCGTATATTGCGCAAACATGGCGTAAAGACGATCTTCAAACCGACAAGGAAGATCAAAGAGTGTCTTAGATCGGCGAAGGAGAAAAGAGACCCACTTGCAATGTCGGGAATATACTGCATACCATGCACATGCGGAAAAGTTTATGTCGGGATGACTGGACGATCCATTAACACCAGGATCAAGGAGCATAAGCGACATTGCAGGTTGGGGCAGGTGGAAAAATCGGCCGTGGCAGAACACGCACTGAATGAGACCGACCACGTAATAAAATTCGCCGACACGGAAGTTCTGGCTGTAGAGAACCACTATCACACGCGCTTGTTCAGAGAAGCTGTAGAAATACAAAAACACGCGAACAGTTTGAACAAGAAAGAGGAAAGCCTTAAGGTCAACGGATCCTGGCTTCCCGTACTGCAGCGAACGACCGTCGCAGGTAGCAAGAGGAGAACCGCACCGGAAATGACCGCGGAGAAGCCCTCGGACGTTGGCGCGCCAGGTACATATAGTCTGCGCCCGCGAGCTCGGCTCCAGTTCACCACCGGCAATGGAGGGTGAAGCTTTGACAATGCCAGCCACTCGTGCTGGCGAAACGTCAGAAAAATCATTAGATGAACGTCGGCCGAAGAACCCGAGACAGAAGCCAATAGGCAGTTTGTCAACAAGTGGCCACGAAAGCCTCAACAATTTTGATGTGGTTATACTTCGAAACATGTATGAATATAAAATAAATTAACTTAACAAGTAATTGTGGGCGGCAGTGGTCTCTGTAAAATATTTTCGTAAATTTTAACGCACAGTCACGGTCAAATTACGCATTGTCCACTTTTGTATGTTGCACAGCTGCCGTTGATGATGATTCAGAAACGAAACCGGTAGCTAAATGAAATAACATTATTAAAGGCAGCACAGTGTTTGGCATTTTTTTAAATGTTAAATAACAGTCAGTATGACTTTAAAAGCACTTAGATAACCTTTATATTTCAGTATTTATTTATCCATGTACTTTTCCTGGTTGCTTTATCACAAGTGTCAGTGGCTATTCCTCAAAACAGTTTTTTCCAAAGGCAATGTTGTTCTAAATTCTAGTACGTCTCGATTTAGTACTTTATCAGCTTGTTCAACACCAAATTATACCATATTTCAAACGCTTAGAATTTCCTCTTCTCCTGTCTTTGGTTTTTTTATTTTTCTTTTTTTCATAGTTCATCTTCCGCTGTCGGTCATCTTACTGATTTTTTTCTGTTATTCATATTTAGTTGCTGTTATCCATATGTAGAATTTCAGAATCTTCTTCCTGGGTTCCGTGCGTATGCGAGAGATTCCCAAGAAAATGTTTCTGTTTGTGTCAGTCTCTTACTAATGTCTTACCCGGTGAGCTATGTGCGTAATCTGTGTGTCGTTTTGCTAAACTACACGATATTCTCATTTACACTTAGTTTTGTCATACTTAACTCTGTTTTGTTTTTCTCTTCCAAAATTGCCTGTCGGCTCAATCTAAACAATTTCTCCAAATTTTCCTCTCTTTCAATTCAAAGGTTTATGTCCTCTGTGAACCGAAGAAGCGACATACGCTTATCTCGCAAAATAGTTTCGTTTTATAAGATTGGAATAGGTTAGATTTTATTTCCAGCAAAGCCATAGTGAGGAGATTCCCCAGAATGTTGAATATCTCAAAAAACAGTAATACATAAAAAATATTTGGAAATAAAAAGCAAATGTGCTAATGTACCATTCACGAATCACAAGTGAAATATCCTCATGGACGTGGAATACCAGAAAAGATCTTAAACATATTTTCATTTACAAGGTAATTTGTCAGAAAACATGTAAATCTTCAATATACTAAGGTGGATATGATAATCTTGAGGATACTGTAGCCATACATCATAAAATAGGAAAATCATTTTACAACACTTATATACAATGATGGAATTGCTGCCTGTTTTTGAACGGAAATCAGATTGTAAGTAGTGCTCGCATTATTTAATATTATTAACAACAGATACAGTTGAAAAACATTTTGTTGTACTAAGAAGTTAACCAGTAGATGGGAAGGAGTTGTACACCAATAAATCAAATCAAATCAAATTTTATTTCATTCATTACCTCTTTGGTAAAGTGAGACAGTGCGAATAATACTTGTAAATAATGAAAGTAATAAAGGAACTAGACGTTCCTATCATAGCTCTCGTCACTGCAATCGTGTTGATTTCACCTTGCTACTTAGATATGACAGAAACGGTTTGCAGCCTCCTGGCTGTCTTATGGAAAATTGCACCTCAGTGCTGTGATAGCAATGCACCCAACTTCGATGTCAACTAACTTATCGGTCCACAACATGTTGCTGTTTTTTTAGATTGTCCTGATTTGTGGACAATAGTGCAGCTTCTTGTTAGGAAACAGTTCATATTTTGTATTGCAGTTGATTTCTTTTTTGGCCAGTTACATAATGAGTTATAGGTCGGATATTTATAGGCCTTAATGGAGATGTTTGTCACATAACGTGTATCAAATGACTGAAGTTTCAATACATTCGGAACAGATGTCCAACATCATTAGTACGAGGTGTGACAGCCTTGCAGCCTTGACCATGAATACACTTCTGTGTTCGTTGTGGCATGGAAGCAAACAGCCACTCAATTTCATCTTCAGGAACTTCTTGTCATGCCTGAACCACATGCTTTTTCACTTCATGAAGATATATTATTTTATTCATGGCCGTAATTTTCAACAATTATAGCATATATTTCAAATTAAAATGTAGCTCTCAGTTGAAAATATGTTTTTATTTCGCTCTACTGGTTTCGATAAATTAATTTTTTATATTAGAAGCCTACAGATTAGGGATATTATAAAGCTTTAGATCTCAGCTATACATTTATGTGAAGTATAAGAAGCATATTAAGTGACAAAAATCATGGGGTACCTCCTAATGTCGTTTCGGTCCTCCTTTTTTCCGACGTAATGGAGCGACTCGACGCGGTATGGACTCAGCAGGTCGTTGGATATCCGCTGCAGAAATATTGAGCCATGCTTCTTCTATAGCCGTGCACAACTGCGAAAGTGATGGCGGTGCAGGATTTTGTGCACGAACTGACTTCTCGATTATGTCCCATAAATGTTCAATTGGATTCATGTCCGGCGCAGTGGGTGCCTAAGCCATTCGCTCGAATTGTCCAGAACGTTCTTCAAACAAATCGCGAACAATTGTGGCCCGGTGACGTGGTGCATTATCATCCATAAAAGTTCCATTTTTCTTTGGGAACATAACGTCCATAAATGCTCCGAAACGGTCTCCAAGTAGCCGAACATTCAGAGGATCCAGTCCATTCCATGTAATCACAGCCTGCACCCTATGAAGCCGTCACCAACTTGCACAATGCGTTGGTGACAAGTTGGGTTCACGGCTTCGTAGGGTCTTTGCCACACTCGAACCCTACCAACTGAAACTGTGACTCATCGACCAGGCCACGGTTTTCCAGTCGTCTAGGATCCAACCGATACGGTCACAATCTCAGGAGAGGCACTGCATGTGATGTCGCGCTGTTGGCAAAAGTATTCGCGTCGGTCGTCTGCTGCCATAGCCCATTAACACCAAATTTCGCCGCACTGTACTAACGGATAGGTTCGCCGTATGTCCCACATTGATTTCTCCGGTTATTTCATGCAGTTTTGCTTGTCTATTAGCACTGACAACTCAACGCAAACGCTTCTGTTCTCGGTCGCCAAGTGAAGACCGTTGGCCATTTCGTTGTGCGTGGTAAGAGGTAATGCTGGAAAATTGGTATTCTTGGGACGCTCATGACACTGTGGATCTCGAAAGACTGAGCTCCCTAACGATTTCCGAAATGGAATGTCCCATACGTCCAGCTCCAACTACCATTCCACGTTCAAATATTGTGAATTCGCGGCGTGTGGACACCATCAAATCGGAAATCCTTTCGCGTGAATTACGTGAGTTCAAATGGCAGCTCCGCCAATGCACTGTCCTTTTATAACCTTGTGTACGCGATACTGCCGCCATATGTACATACTATCAAATGTCTTTCGTCACCTGAGTTTATATTATAGAAACTTACTTAGTACTGGTTCAGCAGTGTCAATGCCTTCTTCATAGAAACATTATACCATGATATATCCAAAAATCTACTTATTTTATGTGAATACTTTAAACACAGATTGGCAGTTTACAACAGTTGGATCACATCTACATAAATGTCAAACTGTTGTGATAGCTGCAGTGGACATGGTCTTCTGTTAAGAAATACGTACAATCTCATTTCTAGGTGACTTTTCATAACGTATACCTCATTCACAAAAAAAACAGCCATCACTGTGTCCTTTACCACTAATAATACTACTAAGTTGCTCTTTATAGATCAAATGAGAAACCTCCAACTGACAAACTTTTCAAATCTGGAGCGTATAGAATCCAATGTAATATACGTCCAAGTTTTTCTATAGGACAGACATGGAGGGCAGTTAAGACCCGCTTTTGTGAGCACTTGCTCAACAAAGGCGGCGAGAAGTCATATAAGTCAAGTTTTTCACTACACCTCAAAACAGAGAAACACACTCATCATCTTCCATTATTGCTTAAATGGAAATTTTACATGTAGTTGACAACGGCTACAAAACATATCTTTTAGGAGAATTTGAAATATATAAACATTCAGACCTAAATTCAAAACAAAAAAAAATGCGTGATCAATTGGCATTAAAAAGCAGACACTATTTTGATTACATAACATATCTAACAAAATGTGGAAATTGGCCAATTTCTTTTATATATTAAAAGTATGTGCCATTTTTTCAAATTTGTTATATATAACTGTTTTATATACTTTGGTTACACTTTTTATACGCTTTTATATGTGTTCCTCGCTGCTAGCACAACAGCTTAACATACACATAGATGTGATTCAAGTAGTGTAACTTGTCAGTCTGTGTTTTCGATAATCATATACAACGTGTACATTTTTGTATATAAAGTGGCATTATGCTTCTATGAAGAAGATATTGACATCTGTTAATCCAATGCTAAGTAAATTTCTGTGCCGGCCGGGGTGGCCGAGCGGTTCTAGGCGCTACAGTGTGGAACCGCGCGACTGCTACGATCGCGGGTTCAAATCCTGCCTCGGGCATGGATGTGTGTGATGTCCTTAGGTTGGTTAGGTTTAAGTAGTTCTAAGTTCTAGGGGACTGATGACCTTAGAAGTTAAGCCCCATACTGCTCAGAGCCATTTGAACCATTTTTGTTTAAATTTCTGTACTACACTTCCTTTACTTCACGTAAAGCTACAGCCAAGGTCTAAAGATTTATATTATCTAATTTTGTAGGCTTATGAAGATGAGAAATTAATTTGTCGAAACCAGTAAAGCGAAATAAAAATATTTTTGCAACTTTGAGAGGTGGCATGAGCCCCCTCTCATATTTCTATCTTACGATTCTCCTCTCTAGTTGCATGCGGTGGAGGGTTGCTATTCCTTCAAACGCGGACTTCCCACGCAGCATCTCTCGTCACCCGGGTGGTCCGGTGACAGGCGGACTCTGTGGAACTGGAGAGGGTAAGCCGACGTGTGTGAGGCAGTCGAGTGAATGCTTTCCAGACGCCTACATTGTCAAGAGACACGCCCGCTGGGGTGTGAAGTAGCGGCTGGGCTAGAGGTTCCGTTACTTCGGAGAAACTTAGCGAAAACACTTTCTGGCGGGCTACCAGCGAGGCGTGGGAATGACTTGTGTACCCAGGCAGTTGTGGCGGGAAAATTCCCGCACTTTCTGCAAAATAGTAACGGTGATTGGTTTGCTCAGGGCATAGCTCCGTGACGTAGCAAAATCAGCACAGAAATTGGCGCCAAGAATCTCCATTGGTGGAATGGTAGTGCTCCGGCAATGGAGTGGAATTTCCGCCGGTTTTCGAGTTGCTGATTGGAACGTTTAACCACGGCCACTGTCGTGGGGGCGGGAATGTTCTGTGTTCGGCCTGTACGGGTGCTCTTGTGAGTAGTCGTCTCTCGCCTTTCGGTCGAGGACGTCGAAGCAACCAGCCATCACCTCCGGTACGCCAGGTCGTGTTCTGGGAGATAAGAAGACAGTTTGGTAATGTATGTCCGCAGCACCGGCAGATAGGGATTTTCCTAGGTGATAATCAGAGCTCAGCAGAGCGCGCCTGTTCGTTTTTATTTCTGTGTTCTGTCTTGAGTAGCAGCAATTATTGTTAGGTTAGCTGTCTGTCTCCCTTAAGATTTGAGTGGTAAGGAATTGGCTCCACATACCACTTCGTCTTAAACCTCACAATCTAGTTCAGGGACAACTTCACCTTTACAGTGTTTGTATGAGTATCAAATTTGAGCCAATTTGATTTATTGTAAATGTTTGTGTTTTTGTTTATTATTTTGTGATTAGTCTTAATAAATCCTATTGTTATTTTGGACAGAACTTTCATTCTATTAATCGTTAGAGCAACCCATCATTTCTCTCTACGTAATGAAACCTTCGTTTATTTAACTTATTTATCAAATTAAATTATTGCAGGTGCCAAACTCTTTTCTACTCCACTTGCAGGGTCTATTACAGTCAGTTCGCGTTTCTTTTTAATCTTTGTGCAACAGCAAAAGTCGGAGTTAGAATAGGGGGGGCTTAGAGCATCATTTATATATGTAGATTCTAGAATTTAGTGTTAAATACACTGCTAGCCCCGGCACCTCGCATAAAATGGCGACCCTTAGCCTCGGATCTTTCCTGTGAATCGCTGATAAGAGACATTCAGGGACATTCAGAATTTTTTTTGCTTAATTTTTTTATTGATTAATACCCAAGTTTTTTTTCTGGTAGTTCCGCGTTTAGTTTTAAGAAGCGGCGCATGATTACGGTTTTTGTTTACAGTGTATATTTTTTTTGTTCATTGTTTTTTTTTGTGTTTCGTTGATGTGGTGTCCGTACCACATCGCACTTTGTCGGATTTGTGTGCGGTTTCTGTACCACATCAAATTGTGTTGTTAATTACAGCGTTGGAACAGCGTTGTTGAAATTTTATGTCTATGTGTAAAACAACAGTGAGTAGATAATTTTTACTGTATATTTTAGATAAATTTGTTTTTTCATGAATGATCACGAGAAGTAAGGCACGACTATTAGCGAGCGAAACTAAAACAAAAGAGAATAGCATAATGGATAATAGGCAGGTTACTGACGAGGATAGGTTCAGAGATGAGATGGGCACATTTTTAGCAGGACAGGACGGCAGGTTCATTGATGAGGAAGGTGATTTGGACGCGATCTTAGAGCAGCGTTGCGGCCGTGATTATGATAGTGAGGTAGAGGATGAAACAGAGACAGTCACACAGGTCGAGACGGTAGCAGAAGTTTATAATCAAACGAACGAGAGCAGACAGGGGCCAGCTCGGCCACGTCAGAGCTCTAGCGCCCAGGTGTCCAGAGTTACATCACCCATGTGTGACGAGGATCAAATTGATGACATTAACCCAATACTGAGCTTCCTACGATCAATGAAAGAAGAAGCTGACGAACAGCGTAAGAAGGAGAAAGAAGAAGCTGACGAACAGCGTAAGAAGGAGAAAGAAGAAGCTGACGAACAGCGTAAGAAGGACACGAAGGCAATAATTTCGCATATAGGGGAAATTCGTGGGGAATTATTAACAATAAAGAAAGAATGTGGAGAAGCAAAACAAATGTCAATGGTAGCACAAAAAGTAGCAGGCTTAGCCAAAACGGCAGCAATAGGGGCAATGAAAGTCGCGGAAGCAACTTCTAAACTCGCAGGGCGCTTGCGACGTACAACACAATCCCACTCAAAATCCCTAGCATTCTTAAAAACTCAAGGTAATATCGCGGTTGCGAACACCACGAAACGAATGGAAGAAGTAGAGAGTCGGATAGCAAAACTAGAGCAAAACGGGCACACGAGCACTGCGCGTTCGGGTACCAATGATGGAGTACAAAGAATTGTGTCTCCGAGGAAAAGCCCGCCGTGCTCTAGCCCATTGACCGAGTGCGAAACTAACAATGCACACGCAGAAACAGCGAGTAATAGCTCCAATAATTATAGCCCACTTAGGAGAGTGAATTCTGAGTGCCACTTCCACTGTGATACAGAGGTTGCACATCACAGTTATCAGCAAGATAGAACAGGACACTCAGCAGACGTGCAAGTATCGGAAACGAGTGACAACACCAGTGCGAGGATCAGACAGGATTTTGATCACAATCACTTCCTGTCGATACTAAAATTCCAGAAGTTCAAAGAAAATGGAGGGTCGATGCATCCGAAGAGCTGGGTGATGCAGTTCACAAATTCATTACCGGCATCATGGCCAACCCAGGCAAAATTAGAATTCATGTGTGGACACATCGAAGGCCAAGCCGCGGAAAAGATGCGGGGTGTGGCAGTGATGTGTCGGACTTATCAGGAATTTGTTGGTGCATTCCTGCGGACCTACTGGTCAAAGGAAACGCAAGACAGGATTAAAGAGGAAATAATATTTTGTCCTGAACTGGAAGTGTCTGGGCATAGGAGCGCAACCAAATTTCTTGATGATTTACTCAAGAAGAATCAATTTTTAGATAGTCCATATAGTAACGGAGAAATCATTAAATTTTGCTTTTCCAAATTGCGAGTTAGGTACCAACAGACACTTGTCGGCAAGTGTGGATCTGACATAGAAGCATTCAAGAGTCTATTGCGCGAACTCGAAGTAGTCTTTGATAAACAAGACGCAAAGGACAGGAAGAAGGGGCAAAGTAACAAATACCACCGGCTTCGGAGAAACTTAGCGAAAACACTTTCTGGCGGGCTACCAGCGAGGCGTGGGAATGACTTGTGTACCCAGGCAGTTGTGGCGGGAAAATTCCCGCACTTTCTGCAAAATAGTAACGGTGATTGGTTTGCTCAGGGCATAGCTCCGTGACGTAGCAAAATCAGCACAGAAATTGGCGCCAAGAATCTCCATTGGTGGAATGGTAGTGCTCCGGCAATGGAGTGGAATTTCCGCCGGTTTTCGAGTTGCTGATTGGAACGTTTAACCACGGCCACTGTCGTGGGGGCGGGAATGTTCTGTGTTCGGCCTGTACGGGTGCTCTTGTGAGTAGTCGTCTCTCGCCTTTCGGTCGAGGACGTCGAAGCAACCAGCCATCACCTCCGGTACGCCAGGTCGTGTTCTGGGAGATAAGAAGACAGTTTGGTAATGTATGTCCGCAGCACCGGCAGATAGGGATTTTCCTAGGTGATAATCAGAGCTCAGCAGAGCGCGCCTGTTCGTTTTTATTTCTGTGTTCTGTCTTGAGTAGCAGCAATTATTGTTAGGTTAGCTGTCTGTCTCCCTTAAGATTTGAGTGGTAAGGAATTGGCTCCACATACCACTTCGTCTTAAACCTCACAATCTAGTTCAGGGACAACTTCACCTTTACAGTGTTTGTATGAGTATCAAATTTGAGCCAATTTGATTTATTGTAAATGTTTGTGTTTTTGTTTATTATTTTGTGATTAGTCTTAATAAATCCTATTGTTATTTTGGACAGAACTTTCATTCTATTAATCGTTAGAGCAACCCATCATTTCTCTCTACGTAATGAAACCTTCGTTTATTTAACTTATTTATCAAATTAAATTATTGCAGGTGCCAAACTCTTTTCTACTCCACTTGCAGGGTCTATTACAGTCAGTTCGCGTTTCTTTTTAATCTTTGTGCAACAGCAAAAGTCGGAGTTAGAATAGGGGGGGCTTAGAGCATCATTTATATATGTAGATTCTAGAATTTAGTGTTAAATACACTGCTAGCCCCGGCACCTCGCATAAAATGGCGACCCTTAGCCTCGGATCTTTCCTGTGAATCGCTGATAAGAGACATTCAGGGACATTCAGAATTTTTTTTGCTTAATTTTTTTATTGATTAATACCCAAGTTTTTTTTCTGGTAGTTCCGCGTTTAGTTTTAAGAAGCGGCGCATGATTACGGTTTTTGTTTACAGTGTATATTTTTTTTGTTCATTGTTTTTTTTTGTGTTTCGTTGATGTGGTGTCCGTACCACATCGCACTTTGTCGGATTTGTGTGCGGTTTCTGTACCACATCAAATTGTGTTGTTAATTACAGCGTTGGAACAGCGTTGTTGAAATTTTATGTCTATGTGTAAAACAACAGTGAGTAGATAATTTTTACTGTATATTTTAGATAAATTTGTTTTTTCATGAATGATCACGAGAAGTAAGGCACGACTATTAGCGAGCGAAACTAAAACAAAAGAGAATAGCATAATGGATAATAGGCAGGTTACTGACGAGGATAGGTTCAGAGATGAGATGGGCACATTTTTAGCAGGACAGGACGGCAGGTTCATTGATGAGGAAGGTGATTTGGACGCGATCTTAGAGCAGCGTTGCGGCCGTGATTATGATAGTGAGGTAGAGGATGAAACAGAGACAGTCACACAGGTCGAGACGGTAGCAGAAGTTTATAATCAAACGAACGAGAGCAGACAGGGGCCAGCTCGGCCACGTCAGAGCTCTAGCGCCCAGGTGTCCAGAGTTACATCACCCATGTGTGACGAGGATCAAATTGATGACATTAACCCAATACTGAGCTTCCTACGATCAATGAAAGAAGAAGCTGACGAACAGCGTAAGAAGGAGAAAGAAGAAGCTGACGAACAGCGTAAGAAGGAGAAAGAAGAAGCTGACGAACAGCGTAAGAAGGACACGAAGGCAATAATTTCGCATATAGGGGAAATTCGTGGGGAATTATTAACAATAAAGAAAGAATGTGGAGAAGCAAAACAAATGTCAATGGTAGCACAAAAAGTAGCAGGCTTAGCCAAAACGGCAGCAATAGGGGCAATGAAAGTCGCGGAAGCAACTTCTAAACTCGCAGGGCGCTTGCGACGTACAACACAATCCCACTCAAAATCCCTAGCATTCTTAAAAACTCAAGGTAATATCGCGGTTGCGAACACCACGAAACGAATGGAAGAAGTAGAGAGTCGGATAGCAAAACTAGAGCAAAACGGGCACACGAGCACTGCGCGTTCGGGTACCAATGATGGAGTACAAAGAATTGTGTCTCCGAGGAAAAGCCCGCCGTGCTCTAGCCCATTGACCGAGTGCGAAACTAACAATGCACACGCAGAAACAGCGAGTAATAGCTCCAATAATTATAGCCCACTTAGGAGAGTGAATTCTGAGTGCCACTTCCACTGTGATACAGAGGTTGCACATCACAGTTATCAGCAAGATAGAACAGGACACTCAGCAGACGTGCAAGTATCGGAAACGAGTGACAACACCAGTGCGAGGATCAGACAGGATTTTGATCACAATCACTTCCTGTCGATACCAAAATTCCAGAAGTTCAAAGAAAATGGAGGGTCGATGCATCCGAAGAGCTGGGTGATGCAGTTCACAAATTCATTACCGGCATCATGGCCAACCCAGGCAAAATTAGAATTCATGTGTGGACACATCGAAGGCCAAGCCGCGGAAAAGATGCGGGGTGTGGCAGTGATGTGTCGGACTTATCAGGAATTTGTTGGTGCATTCCTGCGGACCTACTGGTCAAAGGAAACGCAAGACAGGATTAAAGAGGAAATAATATTTTGTCCTGAACTGGAAGTGTCTGGGCATAGGAGCGCAACCAAATTTCTTGATGATTTACTCAAGAAGAATCAATTTTTAGATAGTCCATATAGTAACGGAGAAATCATTAAATTTTGCTTTTCCAAATTGCGAGTTAGGTACCAACAGACACTTGTCGGCAAGTGTGGATCTGACATAGAAGCATTCAAGAGTCTATTGCGCGAACTCGAAGTAGTCTTTGATAAACAAGACGCAAAGGACAGGAAGAAGGGGCAAAGTAACAAATACCACCGGCCAGGAACAGAAGACGACAACAGATCGCATAATCGCACTGGTCAGTTAGGAAACCAGGGTTCCGGAAGTCAAGGTTACGCTATTCAAGGTTATGGAAACCAAAGACACGGAAACCAGAACGTCAGGGAGCAGGGTCAATCTAGACAAGGAATCTGGGATAGGAGGAATAACGAACGGCAAAGCGACCGTAATTGGAGAGAGCGAAACCAAGGACAACAGTGGAACCAGGCGATTGAAACTAGACCCGCAAATCCTAATGCACGTCAGAGGAGGGGGAGCTTAACAAGGGATTGACGCCAGACTAGTGCGAACACAGGCCGCCGGAATTTCGCACGTAATCTCGGACCTGGCCAACTACGGATGATACATTACGAAGATTTATCAGAAATCCTGCTCGAGGAACATAAAGCAACTCCTCGACAAGATCGGCAGCCTCTTATCACAGTAGCAATAGCTGAAAAGAGCATGAATGCGATAATAGATAGTGGAAGCTACATAACAGCAATATCCGAGGCAGCATACAAGAGGTGCTCTCAGGAGATGGACTGACCTGTCCTATCGGTTAAGAAAACCAAAATAAAAGGGGCATTAGCGGGTAAATGTACGGAGGTCACCCAACAAACAAGACTGGAATTCTCCTGCCAAGAACACAAAATAGAGTCTAACTTCTGGATCGTGCCAAATCTGGCGATCGACATGATAATAGGAACGGACTTCCTAAATGAACATGAAGCGATAGTTGATCTAGGACGAGGTGAAGTGGTTTTGAGGAAAGGGAATCCCGTCCACATTAAGTTCGACGACCAGCTGATCCCAGCTCAACTACCGTCTAACTGTGTACGGATAAACTATGCGTGTCTGAAAGACAGAAAGGAAGAACAGGTCGACGTTGCGGGTAAGGGAGAGGACACGGATGAGAATGAAGTCGGAATAATGGGAGAAATACAGGAGAAAATAGGAGAAAAAGTGGAAGCAATAAAGAATATAAGAAGCGACCACCGCAAAGAACTTCATAAATTACTAGTAGAACATGCGGAGGTCTTCCTTCCCAAGACAGGATCAATAAAGAACTTCCAATATGAATTTCGTGTTCGTCCGCACAACCAGTTTCGTGTGCCACCCTATCCAATCCCCTTGGCATATCGACAGAAAGTAGCAGCTGAAATTACGCGAATGCTGAGTGAAGGAATAATAGAACCTACGGCTTCAGCCTATAATAACCCGTTAAGAGTAGTCGAGAAGGCAGATGGTAGTATGCGTTTAGTCTTGGACTCGCGACAAATTAATACCATAATAGAACCCGAAACAGACAGACCGGAACGATTAGAGGAACTCTTACAAAACTTCCATGGAATATCAATCTTCTCATCAGTTGATCTAAAATCGAGTTTCTGGCAGATCGAGCTCCATCCAAATTGCAGACAGTACACAGCCTTTTTAGCATTTGGAAGATGTTACCGGTTTCGTCGTCTACCATTTGGTTTGAACGTTTCATCTGCCGCATTCATTCGGGGGCTGGACGGCATACTAAGCGATAATTTGAAACGTCATGTCACCAGCTATGTGGACGATTTGCTGATCGCGGAGAAATCTTGGGGAGAGCACAATGCGGTCCTCGGTGAACTCCTAGCGACATTCAAGGAATACGGAGTGACTATCAATATCGAAAAATCGAATTTTGGGACGTCCTCTGTCAAATTTCTAGGACATATCATCACGGGTGAGGGCATTGCGCCAAATCCCGAAAAGATCGAAGCGATTGAAAAGTTTCCCATTCCTACGACAAAGAAGCAGTTAAGGGGGTTCTTGGGGATCATAAATTTTTACAACCGCTTTATACATGTCAAAACTCAGAGCAGTCCTCGGTTGCATCAACTTACAGGAAAGAAGATTCCTTGGGAATGGGATGAAGCGGCCGAATCCGAATGGAAAGCATTAAAATTCGCATTATTACAAGCACCCATCCTATCACACCCTAATTTAGCAGAAGAGCTTTGCATAGTAACGGACAGTTCATACTCCGGTCTGGGTGTCATGGTGTTCCAAGACTATGTACATGAAGGAAACAGGGTGTGGAAGACAATTGCGTTTGCTAGCAGAGTACTAGCCAAGAGTGAGAGGAATTACTCAGTAACCGAGTTAGAGGCGCTGGCTATTGTATGGGCGTTTGAAAAATTCAGATACCTTCTGTTTGGTCGCAAGACGAGGGTCTACACAGACCACAAGGCACTCGAGTTCTTGATGACTGCAAAGCTTAATCACAGGCGGCTCATTAGGTGGGCATCATATCTACAGCAGTACAACTTTTCGATAGAATATATCCCCGGCAGTCAGAACATTATTGCAGACGCCTTATCACTGTCACCGATCGGATTTGAGCACAACATGGAAGAAGATCTGGAGGAAAATCACTACTGCCTTTACTATATGCAGAAAGTAGCCTTTGAAAATTTTATTACCTGTAGTATGCAGGACATCAAGAAGGAGCAAGACAAGGACCCTGCCCTAGTGTTATTGAAACAGAAATGGATAGACAGAAGACACGCCACCATCAGGCAGTTCTACCTCTTGCGGAAAGGCATAATTTTCCACCGAAATTATACCAATGACACTGAATGGGGGGTATGCATCCCTGAACACCTAATAAACAAGGTTATATGGCATACTCACCTCAGCTATGGACACTTCGGACCACGCAAGTGCAATCTCAAGCTAAGGACCATGTGTTACTTTCGAAACATGGAGCGTCGAATTCGGAGGGTACTGTCGGTGTGTAAAGACTGCCAAAAGGCTAAGCACACCACTGTGAGCATGCAGGCACCATTATACCCAATCGTACCGACCAAATTAAGACAATTAGCAGCAACAGATTTGATGGGACCTTTGCCAAGAACAAGAAGAGGATATACTTACGTATTAGTGTTTGTTGAACTAACGTCCAAATATGTTACCTTTACGCCACTGAAGAGGGCGACAGGACGAACTGTATCACGAGCCCTAATCCGGGATTTCCTACCACAGGTTGGTCATGTGAGTAGAATTATTTCTGATAACGGGCCACAGTTTAAGTCAAAAACATGGAAGGAGACGTTGCGTCGATGTAAAATTGATCCCATTTTTATATCTTCACATCATCCGAGCTCGAATGCTGCAGAACGGGTTATTAAAGAACTCGGAAACTTGTGCCGGTTGTACTGTAACAAACAGCACACGACATGGGACGTTTTCCTTAAAGACTTCCAGGACGTGATCAATGAGGCACCCCATGGGATAACAAAATTGGCACCCATTACAGTACTGAAAAACCGGATTCCTAAGGACTTGATAACCAAGGTCGTAAACTTCCCACCAAGGGCGCGAACGCAGCACCAAGCCATAGTGGATTTGGCTCTCAAGAGGATACGGGCTGCAGCAGAGGTCAGGAAGAGACGTGCCGACAGGGGAGCTCGTCTACGACACTTCCAAATTGGACAAAAGGTGCTCGTTAAGTCTTTCCGACTTTCGAACAAACAAAAAATGAAATGCCAAAAATTCTATTCTGTTTACAACGGCCCGTACCGTATAAGGAGAGCAGCTCACCACAATGCTTATGAATTGGAGACGCTGAAAGGAAAGAAGTCCATAGGACTCCACCACATCTCTCACATAAAGGAGTTCGTGGAATAGCAGTAGTGTAAGTGGTGTACATAGTAGAATAGGCAAAGATATGAACCTTTCTTCGGGGAACAATAATCGTTGCATTAATAGATTAAGATTGTCAAAGTACTCGTATTAACACGCTGAATAAGAATTTACTGCTGTTAACGTTTTTTTGTCTATGTTCGCGAAATCCTCTGTCTTTGCGATACGAGGCACTACCTTTCCATGAGCAATGTTTTTTTTGTCCTTTCCTATCTGGTGTCCATGTTAAGGGATAAAGATGAGTGACGAGATGTCGCACAAACGGGCGCATACAAGAACGTGCTCTTAGAAGCGTTCTGAGAAGTCGTGGTACGCTCCATAGCGGCCACAACCAGTTCGTGAGACGTTCATACCAATGCTTGCAGGCACGCGTCAGTGCACTGCAAGATTGTGGTATATTGCGTGATTTCGAGGATGAATATGGGCAGTATAGTTTGTACAGTGATGCGCCAGCATCGTTGTCTTGTAAGTCGGGGTGAACCTGTGAGCGTTTGACTCCAATGGTGCCCTAGGGCCTAGACGGTAGAAATGCGGGCATAAAGCCTACCATGCCAATGTGCTGGTTGGGGATTTAGCGTGCTGCTCGTGACTGTCACAGATGAATAACCAGGGACTTATACTTGGATATTCGTGACATACTGTGTAGCTGGCGTGTGTTGGGCGACCGAATCCTCAACAGGAACCAGTCCTGGCTTGGTCATATTACATTGCCTCTGGAAAGGTGTGCTTTGATCGCGAAAACCGCATAACATAGAAAAAGAAGTTGCAACTATAAATTTATTGTCGTGTATAGCCATGGCTAACCCAGTCTCTGGAGTTTCAGTGAGGCGTAATGAAAACTCGGAGGTCATGTCGTACGGCGCGCACATCACTGTCGGCAATAGCGGCGAGCAGCGAGTCATCTCAACGTAACAGGAATTATGTAAGAGTATTGTATAAGGTAAACAAAAAAAAAAGAAAGGGTACGATATACTAGGATAAGTTAAACTGTAGGATTTAACAATAACTAGATTAATATTGTGGGGGTTTTCTACCACAAGTGTTGTGTTTGGCGCGCGCCTGTTGGGATGTTATTTTTCAGGTCATGAAACCACAGACCCGAGATGGAGGGACGACCGGCGAGCGAACGTACAATAGTTGCATGTTCTTTATAGCTCAGTAAAACTTCAGCCTGCATAATAATATAATTTATTTAGAAGACATAGAATGTAGATCGCTGGCATATGGTAGTTAATTCTTGAGCATGTCTACTGTCGATCTATATAATTAATAGTAATATTAGTGCGGGCCCGCACATTTAGTTGTTCATCCATTACATAGCATCAGTTATCACACACCACGTACAATACTGAGATCGGTCTCTACACATATATCAAAATAAATTATTTCCATGTCTAGATTAGATGTTATAATGATTGCCATAGATTAATAACTATAAAAGTAAAATAAGAGTGTCTGAAATGACAGCCCATCAATGTTTCATTATGTAAATTTATTATAACATAGAAGGTCATGGGAAAAAGTTAGGCATAAGATTTTTGTAAGAATTGTGCAGATGACGGGGATCGTGGCAATGCGGAGGCCGGCCGGAGCGGGAACAAGAGGTCTGCGGCTACCTGCAAGAAAAGAGCGTCAGCACCCCACCTGACGTGAAGGGCGAGAGCATCCGGTCCTACAAGCTGACAGTCACCGGGCCGCCGTATACCTGAGGGATTAGGCTGCAGACAGCCCTCGCCGGGCCACAAGTGAAAGTGAGGCTGGCCGTTGACACTGACACGCGACCCACACGCGACAGCCTGCTAGCTCTCCGGACGCGGCAGCCGTTTGGAGGGATTCCCTGCGGCAGACCACGTTGTCGTGAGTACACGAAGAAGATCACATATCGTGTCAGAACCTGCGCCTCATGTGCCTCAGGACAGAAAGGGACGCTATATACTCACCTGTTTGGGTTTTTACAACTCACTAGCATTGGCCGATCTGCATACACAAAGCAGTATCGTGCCACACACTCTAACAAATCAATGGTCTCATTTCTAACTTCTCCTCTCTATTACAGAGCAGTTTTAGCAATCGTCGCTCCTAGTTCGATCCTGTATGGATGACCTCACACACTTGTGGAGTCACTCCACGTGCCATCATCCCTCGTCGAACTGCAATATTGGGAATCATAAAGTACTGTCCAGCGAGAGAAGAGACCTAGACAAGTGATGTATCCCAACAAGTAGACCTCAGAGACAATTAATCGACGTGAGGAGAGCCTATCACTGTGTCTTCCTACCGTACTGCCGTGATCATATGCGTGGGTCTGACTGCAATCTCAACAGCATACTGCAGACACTCCAGAACTCCCTATTGCTGTTGCAACAACGTAGCAACAACACCCGACGTTTAGCCCTATGTGATGTCAGTACTGTGGCCCCATCCCAAAAGCCCCCCTCCGATGCTCAAGACATGGAACCACGTGCTTCAGTGCATATGACTCAACATACCAACCCCCTCCGAGAAACTAATAAATTTGTAAAGTGCTTCAAACATTTCTAACAATGTGATTTAGTGCCTCATTCTCAGCACAGTCGTGAACAGTGTGCAATGTGCACGCACAACTTAATGTCCCATGAACCTTGTTTTTTTTCTTAAATTTCTTTCTCTAAGTGTTGTTTTTGTAATGTATGTTATAACTTGTATGCGTTTGTGTTTTACACTGTAATTCTTATTACAGATTACTGTATTGTTCTCCACACCATGTTTTTTTGTATTTTGTGTTTATTGTTGTGTGTATGCAAACAGTGTGCCTGAAGCCCCATAAACTGAAGCAGATACCACCACTGTCATTGTGAATGGACCATCAGTTCAGGGAACATTTTGTAAAGGTTATTCTAGCTGCAGGGAGACAGAATGAATCGGAGGTTGTAACTAGATTCTGAAAGCTCACAAAGAGATTGTTAACTTATATAGTATCATGTGTGAGTGAGTTCAGGTTAGTTTAATGATTAAAATTGTTGTAACATCTTGGGCATTTAATTGCGGAGCACTCCAACTCTGATTGTAAAGAATAAACTGCTCCATATTTGGCTCAGATGCCCGGGGCATATTTAGAGCGTGAATGGCTGCGTGAATCGGTGTTTGGAAGGGGCTCCCTGGGTATGGATGTGTGATGTGAGTGTTAGTCTTCCATATTAAGAAGGTGAAGTTGGCTACATCATGAATAATCCTCCCTCTATGAGCTGCATTTTTCAGTTGCAGTGATTTTCTTTATAGAGTGCGGCATGTGGAGCCAATTTGCGAGATTGTTCTTGGGCGATTGACTCACTACCTTGCTCCTAAGTGAGCCAACCGCTCACCAATTACAATCTAAAATGGCGTAGGGGCTATGAGAGGTGGCATGAGCCCCCTCTCATATTTCTATCTTACGATTCTCCTCTCTAGTTGCATGCGGTGGAGGGTTGCTATTCCTTCAAACGCGGACTTCCCACGCAGCGTCTCTTGTCACCCGGGTGGTCCGGTGACAGGCGGACTCTGTGGAACTGGAGAGGGTAAGCCGACGTGTGTAAGGCAGTCGAGTGAATGCTTTCCAGACGCCTACATTGTCAAGAGACACGCCCGCTGGGGTGTGAAGTAGCGGCTGGGCTAGAGGTTCCGTTACTTCGGAGAAACTTAGCGAAAACACTTTCTGGCGGGCTACCAGCGAGGCGTGGGAATGAGTTGTGTACCCAGGCAGTTGTGGCGGGAAAATTCCCGCACTTTCTGCAAAATAGTAACGGTGATTGGTTTGCTCAGGGCATAGCTCCGTGACGTAGCAAAATCAGCACAGAAATTGGCGCCAAGAATCTCCATTGGTGGAATGGTAGTGCTCCGGCAATGGAGTGGAATTTCCGCCGGTTTTCGAGTTGCTGATTGGAACGTTTAACCACGGCCACTGTCGTGGGGGCGGGAATGTTCTGTGTTCGGCCTGTACGGGTGCTCTTGTGAGTAGTCGTCTCTCGCCTTTCGGTCGAGGACGTCGAAGCAACCAGCCATCACCTCCGGTACGCCAGGTCGTGTTCTGGGAGATAAGAAGACAGTTTGGTAATGTATGTCCGCAGCACCGGCAGATAGGGATTTTCCTAGGTGATAATCAGAGCTCAGCAGAGCGCGCCTGTTCGTTTTTATTTCTGTGTTCTGTCTTGAGTAGCAGCAATTATTGTTAGGTTAGCTGTCTGTCTCCCTTAAGATTTGAGTGGTAAGGAATTGGCTCCACATACCACTTCGTCTTAAACCTCACAATCTAGTTCAGGGACAACTTCACCTTTACAGTGTTTGTATGAGTATCAAATTTGAGCCAATTTGATTTATTGTAAATGTTTGTGTTTTTGTTTATTATTTTGTGATTAGTCTTAATAAATCCTATTGTTATTTTGGACAGAACTTTCATTCTATTAATCGTTAGAGCAACCCATCATTTCTCTCTACGTAATGAAACCTTCGTTTATTTAACTTATTTATCAAATTAAATTATTGCAGGTGCCAAACTCTTTTCTACTCCACTTGCAGGGTCTATTACAGTCAGTTCGCGTTTCTTTTTAATCTTTGTGCAACAGCAAAAGTCGGAGTTAGAATAGGGGGGGCTTAGAGCATCATTTATATATGTAGATTCTAGAATTTAGTGTTAAATACACTGCTAGCCCCGGCACCTCGCAACTTGGGACTGAATTTTAATATGCAATTAATGAATAATGCTGGCTGGAAGTTGGTGTGATTCTGTACTTCTTCTATCGCAGCCAGGATATGAAATTCGGGTGACAAACCTGGGAATTAGGTGTGTCAGTCACAGACCTGTACACTCTCCAAAGAGTTTGTGGTGTGAACTGCAGTGTGTAGTAATGCACTGTATTTGTAATCGGTACCCTGGTCATAAAGGGTCTGTGAAAAGGGTTTACCACTCCCGCCACATATAGGCAATCATACAGGCTCGCTGTAACTGTTACCAAACCAGACCTGTTGTTATTATATCCAATAGTTCCCCAGACCACAAGTACAGGAAGTTGTAGACATAAGGGACTCAGAACCATTACATCCACAGACCTTTCACCGATGTATCTAAGAACGCGTTGGTGTCGATCTGACTGCCACAAACAGAACTGAGACTTTTCACGGAATATCACAGTAAGCACCTCAATGTTCCAGGTTAGCCTGGCTCAACACTAAGCAGGTCTCTGTTGCCTGTGGTATTGTGCCACCGGTATACAAAGCATCGAAACTCAACAACTCAACTCTAAATTTTCTGACAATGTACAGAACATACCGTAACAAATGTAAAAATTCAATAATCTTGATCATGTTGAGCTCCACAGCTGGTTGACACTAATATTTTTAATCAATGAAAACATCTGTATTAGTACACATTAACTGTGTCACGGCAGGTTTCCTTCCTTTAGGACATTAGGTTGCCAAGTTGCGCCATTATCATGATATATAAAAGGTCTGTTTATTTTATATTGTGATATTGGTACATTTAGGCAATCTTTTGTTCTAAAGGAACGAAAAGGTCGTGACACAGTTAATACGTATTACTACAGCTGTGGTGGTTTTCGTTAACCATCAATTTAAAGGTAGAACTGCTCTCTTTCAGGCATTGTTCAAAATGTCGACTACATGGAATACGGATAAACCATCGATTATCTTACGCGCTCAAGGATGCAGTAGTCTGGAACACTATCTTCGAGGCAACGACAATCGTAGCAAGCAGGATCATCGGTCTGAACTCATAAAGTAGGCTCTTCACATACCCGCCGAAGAAAAAACTCATTTTCGTGTTGTTATTTTGTAAGGTGGCTATAATTTCGCACCTTAAAAGCACTCATCTACATACTTTGCCGTGATTTACAACCGAAATTAGGTATCATTTGATAGGTTGTACATTGTATACATGAATATTTAAAGAAGACTGACATTGTCACGTGCAGCTTGTAAATAGTTGTTAACGCTTATTGCATGAAAGGTGACGGTGTGTCTTTATTATCAAAACGGCGTAATGAATAATTTCCTATACTAGTAGAGGTTGGAACGCCAGTGGAAATGATACGGCAGGTGTAGCTCAGGCCCTGGGTGGAAAAGCCCGCGCAGGTGTGTTGGTCCTGCTTAACACAGGAAGTAGCCCAAGACAGACGGTCGGGGCTACCTTAGCGCTGAAGCACAATACAGCGGCGCCCATCCGGTATTGTAGCGGGGCCGGAAGGGTAACCGGATAATACTTCGGAAACTCTGAAAATCTCGGATGCAGCAAAGAGGAATGAGGGAGAAGTATCTCGGAAATCACGCAGGCTGGGTTATTTCCGAAGATTTTTACTCTGAGAAGCGTACCATTGTATGAATTCCTAATTAACGAGGATAGGTAATTCCTCGCAAACTTTCTGTGCTGGACGAAAAAAGACTAAAACATGTAGAGAGGGAGAATATTCCTTGGTTTCGAGAATATGATACGCCTCCTGCTTTTATGAGGGAGGGGAGCCGAGCTTTACTGGGAAACCAGCGGTGGAGAGAAAGAGGTCTACCGTTTTGAGCGCCCGTGTTTGATGGTCGCTCCATATCAGCTTTTGTTGGTACAGACGGACTTTCTGTCGTTTCTCTTAGGAGATTTTATAGTCAGAATGGTTAGGCACGTACTGCTGCGAGCTTATACGATTCTGGACTTCGCCTCCGGGTAGGGAGTCGTCATTGAGTATGCAACGTTCAGTGAATTCCGTCCATGTAGCTGGGAGTTCGCGTTTCTTGCCTGTAGAACACAGAGAGGAGAAGACAGTATTAGATTATACTAGTCAGAGAACCACCTTCTGCCGTCCTAGTGTTTGAATGAGTTTTTGTTTTGTGGCTGAAGTTCTTCCATCATCACAGATGTGTACGAGAATCATCACCGTAACGCACCGGATGCAGTACATATGGTGATACTGCTAATTGCTTTGGCTTATTATTGCTGTAAAGTTAAACAGCTGTGATCACATAAGTTTTATTTCCACTGAGGTTGCACACCACTGTAGATCATCTTTGAAAGTAGTGTCTTCTAGTGTTTGGTAAGTAGGTGATGTCAGTCATCTCGTGTTATTTGTATTAGATCACGTAGCCACGAAAAGGGCAGATTTTGGCAATTGATCAGTAATATTAGTTAGGAAATTCATTTGTATCTCTTTATGTCCATTGGACATTGATATATAAACATTTGTAATATATAAAGGGGTTTTAATCTAGAAAAATGTAGAAGCGGAAACAGTACTTAATATTTTGTAGTTACTAGTTCCCTTAATCACTCATTTCTTTTATGTTGTAATTTATACGTTAAAAAGCAAGAAGAAGGAAATAACATCACCATTAAGAGATCCTAAGATCTGTTTCAGGGGGTAGTCAGACAGGGCCAAATCTTCATTTTCGCGTTCAGTATTTTCGATTGTGCACATTCATTTTTACACCCGCCTGGAGTAGCGTCTTGGAATTTTCAGTGCAATATAGATGTAAAGGTAAATGGTGGTAAGAAGTGAAGCGAAATTCAATTAAACTGTAAGAGTGACTGGCGACCGTAGGCGCCTTGTATCAAAGTATTCATCGAAAAACCTTCGAAATTTTGTCCTTGATGTTCTGTTTCACAGTATGGACAGAAACGTAAAAGAGACATTAGAAGACCAAGGAAAACTGATTATATGGCTCCAGAGATCTTTTGAAGTCTCAGACATCTATATAGCACACCTCCCTTGTCTATCCAAATTCCCTTTCACTCCTCAGCATACTTGGTTGGCATTCCTCCTAAACTCGAACAACATGGCAAAGGCTCTCCAACTGTATTGGAATAGCACCTGAGCATTGAACGAAATGGGGGATCGTTATTGAAATGCAGGCATAGCTGCTTTAATCAAATGAAACTATATGGTTCGAGAGACCTTTTCTGGTCACAAATATCAAATGGTTCAAATGGCTCTGAGCACTATGGGACTTAACATCTGAGGTCATCAGTCCCATATAACTTAGAACTACTTAAACCTAACTAACCTAAGGACATCACACACATCCATGACCGAGGCAGGACTCGAACCTGCGGTCGCACAGTTCCAGACTGAAGCGCCTAGAACAGCTCGGCCACACCGGTTGGCTTCTCAAATATCTATGATGTATGTATGCACACTGACGCGATGCATGAAAATCTGTACCATGGCTGGAATCCGAACCGGGGTCTTCTCCTGACTAGGCAGATGCGCTAACCACTACGCCAACCTGGGACAGTGGATCTGCACAACTGAACGGACTACCCTAGCATGTGTCCCTCCTCAGATCCTTTTCCCATTCACGCCCATGAAGATATGTAAACTCACTGTGCCAGGGTGGCGTAGTGGCCAGCGCATCTGCTTAGTGAACGGGAGACCCATGTTCGAAACCCGGCATTGAACAAATTTTTAAATTGTCGCTTCAGTCTGGATATATAGACCAAATAAATGTTGTCGACAACTTCGTCTGTGTGATGAGAGTAGTCGAATCACCCATTCCTTGAGAGAAGGGAAGAAGAAGAAGAAGCAGCAGAAGAAAAGGGTGAGAAGAAGCATAAAAACCTCGCAGGGCGACGCGTTTAGTTCGCTGTGATTCGCGGACGATACCCTGAATGGGCGGTCCGCCCCCTAGTGGGGCTTAAGAAGGTGGCCTTGTCGCACAAAGGCGGTCGCGGCTGCGCGGTTTGCAGCTACCAGACCGGAGGGTTGGGGCCCGGGGCCCGGGCCGGCGTTTTCCGGCTTCCGGCACCTACCCGCCCCGCGCCGCCAGATTGCTGCAACGGCTGCGTCGCTGTCGTCCACACGCCGCTGCAGAGAAAGCCGTGGGGTGGGCACTGCAAAACTTAACACCGTATAACCGCAGTGTTGCTCACGACGTGCTGTGTACACTACTGCCCATTAAAATTACTACACCAAGAATAAATGCAGATGATAAACGGGCATTCATTCGACAAATATATTATACTAGAACTGACACGTCATTACATTTTCACGCAAATTGGGTGCATAGATCCTGAGAAATCAGTAACCAGAGCAACCACCTCTGGCCGTAATAACGGCCTTGATACGCTTGGGCATTCAGTCAAACAGAGCTTGGATGGCGTGTACAGGTACAGCTGCCAATGCAGCTTCAACACGATACCACAGTTCATCAAGAGTAGTGACTGGCGTATTGTGACGAGCCAGTTGCTCTGCCACCATTGACCAGACGTTTTCAGTTGGTGAGAGATGTGGAGAATGTGCTGGCCAGGGCAGCAGTCGAACATTTACTGTATCCAGAAAGCCCCATACAGGACCTGCAACATACGGTCGTGCATTATCCTGCTGAAATGTAGGGTTTCGCAGGGATCGAACGAAGGGTAGAGCCACGGGTAGTAACACATCTGAAATGTAACGTCCATTGTTCAAAGTGCCGTCAATGCGAACAAGAGGTGACCGAGACGTGTAACCAATGGCACCCCATACCATCACACCTGGTGATACACCAGTATGGCGATGATGAATACACGCTTCCAATGTGCGTTCACCGCGATGTCGCCAAACACGGATGCGACCATCATGATGCAAACAGAACCTGGATTCATCCGAAAAAATGACGTTTTGCCATTCGCGCACCCAGGTTCGTCGTTGAGTGCACCATCGCAGGCGCTCCTGCCTGTCATGAATCGTCAAGGGTAACCGCAGCCATGGTCTCCGAGTTGATAGTCAATGCTGCTGCAAACGTCGCCGAACTGTTCGTGCAGAAGGTTGTTGTCTTGCAAACGTCCCCATCTGTTGACTCAGGGATCGAGACGTCGCTGCACGATCCGTTACAGCCATGTGGATTAGATGCCTGTCATTTCGACTGCTAGTGATACGAGGCCGTTGGGATCCAGCACGGCGTTACGTATTACCCTCCCGAACCCACCGATTCCATATTCTGTTAACAGTCATTGTATCTCGACCAACGTGAGCAGGAATGTCGCGATACGATAAACCACAGTCGCGATAGCCTACAATCGGACCTTTATCAAAGTCGGAAACGTGATGGTACGCGTTTCTCCACCTTAAACGAGGCATCACAACAAAGTTTCACCAGGCAACGCCGGTCAAATGCTGTTTGTATATGAGAAATCGGTTGGAAACTTTCCTCATGTCAGCACGTTGTAGGTGTCGCCACCGACGCCAGCCTTGTGTGAGTGCTCTGAAAAGCTGATCATTTGCATATCACATCATCTTCTTCCTGTCGGTTAAATTTCGCGTCTGTAGCACGTCGTGGTGTAGCAATTTTAATGGCCAGTAGTGTATTATGCGAGACTAAGTAAAAGCCCACATTCTTGGCCTGAGGCAGCGTCTAAACACAGGGGGTTGGACGAAAATATCAAAACACCAAAACAATGGCATGCTTAATACGATATGGGAAACCCGATGGTGTTTAAACAGCTTCCAGTCCTCTGGAAGATCCTGTATGGTTTCGAAGAGAATATTATATCATTCTTCCTTCAAAACAGAATGAAGTTCAAGAAACGATGACAGAGCTGGATAGCTATCACGCAGCCTTCCTTCCAAGGGGACCACAAAGGCTCAGTCATATTGAAAACTGGCGACTGTGGTGGCCGACGAATATGCGACAATTCATCCTCGCGCTCACAAATGCAGTCCTGAGCGATAAAGCTCTGTAATCAGGGGCCCCGTCGTCTTGAAAGAAGGCATCTCGATTGGAGAACCAACACTGTACCGTGGGATGGACCACAACAGACAACATGATCACATAATCCTAAGCAGTAATGTGATCTTCCAGAGTAGCTATGGGGCCCATGGAAAATCAAATCACCCCTGTCATGTTTCATTCTCGGAACAGTGTGAGAGGCGACTCATTCGTCCTCCATTGCTCCATAGTCCAGGTGTCATGGCTTCAACAGTAAGTCTTCCTGTTACGAGCATTTGCATCACTGGTGAGTGGTTTTGGTTTTTCAGCTTACGGAGCTCCCTCACTGTTGTTCTGGTGAGGGCAGTGTTAGCGAGTGCGACATTCAGTTCTGCAGTGTTTTTTGAAGCTGTCGTTCTCTTATTTTTCGTCACAAATCCTCTTCAGTGGCCATCTCTCAGGATCACTCAACTCACACTTTCCTCTGCGTTTACACTAAGGGGATGACATTGTTTTGTCTTCCCCGTACGCAGTGTGCATCTTCGATACGATGCCTCATCAAATACGAAACACTAGGGGCGTTCAATAAATAATGCAAAACATTTTTATCTGAAAGTAGTTTGCATTTATTCAATATTCCAATACCCCATATTATTCCCTACACTTTTGTCCACAAAACCATAAACTGTATCTCTGTTCAGTGCGACGGCGTTATACCAACGTACTGCGAGGGCCTGTATGCCCGCATGGTACTTCTCTGATGGTCGGCGTTGGAGCCACCCTCTTGCCGCATCAATAACCTCCACATAGTCCACGTACTGCTTCCTGCAGAGTGTATTCTTCATTGGGCCAAACACATGGAAGTCGAAAGGCACCAGATCCTGGCATTAACGTGGATGAGGAAGAACAGCCAAACGAAGTTTTGTGAGCTCATCTGGGGTGAGCAGACTTGCGAGGTGCCGGGGCTAGCAGTGTATTTAACACTAAATTCTTCTAGAATCTTCATATGGAAATGATACTCTAAGGCCCCCCCCCCCTTTTCTAACTCCGACTTTTGCTGTTGCACATGGGTTAAGAAGAAAGGCGAACTGACTGTAATCGAACCTGCAAGTGGAGTAGCAAAGAGTTTGGCACCTGCAATAATTTAATTTGACGAAGGAAAGTTTCATTAACTTAAAGAGACATGAAAGGGTTGCTTTACCGATCCACAGAATGAAAGTTCTGTCCAAAATAACAATTTGATTTATTATGACTAAACTCAAAATAATAAACAAAACACATGAAACATTTAGAATACGTCAAATTGGATACTCTAATAAATGCTGTGAAGGTGAAGTTGTCCATAAACTGGCTTGTGACGTTTATGACCAAGTGGTATGTGGAGCCAATTCCCTGCAGCTCAAGAGAAACACCCAGCCAACCCAACATTAATTGCTGCTACAGTAGTGAGAACTCAGGCAATGAACATCCAAGACAGAACCACGTAAGAAAAGACGGGAACAGGCGCGCTCTGCTGAGCTCTGATTATCACAGAGCAAATTCTTAACTTCAATGACACGATCTGGCGTACCGGAAGCGATGGCTGGTTGCTTCACGTCCCGTCGTGGTGATGATAATGTCGCGAGTATAGCCCGAAACAAATTATCCTGGTCTGGTTGTTCCAGACGAAAGACTTCCTATCAATACAAATGCGCCTCTGAGGGAGACGAATAAGGCTCACCACACAATCACTGACGGTACAGTGATTTTATCAAGCGAAGTCACATAGTAACTCCGATACAGTCAACTTTAGCCAAAACTGCTCAAGACAGACAACATAGGTCGCTTGTACGCAGAACGCTCAATTGCCAACTGTACTCGGTAAGTTACGTTGAAGTCGAAACTTCAGCAACTTCGTCAAACAGTTACAATTAAATGAAAGTATATTAGACAGCCAACGGAAGGCAGGCTGTACAGAGCAGCGAGAGCTCAGTCTTGTAACCTACCCTGACCGAAAGGCGAGAGTCGACTCTCTCAAGAGCATCCGTACAAGCCGAACACAGCACATTCCCGCCCCCACGACAGTGACCGTGGTTAAAACGTTCCAATCAGCAACTCGAAAACCGGCGGAAAATTCCACTCTGTTGCCGAGGCACTACTTTTCCACCAGTGGAGATTTTTGGCGCCAATTTCTGCGCCGATTTTGCTACGTCACGGAGCTATGCCCTGAGCAAGCGAATCACAGTTACGATTTTGCCGAAAACGCGGTAATTTGCCCGCCAAGACTGCCTGGGAACACAAGTCATTCCCACACCTCACTGGTAGCCCACCAGAAAGTGTTTTCTCTAAGTTTCTGCGAAGTAACAGAATCTCTAGCCCAGCCGCTCCTTCAGGCCCCTGCGGGCGTGTCGTCGCCGCTCTTATGACAATGTCGGTGTATGGAAAGCATCCACTCGACTCCCTCACACCCGTCGGCTTAACCCTTTCAAGCTCAGCAGAACTCGCCTGTCACCGGACCACCCGGGTGTCGAGAGACGCTGCGTGGGAAGTCTGCGTGTGAAGGAATAGCAAATTTTCACCGCATGCAATTAGAGAGGAAAATCGAGTGGTGTGGAGCCACTCCATGGATTGTTTCGTTTCCGGTTTCCAGCCCCATATTTCATCAACAGTGACGATGTAAGACAAAAAATTGTCACTATCAGCAATTTCACACTGATGGTCCTTCGTTATTCTTTATGATTTTCTATTAGTTGGCGAGGAAGCCAGTGGAAACACACACCCTTGAGTACCCCAGCTGATGAACGGGTGTGTCATCTCTACCATCAGAGACGTCCAGTTGAGCAGCGAGGTGTTTAATTGTGATTTATCGATGACCTCGAATGAGAGTGTCCGCACGTACCAATATTGCAGGAGTCACAGATGTGTTTGTGGACGGCCGGCACATAGGGGATGGGATACGTTAGCGCGACCTTGCTGCGATGATGAGAGAGACTCGCCCAGCGACTCACCATGCTACTTACCGGCTGGAGTGGCCGTGCGGTTCTGGGCGCTACAGTCTGGAACCGAGCGACCGCTACGGTCGCAGGTTCGAATCCTGCCTCGGGCATGGATGTGTGTGATGTCCTTAGGTTAGTTAGGTTTAAGTAGTTCTAAGTTCTAGGGGACTGATGACCTCAGATGTTAAGCCCCATAGTGCTCAGAGCCAGAGCCGACTTAACGCAACCGCAGCTACACAGGACACTGTTTTGACTATGGCTAGACACTCGCAATGTGTTGAGGAGGTTGCACAGGTAACGTTCGTGGTCAAGTACAACAGCGCAACCCGCAGGCTTGACTATCATCTGCATTTACGTTGTAAAAATGTATTTCTGACGGTGTTTCCAAATTTTCGTCCAACCCACCAAATGTGCAGGACTCCTGTCAGCAGATCCGGTAGATCTAACTGGTAGAAACCACGCACATTGATGTGTTCAAACATTATGACCACTGCCCATCACGAGGCCCAACGCGGCGTTGTAGGTGTGCATCGCAGTGAGGAAAGTCTGTTGGAGGTTAGAAACAGTATGAACAGCTGGTAAGAGTGTTGCAGGGAAGGTTGTGCTGAGAAGTAATTATTAAGGAAAAAAATCGATAAATTACAACGTTTCCGTGTTAATTAGATTTGAAGTTAGCCCAAACTGCTCCCCAAAGACGGTGTCGCCAGACATGTTCTTCGTTCGGTTTCCTAAAACCGTCCATGACGGCAGTAAGGATGGAACGCGGACAAAGGCTGAGCAGTCTAGTGCGCTATGCTCTACGCTGTGACAACTGACACAACTGTACGAATGACGTTTAATTAATGTAACACGATTTCTTCTCGGCTAATTTCAATTGAAAATATGCGGAATTTGTTGTGTGACATCGTGGAATACTCCCACTTCAGCCTCCACAGTTTCATGAATTTCCGTTAGATGACGGCGTTATCTGCAACCTTCAAAATGGCATCTGTACTGGAGGTGCGTTCCAAGCAGTCATCGATTTTCTTTCGTCGGAAGACCAGAGCGTCACAGATATTCATAGGCGCTTGCAGAAAGTCTACGGAAACATGACAGTGAACAAAAGCACCATGAGTCGTTGGGTGAGGTGTCTGTCATCACAACAACAAATTCGCGCAAACCTGCCCGATATTCAGCCTGCCTGCCGGTCACACACATGTGCGACTCCTGCAGTGTTGGAAGGTGCGGACACTTTCGTTTGTCACCATAAATATTCAAACGAATTTCTTCCTCTCCATTAGAACGCAACGCTTCACACCAATTCTGCGCCCCAGAGAGGAGCTCGCAAAACTTCACTGGACTGTTCTTGCTCATACACCCCACAGCCCGGATCGAGAACATTCCGACATTGGTCCAATGAAAGGTGCGCTTCGCAGGAAGCAGTATGTTTATGATGAGGAGGTTATTGATGGAGCACGCTCTTCCAGTAAGGTGGCGTAAGGACGTATATTGAACGGAAATTATGTTGAAAAATTAGTTTTTGTTAACCAAAGTATGGTACACTGGAACCCTCGTATCTGGCGAGTCGCTTGCATCCGCGTGCGCAATGGCCTGATTGACTCACTTCAACTCTAAATAAGGGGAAAAAGTTGCACCATATCAAAATTTTTTCTTAACAATTGTTTCTCAGAACAGCCTACCCCCCAACACCCTTGCAACATTTTAGATTGTGTCTGATGACACTGTGTAAGCTGAGTAGAGACGAATGGGAAACCATTCCAGTGACGATACGGACCACAAATGAGAAAATCCACTGAGGTGCGCGACCCTGACGAAGAGCAGATCGTGCTTGGAATTGTGCATTCCGAAAATCGGGAAGCTGTTCGCACGCCACTGTTGCGATTATCTACGGAAATTGCTTGAAGGACGGCGAACCACGAGTAGGTGTGAAGGTGTTGGACGTGTACACCTCATCACGAAACGTGGCGGTCGGAGGCTTGCCGACTGTATAAGGCAAGGTAGGTGGCGATCTGTAGTATATCTGACGACAGAGTACGCTTCTGCTTTCCGAGTACACCGTTCAGAGCAAACTGTTGTGCGTGAACCCTGCAGCAAACGGCCCATACGTGTTCCCATATAGACCAATGATGTTTTCAGTGGGCACGGTATCCTGGAGATTGGACCATCGATCTATGGAAGCGTGTTGCTTAGACGCATAAGCCACGGCTTTTGCTTCACCATATCGATACGTAATCATCCAGGCGGCCGTTTGCTCGAAATATGCTCCGCGCTACGGACACAGGACACTGTCACTGTCACAAGCCCTAAATGGTGTTACAGATATTTAAGGAGACTAAGACTGAACTCACATTGGTGTTTCGACCACCAGCTTCGCATGGTCTGAATCCGATGGGACACATTTGGGACGCTATCGGGGGCCAGCTCCACTTTCACAAACTATCGACCCGAAACTTGTGTGACCTGTGTGTAGACATCTGCTGCTGCAAAACTCCGGAGACCTACTGAGGTCTTTTAGTGTCTAGGATATACCGAAACGTTTCTGTACTGCAGTCCACACGTAGACCAACGCACTATTACGAAAGTCGTCATAATGTTTTGGCTCATCATTGTGAACCTTAATATTGTGTTACAAAAAGTTTATTTTGGTTTCACAACAGTACATATATCTTTCCATTAATGAAGACAGAAACTTATGGTGAAGCTTAACTTACGAACAGCATTGAAAAATTTTTATTTTCAAAATAATGTCTGACACAAGGGATGCATCTCCGGAGGAGACAGGAGACAGGGGGACGTGCCCCCCCCCCCCCCTAGCCCCCCGCCACACACACACTACCACTCCCCCCCTCCCATCCCCTCCATATTTTCTGAAAAGCAGTTTCAATCTTTTGAGTCTCAGTTGACAAACAATGACACCATTGAACAAAAACAAACAAACATATATAAGCTTAACTAAGAATACATACTAAAGACTCGTGTGCAGTAATAATTAATAGTTTGTAGGATATACTAACGTGCCAGTAAATCAAATCCACCTACAGGGCCATTACAAATGATTGAAGCGATTTCATAAATTCACTGTAGCTCGATTCATTGACATATGGTGACGACACACTACAGATACGTAGAAAAACTCATAAAGTTTTGTTCGGCTGAAGCCGCACTTCAGGTTTCTGCCGCCAGAGCGCTCGAGAGCGCAGTGAGACAAAATGGCGACAGGAGCCGAGAAAGCGTATGTCGTGCTTGAAATGCACTCACATCAGTCAGTCATAACAGTGCAACGACACTTCAGGACGAAGTTCAACAAAGATCCACCAACTGCTAACTCCATTCGGCGATGGTATGCGCAGTTTAAAGCTTCTGGCGAAGAAACGGTTGAACGCGTGCGGGCAAGTTTCACGCGTAGCCCGCGGAAGTCGACGAATAAAGCAAGCAGGGAGCTAAACGTACCACAGCCGACGGTTTGGAAAATCTTACGGAAAAGGCTAAAGCAGAAGCCTTACCGTTTACAATTGCTACAAGCCCTGACACCCGATGACAAAGTCAAACGCTTTGAATTTTCGGCGCGGTTGCAACAGCTCATGGAAGAGGATTCGTTCAGTGCGAAACTTGTTTTCAGTGATGAAGCAACATTTTATCTTAATGGTGAAGTGAACAGACACAATGTGCGAATCTGGGCGGTAGAAAATCCTCACGCATTCATGCAGCAAATTCGCAATTCACCAAAAGTTAACGTGTTTTGTGCAATCTCACGGTTTAAAGTTTACGGCCCCTTTTTCTTCTGTGAAAAAAACGTTACAGGACACGTGTATTTGGACATGCTGGAAAATTGGGTCATGCCACAACTGGAGACCGACAGCGCCGACTTTATCTTTCAACAGGATGGTGCTCCACCGCACTTCCATCACGATGTTCGGAATTTCTTAAACAGGAGATTGGTAAAGCGATGGTTCGGTCGTGGTGGAGATAATGATCAGCAAATCATGTCATGGCCTCCACGCTCTCCCGACTTAACCCCTTGCGATTTCTTTCTGTGGGGTTATGTGAAAGATTCAGTGTTTAAACCTCCTTTACCAAGAAACGTGCCAGAACTGCGAGCTTTCGAACTCATTGATGGGGACATGCTGCGCCGAGTGTGGGAGGAACTTGATTATCGGCTTGATGTCTGCCGAATCACTAAAGGGGCACATATGGAACATTTGTGAATGCCTAAAAAACTTTTAGAGTTTTTGTATGTGTGTGCAAAGCATTGTGAAAATATCTCAAATAATAAAATTATTGTAGAGCTGTGAAATCGTTTCAATCATTTGTAATAACCCTGTATACACTAGTCAGAGGGAACATAATGAATAGCCGGTACATCCATCTTCTGTGCTGATAACATCGGCGCCGCGTCGTGACATGGAAATAATGGGGCCTTGGAAGGTTGCTGGAAGGAGTTAGCACCACATCAGCCCACAGAAACCTAATTCCCGTAAATTCCGTGGATGGTAGCGATGATCTCTACGCCACGTTCAGTAACATCCCAGATGTGATCGATCATGTTCAAATCTGGCGAGTTGGGGGACCAGCACATCAATCTGAACTCGCCACTGTGTTCCTCGACACTCTCTATCACACTCCTGGCCTTACGGCACGGCGCGCTGTCTTCAAAAATGCCACTGTCGTCGGGAAACATGTTCCTCATGTCAGGGGTGTACGTAGTCTGCAACGAGTGTGCGACACTCCTTAGCCATCGTGGTGCTTTGTACGAACTCCACTTCATCAATGGATGCCCACGTAAATGTTCCCCAGAGCATAATGGACATACTATTTGAAGTGGAATGATCATATAAAATTAATTGTTGGTAATGCGGGTACCAGGTTGAGATTCATTGGGAGAGTGCTTAGAAAATGTAGTCCATCAACAAAGGAGGTGGCTTACAAAACACTCGTTCGACCTATACTTGAGTATTGCTCATCAGTGTGGGATCCGTACCAGATCGGGTTGACGGAGGAGATAGAGAAGATCCAAAGAAGAGCGGCGCGTTTCGTCACAGGGTTATTTGGTAACCGTGATAGCGTTACGGAGATGTTTAATACACTCAAGTGGCAGACTCTGCAAGAGAGGCGCTCTGCATCGCGGTGTAGCTTGCTCGCCAGGTTTCGAGAGGGTGCGTTTCTGGATGAGGTATCGAATATATTGCTTCCCCCTACCTATACCTCCAGAGGAGATCACGAATGTAAAATTAGGGAGATTAGAGCGCGCACGGAGGCTTTCAGACAGTCTTTCTTCCCGCGAACCATACGCGACTGGAACAGGAAAGGGAGGTAATGACAGTGGCACGTAAAGTGCCCTCCGCCACACACCATTGGGTGGCTTGCTGAGTATAAATGTAAATGGAGCCGCAGTCAGCCTGTGTCCGTCCTGCCGTTCCCCTGGAAGACGACGGATCCGCGCCCTACCATCCACATGAAGAAGACGGTATCCGGATTCGTCACACCATGCAACGCTCTGCCACTGTGCCAAGGTCTAGTGCCGATGGTCACGTACCCATTTGAGTCGGTTGCCGATGTCGTGGTGTTAACATTGACACGTGCACGGGTCGTCGGCTGTGGAGGCCCGTCGTTAGGAGTGTTCGGTGCACGGTGTGTTCAGACAGACCTTTACTGAGCCCAGTATTAAAGACTGATGTTGGCCACAGTTCGCCGTCTGTCCTGTTTTACCAGATCGCCGCCTGTCGGGTGTTTTACGTCTCCCCAGTCTACGACGTGCAACATCTGTGGTCAGGGGTAGACGCCCAGCCCCACGACGTGTGGACGTGGTTTCACCCTGGTTTCGGCACGTGCTGAAGACACTCACCACAGCACTCCTCGAACACCCGACAAGTCATGCATTTTCTGAAATGCTCGTGCCCAGTCTTCGCGGCTTCACAATCTGGCCTCGGTCAAACTCAGGTAGATCGCGTGCCTTCCCTATTCTACACACGGACAGCTCGCTCGTTCATACTACATGCACCGTGCGTGTGTCTTACTAGCAGTCATTTGTCGTCAGGTGACGTTGCTGTCGCCTGGACGGGTTTACATAGGGAGCAGGTCGGTTGTCATAATGCTCTGTCTGATAAATGTATAATCCACTAAAAAGACAATATTCCATGTTTTAATAAATTGTGTCAGTACTACTACGAGTAGCGAAGGAGCAAGATCGGTAAGCACGACTCTGCTTGGTTCTGCTGTAAGACTTTGGGAGGGGTGGTAAGAAGGCACATGGCTAGCAATCGAATGCCACGCAACAATCACTTACCATCTGGTGTTGGTATAGTAATAAAGTTATAGTCAGAGCATCTGTCAAGACGAACTGCTATGAAGAGAGTTCAGAGCAGTTTGTCGAGACTGCTTTTCTTTATTTTCACTTTCTTAAATTGGTTTTAATAATAAAACTGATAGGGTATTTAAAAATGTAAAGGTCTCCGTCTGTTACTGTTTCACTCAACCGACTGAGCCGAATACCTGTATAGATGAAGCATTTATTTAGCTAGAAAAAGACTTAGTTTGCAATAGTTTCCACGGTTGTTCGACGAAATACATAATAATCGTGCACACACTGTCAATAGGTTTAAATGTTAATATAATATGTTTACATGTGGTACTCGAAAAATACATTTTATTTCAGGCTTAAATTGCCAAGCTTCAGGAATTTTAAGTGCCACAGAAATATATTGTCTGAGGCAGCCAGAAGGTACCAAAAAGTAGTTTTATGTCTTAGTTTTCCAAATTTTTTGGTTGGTTGGTTCATTCGATGGGAGGGAACAAACAGCGAGGTCATCGGTTCCATCGGATTAGGGGAAGAAGTCGGCCGTGCCCTTTCAAAGGAATAATCTCGGCATTTGCCTGAAGCGATTTAGGGAAATCACCGAAAACCGAAATCAGGATGGCCGGACGCTGATTTGAAACGTCGTTCTCCCGAATGCGAGTCCCGTGTACTAACCACAGCGCCGCCTCGCTCCGTCAACCTTTTTCAAGTGGATATCCCGTTTACACCCTCTTGTCATCTATCTATACCCATCTGCTGAGCCTTTCTCCCTCCTCAATAATTCAGTGTAGATGACGCCTATCGTCTGTCCTATTGATAAATGAAATTTTTAGCATGTTCTCGCAGTTCTGGGAAAGTCAGATCACCACTATACCCACGTACGTGAGTCCTGTAATCAAGTGACCGTAAAAGCGAGTAACTGTACAAGTGAGATCCCTGGCGTAACTCCATGAACCAAAAGATTCCAACTGGCACTAAGGTAATTTTTAAATTTCGATCTCCAAGTTAAAATTTGCCGCAAGTAGTCTTGTAAAACCGAGTGAACATTTTTCAAAGACTCTGCATTTTGAGTTATTCTCAAAGCGAGAATCATTCCATTGGCTATTGGAAATGACTGATTAATCGGAAGAAATTATGCAAACTATTGACTGCAATAAATTTTATTGTTAAAAGAAGAATATAGTTAATTTCCGACGTGCCAAAGATAAATACCATCACTCCTTTAAAAGCATACTCACAGCCGTACCTGATGGTTTCCGCAGTGAGTGTTCCCTATGACGTAAAAATAACGCATGTTGATTCATTACAAGTTGCTAGTCAGGATATTATTTTCTACCATTCCCTGTCGTCATTTTTTTATGTACCGAAAAGTTTTATATCCGTCTGAAATTAATAAGACGTTTCGTTTCTTAGAATTTTGAAAGAGTCTTTTTACAGAATTGCAAGCATTTGAAATAAGCTACAGTGAACTTTCGATCTCCATAATTGAAGAAGATTTTATGGAAAATTCATTTATCGATCTTAATGTAAATTTCAGTACCTTCACAAGATCACACTGGGTAATTCAGGGTGAACACAAAACACAGTCATTAACTCTTCAGACGTTAATTAATGTTTCTGAAAAAGCACCTTCGGTTACCAATCAAGTCAATTTGTTCGGGACATTTTCATAGTAGCAATTCGCTGCGAAACCTTACACACGCACACTAATTAATAGAACCAACAGTCTGTCAACTACGGCTTCTCCCGAACATTCGGGCGACTCTATACGACTTTAAATTTCAAGTGGTTATATTCAGGTCATTCCACAATGTCTTTGAAAAGGAAAGAAACCGTCATCCCATACCTAACGAAAATCTGTGTGTACCTTTCAATGCTTTTCAAAGTTACCGAACAGTAATTACGTCATGGAATTTTGCTACTGTACCTATTACGTTTTCTAATCTTGAAACTATGGATAAGTGGAAGAAAAAATCGGTGCTATTCACAACCTGTGTACAACAAGTTGGCTAAATATTCTGTACTAATTACACCGGCCTCGCAATGTTCTTAATGATGAGAACCTTATCTCTGTTCATGCGGATCTTCTTCAGCTCCACCGGCCGGAGTGGCCGAGCGGTTCTAGGCGCTTCAGTCTGGAACCGCGCGACCGCTACGGTCGCAGGTTCGAATCCTGCCTCGGGCATGGATGTGTGTGATGTCCTTAGGTTAGTTAGGTTTAAGTAGTTTTAAGTTCTAGGGGACTGATGACCTCAGAATTTAAGTCCCATAGTGCTCAGAGCCATTTTCTTCTTCAGCTCCCTCTAGTACCACGGAAGTTATTCCTCGCTGTCCCAACAGATGTCCTAGCGTCCTGTCCCTTCTTCTAGTCATTGTTTTCCGTCTTTTCCTTTCTTCGCCCATTCTGAGAGAACCTCCTCATACCTTACCTTATCAGTCCACCTAATTTTCAACATTCTTCTGTACCACCACATCTCAAATTCTCCGATTCTCTTCTGTTCCGATTTTCCCATAGTCCATGTTTCACAATGTTGTGCTCCAAATGTGCATTCTCAGAAATTTTTCACGCAGTTGACTTACAGGCCTCTGGTCCTGCACTGGTACATTTAAGTTTCGAGTGCATAGTAGTAGAGAACTGGCTGCCCTCCCCTATTTCCACAGCACAATGAGAAGATGGAACATGGAACATAACGTGCTACGTAAAAATACTTTATTCCGTAATATACAAAGTGCTACTTCGTAGAACTTTACAAATTACACACGTTTGGCGCTGCAGAGCTTGACTGGCCGAGACATACTTCCGCTCGCCACGGTGTCTCCACGCTATCTGGCGCATCCGCTCTCAACGGCCGCTCAGCAGTAACTGACCGAGTGAGGTGGCACAGTGGTTGGCACACTCGACTCGCATTCGGGAGGATGACGGTTCAAACACACGTCCGGTCATCCTGATTTAGGTTTTCCATGATTTCCTCAAATTGCTTCAAGCAAACTCTGGGATGGTTCCTTTGAAAGAGCACGGCCGACTTCTTTCCCAAATCCGATGGGACCGATGACCTCGCCGTTTGATCCCTCCCCTCGAATAAACCAACCAAGCAATATCTGCGTACACGAAGGACATGGAAGGGCTAATTTCACACACCCAAAGTTACAATATTTCCGAAAGGGAGCAGGTTATACAGGACAAGTTTAGCTGTCCAGTCTGCAAGATGCCACTAGATGGCACCTGTAGTGGCCAAGTAGAACTCAACAAGTTATTTCATCAAATTGAGGCCTCTGTTTGATGCTAGTAGATTTCTTATGGCCAGGAATGCCCTTTTTGCCAGTGGTTGTCTGTTTCTTCTGTCCTCCTTTCTCCACCCGTCAAACGTGATTTTGCTGCCTAGGTAGCAGAATTCCTTTTACTTCGACTACTTCGTGATCTCCAATTCTGATAAGTTTCTCGGTATTATTATTTCTGCTACTTCTCATTACTTTAGTCTTCAATTTACTCTCAGTCCAATGTTCTATTCATTAGATGCTTCATTCAGTTCAACACATCCTGTAATTCTACTTTACTTTCACTGAGGATAGTAATGCCATCAACGACTCTTACCATTGGTATCTTTCCACCTCGAACTTTAACCCCACCCTCGAACCTTTCTGTTATTTCCGTCATCGCTTCTTACGATCCTATGAAAATACCTTTATATTTCTTTAGTCTTGCTTCCATTATCAACAGAAACGCCAGAACTGTCTCTCAATTGATTGTCATCTAATAGATTTTCAATTTTCTCTTCCGTTCTTTTGCATATTATTCTTGTCAGCGGCTTAGAGTTGTTAAGATGATTGTACGATAGTTCTCCCGTTTGTTGGCTCTCGCATTCTTCGGAATTGTGTGGATGGTGTATTTCCGAAAGTCTATCGTAACTGTCCGTCTCAGACATTCCACACGTCACCATGAATAGGCGTTTTGTTGTTACTTCCCCTAATGGTTTTAGAAATTCCAATGCAATTAATTATTTGATCTTAGATCCTCTAAAATTCTTTTCAGTTTTAATTATAATACTGGATTCCCTAACTCTTCCCTCTCGACTCGTGTCTCTTCATCTATCACCTCATCAGACATGTTCTCCCTCTCATACAGACCTTCAATGGTCCGCAGCTCGTGGTCGTGCGGTAGCGTTCTCGCTTCCCACGCCCGGGTCCCCGGGTTCGATTCCCAGCGGGGTCAGGGATTTTCTCTGCCTCGTGATGACTGGGTGTTGTGTGCTGTCCTTAGGTTAGTTAGGTTTAAGTAGTTCTAAGGTCTAGGGGACTGATGACCATAGATGTTAAGTCCCATAGTGCTCAGAGCCATTTGAACCTTCAATGTACTGTTTCCATCTGTCTGCTCTGTCCTCTGCATTTGACAGTGAAATTCCCATTGCGCTCTTAACGTTACCGCCCTTGCTTCTAATTTCACCAAAGATTATTTTACATGCAGCCATTTCGTCATAACTTCCCTGCACTTCCTATTTATTTCATTCCTAAATGACTTGTAGTTTTTTATTCCTGAATTTCCCCTGAACATTTTTATGCTTCCTTCTTTCGTCAGTCAACTGAAGTATCTCTTCTGTTTCTTCGTAGTTATCTTTCTTGTACTTATGTTTTTCTTACAGATGTCCATTCCTCTTATACTGAACTGGCTATTGAGCTACTCCTTATCGCAGTATCTATACCCTCAGAGAACTTCAAGCGTATCTCTTCATTCCTTAGCACTTCCGATCGCACTTCTTCGCGAACTGATTCTTCCTGACTAATCTCTTAAATTTCAGACTACTCTTGATCATAACTGAACTGTGATCTGAGTCCGCATCTCCTCCTGGGCACGCCTTACAATATAATATCTCTGCCTGACCGTGATGTAATCTAACTGAAATCTTCCCGTATCTCCCGGCCTTTCCTAAGTATACTTCCTCCTCTTGTGTTCTTTGAACACAGTATTCACTGCTACTAGCTCATATTTATTGCAGACCCCAACTAGTCTTTCTCTTCACTTAGTCCTACTACCAAGTCCATATTCTCCCTTAAACCTTTCTTCTATTGCTTTCCCTACTACCGCATTCCAGTCCCCTATGACTAACAGATACTCATCTTCTTTTACGTGCTTAATTAACCGTTCAGTATGATATTCTTTCTCGGTCTCTTCATCGTCCGCTTGCGACATCGTCCTGCGTACCTAAACTACTGTTGTCGATGATGGTCTGCTGTCGCTTCTGATGAGAACAACCGTATAACTGAACTATTCACAGTAACTCACTCTCTGCCCCACCTTCCTAACCATAATGAATCCTACTACAGTTACAGCATTTTCTGCTGCTCTTGATATTATCCTATACTCTTCTGCCGGAAATATTTCTTTCCATTTCATTCCACTGACATTTAGTCTTTTTCTTACATTCATACCCCTCTTGGCTTGTCTAGAGAACCCCAATACTCGTATAGCACATCTGTGAATTTTTTTTTTTTTTATCTTTGCCACGACACTAGAGAGAGTCAATTGTAGTTATTGCCTCCGAGACCACTTGCTGTAGCTCACGCCAACATTCTATGGTGCATGAGGGACATCACTGTTTATCGCAGTAACAGTTTGGCAGCCGTATCTCTCCTACTGCGAACTGTATTTCCGTTATCTTCTCCCAATTAACAGGCACTTGCCAGCTCCACATATTTCTGTAAGCCCACTTTTCTTTGGAAATTTGAGCTCAAGAAAAAATTACTTTAAAATTACATCTGTCTGCTGACTGATATAAATCTATCGCGGTCGTTCCACATTTCCCTTTGGCAAGACTTAAGAGTAACTTCACGAAAGTTGTACCTTAGAAATGGAAATGGAAGTATAAGCGATGTCATAGGTTGGGGCTTATTATAGTTACACGATGAAACACCAACACATTCTGCTGCTGCTGTAACACTACATCTACTGCGCCAAGGCACAACATCAGTAGGCCGATCTGTGCTTATACCTTGGCCTCCAAGATCATCTGACCTCAGCCCACTGGATTTTCCTGTGGGGGTCATCCCAAGAGTGAATTGTTCGGCACCACCATTGATTTGTGAAGAACTGGAGCAGCTAGTTGTACAGTCTTCTCAAGATTTACGAGACGATGCAGAAGGGTTTTGAAAGAATTCGTAACTTAATGCACATATGCGTGTAGTATTGTATCCAGATGCAGGGACAACACGACACCTCCAACACTTCCGCTGCTGTGGAAGTTTAGACACGTTCTGCTACGCTGTTCCCCAGTCGCCGCTTGGGTTTCCCTAAGGACGTCTGTATGCTTCGTGAGCTGCCGATCTTTCGCTGCTGCGAAAGAGCTCCTTCCAAATCTCAGAGTATAAAAAAAGTTTCGCATATATATTATAAAAGTGCCTCATTGCTTGCTATTACTTGCAAAAATCTCGTTTCCTTACCTTGAATCGTTTATCAGATATGACGATGTTATGACCACATGATTCTCGATGAATAAGGACGTGAATGAGCGGTCGTGCGCAATCACCCGTCGGATTTAAAACCCAAAAACTTGAGAACGAAATGATATATCATTCCTCTCTCAATTTTAAATAAAATTCACAGTAATGTATAAGCCAAAACTAACCATTCGCAAAGTTAACGCAATGCCATTTTACCTCTGAAAAATCTGCAACATTTCGCGCAATGTTCTACTTAATTCAATGCGGTACAGTAACTACGGCATATACCAAAAAGAAATTCAGCCCTTTTTTGGGTGAAGATATCAGATTATAAGATGTGTAAAAATCAAATTTTTTCACTTAGTAGTTTTCGAAAAATCGAAAGGCCGTCTCTCAGCACAGGCACCCGAATTTGGCGATTAGTGCATCCGTAACGAACGCCGCACTTAGCAAAGAATGTAGAGAGCACGGCTACAGCAACAAAATGGTGAACACACATGCACAACAAATTGTAACATATAACGTGCTGAAGTAGTATTTTATTTCTTGTTAAGTTGCCTATGAGTGAAATTTAAGCCTGTTTACTTAGGGACTTAATTGATAACTTTACATTTGTAGTATATAGGACAATACCTCATGCAGAAACGATGATGGCTCGTAACCACAGACTGGCAATTGTCTCGCAGATGGCTTGTCTGAGGGCTATGTTTACTGGAGATTTTTCGCTTCTGGTTCATTGTATTTTCGTGCCTACAGTTTTTGCTGTTATTACGATACATGCTGTATCTTTACGAAAGAAATTCACGAGTTTTTCACTGCTAATTCACTGTATTCTCATCTTCTGATGACGTTAAACGGATCTCGCTTTCCTTTTATCTTCGAACAACTGATTACATCTTGTAATTGATCATGTTATATATTGAAAAGTGCTTCTTTGTAGTGTATCCTAATCTTCCGTAGGATGTTCTCATGGCAAATGAGAAATCTGTCAGTTCAATTTCAATTAAAAACATTTACAATATGGCACCTCGTTGGCTCATAAACAAGGAGTCACCGATCTATTAAGTACTTGGTTACTCAGCGCACAAAAATTGCAAGATACGCCAACCACAAACAAGCATACGGAACCTCTTACACATACTACTCACAAAAACAGAAAATCATTAATAAGACAAAATAAAGAAGTGAATCCTGAAAACAGGAAATCGTACATTGAATCTAAAGTTACAGACTTAAGAGGAAATCTTTTATTTGGTTTTGAATATAGTTACATAGGAAGAATTTTGGTTTATTTTGTTTAAAATGTATGTTTATTAAGAAAAGAAAACGCGTGGTAGCAACGAATGAAAAAATCATTTAATCAACTATTTTTTTATTTCATTTATTTTTCTGTTGTTCTATTCATCCAGTTTGATGTGCAAGCGTATGACTTACTGTGAATCAGTAATGTCGTGAACAGGTCGCATGGAAATGTCGTGGGTTTAATCTCAGACGAGTCCTATGATGTTTACAAATCACTCCCTATTTCTTTAAGCTCTAGGTATGTTTTTTTAAAGTTAAAAGAAGCCGAGTTGCACCGTAGTTTGGAATCCACACTAAGCAACACGTCCCTCTGTAGCTGGCTGTGTTAGTCGGTTCAAAGGTCAAAGGAAGGGGTCCGTAGCTCGTTGTCTCACGGTCGCGTTCTCGCTTCCCGAGCACGGGGTCCCGGGTTCGATTCCCGGCAAGGTCAGGGATTTTCACCTGGCTCGAGATGACTGGGTGTTCGTGTTTTCGTCATCATTCATGGAAGTGGCGCCATTGGACTGAGCAAAGGTTGGGCATTTGTACGGGCTCAGATAATCGCGCAGTTGAGCGCCCCACAAACCAAATACCATCATCATCATCGAAGGAATGGAAGAGCACGCCACCTTCAATAGGGCCATGCCTAGAAAGCACTGTGGTGTTAAAACAAAAGGTTCAACACCTCCTGTGCCTTGATGAGCACGCATACTCCGAGGACGATGCGAAAGACCCACACCGCCGTACTAGACAAGGTCCTAGTGGAGGGGATTTGCCATTGCCTTCCTCCGATCTTAGTGGGTATGTATGATGATGATGAAGACGATACAACAATTCGAGTCAGGAAAAGCCCCTGACCCCGGGAATCGAACCCGGGACCCCGGGACCGGGAAGCGAGAACACTACCACAAGACCACGAGCTGCACACTCCTGCGCCTTACTGTCATTTTATTTGTACTTCGCTAAAATTTTACAGTAAGTAAACACATAACGATATGTGGAGGGCAATTATGGTACCATGTATCGACACCACTCTACTGGCATATTTAGGTTGACAACGGAATTGCAAGTTTCCTTCAGATCCCAATAGTGATCGTGGCTAATCTGGTGGACTGAAGGGAGAGCACCTGCTGTGCCACAACTCCAGTCGCTCTGGAGTGCGAGCGCCCTCTGCTACCGCAACATAGAGCCGGCGGTGGGCATTCGCCCCATTTGCACTCGGAGCCTCTCCACTGAGACACCATCGCGCGTGCTTAGTAGAGCGAACCTCTTCCTTGTTGACGTTGAAAGCTGGTCTCTATTTCCTGCTGCATTATTTGTAATAAGTCTTCGTACGCTTGGAGAAATACAAGTTAAGTTCAGATGTTTCAAATGGCTCTGAGCACTATGGCACTTAACATCTGAGTCATCAGTCCCCTAGAACTTAGAACTACTTAAACCTAACTTACCTAAGGACATCACACACATCCATGCCCGAGGCAGGATTCGAACCTGCGACCGTAGCGGTCGTGCGGTTCCAGACTGAAGCGCCTAGAACTGCTCGGCCACACCGGCCGGCTACAAGTTAAGTAAATCTTCTGTTTACTATTTAACCTGTTAGCCAATCATTTCTGCTCCTGTCCAGCTTTGCTACGACGACAGTTGCCGCACCACTATGTATCCCACCTGCCCTTACTGCTGCACACGACGGTAACACGGGTGCATCGGCGCGGCTGCTGCAGCGCCCCAGCCCAGGGCACGCTCCCAGACGGCGGCCATCCGTCTTCCGCGGCGCGGACCAGCACCGCCGCAGTGGCCGTACTTCAACCGCGGAGGAGCAGCGCGTCGCCAACCGCTGCTTCTGGCAGCCGCTAAACTGGTTTCGTGGAAAGTGGCCGCCAGCCTTACTTATGTCCCACCCGTGCAGCTTACGGCGCTCATTGTTCTTTCTCAACGACTACTGGGGCACATAGCGCTGACAAACTGCAATTGGACTCCTCGCGGCTTGAGAAAAACGCACCGTCGCCGTCTGCAAAACTACTTAAACCCATCCTTCTTTTACCCTTCTCAGAATTTAATTTCTTACAACTTTGGACGTTCCCGTATTCCATCATTTCCAGTTCACCCCGCTAATGAAAGTTATGATTTCCACTTAACTGCATTCTACTCCCATGTCTACACAAATACTTCGCAAGCCATTGTACATGTCGCAGATTATAATGTGCCAGTAATATCAGTTCTCCTTCCTATTTCATTCCCGTACACAGCGAGGGAACGATGACTGTCTGTATGCCTCCGTACGCACACTGCTGTGTCTTATCTCATTCTCATGATCGTTATGCAAGAAATACGATGGTGACAGCATAATGGTCGCACAACCTTCTTCGCACAAATAGTCTCTAAATTTACTGAATAAGGTTTCGCGAGAACTATGCCGTCTTTCTTACAAGTATTTCCATTTAATTTTGCCGACCATTTCTGTTAGCGTTTGGTATGGGCTATGACATCCTGTTGCGATCCTAGCAGTGCGTTCCTGAATTCACCCGATGTCTTTTATCGTGACTACTTGATAAGCACTCCAAGCAATGCAACAACAAATCTGGTCTTATATGCTATTTCCTTTACACGTCCACAACACATTTCTGAAATCCATCCAACAAATCAGCGAAGGGCGTTCAATGAGTAATTTAACACATTTTTCTTACAAAAACAGGTTGGTTTTACTCAGGATTTCAATGTAAACTATATTATTACTCACTCTTTTGGTTACAAAACCCAATTTTTCAACGCTCGGCCTTACGCCAGTTTACTGGAAGGGCCAGTATGTCTACTGATCGACGTTCGAGCCAAGGTCATTCTGCATCAGCAACTTCTCCAACGTCCATTTACAGTTTCCCACGGAGTACATCCTTGACTGGGTCGCCGGCCGGTGTGGCCGAGCGGTTCTAGGCGCTTCAGTTTGGAACCGCGCGACCGCTACGGTTTCAGGTTCGCATCGTGCCTCGGGCGTGGATGTGTGTGATGTCCTTAGGTTAGTTAGGTTTAAGTAGTTCTTAGTTCTAGGGGATTGATGACCTTACATGTTGAGTCTCCTAGTGCTCAGAGCCATTTGAACCATTCACTGGGTCAACAGCTGGAAGTCCAAACGTTTGAGATTCGGACTGTAGGATGAGTGAAGAAGAACAGTCCAATAAAGTTTTGTGAGTTCCTCTCGGGTGTCCAGGCTTGTGATGGGTCTTAACGTTTTCACGGAGAAGGAGAAGTTCATTTGCATTTTTGTAGCAATGAGCACGCTGAAGCCGTTTCCTCAATTTCCTGAGGTTACCACAATACATCCCAAAGCTGATCATTGCACATCACACAGAATAACCCCCCTCAGTCCCTGAAGACCGTCGCCATGACTTAAGCGGCTGAGGATGCGACTTCTAACTTTTTCTTCCGATGATAGTCAGTGAGGCGCCACTCGATGAATTGCAGTTTTGTTTCCGATTCGAAATTCATCGCCTGTGACGATGTTCGACAAAAAATTGACACGATCAGCCTCGTAAAGTGCAATAAATTTCGCAGAGATGGTCCTTCGTTGCTCTTTATGATCTTTTGTTAGACGGCACGTAACCCAGCGGGCATTCATGCTTGAGTGGTAGACGAATGTGTCAACACTACCAACAGAGACGTCCAGCCATGCAGCGAGGTGTCTGATTGTAATCCGTCTGTCGCCTCGAATGAAAGTGTCCGCACGTTGAAACGTTGCAGGAGTCACAGATGTATGCGACATGCCGGCACTGGGCAAACCGAACTAGTTTGCTCGTCCTTGTTGCGATGACGACAGACGCCTCGCCCAACAACTCACCGTGCTTTTGTTCACTGTCTGGCATCCGTGGACATTCTGCAAGAGCGAATAAATATCAGCGATGCTCTGACTTTTCGCCAAAAGGAACCCTGCCATTTTGTTTTCGCGGAAAACCAGAGGTCTCTGCTTGGAACGCACCTCCTTGTGTATAGCGATATGTATAGAACCGCCACCAATCGGAACATCGTGAAACTGTAGGGGCTGAAGCAGGAGTATTCCACGATGTCCCACAATAAATTCCACATTTTTCAATCGATACTGGCCGAGAAAAAATGTATTGCATTACTTATTGAACGCCCCTCGTATATACAAGAACAGATACAGAACGACACAAAATGTAGTGTATCTCGTACCACCGCCCAATAGGGTGGCAACTGATAGACAGATTCGCCGTTTGCTGCTCAACGAGTCTGGGTATCACCGAGGCTACGTCATAAGAGAGTTTTACAAAAACAACAGAAGTGTGGAAAAAGCTCAGAGGGAATTAGAGATCGATTCCAGGCAGGTTTGATTCCATCAAAACACACGATGAAAATATAAAAATGCGTATTAGCGACTTTTAAAGAACTAAATCCGCTTTGAAAAACAAGCGATCAATTCTAGATACCAGTACATGTCATCCACTGCAATTCGTCCTTCAAGCGTTTGTCTCAACGAAACGCACCATTTCTAGGTAGCAAGAAGCAGGTCATTTATATTTCCAACCTTCACAGCTACAAATACAGGTACTGCAACAAGTGGAATAAAAAAGGAGCTTTTACATATCGTCCTGCCAACAAATGAAGACAAAAAAAAACGACCAGTGAATTTATGAACAGTCTGTGAATGTCTGACAGAACACCTGGTACTCTTTAGATTATGTGAACAAACACACTATTACTACGCAGGCAGCAAAGCGAATACATCTCATCAACGCCCTAAACATCATACAATCGTACCACAGATCGTAACTCTTTTCGAAAATGAAGACGTGACTGTAATTTCACATGGGATTAGTATGTCCAAATTTTATAACTTCCGTTGCACCTTCTTTGAAACCTTCCGTATGCTTCGATTCAATAGCATTTTCTTTCCGTATTCAAAAAGCACAATTTGACGCTTTTCATACAAAAGTGTTTCAAAAATATTATCAAATATCGGGATATTATTGAGTATAGTTTATAGCAAGTTTATTTCTGATGATGAAACAATGAAACCATGAGCAACAAGAAGTTGTACCAAGTAAAAGTTGGTGGGATGGTGCGACAACGCACTCTGTTAGGGTGGATAACCATATCATCTAATTCCCTGGCCTTAAAGGTTACTAGATTTCTCCTCTTGCAGCATGTTGTGGTACAAAAGATGTAACCTCAATGGCAGATTTGATGAATTCATTGTGTATTTACATGCCATCAACGCTGGGCAAAACTGTAATGGTTTAACTTTGGTTAGTCAAGCAATGTTGAATTTTTTCTAGTTCTAATATTCCAAAACTTTGCGTTTTTTCCGCTACTGCTGTATTGGTATCAAACGCCTTTTAAATATCCTCTAATGTCTACTACCATGTGCATATTGTATCTCTTCTTGGAATGATTTCCTTCCATTAATTATTGCATAAAAATCGCTAAAAGACTTCATGGTTCACCTCCAAGAGCTGATAATAAACATGTCTTTATTATAACAGGACTTCAATCCCCAATCTTCATCAGTAAGTAGCAATAAAAGTAGTAAAATACAGAATGTTTCAGAAACAAGTTCATAATTTTTGTGGGAATATAGGTTGGATATAGGATATCATTTTAATCATATGAACATATTTACGACTGTAGGCGATCTCAAAAAGTCATAGGTCCGCGTGGTGGTGCGACAACCGGCGGTGCGTATCCATAAGTTTGGATGTCTAGTGTCATTTGTTTTCATTGGTACCCGCACCCTGACGAGGAATCTCTCTAATAGTTACCTTTGTCCTCATTCGGTGGTGTGTACTCGAAGTGAGTTGTCGTTTATGTACTTCGCTTCCACGTCAACGTAATTCGTAATCAAGTATTGTGCCGGCCGCTGGTGGCCGAGCGGTTCTAGGCGCTCCAGTCTGGAACCGCGCGACCGCTACGGTCGCAGGTTCGAATCCTGCCTCAGGCATGGATGTGTGTGATGTTCTTAGGTTAGTTAGGTTTAAGTAGTTCTAAGTTCTAGGGGACTGATGACCTGAGATGTTAAGTCCCATAGTGCTCAGAGCCATTTGCACCATTTTAATCAAGTATTGTACCAAAGATAAGGGAGTGTGTTATGGAACAATGGTATGCACTTGCAAATGTAAAAAGATTGTTTGCTCTGTGTTATCATGAGTAGGATAAGGAACGTTTCACGTGGAATGAACTCGCGGACATGCAACTGGCCTTTGGTGCAGCAAGAATTATGGAGGGAGCACGGCGCGTGCACGCAGAACGTTATCCAAACAGACGAATACGAAATCAGAGAGCATTTGCCGCTGTTGATCGTCGTCTCCGTAAAAGAGGGACGTCAGAGGGAGATTTTCACGCTCTACATCGACACGGAGTGTACGCCATCCTGGTTTCGAGGAATGCGTGCTACAAATATTCGATAGCAATCCTTCAGATAGCGTACGCTCCGTATCTCATGCTCTAAATGCTAGTGTTAGTAGTGTTTGGAGAACTCTGCGTGATTATCATTTGCGTCCCTACAGGCTGTGTGAGGTACAGGACCTTCTACCCACTGATTTTCCAATTCGGGACGACTTTGCCGTATGGTTTTTGCAGCAGAGAATGGTGAGTCCCGACTTCGCAAACATTGTTCGGAAGACTGATGAATCGACTTTCAGCCGCAAAGGAATGCTCAAGAGTCGCAGCTCCCATGTACGGTTAAGCGAAAATCCTCGAGGTACGACGGTCCACCATTTTCAATTAATATTTGGGCTAAAATTATTCATAACCAAGTACTGGGGCCTTAAATTCTTCCACACAGTCTAACCGGTCGCGTTTATCGCACTTTGCTTGAACACGTACTTCCCGGTCTCCCCGAAGATATGTCGCTTCAAAACAGAAAACGAATGTTCTTCAAGCAGGATGGGACGCTCTTGTATATCAAACACCCGTGAACACTGTGGAAGACCTAGTAGCTCGAATTACTGTTGCTGCAGGGGACGTCCAAGATCAAGACAATGAAACGTTACCCAATGTCCACCATTACGTGCTTCGACAGGTTGAGTTATGCCATCAAGCCAATGGCTCACGCTTCGAGTGTTGACTGCAGTAATGACAATGTACAATGATTCTGTACATATTTCTGAAACACCCGGTATTTTACTACTTTTATTGCTACTTACTGATGAAGATTGGGGATTGAAGACCTGTTATAATAAAGACATATTTATTATCAGCTCTTGGAGGTGAACCATGAAGTCTTTTAGCGCTTTTTAAACAATAATTAATGGAAGAAAATCATTCCAAGAAGAGATATACCGTTGTCTAGCGCACTAACAATGAGTCACACACCTCATGTTCGTATACTTAAAATGATTGCCTATACCCACACTATCATCCCACAAAAATTCTGTCCTTACTTCTGCAACATCCGGTATATTACTAATTGACAGCTGTGACTTACGATGGGTTTTATGCTATTATACGTCACAGTTTTTGCATCACAATGTAAGATGTTAGTAAATGTCTTATGATACCTGATGACGATCCGACAGCTGAAAACGGTTGTCATAAAGAGATATTCACTAGTATTTTTTTAAATACGGTCTGTGGGTACCACCGTGACAAAACATAAAAGTCAATTAGGCTGGACAGCGGAAACCTGCACTGGTCGGAGTCCATCCCCACCAGACACAGGAAAAGAAATGAAGTAATGACAAACAAAATCTGCTTTGTTTATGAAGAACAGTGTCAGAAGCCGACTAGTTTTTCCAACTAATAATCATCAGGCATTTCACTGGGACTTCTGGGTAATGATGGAGATCTCTAACACTAAGATCAGCCTAGAATGTGACTCACTTGTCTATTAAAGCTGGAAAATGAAAGTCAGAAATACACTCTGAGTGGCAGGCTAGAACTTTTCTTCAAGAGTCGGAACAGTCAGCTTCACGAATTTCAGAATGGTTGTAAAATAAAAATGAAAGGTTATACTTCATGAAAGGAACTAAGAAATGACGGAAGACAGAAAAAAATACGAAAAGTTATACTCTTGCCAAACTACGGATTTATCTTGCCTGTCGATATTACAGACTATTTGCAACGTGCCTGTCAACAGCGAAACTGAAGCGAAAGAATCGACTGAATTGAAAGTGAGCAATAGTATATTAGGTTTTTTATGTGGACTCTATAAATTAATCCAGAGTACACAACATGCAACCTATCAATAAAATTTAATTAAGTACAATCACGTAAATTACATTTTCTATCTAACATTTCTTCATATCACTATTTATATGCTGATTTCATCTGTGGAGTCCATTCCCTTCTAAGTAGTTTATCAGTTAACGTTAAACATCTACGGAAACTAAACGACATATACACGGATGTATAAGCTCATCAATCTTCCTAATAGTTTGATGTAGCATCCTACATTTATTTCTCTCTTTCGTCGAACATTTTTTTCGTAAACTCTCACACCCAACTCCCATAAACTACCGAGCTATATTTTAAATGCAACTTTTCTCACTATGTATAATTGGTCTCTTCTGCTGCCGTCTATATTGCTAAATTAGTTGTTCCTACAGATCACAGAACACGGACTTTTACTGTTATGTATTGACATAGACATATTGCTTAACCTGTTCTGTTTAATATCTATTCGTTACATCCACGTACATTGCATATTTTCTATCTATCCCTTTTCAGTTGGCCAGCTCTTCATGTGCCACTCGCATATTCTCTTCCGTGCACTGCATAGTTCGATACACTTCTAGAACATATTTTTATACAGAAAGATATTATGTATCAGTGCCTCCTTTCAGCTATTCTTTGGTTCTGATTATTATACATCAAAATTATGTCACTTTTTGTCATTAACTTTTCCGTATCTAATGTTTTCTGAGTTCCATTTCGTTGTTTTATATCACTTTTCTGAGAGTTTTAGTTGTCCTTTTTTGATGAGGACCGGTAAATACTTCTTGCAGGTTCTTATTAGGTATTTTTTACTTCAACCAGAACGGAAGAGTTGACATGCCAATATTAAAATGAAGATCTGATCGCAAAGTTTCAAAACTCTGTTTCCAGTTGATATTTCTACTACCTCAGCTTTTCCTTTACCTCCAGTACTGATTCTCCGGTATGTAAAATAAACAGGAATGGTGATACACTACCACAACCCCGCCTAACACGAGTTTTATGAAATGTTGGTATTTGATTTTTCTATAAGCGCTCAACATATTTTAGGATGGCTGCTCTGATATCACTTTTTTTCCATTCCATTAGTGTTACTTTTCCGATGGACCAGATATAGAGAAAAATAGGTATCCAACCAATAAATTCTAGACTGCCAGGAAAACAGAACTAGATGTATTTCTTACGTTACAAGGTTTGTGTCATCATATGTCGAATGAGAAACGTGTCAATGCTATTATGAGCACTGAGCACATAGAAAATCTCAGTTTATAGCACTGTGCATGCTCAGGTATGTACGTAGATTACAGCCCGATCTCACTAATGAGACAATGCATCGTACTGAAACCCTCTGCTCCAATTCAACGTAGAATTTTACTTTTACAGAGTAAAAAATTAGATATTTCACAGATACATTCATTGTTTTCGTCACACTAACATTTAACAATTGCGATATTCTCTTAAAGAAGCTCGATTCAGAAAAGGGAGCAATGCGGACAGAAATTTTCTGCTAGACAGAACGTAAATGTGTTGGTAGTGGGTCTGTTATTCGATATCTGAGCAAGTACGAATAAATTAAGTCCTGCCGATAACGCAGCGAAGTTGGTGAAGAAGCAGAACTCCTGCAGGAAGACCGTTTTGTTCGGAATTTATGCGGGTATAAGGAACCCAGTAAGCCAATATCGTGGATGTGAACAAGCCGAGGACCAGAACTTCCATCCTAACGCAGTCCCTCCCACATATTTTTTACTAATGATCAAAGTCTGTCGTGATAGCGACGCTCACAAAAGACTCTCTAAGCGCTGTGCTCTTCCAGGTCACGTTATAGGCCAGAACTCTTGGCAGACGGGAGAGAGGGCGAGGGAGGAAGGGGGACGGCTGTATAGACTATACTCTTCCTCCGTAACGCCGCGAACAAAGCAAGAAATTTATAGCTCCCTTCGTACGGAGCAGCAGTAAATTATACCGCACAGTTTTACAGGCTTAACTTAACCTGACTGTTCATTATGACTGTTAGGACTTTCGTAATGAAAACTGACTATTTCAGAACTAAAATGAGCAACTCATTTTCGGCTTGAGATGTTCCTGCTCACTTCTGCAGTAATCTTCTTTTTTCAAATACTACGATTATGTATTTCCGTGGCATTATTTAAAGGGAATTCATTTATAAGCCGCAAAAGAATATGTGGTATGAATGGTTACCTACTATTTTACTCAAATGGTGGAGTTCAGTCAAACAGCGTCTCCAGAAATTTCGTCATTGTAAGAGCTTTAGTCATTACCGTGGCTCTATTATGGATGGGGCCATAAGGTATGCAGTAAAATGGCGACGTTTGTCGGTCATATCAAAGTAACGTGAAGAACGTCCACAGCAGTGCGAGACCTAATCCAGCAGAACATTCCTACTGCGAAAAGGGCAGTGTGTAGGGACACAAGCTATTCGTGTTTTATATTAATGGTCTAGGACACATACTAATAGTAACCTCAGACTTCTTGCAGATGATGTGGCTATGTTTGTCACCCCCAATATATTCTCCTCGTCTATACCCACAGAGTTCCATGTGAATTTTCCACTGATGGAAAAAAAATGCTGGAAGTCCTCCTCTGTGAGATCCTTGATGACACGTCCCACTTTTTCTATCACTGCTTCAACGAGCAGAAATTTTGTTCCTTTTAATGCAGATTTGACCTTGGGAGATAGATGAGTCACATGGTGCTAGGTCAGGCGAATAAGGTGATTGTCTAACACTATGATGCTGTACTTCGCTAGAAACCTCTTAACTAACAATGCGATATGAGCCGGAGCTTTTTTTTTTTTTTTTTTTTTTTTTGAGGAAAACCCATGACTTCCTTCTCCACATTTCGGGTCTTTTTTTTCTTGTTACCTTATTAGTTGAGCAAGAGCGTCAAGGTAGTAATGTTGATTAATAATCTGACCTTCAGGAACTCATTAAAGATGCACAGTTCCATGGATATCGAAAAAAATATCACCATAGATTTACATCTTGATTTGCTCATTCGGGCTTTTTTCGGTGTCGGTGAAGTTGCGCCGTTCCCTTGCATAGACTGGCATTTCGCTTCTGTATCATAAATGATAAATCAAGATTCGTCACATGTTATCACTCTTTCCAAAAAATTAGGATAATTTTAGTGGCATTAAAAGTGTCATTACAAACATTTTCACGAAGTGCTTTCTTTCTTGTTTTTCGATCGTGAGCATTTTCGGCATCAGTTTCGCGTAAAATTTGCGTTACGCATTCTCTGTCAATACCTACAGTTTCAGCAGTCGATCGAATACTCAACCAACGATCAAAGAGAATCAGATCACCTACTTCCTGCACATTTCCATCCATTTTTGACGTTAAAGAGCGTTGCGGGTGTGAGTCATCCTCATCGTCTTCTTGGCCATCTTGGAAAAGCTTGAACCACTCAAAAACTCGCTTACGTGATAAACAGTCTCCGTCACATATTTCTTTTAGTAAAAAATTGGTTTCAGTTGCAATTTTTTCAAGTTTCACGACAATTCATTGGTCTGTTATTGCACATTATTTTTTCGTCAAAACAAAATAACAACTCTTGCACAAACAAACGCCAAGCCGCACTGATTTGTCTAAAGATATCAAAGATGCCGCATTTGGCTGAGAGGGCTTCACGCTTCACTGCTATTTGTGGTTCATCTTTGGCGCATGCGACTTAATCTGTGACAGTATTATTCCTATTATTTTACAGACACGCCTCATGCAAATGAAGTGCTAGCTGAAGAATATGTACAAATGCCAGATCAGATTATAATTATATTTAAAATAGGTGCAACGATCAGTAACATGATTTAAATATTCAAAAATGTAAAACTGAGACCGTCACAAAACCCCTGGATGGAAAAATATGCGAGGACATGAAATGAAAACATCATGTACGATCAGTAGTAGGTAAAGCTGTTGCAGACTTTGGTTCTTTGACAGGGACTAGGGAAAATTCAGCCACTCTACAACAGACATTGCTTATAAAACATGTTTGCGACACATTCTACAAGATTTACCAAGTGTATACAACCCATGCCATATAAACTAAGAGGGGACATTGAACGGATACAGAGAAGGGCAGCACGAACAATCACAGTTTGAGATGTCCCGAGGTATACCTAAGTATCTTCAGAGGAATTGAGGCATAGTCCCGTTAACAAAGTCACAGGTGATTTCATTATAATGTTTGACAACCTCTTTATCCACGAGAGTTTAAACCACAGTCTTTCTAACTTCATTTCTAGTGGATCTGATTAAAACAGTAGTATCCAGTTCAGTTACAAATTCTGCATTAACATTTTCCACTTATTCACTTATTCAAACTTCCTGTGAAATGTAGAATTTTTAAAGCTTCACTTGTTGAAAACAAGTCATTTATTTGAATTTAAAATCTTGAACTGACAATTGCGTGTTGAAGAGAGCATTTCTCTCTTTCAAAACAAATAAGTCATCTTGAACTTCGGACTTCCCTAAAGGCACCAGGTGGAATATTTACTTGTTCTTATATAGGTGTACCGAGACAGGTGGCAAGGACATAATCTGGAATAAGAATATTTTACTGTTACAAACACATCTGACTTCTCATTAAGCTAGGAAACTGTGACAGCTCTAATTATTATGCAGCGAAAAAAAGCACACTAATGCTACGCACAAATCCAGTTGTTAGGATTCTTGGAAATATCGTTTTTTGTTATATTTTTTTCTTCATCGGTATTCCAATGCACAAATCACACACTGAACGTCCTCAGTAATTTGTTGTATATTTTCTAATCGTCCTCTTCCCCTACAGTTTTTGTGTCCTGTGGTTTCCTCTGGTACCTTTCATGTTATTTCCTGATGCACTATCATCTCACACCTTCTTCTTGTCAATGTCTTCCATATATTTCTTTCCTCCCCGACTCCGCAGAAAACCTCCTCTTTCCCTTATGTTGTTGGTCCAGTTAATTTTCAGTAGCCAGCAGGAACCACAACATCTCAGACGCTTCACACTTCTGTTCTTTTTCTGGTTTCCCATACTCCATGATTCATTACCTTCCAATATTGTACACCAGAAGTACAGCGTCAGAAATTTATCCACCGAGTCTTATCAGCCCTAATTTTAATACAATTTCTGAACCTTTCTTTTAGTTCCTTTAATCTCTCTTGGATATATAGACTGAAAGGTACAGGAAAAGCACTTTATTCCTGCCTTACACTTTTTTTTAATGCAAGCATTTTTCTCTAGGTGTTCCATTCTTATCATCCCCTCATGGTTCTTGTACGAATTTTATACCTCCCCGTTTCTCAGCAGCTTTATCTCTCTATGGAATTAAAGCATGTTGCACTATTTTACGCTATCTAATAGTTTTTGTATACCAAAGGAAAAGTCTTGATTTTTTCCTTAAGTCTTGCCTCCATTATCAACCTCAAAAGTGCGTCTCCGCTGCCTTTATCTTTACAAACGCCAAAGTGAATTCATCTAATAGATTCTCAATTTTCTTATCTGTGCTTTTATATACTATTCTTGACACCAGTTTGATACAAGCCTATTGCGCGATAGTTCTCGTAGTTATCCGCCATTTCTGTCCTCTGGATGGTGTGAGTGATATTCTTCTTAAAGTCCGATGATACAGTATGTCCGTAATCTCACAAATTACAACTACTAACTTGGACTAGCCTTAGCTGCCACTTCCCGCAATTACTTAGTCTCATTGAATGTTAACTAGCTCTTCTGGTTGTTTGATTATAAGTCTCCAAAAACTCTGTCATACTCTGACTGGAAGTGTGTGAAGGTGCCTGCTAAATAAAAATAAAGACAGAGACAAAGTGAAAAAGAGTAAAGTCAATCGTTTTTGCAGTTGCTGTTCTGAACTTGATTCGCATCCAACAAAATTCGACTAGGTGTACCTGCATTCCCCCATTGGCAAGCAATTTGCCATTATCAATCCAGCCGAAGGAGTTACTCTGAATGAAAGATAACCTACGTGCCATTCGTTTTTCAGGTTTCTTCGTGCACTACGACCAAAACTATTGGCGAACGAAAAATATTAATTGGTCCTTCAAGAGTAAAACTGCCCTTAGGTTGCCTACGTTTATAGCATTAGTAGACTTAAAGAGAAAGCTTTTGACAATGTATACTGGAATACTCTCTTTGAAATTCTGAAGGTGGCAGGGGCCAAATACAAGGAGCGAAAGGCTATTTTGAAATTGTACAGAAACCAGACGGCAGTTGAGTCGAGGGGCATGGAAGGGAAGCAGTGATCGGGAAGGGACTGAGCCTTGTAGCCTATCCCCGAATTTATTTAATCCGTACATTGAGCCAGCAGTAAAGAAAATCAAAGAAAAATTTGAAGTAGGAATTAAAGTTCAGGGAGAATAAATAAAACCCTCGAAGTTTGCCTATGACATTGTGATTCTACCAGAGACAGCAAAGAACTTGGAATAAAAGGTGAACGCAATGGTGAGGGTCTTGAAAGTACGATATAAGATGAACAGCAACAGCAAAACAAGGATAATGGAATGTAGATGGATTACTCGGATGATGCTGGCCGGAATTAGGTTAGAAAACGAGACACTTAAAGTTGTACATGAGTCTTGCTGTATGGGCAGCAAAATAACTGATGACGTCCAAAGTAGGTAGGATATAAAATATAGACTGGCAATGGCAAGAAAAGCGTTGTTGAGGAAGAGAAATTTGTTAACATCGACTATGGATTTAAGTGTTAGAAAGTCTTCTCTGAAGTTATTTGCCTGGAGTGTAGCCACGTATGTATGTGACACATGGACAATGAACATTTTGAAGAACATAGTTCTTATTACAGGAAACAGCGATCTATAATTATTGTAAATAAACTGGAAGCATGTCGGATAGTCATAGGAGCTTGCAAAATGCCTACGGTGACCTGGCAGTGAACAAAAGCACGGTGAGTCGTTGGGCGAGGCGTCTGTCATCATCGCAACAATGTCGCGGAAACCTGTCCGGTCTCCAACGTGCCGGCCGCCCGCACACAGCTGTGACTCCTGTAGTGTTGGAACGTGCAGACACTCTCATTTGATGGAATAAATTTTTTGATGTGGTGACAAGTTTCGATCTTATTATAAGATCACCTTCAGACCTACAGTGCACAAGAATCTTTATAAACGTATAAAGGACGAATTCGTGTATTGATAAAACAGTAAATAACGCTGATATACCATAGATGTCTGCCGGAAGCGGTGGCGCATGGCAACCCTCTTGCTTGTGGCTGGTGGTGTACTGCAACGTGAAGGACGCCAGCTGCTAATTAAATACTTGAATCCCCGCCCACCGTCTCCAGCATAACGTCATGGATAGCCAATCACGTAAGTAGGAGAAGAGATCAGTTGATAGGACACATTCTGAGAGATCAAGAAATCGCCAATTTAGTATCGCAAGGACGGGTTGGAGGTAAAAGCGTAGAGGGAGCCAAGAGATGAATACCGTAAGCAGATTCAGAAGGATGTTGGTTGCAGTAGTTATTCGGGGATGAAGAAGCTTGCACAAAATAGAGAAGCATGCACAGCTGCATCAAACCAGTCTTCGGACTGAAGACTACAGCAACAACAACAACAAATTGCCTATATAATTACAATTATGGCAGTGTAAAGTTGACAGTGGTTTGTTCGTGGCGTTCATTAAGGGAAATTACCAGCATCGTCGTTAAGCTCTGCCTGCTGCCGCGGTCGTCTTGTAGTGTCCACAGTTCTGCTTTACGGCCCCTCGGTGGGGATGTCTTACTCGCAGGCTCCCCGGAGCTGCTGGAGGTTTACGGCGCGGCCCCGCCATTAATTGCAGCCTTTGTCTGGCGATGCGGTGCAGGTAGGGGCTGCCGAAGCGCCACTTCATTACGTGGGTGGGGCGGCGGAAGCGCTGGACGTGCTGGCGGCGACCCTGGACAACCGGACAACCCCTGCTGGGCGCTACCGCTCCCTGCCGCGACCAGCAGACAATGCGCACAGCCGGCCACTGCACTATATATTGGACTTCATTTATAAGACGCGTACAGCACTTTCTTCGTGTGTGAATAGTCTCACAGTACTTTGTGAAGCATCCACCGAAAGTATTCACCGTGATCAAATACCAACAACTTCCTCGGTAAAGTAACCATGAACAAGTGAACAATCTTACCAGACAAAATATCAATCAAGACCCGGAGGAGTGGGCACTGCTTTAAGTGAAACTGTTGCAGAACCGGGATTCGAACCCAGGTCTCCCGCTTACTAGGCAGATGCTCTGACCAGTACGCCATCTCAACACAGTGGTCATTGCAACTGCACGGACTATCGTAGCATTTCTCCCGTCAGGCCCAAACTCTCATCCACACTCCACTAACGTAGCGCCCCCTGCCCATTAACGTCACTGCTCGCTGCATTTCGCCGAAACCCGTAAGAGTTCGAGTCTGGTGTGCATTCGCACTGAAGAAATCACTGGTCGTCTCGCCCTAATTTTATTTGATTAAAGCGACGACGGCCAATAATCTCTTCAGTGCGAATGCACACCAGGCTCGAACTCTTACGGGAGTCGACGAAATGCTGCGAGCAGTGAGGTTAACGGGCAAGGGGCGCTACATTAGTAATGTGTTGATAAGATGAGAATTTGGGTCCCACGGGAGGCGTGCTAGGGTAGCCCATTCAGTTACAATGACCGTTGTGTCTGGCTGGCTCAGTGGTCAGATGATCTGCCTAATAACCAGGGAACCCGGGTACGAATCTCGGCCAACACAGATTTTCAACTTTCCCCTTCATTTCAGCCAATGCCCGCTCGCAGCCAGTGTCTGGAAGTTCTTTGTGTCTTAAATCATAATGGCTGCTGGTTCAAAAATTATATATGCTCTTTTGGATTCCACTTCTGAAAGTACACTGCCCACTCTGGGCCACTGTTGATGTGGAACTGATGCTAAGGTGGCATGTGGCCCTCTACCGTCACTTATAGCACGGCTGTGAGGTGGTGTGTGTGTGTGTGTGTGTGTGTGTTTGGAAGACGGTTGTATTTTATTTATTTATTTTTTCATTGGGCACAAAAGATCATACAGCCAACAGTAATTACAAAAGTACCGCATTAACACAACTGCAATTTCCGCAGTGGAGAAATGAAAGGCGTTCGATTCAGAAAAATGAGCTCTCAATGTAAAATAAATACGCGAAAATGCGAACACCAAACAGCCAACAGCAGTTACTACAGTGCCAAGTTAACATTAGTGCAACTTTCACAATAGAAGAATGATAAGAGTGTGAAGTACAAACATAAAAGTTCGTTATATAAATTAATAAACACAATTTTCGACCCAAGGTTTGAACCGGGCCAGTTCCAGAGGAGAATGACATCCGCAGCAACCTATAATTAAAAGCTGCACAATGGAGTCGTTTACAAAGATAAGTTCTTAATGCTAAATGAAAACACAAACAGATGTCCCAGTTTTCGAAACGGGCTGCGTCCATGGGAGGACAAGATCCACACAATTGATAGGTCAAAGCTGCATACCGACGTCTTTCAAACAGTTCGCGAGAAAATAATAGCTATGTACATTGAAACGGTGAAGTAAAGTGCACTTGTAGGGAGGGAATAGCCGCTCGCAGTCAATTTTTTGTACAAGACCGCCGGTGTGGTCGTTTACTTGGTACACGCCAATATGGCATGGTTCAGACCCTCCATCGACGTTGTGTCCTGAGCACAGTGTCCAGAAGCGATGATTTTCAACCAGTATAGGGCCGGTGGGGGGGGGGGGGGGGGGTAGAGGGTAACACTCTTGTCCCAGCCTCATGTTGTTGAAAGAGGACACATGGTGCCACTAAGCTCCACCGAAATGAACTATGACCGAGACGTTCGGCTGTGTGGCCGCGAGGCGGTTACTTTGGTTTATCAGTGCGGACTGTCCAACATATGTACAAGGAATGGTGTATCAGTTGCAACCATATAACACGATGTACGAACATTGGTCGTAAAAAGGATCCCATCGACAGGGATCAGAGGTTACTTTCACTACTTGTCACTCAGTACTAATGCAGTGTCTTGCTGTCGAGTATTTCGCAAAAAGATATTTCTCACAGAGGCACATACGAGAATGGTTTGATACGTCTAGTAAATTTCCATGAGACAATGAAACATTTATGTTGCACCTTCCTGGTTGCTAAGCTTGATTATTCCAAGGATCGTATAAAGAATTTCAACTAGGAACAGCGCACAGTTGATTGTTGACAACGGTCTGAATTGGTAAGTGAGTAGGCTGTGATTGAAAATGGAGAAAACAGAGTTTCATATTATTATTAAAAATTTTCATTTGAAGGATTGGACTCCCCACAAATCAAAGCAGAACTGGTTGAGGTTCACACAGACTCTGTACTAACACTGAAGTCCATTTACTTTTTGATTAATGAATTTAAACGTGGTCGGATAAGCACTGAAGGTAAAGTGATCTCCGGCTGGCAGTCCAGGTGAGGCCATCACAAAAGAAACCACTGACAAAATCCATGCTGCAAGACAGACGAATAAAAATTCGTGTGATTTTTGAGATTTTTGGTTTCTCAACTGAGCGAGTGCGTAGTATCCTGTACGGAGAATTGGCTACGAAGAACTTGCGTGCGACCAGAAGCGCATCCGGCAAAACATTTCAGCACAATATCTGCCGATGTTTAATCACAATCAGCAAGATTTTTTGCGCCGGTTTGTGACTTTTGATGAAATCTGATGCATTATTACACACCAGACTTATAAAGGCACTGAGAAAAATGGACGGATGTGCATCGAAGAAGGCAAAGACCATTTTGTCAGTTGGTAATGTGATGACCACGTTTTTTTTCCTTTTTTTGGTGGGGGGCAGATTCATAACTGGACCATATTATGCTTCATTGTGGCAACAGTTCGCGAGAAAATAATACCTATGTACATTGAAACGGGTTGCCTGAAAAAAGATCAAGCTTGGCTTGCAAAAAGTATCTTTCACCAGGATAAAGTACATCCCACACACCAGCGATAACAATGGCGAAAGTGCATGAACTGGGCTTTGAATTGATTCCTCATCCTCTACATTTACCGGGCAGCCGTAAGTGACTTCTTGCTGTTCCCAAACTCGAAACTTTAACTTGCTGGGAAGAAACTTTCATCAAATGTGAAAGTGATAGTTTCAGTTAACGAGTATTTAGCAGAGTTTGACAGAACCTGCTTTTACGATGGGACGGAAAAGATGGAACATCTCTGGAGTAAATGCATATCCCTCAAAGGAGACTGTGTCGAAAAGTGAGGTGAGTTGTTTACGAAACAAACATTTTTTCTTGCTTTTTTATCAGGTTTGTCAAACCACTCTAGTACAATGGTCCAAACAACAGAAACCGGACAATAGCGACTGGAGGAATGTAGTGTTGTTCAACAAGTCGCTATGTTCCCTCTTTTCATATGATGCAAGATACACCAACCCAATAAGGCATTTAAGCCGCAGTGTATGGAAGGTGCAGTTCACGCTGGACGCTGTACTTTGATCCTTTGGGGATGTTTTCGTTCCGCGACTTGGGACCACTCATTCAGTTTACAGGTAACATTGACCAGGATGTTTATTCCAACATCTCGCTAACCAAGTGCTGCCCTTTCTTCTAAAGCTTCATGATGTCTTCAGATACGAGGGGCGTTCAATAGGTAATGCAACATTTTCCTTTTCTCCGCCAATTTTGGTTGAAAAAATTCGAAATTTGTTGTGGGTCATTATGGAATATTTATGCTTCAGTCCCTATATTTTCATGAAGTTTCGATAGGCATCGGCGCTACACACAGCCATCAAAATGGCATCAGTAACGGTGGTGCGTTCCAAGCAGAAAGCTGTATTGAGCTTGTTTTGGCGAAAAAACAGAGCATGTCGGATAGTCATAGGAGCTTGCAGATTGCCTACGGTGACCTGGCAGTGAACAAAAGCACGGTGAGTCGTTGGGCGAGGCGTCTGTCATCACCGCAACAATGTCGCGGAAACCTGTCCGGTCTCCAACGTGCCGGCCGCCCGCACACAGCTGTGACTCCTGTAGTGTTGGAACGTGCAGACACTCTCATTTGAGGGAATCTCCTTCTCCACGAGAAAACAAGGCCTCACACAGATCTGAGCACCCGAGAAGATCTCACAAAACTTCACTGCACTGTTCCTCCTCATCCACCTTACAGCCCGGACCTCGCAATTTCCGTTTTGCATCTGTTTGGCTCAATGAATGATGTATTATGTGGGAAGCAGTGCGTGGATGATGTGGTGGTTATTGATGCAGCAAGACATTGGCTCCTACGTCGACCAGTAGAGTGGTACCACGTGAACATACAGGCCCTCCCAGTAATGTGCCGCAAGACCGTCGCATTGGACAGAGATTATGTTAAAAAGTAGGGTCTTGTAACCAAAAGAGTAGGGAGCAATATGGTGTTTTGGAATCCTGAATAAAACCGACTTTCTTTCAGGAAAAAATGTACTGCATTCCTTATTGAAGTCACTCGTACGACAATTACCGTGTTCACACGCTTGGACACATACATTCCTGGTCTGACACTCAGGCTACCTACCGTACTTTGAAAGCCCAGCTAAAAAACCGAATCTTAATCCCTTAAAAAAACACATCTCTCAGTATTTTGAACGGTGGTTGAAACGTAGTATTCAACGTCACCTAGTTTGGCAGCATTACAGGACCATGAAAGGTTTCAGCTGGCGATGGCGTATCTGAAGAAACTTACTGACTGTCTTCCTCACTGAATTGAGGATACTGTGAAGGTCGGAGGCAGTGCTCCTCGCCGTCATCTCTCCCGGGCGTGACAATTTTTTGTCCACTGTGGCTACACGGCACAAAGAATTGATTATGTCCAAATTCCAGTTCAGTTTCGTGTGTAACAAGTAACAAGAGTTGGTAATCGCTCTCCAATACTATCTTCACCATTATATCAACTACTGTTAATTATTTTGTTAATGGGTTGTAAATAAGTTTCTTATTGTTTTCTGTTTAGAATTGATCAGTACTTCAGAAATTGACCTTGTACGAGTAGGACTCGCGCCCTGAAGGTTCCGTGCAAACAAAGTTACGTACGTGGAAAAGTTTCCCGTTCCAGAAGTCGAGAATCTCTACGATTTTTTCCCATTATCGCCACTGATACTGTCAAGATATCAGTCTCGAGAATGTTTAGTTTTCAGTTCGAATACGGACAAAGGAAATATTTTTTCTTCTGATATAACTAAAAAATAATAATTTTTTAAAAAAAATTTATTTTACTTGTACTTGCATTGTGAAACCTTGCTTCTTGTCAAATTTCATGATTCTAGATTAACGGGAAGTACCCTATAGTTTTCGATGAGTGAGTTTGCAAGTGTCAAATTATGTGAGATAAATGACCGTATATTTTGACTGCATTGACTTAGAAGTTTATATTTATTACAACACCAAGGGACGACAGACCTTGTTGTTGTTGTGGTCTTCAGTCCTGAGACTGGTTTGATGCAGCTCTCCATGCTACTCTATCCTGTGCAAGCTTCTTCATCTCCCAGTACCTACTACAGCCTACATCCTTCTGAATCTCCTTAGTGTATTCATCTCTTGGTCTCCCTCTACAATTTTTACCCACCACGCTGCCCTCCATTACTAAATTGGTGATCCCTTGACGCCTCAGAACATGTCCTACCAACCGATCCCTTCTTCTAGTCAAGTTGTGCCACAAACTCCTCTTCTCCCCAATTCTATTCAATACCTCCTCATTAGTTATGTGATCTACCCGTCTAATCTTCAGCATTCTTCTGTAGCACCACATTTCGAAAGCTTCTATTCTCTTCTTTTCCAAACTATTTATCGTCCATGTTTCACTTCCATACATGCCTACACTCCATACAAATACTTTCAGAAACGAGTTCCTGACACTTAAATCTATACTCGGTGTTAACAAATTTCTCTTCTTCAGAAACGCTTTCCTTGCCATTGCCAGTCTACATTTTATATCCCCCATACTTCGACCATCATCAGTTATTTTGCTCCCCAAATAGCAAAACTCCTTTACTACTTTAAGTGTCTCATGTGATATAAATTGATCCTGTAAAGATTCTCTTTTTACCGATCGAGGTACGAAGCCCTAAAACTTATAATAACAAGTCGAAATTGTATCTACTGCTTAAGATTTTGATACATTACATCCATAAGGAGTTAATAATGTTAAACAAATATGTGTTTCCCTTTTAACTATTTAGTTTAGTTTAACCAATTAAATTTATAATTAGGTTTACGCACGAATATACATACCAACTGTGTTGGTGCACTGGTACTTCCGTAACATTAGAAGACTGTGGATCTTTACAATTAAATGTCCAAGGGTGACAATATCACAACATTGTGTCATAGCATACATACCATACGATATGCTCAGTGTACTGTCGTAGAAGTAATCATGCTGAAGGAAAGAACTGAAACGTATTTTTTAGTCTGAATTAATTTTAACATAGACTGTAACACTTTTTTTTAGTTTTTACAAACAGATCTGAAGATGTTTTTGCTAAAAGCAGACAAACTGGTGATCAATAAAAATTTGTATTGTGATCCTAACAGTGTATACACAGAACGATACTCCATGACACAATATCTTTATTGGCCGACTCAGTAACAGGCACTCCCATTGGTTCCGCTTCTCCTACAACACTAGCAGTTCACTGTTTGGCGATGTCTCGTGGCTCGAGCTATCGTTCCGTTATTTACCACTCTAATGTTCAGGAAACTTCATGGGATAGTTTAGGACAGGCTGGAAAACCCTTCAAATATTATTCTTCGAGCACAGACTATCACACGATGGTCAGCTCAAGTAATCCCACCGCAAACGCCAACAGATAAATACAAAAAAGGACACGCCGACAATTGTACTTCGCAGGATAAATCCATCTTAACGTCTTCCTGTCACAAACGGGAGAAATCAGGTCCCAGCGAAGGTGCCCAACCGCCAGACTTAATGCATGTCCAAGTTACTCCATGAAAGCCCATGCCCACAGGTTCGGAAATGAAATGTTACAGTACATATTTTATCTCAGTAGTCCTTTAACGAAACACTACCGAGGTGAAAAATGAACTGTACCCGAGAGGGAATTTTATGGGTGTGATTGCTATCCGTATCCACAGTATAATGAATGGTGTACACACTCCTTACCGAAGCCGTCTGGTGAACTGGGTCATAACGTCGAGTAACATCGTCTACAACAAGTTAATCTATATGCAAATGCCGACACAATGGCTGCGAGATGGAGTGTTGACATTAGATTACGCCGTTCGACAGTCTTTGCACATCGCTTGGCAGCTAATAGAGGACAGGCCGGCAGAATCAGTGAGTCTCTGCGTCACGCAGTGGATTGTAGGACGACCTGGGACGGACTTTTCCAGACAACGTTAGTGCCACCGTTACATGCGACACAAAGGAAATTTTAGACTCTCGAACACAGGAATAGTTGGTAGTGACTGGTTAGTGACAGGAGGAAGTGTCGCTGTTTCCGACGTCGTCGTACAGGCAATATTTTTAGGGCTTCGTTCCTCATCTGTAAGAAAGGAACCTTTATAGGTGCACTTAATTGTCTGTTTGTTCAAAATCCTGTCTGTTTGTTCAAACTCCTGTTTCTCAGGAACGGGTTGACGTATCAAGTTGAAGTTTATATCACATATTAAGGTCTGCGGTTCTTTGGAGACGTAAAAAAGTGAAACTTATGAGACAGTGCAGTCAAAAGATACGACCATTTAAGTCACATATTTTGATACAAATTCAGACATCAAAACCCATATGGTACTTCAAGTTGACACAGAATCAAGAAATTTAGCTAGAAGGAAGGCTTCACAATACAAGCAAAGGAAAAAACCCGAACATTGTTAATCTGTAATTATATCAAACAAAAAAAATTGTCATTTATCAGACTGTCTGTTTGTCAGTCTATCTGTTAAGATCCGTTTTTCTCAGGGACGAGTAGACGTATAAAGTTGAAATTTATGTCACATACTATTGTACCTTGACATTACAATAAACGTTAGCTTCTCAGTTAATGCAGTCACAAGATACGGTTATTTATGTCACGTATTTTGATACTCGCAAAGTCACCCATTAGAACGTATGGGGTACCTCCCCTTGACGTAGTATCATTTAATTTAGCAAAAAGAAAGGTTTCACACTAAAAGTATTTTTTTTAGGTGAAACTAAAGACTCAAGGTATCATCAACGTCGACATTATTATAGGTGAATCAGTAGCTCGAACTGAACAGAAATAGGGAAAACGATGGGCCATGGTATTGTGTTCTAAGAAAATATCGTGACATTTCCTGAAATCATTGTAGGAAATCGTATTAACCTTTAACTGTGAAGACTACGCAGAGGATGTGAGTCTCTTCCTCTCCCTCCAAACACGAATCGTGTACGATTGTAGCTGGTCGCGCGAGTAAGTACTCTAATGAAACGAAGGTAACATGTGGAAAAATAAATGTGGATGCATCCAAAGTACGCAAAAGTGAGATTGTGTTTCTTTGCAACTCACTACCAGAGTTTCAACTTAGATCAATTTACTTTTTGCCTATTTACAGAAAACTCCATGAAATCTAATAATAAACTTCTATCCCAGACTCCGTTTGACTATGACTCGGAAGACATGTTGCTTTGCTGAGGTCCATGAGTTTCATAATATTTTCGTAAAACAAGTAACCTGCTTTGATAAAGTAACGCATCAATCACTACCTTGCAATACGGGTCGGAGTTAAACCAGCAATCAATTTGCAGAAGTTATTGATAATAATGCCCAGTTGTAAATCGTAAAATCGAACAGACAACCTGCCCTGTCGCCCAATGAATCTATGACGTTATCCACATCTTCAACGTACAGGTGAGTGACGCATTCGGTTAAGTTAGATAGTGCGAAATGCCAAACTCAATGCCGTCGTTATCACATATTGAAAAGTCTGAAACCAACAGTTTTCTGGAAAAATTGTCCCCCGCGTGGACGCTCTCGGTTGTGCTAGTGACTTCGGCTACGTCGCCAGATCCAGTTTACCTTAACCGTAAATTTTTCCTCATTTCTTCACCATTCCCATTATCATCATCATCAATCATCATCTTGTGTCCTATGGGGATCTTCACATGTAGCTTTCCATGTTTTAAGTAGTCTTAAGTCCCATAGTGCTTAGAGCCATTTGAACCATTTGAACTAACTTGTTCTATACCTTCCTGTCGTGACTTTATAGTTGTTCTTATTCTTTTGCACTTATCACCATACACTTTGTCTTTCTCTTATTCGTTCTCATTAATATTCCAATTACATTTCTTTCGCTCTCTGGTAATAACACCATATCATCCGTATATCGAGTACATTCATCGTCCTACTACCAACCTGTTCTCCTCTTTTTCGTTTCTAACATTTATTAATAATATTCTCCAAATATAAACTAAACAATATTGGGGAGAGACAGCAGCCTTGCCTCACCCCTTCTAATGTGCCTTCCTCTGTAAGCTTATTCCCAATCTATTGTAGGCCAACCTCATACAGACACTCTCCACATCCTTGCCACCTTCCCATTACTTCCTTTGGAAAATGAATCATTGTACCATCATTTCTTTCTATTCCCATACTTGTCTTGCTTTTCCTTGCTTCAAAGACTAGGTCAGCAGCTAATCTATACATTATTTCATATTTTCTTTGCCGGCTGGAGTGGCTGAGCGGTTCTAGGCGCTACAGTCTGGAACCGCGCGATCGCTACGGTCGCAGGTTCCAATCCTGCCTCGGGCATGGATGTGTGTGATGTCCTTACGTTAGTTAGGTTTAAGTAGTTCTAAGTTCTAGGGGACTGATGACCTCAGAAGTTAAGTCCCATAGTGCTCAGAACCATATTTTCTTTTTTCCCTAGTTTCTCTGTATCTCTCTTTCGTCCATGTTTTCCCTACCTCTTCTGTTTCTCTCCTTAATTTACTTTTCAGCGTTCTGTACATTCTCCCTCCTTCCTTAGTTCATATTATCTTCCACTTCCTTGATACTTCCGTCTTACCCAGCACTGCTTTCTTTTGTTACCCATTCAATCTTTGTGCTTTCGAATTTCTTCACTGCTACAAGTTCTTATGGAGATTCCCTAAGGTTTTGCCTCATCCTCTTCCATTTCTTGTTTGCACCTTCTTCATTGGATCTTCTTTCCCATTCTGACATTAACTCGTTTTCCAACTCAGCATCCTTACCTTCTCCCTTTAGTCTTTCTAGGTCAAATTTCTCTCCTGGCTTTTTTCGTATCACTTTCTTTAGCTTTATTTTCAAGTCTGCCACAAACAAGTTGCGGTCGAATCTATGTCTGCTCCACGGTATGCTCTGTCATTCTTTACGTAGTTTTTGTACCTTTTCTAAATTATTATACACGTTTGTTTGTACCTACTCTGAATTATGATGTACCATTACCATGGTACGCAAATGCCTAAGTACAATATTTATTTGTTTTGACCTTTCATTTGAAAAACAAATGATTTTACAAAGATATTATACGAGGGATATCCAGAAAGAAACAAACGTTTTGAAATAAAAAGTTAACAATACGAAAAAACAAAATTTTATTACATACATTTGAAAGTTGTATTCTTAAGCTATTTTTCTACATAATCGCCATTCAAATTGAGGCACTTACCATACCGTGGCACAAGTTCTTCAATATCGTCTCTATAACAACTGCCGCCTCCGATTGCAACCACTGATTTATACAGGCATGCAGTTCGGTGTCAGTATCAAAGCGTTGTGTAGCGAGCCATGTCTTCTTCATTGCTGGGAAGAGGTGGTAGTCGCTTAGTGCCAAATCCTCATCCAAAATCCCGTTTGAGCTCTCGGGTACGATTGGACTGTGTGGACGTGCATTGTGGTGACAAACCATAACCTTTGCGTGAAGTTTTCCCCGACGCTTGTTTTGTATAACCTGACTTTGTCAGTGTTTCGCAATATCTTTCTGAGTTAATTGTTGTGCAACGTTCAAGGAAATCAACGAGAATCACATTTTCATAAACTTCGTCCGTTTCTTGGGAGAATTTGTGTGTTCTCGTTGCATCTATTGCCGTTTTGTTTCACAACTGACATGCTTCACCCTAGTTTCTTCCCCAGTTACCATTTTTCTCGTACTCTTCCAGGAAGGTCAGTGCTGCAGCCAATCTCCGCTTTTTGTGGTGTTCCGTTAAGATTTTGGGAACTCACCTAGCACAAAATTTGTGATAACCAAGCTTCTGCGCCATGATTTCATGCACCAAACTTCGTGAAATTTGGGGAAAATGTTGCGAATCGCCGGTCGGGGTGGCCGAGCGGTTCTAGGCGCTACAGTCTGGAACCGCGCGACCACTACGGTCGCAGGTCCGAATCCTGCCTCTGGCATGGATGTGTGTGATGTCCTTAGGTTAGTTAGGTTTAAGTAGTTCTAAGTTATAGGGGACTGATGACCTCATAAGTTAAGTCCCATAGTGCTCAAAACCATTTGAACCATTTTTTGTTGCGAATCGCGCCTATTCAGTCACTCGTTGACCACGATGGCACCGAAACAGAGGACGACCGAAGAAAGGCAGAAATACTGAATTCAGTGTTCCGAAACTGTTTCACTGCGGAAAATCGTAACACGGTCCCTGACTTCAGCCGTCGCACGGACGCCAAAATGGAAAATATTGAAATAAACGATATCGGAATTGAAAAACAACTGCTATCACTTAGTAGCGGAAAAGCATCCGGACCAGACGAGATACCCGTAAGATTCTACAGTGATTATGCTAAAGAACTTGCCCCCTTTCTATCAGCAATTTATCGTAGATCTCTGGAAGAACGTAAAGTACCTAGCGACTGGAAGAAAGCGCAGGTCGTTCCCATTTTCAAGAAGGGTCATAAATCAGATGCGAATAATTATAGGCCTATTTCGCTTACGTCAATCTGTTGTAGAATAATGGAACATGTTTTATGTTCTCGTATTATGACGTTCTTAGATAATACAAATCTCCTTCATCATAACCAACATGGATTCCGCAAACAGAGATCATGTGAAACTCAGCTCGCCCTATTTGTCCAAGAAATTCACAGTGCCGTAGACACTGGCGAGCAGATTGATGCCGTATTCCTGGACTTCAGGAAGGCATTTGATACGGTTCCGCACTTACGTTTAGTGAAAAAAATACGAGCTTACGGAATATCGGACCAGGTTTGTGATTGGATTCAGGATTTCCTAGAAGAAAGAACACAACATGTCATTCTTAACGGTTCAAAATCTGCAGATGTAGAGGTAATTTCGGGAGTACCGCAAGGAAGCGTGATAGGACCTTTATTGTTTACAATATACATAAATGACTTAGTTGACAACATCGGTAGCTCCGTGAGGCTATTTGCAGATGACACGGTTGTCTACAAGAAAGTAGCAACATCAGAAGACTCGTACGTACTCCAGGAAGACCTGCAGAGGATTAATGAATGGTGCGACAGCTGGCAGCTTTCCCTAAACGTAGATAAATGTAATATAATGCGCATACATAGGGGCAGAAATCCATTCCAGTACGATTATGCCATAGGTGGTAAATCATTGGAAGCGGTAACGACCGTAAAATACTTAGGAGTTACTATCCGGAGCGATCTGAAGTGGAATGATCACATAAAACAAATAGTGGGAAAAGCAGGCGCCAGGTTGAGATTCATAGGAAGAATTCTAAGAAAATGTGACTCATCGACGAAAGAAGTAGCTTACAAAACGCTTGTTCGTCCGATTCTTGAGTATTGCTCATCAGTATGGGACCCTTACCAGGTTGGATTAATAGAAGAGATAGACATGATCCAGCGAAAAGCAGCGCGATTCGTCATGGGGACATTTAGTCAGCGCGAGAGCGTTACGGAGATGCTGAACAAGCTCCAGTGGCGGACACTTCAAGAAAGGCGTTACGCAATACGGAGAGGTTTATTATCGAAATTACGAGAGAGCACATTCCGGGAAGAGATGGGCAACATATTACTACCGCCCACATATATCTCGCGTAATGATCACAACGAAAAGATCCGAGAAATTAGAGCAAATACGGAGACTTACAAGCAGTCGTTCTTCCCACGCACAATTCGTGAATGGAACAGGGAAGGGGGGATCAGATAGTGGTACAATAAGTACCCTCCGCCACACACCGTAAGGTGGCTCGCGGAGTATAGATGTAGATGTAGATGTACGTTCTTTGACTGGGTTTTTGTCGGAATAAAGCTGCAAACCAATTGAAATTTATAGTGTCTTTTGCCATGTGTACAGGAAAGGAGTAATGACTGAAAGCCGAGTGGGGCAATGGTGTATTGATTTTAAAAATAGCCGTATCAATGTTCACGATGGGGACCGCAGTGGGAGGCCTAGCCTTGTTGACTGACGAAGTGGCGGTGAAAATCAACGACAAAATTCTTGAAAATCGTCGTTTCATGACTACTTTCACTCATTATTCCTTTTCCATGCATATCATAAACGTTGCGATAAATTTCATATGGTTTGCAGTTTTTTGCTAGAAAAGAACCTGACCACTGAACGCCCCTCACAAGTGGCGGGCTTGTCTATTGCAGCGCATATTTAAACACGTGACAGAAAGCAAGGTAAAGGAGAGACAGACCATACGCTACCACTGCTGGATGCGTACTGACTGTACAAACGCTATGGCACCAAGATGGCTGTTTTAGCCCTCCCCTCTACAGCGACGATAGACAAAAAAGTCTGTTAATTTTTTCATGGCGTTCGTATTTGTGTATCCGTGCCTAAAGATGCAACGATATTCGCCTAAGATGTATAAAAGGGCTACTGATAGAATTATATAGTGTAAATGAATTATAGCCATGATATGCATTCTTATGTCTCGCAGTAATTTATGGTGGAGCAACAGGTCGCCGGATCAGTGGAGAAGTCGTTCAAATCAAGCGTTGCTTTCCGTGAACAAAGAGCCTCTCCGTCATTTCCACGCTGAGAGAAAACCCGCTCCCCTGTTGATAATTATTCTGCTGTAGGTTTCAGAGAACCGGCCTCGCGAGAAAACACTGAATCGGTGTTTCGGAGAGAGCGCGCCGTACCTGTATGGAGGGTCCACGCATGTTGGAGATTAACAGCCCCGGTGCCCCCCCCCCCCTCCCCCCCGTGAACTTGGGCAACAAATCAGCGGCAGAGTGGGCCGCCATTACCTGTAAATCGCCTCGGCATGAATTACGGCGGAAACAACGCGAGAGCGCAACGGCGCCCCAGCGGGGATTACGGCCGAAAGCAAACCCAGCCGGCGCAGGTGAGCGCCGACCGGCTTCCAAGTCAGGCGTACCGGCATTAGCGCAAGCATTACGCAGAGAGTCAACAGCACACGCACTAGATTAAAGGCCGCTCGATCAGCCGTAGCGATAACATCGCATTCGGGTGAGGTACGCTGGCTGTCCTATTGCCTGTGTTGGGCCCTAGATTTCATGGTGCTTTACGTCAATGCGACACGGTATCCAGTTCTTGGTACTATTCTCACACACACGCACATACATTTGCTATTTTTACACGAGATTGCCCCAAAAAATAAATTAAAAATATGAGATCGCGTGTTTACGTGGCCGTTCGCTAAAATTTTTGGAACTACTGAAAGCAAGGGGAAACTACAGTCGTAATTTTTCCCGAGGACATGCAGCTCTACTGTATGATTAAATGATGATGGCGTCCTCTTGGGTAAAATATTCCGGAGGTAAAATAGTCCCCCATTCGGATCTCCGGGCGGGGACTACTCAAGAGGACGTCGTTATCAGGAGAAAGAAAACTGGCGTTCTACGGATCGGAGCGTGGAATGTCAGATCACTTAATCGGGCAGGTAGATTAGAAAATTTAAAAAGGGAAATGGATAGGTTAAAGTTAGATATAGTGGGAATTAGTGAAGTTCGGTGGCAGGAGGAACAAGACTTTTGGTCAGGTGATTACAGGGTTATAAATACAAAATCAAATAGGGGTAATGCAGGAGTAGGTTTAATAATGAATAAAAGAATAGGAGTGCGGGTTAGCTACTACAAACAGCATAGTGAACGCATTATTGTGGCCAAGATAGACACAAAGCCCATGCCTACTACAGTAGTACAAGTTTATATGCCAACTAGCTCTGCAGATGATGAAGAAATAGATGAAATGTATAACGAGATAAAAGAAATTATTCAGGTAGTGAAGGGAGACGAAAATTTAATAGTCATGGGTGACTGGAATTCGTCAGTAGGAAAAGGGAGAGAAGGAAACATAGTAGGTGAATATGGATTGGGGGGAAGGAATGAAAGAGGAAGCCGCCTTGTAGAATTTTGCACAGAGCATAACTTAATCATAGCTAACACTTGGTTCAAGAATCATGAAAGGAGGCTGTATACATGGAAGAAGCCTGGAGATACTGACAGGTTTCAGATAGATTATATAATGGTAAGACAGAGATTTAGGAACCAGGTTTTAAATTGTAAGACATTTCCAGGGGCAGATGTGGATTCTGACCACAATCTATTGGTTATGAACTGCAGATTGAAACTGAAGAAACTGCAAAAAGGTGGGAATTTAAGGAGATGGGATCTGGATAAACTGAAAGAACCAGAGGTTGTACAGAGTTTCAGGGAGAGCATAAGGGAACAATTGACAGGAATGGGGGAAAGAAATACAGTAGAAGAAGAATGGGTAGCTTTGAGAGATGAAATAGTGAAGGCAGCAGAGGATCAAATAGGTAAAAAGACGAGGGCTAATAGAAATCCTTGGGTAACAGAAGAAATATTGAATTTAATTGATGAAAGGAGAAAATATAAAAATGCAGTAAATGAAGCAGGCAAAAAGGAATACAAACGTCTCAAAAATGAAATCGACAGGAAGTGCAAAATGGCTAAGCAGGGATGGCTAGAGGACAAATGTAAGGATGTAGAGGCTTGTCTCACTAGGGGTAAGATAGATACTGCCTACAGGAAAATTAAAGAGACCTTTGGAGAGAAGAGAACCACTTGTATGAATATCAAGAGCTCAGATGGAAACCCAGTTCTAAGCAAAGAAGGGAAGGCAGAAAGGTGGAAGGAGTATATAGAGGGTTTATACAAGGGAGATGTACTTGAGGAAAATATTATGGAAATGGAAGAGGATGTAGATGAAGATGAAATGGGAGATAAGATACTGCGTGAAGAGTTTGACAGAGCACTGAAAGACCTGAGTCGAAACAAGGCCCCGGGAGTAGACAACATTCCATTAGAACTACTGATGGCCTCGGGAGAGCCAGTCCTGACAAAACTCTACCATCTGGTGAGCAAGATGTATGAGACAGGCGAAATACCCACAGACTTCAAGAAGAATATAATAATTCCAATCCCAAAGAAAGCAGGTGTTGACAGATGTGAAAATTACCGAACTATCAGTTTAATAAGTCACAGCTGCAAAATACTAACGCGAATTCTTTACAGACGAATGGAAAAACTGGTAGAAGCCGACCTCGGGAAAGATCAGTTTGGATTCCGCAGAAATGTTGGAACACGTGAGGCAATACTGTCCCTACGACTTATCTTAGAAAATAGATTAAGGAAAGGCAAACCTACGTTTCTAGCATTTGTAGACTTAGAGAAAGCTTTTGACATTGTTGACTGGAATACTCTCTTTCAAATTCTGAAGGTGGCAGGGGTAAAATACAGGGAGCGAAAGGCTATTTACAATTTGTACAGAAACCAGATGGCAGTTATAAGAGTCGAGGGGCATGAAAGGGAAGCAGTGGTTGGGAAGGGAGTGAGACAGGGTTGTAGCCTCTCCCCGATGTTATTCAATCTGTATATTGAGCAAGCAGTAAAGGAAACAAAAGAAAAATTCGGAGTAGGTATTAAAATTCATGGAGAAGAAGTAAAAACTTTGAGGTTCGCCGATGACATTGTAATTCTGTCAGAGACAGCAAAGGACTTGGAAGAGCAGCTGAACGGAATGGACAGTGTCATGAAAGGAGGATATAAGATGAACATCAACAAAAGCAAAACGAGGATAATGGAATGTAGTCAAATTAAGTCGGGTGATGCTGAGGGAATTAGATTAGGAAATGAGACACTTAAAGTAGTAAAGGAGTTTTGCTATTTAGGGAGTAAAATAACCGATGATGGTAGAAGTAGAGAGGATATAAAATGTAGACTGGCAATGGCAAGGAAAGCGTTTCTCAAGAAGAGAAATTTGTTAACATCGAATATAGATTTAAGTGTCAGGAAGTCGTTTCTGAAAGTATTTGTATGGAGTGTAGCCATGTATGGAAGTGAAACATGGACGATAACCAGTTTGGACAAGAATCGAATAGAAGCTTTCGAAATGTGGTGCTACAGAAGAATGCTGAAGATAAGGTGGGTAGATCACGTAACTAATGAGGAGGTATTGAATAGGATTGGGGAGAAGAGAAGTTTGTGGCACAACTTGACTAGAAGAAGGGATCGGTTGGTAGGACATGTTTTGAGGCATCGAGGGATCACAAATTTAGCATTGGAGGGCAGCGTGGAGGGTAAAAATCGTAGAGGGAGACCAAGAGATCAATACACTAAGCAGATTCAGAAGGATGTAGGTTGCAGTAGGTACTGGGAGATGAAGAAGCTTGCACAGGATAGAGTAGCATGGAGAGCTGCATCAAACCAGTCTCAGGACTGAAGACCACAACAACAACAACAGGCCGCGTTATATTTCTATTCAAACTGTTGAGCCACCTGCCGACAGCAGAAGCAGCTTGAAGAAGATCCCAGCAGTAAGTCTCGAAACATCGGGCATTCTGGAAGGTTTGAAGACAAGTAGCCCGTGGACAAATAACTAAAAAGCATCAAATTAAAAGTGGCATCTGCCTCCTGTTGCGATCAAGGTTTTGGGAAGTTTACCTTGCATTCTAATACGGAATCCTCAACTGCACACAAGCGCGCGCGAGAGCGACCGGATTATCGATAACGGAAACACATTTTTCTAGAGCTTAAGAATTTTTGGAAGGTCATAACAGTTACAGATTTATACAAATGATATTGTCTTTTGGAGAAACCGAAATCAATCTTCTGTTTTAACATCTTATTCGCCATGTGGATCACAATGCAAGTTCTTGGCGATTACCTCTTTCTGATTATTTTAGTAAAACATCTCCAAATCTATGTAAAAAAATAAACAGTTAAATAGAATTATAGTGTATGTTAAAACTCAGACACACTGAGTAATAGTATTAAAAACACACATAACGCATCATTCCTTCCATTGCAACAGTATACCACCTATTCGTTAAACATGTCGCACGGCAAGTTATTTCTAACTACACATTTGTGGCTACTGCAGCCTATCTAAAGTTGTTTGACTTTGCAGTCTTAAATACGTTACACTGTTGTGATTTTGTTGTTCTCTTCACTCCGAAGACTGGTTTGATGCAGCTCTCTATATTGCTCTTCGTTGTGCAAGCTTCTTCATATCTGAATAACTACTCCAACCTACATCCTCCTGAATCTACTTACTGTATTCATCTCTTGGTCTGCCTCTACGATTTTTACCCGTCGCCCCCACACTCCCGTCCAGTACTAAACTGGTGATGCTTTGATGCCTCAGAATGTGTCATATCAACTGATTCCATCTTATAATAAGTTGTGCCACTGACTTCTTGTCTCCCCAATTCTTTTCAGTATCTCCTCATTAGTTATGTGATCCACCCGCCTAATCTTCAGCATTCCTTTCTAGCACCACGTTTCTAAAGCTTCTCTTCTCTTCTTGTGTAAACTGTTTATCGTTCATGTTTCACTTTCATACATAGCGTACTCGAGAAAAATACCTTCAGAAAAGATTTCCTGACACTTAAGTCTATATTCGATGTTAACAAATTTCTCTTCCTCAGAAACGCTTTTTCCTTGCCATCGCCAGTCTGCAGTTTATATCCTCTCTACTTCGACCATTATCAGTTATTTTGCTGTCCAAACAGCACAAGTCATCTACTACTTTAGGTGTCTCGTTTCCTAATCTGATTCCCTCAGAATCACGTGGTTTAATTAGATTACATTCCATTATCCCTATTTTGCTTTTGCTGACGTTCATCTTGTAGCAATATAATAAATAGTAACATCATAATAGCATTATCGTAACAGCAATATCATAAATGTTTTACATTATAATCCATTTCACACTCTCATTAATTAGACGTACTACCACCATAGTGTAAGGAATGACCTGGTATGTGTTTTTCAGTAGTTTTACTTAATATTTTTGTGTTTTAGTGAACACTTAACGCTATTTTATTATTTTCTTCACACAGAAAATACGCATTTCAAATACATTTGTACTATCAAGAACAATATTTCATTCTGAAGTCAGTGGCGGCTCGCAACCGACATTTGCAGTTATCTCGAGAATAGCTTGTTAGTGGAACATTTTTACTGGAACGTTTTTGCTTGTGTTACCGTATACTTTCACATTTCTCAGTTTTCGAGATTGTGACCCACCCTGCATATATAATAACAATTTTTTCATTAAAAGCTTTTAAAGGTCTCTTGAATTACTTTAAACGGAAGTGAATCGTTACTTCTCTTAATATTTAGCACTGGATTAAGATTTAGATATTTATTTGTGTTTAAAAGAAAAAGTAACTCACGTCTGCTATAAACATATTTATTTATAAAAGTTTTGGCAAGAGCCACTTATGTCGGTGAGACGGTGGGGTGCAGGGGTGGACGGGTGTGTGTGTGTGTGTGTGTGTGTGTGTGTGTGGTGTGTGTGTGTGTGTACGCGCGCGCCTGAGTACAAGGAGACCCCAAACGATACGTCGCTTGTGGGAAAAAATGTTCTCAAAATTTAATTCCACTGGACGCATGTGTGGACAGTGACCGTTGAACATTCAAATTTAAAAAAGGACAACATTCATTCGCAAACGTCCGTAACTAGTCGCAGATCTAGATTTCGACTATAACACAGTCACTGGTGTTGAAATTCAATAACATGTAAAATCAGAACAGGTACATTATATGCATACTCGCACAACGCAATACAAATCTATGGAAATGGGAACATAGCAATAACACACTATTATCAGACGATAAAATTTTGAACATAGATGCTGTTCAGCAACGGTGAACGTAAATGAATGATAGCACCAGTCACATATGGCCGATTTCACTGCCTTTTAATTACATGTATATTCTAATGTGAAGACTTTTACGCTTAGCCCACCTCCAATGGGAATGTGTTTTAATGGATTTTATTTGGTTTTACTAATGGTGACATGTACAGTTACTTGACATAAGCTTTTTTGCTCTAAATTTTGAGGTCGTCAATATGTAATTTTTTTGTTTATTATATTTTTATCCAGTCCTTTATACCTGATATTCTTTTTAACTATGATGTGAAAAAAATTTTCTCTATATATTCACGTACTTCTGAAGAAGACAATTTTACGATAGTTGAAACCATGGTCAACGGTGGTTAATAAACCTTTATACCTGCAACTGGATGGCTGACTTTCTCAAATCATTAAATTACCCGAAGAGTCATACGGGTACCAATTTGATCAGTCTATAAACTTGTAACGCCACAAACAAAACTGACGCCATTACTTACAAGGAGCGCATATGGCATGAATACGCGTCATCGAGGACTTGTAGTGCCCTCTACAGTAGCAGAAAACCACGAAATTTTAGTTTGACTGAAAGCCGTAACCGGTACATGAATCGTAAAATACGGTATCTCTGGGATATGTAAATTACACAGTGATGCATAAAAATAAGTAACAGAATTTAAATCCAAACAAAGGCATTTGGCATCCCTGTGGATTGCGACAAAATCATTTTCAACTTTATAATAAAACCAATGGAATAGAATCCGTTTACAAAAGTGTTATACTACACATTTCATTACTGTGTGTCAAAAAGTATACACATGTATCGTGAATAAAACTTCAAAAATCTACAGTAAAATACATTAACATAAAATCGTCCCATAAGAGTCATGAGGCGCCCTCTCTGCGATTAAATTTGAGTGAGGTAATACCCTTATTGGTTAACGTGAAAAGAATGAAACAATAACTGATGGGTACTGCGCTTTAATTCTCGGACAACAGGATGAAAAAAATAGGAAAGAGATAGAGTACGAAATCAAAAATAAAGGAGAGTTGTCGGCACCATCTGGCCACAAAGGGATCTTCCTAATGAACAGTAATGAACGGATTAGATGTGCCTGGAACACGTTTTTACTCCACTAAAGATATTAAGCCAACTGATCAAATCAACGGGTTTGCACACTTTCCACATCCACACATCAGTACGGAAATCTTCACAGCTAACTGTTTAAAAAATGGACAAAATGCATCAACCTAAATGGGTACTACTGGTACGTTGCATGCTAGTGCCTTTCTGACAGGCCTCGGAGCGCCAGGAAGAGAACTTTTCTTCTGCCCTCATGGTGTCCACCCACCATTCTTGTCGTTGCTTAAATAGAGATCGTCAACGTCAATTTGCTACCGGACGGCAGCTGATCTGGAGTGGCCGCCTCGTCTGGTTTGATACCTTATTACTGACAATATTGGTAGCTGTATTAGTAATACTAATAGTAGTTTTATTCATCTGTGAATCGTTTTTACAAGGATACTGAACACTTCATGGTATTATGTTTTAAGAACAAATAACTTTATACAGGGTGATCAGAAGCAGTCTGAAAAGCTTGTAAAGGTATTGCAGCGTAGATTACGCTGAGAAATAATTAAGGCAAAAATTCGATAGTTTGCCCAGTTTCTGAAATAATGAGTATGGAAGCAGGCGAATCTGGTCGTTGAGCGCGCAAATACAAGCGGCGCACCCGTTGCTCTCATAGCGTACATCAGACATGAGCAACCATTGGTGAACCAATAGCCTGATTCACATACTTATTTGAGCTCACAGGCCGCCTCGCTACGACACGACAATAACCATGATAGTGGATCAAGTCAGAACTATAGCCTCCATGAGTTCAGTGTTTATGGGATAACGCACCAGTATGAATGGTACCCCTTTCCCGACACACCACGACAACGACGTATGCCTCAAAACATTTGTTTTTGAGAGTACATTGTATGTTCACCCGGAATTTTTTTCGCTGGAACAACTTAACCAATGGTGGGGCAACGTCTTCCCGCACGTTGCGTATATGACAGCGCACGAGACTCCTCAATATTCAGCTCGGGTTCGATCCTTATTACAGTACCATGTCCAATTTTTGGATCAGACGAAGAATACGTTTGGCAACACCGTGTGTTGAGGTCCGCTTTAATTTGTGCGCGCAACGTTCTGATTGGCTAATTTACGTATAATTAATTCGGAAACGGAGCAACGTATCGAATTTTTTTCTCTGCAGTTATGTCTCAGCACAGCCTACCCTACAACACCGTTACGAGCTCTTGAGGCTGTTTCTGAACACCCTGTGTAAACGGGTATTTAATACAGACCTAGGATGACGAGGATGGGGAAGGTAATCGAACGTGCCCATCTACATCTACATCTACATCTACAGTACATCTACATACATACTCCACAATCCACCATACGGTGCGTGGCGGAGGATACCTCGTACCACAACTAGCATCTTCTCTCCCTGTTCCACATCCAAACAAAACGAGGGAAAAATGACTGCCTATATGCCTCTGTACGAGCCCTAATCTCTCTTATCTTTGTGGTTTTTCCGCGAAAGTTGGCAGCAGTAAAATTGTACTGCAGTCAGCCTCAAATGCTGGTTCTCTAAATTTCCCCAGTAGCGATTCACGAAAAGAACGCCTCCTTTCCTCTAGAGATTCCCACCCGAGTTCCTGAAGCATTTCCGTAACACTCGCGTGATGATCAAACCTACCAGTAACAAATCTAGCAGCCCGCCTCTGAATTGCTTCTATGTCCTCCCTCAATCCGACCTGATAGGGATCCCAAACTCTCGAGCAGTACTCAAGAATAGGTCGTATTAGTGTTTTATAAGCGGTATCCTTTACAGATGAACCACATCTTCCCAAAATTTTACCAATGAACCGAAGACGACTATCCGCCTTCCCCAAAACTGCCATTACATGCTTGTCCCACTTCATATCGCTCTGCAATGTTACGCACAAATATTTAATCGACGTGACTGTGTCAAGCGCTACACTACTAACGGAGTATTCAAACATTACGGGATTCTTTTTCCTATTCATCTGCATTAATTTACATTTATCTATATTTAGAGTTAGCTGCCATTCTGTACACCAATCACAAATCCTGTCCAAGTCATCTTGTATCCTCCTACAGTCACTCAACGACGACACCTTCCCGTACACCAAAGCATCATCAGCAAACAGCCGCACATTGTTATCCACCCTATCCAAAAGATCATTTATGTAGATAGAAAACAACAGCGTACCTACCACACTTCCCTGGGGCACTCCAGATGATACCCTCACCTCCGATGAACACTCGCCATCGAGGACGACGTACTGGGTTCTATTACTTAAGAAGTAAATAGGGACCATGCGAGCATTTTCCTGAAGTTATGTAGAGAAACTGTCTAATACCTAAGTCTGGACCTCGTGCAGCATCCATGCATGGCCACTCTTTTTAAAACAGCGCAACCTCAGTCGGTTTAACTACAGCGTAGAATATTGTTTTCCAGAGAAATTAGTCAATAATGTACAAAGCTATTGGTACACCGGTCTCGGCGCCAATCAGCGCAGGAATTACACAACCCATACTTGCTGGAGACCAGCAGAGAGCCCCAGACGGCTGTGCATCCCCGCTTCCCTGGGGAGCCGCACCCTTCGCGCCGCGATGAGACACGCTCCGTGACGAATATGCTAAAGAGTGGCGCACGGCGTGCGGAATGCCGTGACTCACCGCCGGTTTGCGTCATCGGCACTGCATCCCGGGTGTCACCGCCCCGCAACACGGGATTTGGTACTCTATTCTCTGGCACTACAGGGGGATTATGCTAATGCCGTCTCTAAGAATTGCCATGCATTACATTTGTAAATCGAGTGAGTCCCTATTCTACACAGGTAAGTACTCGCATTTACTGCTTTCATTCTGACACACCATTGTCTTTCAAATAGTCCAGATTCCGTTGGCGTGTCGGATATTTCGCGAGCAAAGCTGTCGTCAGAGCTACACGAGCACACGTTACCTGTCTCCCAGCCGCCTCGCAGGCAACAATGGAACGCGCTTTTGTTCATGTTTGAGGCTTTTGTCCAACCTGCGTCCGAATCGACAGCCTGTACTGGAAACAAAAGGAGTGGCAGCAGCTATGCCTACTGGCTTTCATTGTGTTGCTTTCTGCGTCACCGTTCCAGAGAGAAACAATAGTTTACAGTATATGGCACGCTCACTTTCTACGTTGTTCGTCGTTGTCTTGTCGAGAGTGGAATACAGACGGTGATATGTTGACCCATACTCTGCATTATGCCCAAATTGTCCGAATTGTTTTCTCGAGATAAATAAGGAAATTACGGGATTTGATGACTTGGAAGGATGCTATGCAACTCTTCTCCGTTAATAATAGCTCACTTAGTAATATCGATACTTCTGGATTGTAACATACTGTAGCATAAAACAATGTATCTGTTCTGACGTAATCACAAGCGCCGGAACGAAGATGGGGAACGAAAGAGCAGAGAAAGCGGCGAGGAAGCGTCGGCCAATGGTACACGGAATTGGACCGCGCCGCGCCTAAAGCGACACCTGGAAGTAAATATAAACGCCGCTACTGCCAGCCTCGTGCACTTTACCATAGGTGGATATGCCCTAGACACTGCTAGCTACGGCATAGCAACCTATGGTAAAGTAACATACGCAAACAAGCGACAAACGTCGGCAAGCCCGTGCATATCAGCAACACTGCCGGGTAACTACCAGCTGCTATTAGAGCCGACCAACAGGCCACAGCAGGGACACCGACGAGCTCGCCCACTGACGCACAAACAATCTGCCAACATTCCCTCACACTGTGCTTCCGGTATATGACCATCGGACACAAGAACGATAATAAAACTAACTGTTGCAGGTTGCTGACGCTGAACGAGGACTCTACACCAGCACCCAGCGCCAGCCTCCGAGCAGCACAGTCCGCAGCTCGTGGTCGTGCGGTAGCGTTCTCGCTTCCCGCGCCCGGGTTCCCGGGTTCGGTTCCCGGCGGGGTCAGGGATTTTCTCTGCGTCGTGATGACTGGGTGTTATGTGATGTCCTTAGGTTAGTTAGGTTTAAGTAGTTCTAAGTTCTAGGGGACTGATGACCATATATGTTAAGTCCCATAGTGCTCAGAGTCATTTGAGCCATTTTGATCCGAGCAGCACAACCGCACAACGTCATGGTATCGACTTGCATGATACCCACTACTAACAAAGCCTATCCTTGCACAACTTATCGCAGGCACCAAGACATCCGCTGCTGCTCTTACCACCCGACCTTCCCCTTGGCTCTTGCCTTGGCACTTTTTTTCCTCTGCCCTTCAAACCGCTACCCTTCGATCGATTTCGACGCAATCTATCTCCACATGAGCGCGTATTAATGGTTAACCTTAACCAGACGTACGCAGACATCGCAGTACCCACATCCTGCGACACCTCACTTTAGTGAAAACTAACCCTTATGCAGAGATGGCAGTAGACCTATTGTGTTGGCCATCATGCCGGTGTGGGCGTGGAGGGGCTCCATCTCTATTTAAAAAATAAAGAAAAAGCCTTGTGCTCAGATCGGCCCCTGTGTGCAACGGCCATTAGTGCTACACTAACAATTGTCGTGATCCCTATCAAGTGCTTACTAGGACTCTGTGTACAGCAAGAACTTATCTGTTTTCATGCCGCCTCTCGCTACCGACATTTGCTGTAATTAGAGTTAATTAAGTATTGTCAATTTACTTTCTAGAAATAAAACAACTAATTTTATTGTTTGAATTGTTGTAGAGTATTTCGAGAACGCTGCGTTCCTTTGGCACCCTATTAGCGACGTGTGGGCAGGACCCCACAGTCTCAGAACTGGACATGTCGCTGGAACTGAACTCCTGCCACAACACATCCAGTATATGCCCGCAATTCAGACAGTAGCCTCATTCGATCCATGGATTCGTTCTGTACAATCTCCAGCCATCGGTCGGATGTCCAACCAAGCAGCTACATCTTCAGCTCATTGACTGGCACCACAAAGTTGGGAAAACTGCTGGTCTACGAGCTGTCAACTAGCCCTAATGGTTCTAGGTTTCGAACTGGTACTGCCAAGGCGAGGCTTCTTATTGTGTACCATCATCCAACACTCCAGTCAGCCTTCGAGAGTCCAAGGTTGTTCGACTTGGGGTGCCTACATGCCCCTGCCAATCACCTTCTGCCGTGGGCTGAGTATATCAGTCCAGCCTTGCGTCACCTTGCCACAGCAAGGTTACTGCCGCCACCAGCCGCTGTTTCGCTGTCTCGGCCTTCTGTTGCCTCAGTGGATCCACTCGCTACCTCTAGCCACTTTCAACACCAGGACTACAGCTGTAAATCTTTACTAGTGGGGTGCCCATCCCCACAGCCTGCCGCACACGCCATTGTGGGGTAGAAGTGGCCGTCTTGCAACACTGGTGTTAGCGTAGCGGGCAAGGTAAACACAGCGCAACTCTGTGTCTACTAATATGAGAATCTTTGAACAATCACACTAACGTCGATCTCTTGACACACTTCTTATGGTGGCTTTACAAACGTTATCTCAAACATCTCAGTATTGTTGATATGGACAAGAAAACTTTGAACGGTTTGTCCGAGATTCACGAAGAAATTCCTTCAAATACATTGCGGCTTTAACGATCAGTCGGATGTTTGTAAGAGAAACTTAACCAGTGCACCCCTTTCTCTCACCCATCGTTATAGTTTTAGGTAAAGCATCTTGGTTTCATTTCTGGGCGAATCTTATAGACACGAGACAGAAAGTGCAATAAAACGACGGTAGCTGCACTGTTATCGTTGGGCTGTCGTTGCAGTTGTCGGGCCCGATATATGGCTATATTTACCAAAATTTAAGATAACTTCGGAACTGCTAGGACGAAGCCACGTAGCGTTAGCCCATGGACTATCGGACAGCTCGTATGAAGGCGTACATTAGCAGCGGACAGAGGAATTTCGCCAATAGGAGTACTCTTCTACCATGGGCTCCATGATAATTGGATAAGAACCTGTGTTAACCTCGATAGTAGGTAATCTAGCCATTTCAGATCCTTGGTCTTCGCTCACTACAAGGATACTCTGGTGGCATCGCTTCCTCCTGTCTGCTGATCGGTAGACGCATTTCATGGAACAAAGCAATTCATGTTTGGCTTTATAATCCACTTATGCTATGCTTACTGGATTTTTGGTTGCCAGTTGACGGACAAGCAAATATTTTTAGTATCGCAGCAAATTCATGGAAAATAACTAAAGTACCGAAGAAGCTAGAAAATCAGAGAAACTCGATATAATACGATGGATTACCGACAGTAGTTCCCATACGCTCATTACAGGATTGCAGCAACCAAAGAGGAAAATGATAGTGGCTTCAGAAATACCGTCCGCGAGACACCATAACTTGGCTTCCGAAGTGTAGATGTATATTTATCAAGACATCAAGGTATATATTTATAGCTTTACATCAGAGGACATTTCAAAGAAGAATCTACAGAATCAATACATCTACGATTTTTTCGAAAGAGGTTTGTTGTTTTTATGTAATGCCTGTCTCAGAACTTTAAATGTGGTGCGATAATGCTAAAACGTTAAGTTTCCGTAATGTGCTTCTGCTTCTACTTTATTCTCCTATTCCTCTTATTCTCGTACTTCTGTTTTGAAACTGTTACCACTTTGCCCCTTAGTAGGCCGATTTTCGTTCCTATTAAGGACAGCTATCACTGCTTTCTATTTACTGCATTACCTGCCCAGTAACCAACAGCCAATTTAAACAAATTATTACAATAATATAGCTACAGTAAGTAGAGGTATACTGCACCAACACTTCTGCTGTCCTTTGCGCCGATCTCACACAATCACTGCAATTCGAGTAGCGAGTATTCAGTGAAACTAAGGTGTTGATCCACTGCAGATAGATGTGTGGCGACGCATAATTCGTACTGAAAGACCTCACTTAAAAGTTGAGAAACCAGGAAAGTTAACATTTAATGACTCTACCCAAGTATCTGAAAGTAAGTTATCACAGGTATTACTTAATGTTTTACATCTTTTATTCGAAATACGTCACGCAGTTTAGAGCTCTAACTCTTCATGCTTCCCCTTCTAGCAGGCTGAAAATTTTAGAAATCAAATTAGGTGAAAACATCTGTCCGACACAGTATTTGATAATCACATGATGGCGGCTGGGAACCACACGGAAATGCACCAATAACAAATGTCCAACCAGTTGCATCCATAAGAGCTTTTACTGCATCGCTTCGGTCAACGACCTTGTAATTAATCGAACAAGGGACTGGTCCTATCCGATACCCACCACGAAACTTTTTACCCAGAAAAAATACATCGAAAGAAATCCACTGTCAAAATTTTAGCTGCTAAGGCGCACTGCAAGTAATTTTTAAAAATTGTTGAATTTAGTCATTTTTGTCGCACGAAGAACCGCTTATGACAGCCGTTTGTAAGGCCCTTCCTGCCTAGATTCATTAGTTTGTCTCCATACCCGTACACGTCCATCCTCTAGATACTATTTGAAACGAGACCCGTCCGACCAGGCAACATGTTTTCAGTCACCAACAGTCCAATGTCGGTGTTGACGTGTCCAGGCGAGGCGTAAAGCATTGTGTCGTGCAGTCACAGGAACCCCATATCGATGATGTTTCGTTGAATGATTCGCAGCTGAGACTTGTTGGCACAGCATTGAAATCTGCAGAAACCTGTGGAAGGGTTGCACTTCTGTCGCGTTGAACGATACTCTCCAGTCGTCGTTGGCCCTGTGCTTGCAGAATCTTTTTCTAGCCGCAGTGATGTCGGAGATTCGATGTTTTACGTATTCCTGATATTCAGAGTACACTCGTGAAATGGTCGTACGGGAAAATCCTCCCTTCATTGCTATCTCGGAGACACTGTGTCCCATCGCTCGGGCGTCGACTATGACACACGTTCCAACTCACTTAGATCCTGATAACCTACCACTGTAGCAGCAGTAACCCATCTGACAACTACTTCAGACACTTGCTGTCTCATTTAGGCGTTGCCGCCCGCAGCGCCACATTCTGCCTGTTTACATATCTCCGTATTTGAATATTTATGCCTATACCAGTTTTTATGCACTTTAGTGTAGGTGTGAATACCTAGAGTGACACACGCGAATTTGCAGCTGCACAAAACATTTAACGAATCATTAGTTTTTTTTTAATAAGAAGTATTTCATGTCGATAACTATACTGCAGCAGATGTAATTCTTACAAAGGTGTCTAGCAGGGTAAAATACATCAAGGTAGTGTCTGATGTTACATTAGAGCCGACAACCATCTATCATGAGTTTAACTTGTTAAAATGACGTATTTCTTACACATGCGTCATTCTGTAACAATTCCTGTAGCGCGGTTATTACGAAAAATTTTTAACAACATTTATTTTACTAACAATGAAACAGTTCCTTGTTTATTCTCCATAGTCGTTGCAATAAAGCGAAGAGTCATTTGAATGACTAACAAAGACATTTTACTTACTAGTTTCATTTAGACCGAACTGTGGCCGAGTAAGAAATGGTTTCGGCTGTTGCGCTACTTATTGTGTTGTATACCGACCACACTTAAAACAATTCGTAAGACGTGCCGGTGCAAACTGCTAATGCAGAAATGAGTGAAATTCAAGAATATTGTCCTGGTAAACCTCAAATGACACGGAGCTATCGGAAATTATATTGTCCGACATTTCCCTTAAAAATACTTTCCATAGTCGAAAAAATTGTCTATCGAGAGTCACACTGGTTGTTCCACATGGAATCAGCTATCTTTTCGTTGTCCTCCTCAAAGTCAGAGGCGCCGTTGTGTCCAGGCCAAGAGTTCGACAAAAGCAATGAATTAAATTCTGCAACTGGTTAGAAATTGTTTTGGATGAAATGTGAAAATTGTTCTTTCCTATTTTTCCAGATTTTGATAGACAGATTATAAGATTTTTGCCTCTAAACAGTCTTTTTTTTATTTTTGGTACTCTTATGCTTTGAGGTCCATGAAGACAAAGCTAAAGCTGCGGAAACAGTAATCCACTCATCACTGGCATTGCTGTATAAAAATGTGTCATGGCTTCAATCGAGTGCACGACATACTCTGTCTTTTTTCGTCTGTAAACGATAAATTGCGGTTTGCAGGCAGTTCTTTCACGAAACCCTGCTGATTGGCGTTAGACACAGCAAATGCGGGGGTAACAGGAAGCTTTTCCGTCATCACGTCAGGCACGAATTAGTAAACCTCCTCTATACTCTTACTTTTAAAAAAAGCAAATATCGTTGTTTTGAGACTTTCTGCGCTGTATGATTTCTTGAATCTGCTTAATCACGTCGAAGAAGATTTGAGGAGGAGGAGGAGGAGATTAGTGTTTAACGTCCCGTCGACAACGAGGTCATTAGAGACGGAGCGCAAGCTCGGGTGAGGGAAGGATGGGGAAGGAAATCGGCCGTGCCCTTTCAAAGAAACCATCCCGGCATTTGCCTGAAGCGATTTAGGGAAATCACGGAAAACCTAAATCAGGATGGCCGGAGACGGGATTGAACCGTCGTCCTCCCGAATGCGAGTCCAGTGTGCTAACCACTGCGCCACCTCGCTCGGTGAAGAAGAAGATTTGAAATTAGCAATGCACATCTCAGTTGATATTCGGAGGGCCCTGTTTAGTGTATTATCGTGAAAAACGGGGCACTGCCTCTAATGAGCAGCTGTACATGGTTCATACAATATGAGATCAAAAGTATCCCGACACCCCCAAAAACATACGTTTTTCAGATTAGGTGCATTGTGTTGCCACCTACTGCCAGGTACTCCATATCAGCGACCTCAGTAGTCAATAGATATCGTGAGAGAGCAGAATGGGGCGCTCCGCGGTAACTCACGGACTTCGAACGTGGTCAGGTGATTGGGTGTCACTTGTGTCAAACGTCTGTACGCAAGATTTCCACACTCCTACACATCCCTAGGTCCACTGTTTCCGATGTGATAGTGAAGTGGAAACGTGAAGGGACACGTATAGCACAAAAGGCTACTGACGAAGACCACCGACAATTGAAGAGGGTAATGTGTAATAGACAGACATCTATCCAGACCATCACTCAGTAATTCCAAACTGCATCAGGATCTACTGCAAGAAGTATGACAGTTAGGCGGGAGGTGAGAAAACTTGGATTTCATGGTCGAGCGGCGGCTTATATGCCACACACATCACGCCGGTAAATGCCAATCGACGCCTCACTTGGAGTAAGGAGAGTAAACATTGGACCACGGAACAGTGGAAAAAGGTTGTATGGAGTGACGAATCATGGTACACAATGTGGCGATCCGATGGCATGGTGTGGATATGCCAGGTGAACGTCATGTGCCAGTGCGTGTAGCACCAACAGTAAAATTCGGAGGCGGTGGTGTTATGGTGTGGCCTGCCGCGGTGGCCGAGCGGTTCTAGGCGCTTCAGTCCGGAACCGCGCAACCGCTACGGTCGCAGGTTCGAGTCCTGCTTCGGGCTGGCTGTTTTTGATGTCCTTCGGTTAGTTTGGATTAAGTAGTTCAACGTTCCAGGGGACTGATGACCTCAGATGTTAAGTCCCATACTGCTCAGAGCCATTTGAACCATTTTTTGTTATGGTGTGGTCGTGTTTTTCGCGGAGGGGGCTTGCACCCACTGTTGTTTTGCATGGCACTATCACAGAACAGGCCTACATTGATGTTTTAAGCACCTTCTAGCTTCGCACTGTTGAACAGCTATTCGGGGATTGCGATTGTATCTTTCAACAACTCTTCATAATGCACTGCCTATGGCGGAGTGGTAACACGACTATAACATCCCTGTAATGGACTGTCCTGCTCAGAGTCTTAAATCCTATAGAAAACCTTTGGGAAGTTTTGGAACACCAACTTCGCGCCAGGCCTCACCGACCGACATCGATTCCTCTCCTCAGTGCAGCATTCGGTGAAGAATGGGCTGCCATTCCCCAAGAAACCTTCCAGCACATGGTTGAACGTATTCCTGCGAGAGTGGAAGCTGTCATCAAGGCTAAGGGTGGGCCAACACCATACTGAATTCCAGCATTAGCGATAGAGGGAGCCTCGAACTTGTAAGTCATTTTCAGCCTAGTGTCCTGATACTTTTGATCACATAGTGCAAACTTTTCTGAGGAACTGTTGTTCATATTCGTGACACCGGTGTTATTTACTTACGTTCAGGTGTTTCTGTCGGTTATTAACGGGGGTAATGGAACTCTTCGGCCACTATGTACATTAAATATTTTGGATAGTTTTTCTTCCACAATTTTGCGAGTTTCATTTTGGCGTATATTTATTGTTTTGTAGAAGTCTTTCCTCCATTTATGCACCTCACAGTCACATTTTCCGAAGCAATACCGGATTTGCACACTACTTAATATTAAGCATTAAACACGTTAAATATTAAGTTTATCTCCATCGTTAACACTTATGCTGCTGAAAAAGGAACAGTAATGAACAATAACTACGTAAAAATTTTTTCAGAGAAACTATCAGCGAGAACTGAAATTCCTTTACAATTAATATCGCACCGAGTCGTGTTATTTGCTTACCGTTGTGCCATCAACCAATAATATGCGGCTGGCATGTTGCGCATGCGCAGTCCGGTACAGCTTGGTAGGGAGCCTCTGGCGAGCTACGACTTTGGCAATTTGCAACATTTAAAAAAAAAAATACTTGCAGTGCGTCTTAGCAGCTAAAATTTTGATTGAGTGTTTCTTCCAGCATATTCTTCACGTGTAAAAAATTTCAGGACACGTTTCGACTTGTCGGATTGGACCATCCCTTTATAAACTGAACACCAATGTCTCTGTTTTTCATTATTATTTGTAGTAGTTATAGTAGTAGTTGTTGTTGTTCTTTTTGTTGTTGTTGTTGGTGGTGGTGGTGGTGGTGGTGGTGGTGGTGTGATCTTGACTAGTGGTTTCATGCAGCTATACACGGTAGTCTAGCCTATGCAGGCCTCGTCACCTCTTCATACGTACTGCATGCCACATCCATTTAAAACTGACTTCTGCAAAGTCGTTGTCTCTCATTGCAAGTTCAGCATCACACGCCCCCTCCCTGCGTAACCGGTGTTACGGTTTCTTGATGCCTCAGGATAAGTCCTATCAATCAGTCGCTTCTTTTAGATAAGTTGTGCCGTAAATTTCATTTCTCCTCAGTTTGACTAAGTATCTCTTTATTACTAACCTGTTCTATCCATCTGATTTTTAGTGTTCTTCTGTACCACTCCATTTTAAAAGATTCTAATCTCTTTTTTGTATGAATTACTTATCTTCCAAGTTTAATTTCCATTCAACGCTTCACGAAAGCCTTCTTAACATTTAAATTTACATTCCATGTTAACTAATTACTCTTTTCAAAAATTCTTTTCTTTTTATTGCCAGTCACAGTTTTATAAATTCCCTACTTGACTATAGTCAGCTACTACGCTGCCATAGTAACAAAATTATCTAATACTTCTGTATCATTTTCTGCCGGCCTGTGTGGCCGAGCGATTCTAGACGCTTCAGTCTGGAACCGCGCGACCACTACGGTCGCAGTTTCGAATCCTGCCTCGGGCATGGATGTGTGTGATGTCCTTAGGTTAGTTAGGTTTAAGTAGTTCTAAGTTCTAGGGGACTGATGACCTCAGATGTTAGGGTCATAGTGGTCAGAGCCATTTGAACCATTTTATATCATTTTCTATTCTGAATCACTTAGCGTAGAATTTCCTCCGCATAAAATCTTACCTTTATTTTCCCTTGTTGATGTTCGTCTTATAACCGCTGTTAAAGACACTATTCATTCCGTTCAATTACTTTTCCAAGTCCCAAGTCATCTCTGACAAAATACAATGTCATCGTCAGGTCTCAAAAGTTTAAACTTTTCTATCCGAATTTTACTTACCTTTCCAAATTTCTCCTGGGTTTCCTTCGCAATTCTCTCCAAGTAAATTCTGAATAAAATCGGGTATGGAAAACACCCCTCACTCTATTCTCAACTATTGCTCAACTATTGTTTCTTTTCCTACAGCTGTAGGCTCGTTTCTGTACTAACTTTTGCTCCCCACATTTTATGTTGCCAACTTCATAATTTCACTGTGTAGACCATTGAATATTGTCAAACACTTTCTCTAAATCCACAAATGCTATTAATGTAGTTTATCTTTAGTATTTCAGTTATTCATTTAATTTCAGTGTGAAAAATATTTCATGGCCGGTCACTGTAGGCATTACGGAAATACGCACTGGCACCCCAGTAGTTATTTTATCTTCAAATCATGCGACTGGCATATGTTTTAAAATAGTCACAAAAATAATTACAAAAAGCTCCATAAAAGATCAAGACGTACCGAAATTTTTCACCCCCATATAGCGTTCTCGATGAGATACGGCGGTAGATTATCCATTTCATGGAACTTGTGGAGAGTACCTCACTACTATACTCAGAACAAGACGATGACTTTCCGATAGATTTATGTGCGGAGCTAATGTTCATAACTTCCCCAGACACAAATTTTCCGGCACATAAATTATTATGAGACAAGAGAAATGTAAGTAGCACTCTTATATTCGTTTTCGAAGTGAGGCAGCCAAATAAAAGGCTTTTTCTCTCTGCTCGCGTACTAAGAACTTGTTGTCGGACACGACAATCTTCTTTCCTCTCTGAAGACCAGAAAAACCGTAATGAAATTGTTCTCCTTACGGAAACCCAGAAGCAATTTGAGTGCTAGTAGAAAGCCAGCTCGTCTTGGCATTTCATTTTACGTCTGAGAAAGCAGATGGTCTTCACAAGACACATTCCTGCTTCCCGAGAGGCACGTACCCTACGAGAAATTGTTTATTTTCGAGCTTCGCAGCTAACTTAAACAACGTAACGTTTAAAAAATAATTCACTACATCAAAGCGAGGTTCTATAACAACATTAGTAAGTTAATAGGTTATATTTTGCTGTACAGCGTCTCTCGAAATTTTTACATCAGCTGATACATTGAAACAAACGTGGTTTCACATGGAAGAATGCGGGATTCGAAAGCCCGCGAATACAGCGGTGCAGTGATGTAGCTAACATACGCCAGTTTTCGCAATGAATCTTCTCGCAGAAGTAAACGGGTACTTTTGCTAAATTAATATAGTACGAAAGTCGCTTGCGGTGGTGAAGAATGAATTAACACTGCCGTAATAAATGGAATAATAGGAACCATACAGTATGGTCTGACCGCACCGATAGTTGAAGAGACCGAATTTGTACGCCTTGGGTTTAGTGCTGGGTGTGGACAGCGTTCTACAAGCATATAAAATAAAGGAAATTATTTTTACTTCCATAAAGGCGTAAAGCAGAATATGGGAACCTTGATAAGAGAAATAGATTCAAAGTTATATTGATGATTTGCTTCCACATGAATTTATGATGATAAATTTTGATATTTTCAGGAAAAAATTAACTACATATGTTTTAAAACGTTTCCTCCCCAAAAGGTTTCGTCTAACTAGCAACTTTCACATCCCACGGTTTTTTTTATAGGCTGGACTAAAAGGAATAGTTTGGGTAAGATGAAAAAATATATTTGATGCCATCACCAGTTTTATTACATGTTTTATTGCAAAGTAATATAAAATAAAAGTATTGCAAATTCCGGCCATTCTACAGTTGATGTTTACTGTTTGGAGCACAGTCATAATACATATCTGATTCATCCGTGTATATTTTATGAAGCCATTTCTTACAATTAATGTACTGCATCCAGTTCACTGATGGTCCGTTTCCTTTTCTTTAATCATTGCGTCCTGCAGTCGATTTTACTGTTTTTCCTCGTTTGGTGCTTGGAAGACTTTTTTTGTGTAGCGCTGCTTTCAAACTTTGTAGGGTATCCTTCGTGCTCTTTCTACACCAATACAGCTTTCTTCTTCCTTTTCTAAGGTGTTTCCAAAACTAGCGCCAGTGCAGTCTTCTCGAACGAAGTCCCTGCCTTAGCTGCAACATTTGAATTAGATGCAGTTTGTGAGCTTACCGATTCATTAAGAGTGCTGGGTTTTGAGTGACCAAGTCCAGCAATAATGTTGGTTCCATAAGGTTTTTTCTCAATAATTTATAGAGTTAGTCTGCAAATAAATAAATAAATGTACAAAAAAGGTATTATGAGTGTCTATCTTGTCCCCCCAAAAACATGGCGTCTTTCCCAGGTATCGGTGTCAGATATAAGGTAAAATAAGTGTTCTAGTACAGCAGCAAATAGGAAGTAACTGGACGCACATGTAGTTCAAGATACAGAGTATATGATAAATACACGGTTAGAATTGGCAAAAAATGTATAGAAATCACTATTATTGTTTTTAAATATATCCACGGTTTCTAAATGGTTCGGGGGACTGATGACCTTAGCTGTTTAGTCCCCCTTAAACATCCCAACAACCACCACCACCATGTAAATGGTTCAAATGGCTCTGAGCACTATGGGATTATCATCTGAGGTCATCAGTCCCCTAGAACTTAGAACTACTTAAACCTAACTAACCTAAGGACATCACACACATCCATGCACAAGGCAGGATTCGAACCTGCGACCGTAGCAGTCGCGCGGTTCCAGACTGAAGCGCATAGAACCGCTCGGCCACACGGGCCGGCTCATTTTACAATCCATGTTAATTTCCATGGCATTTAAAGTAATTAAATACGAAATAAGTCTCTAAGGATTCCGATTTTTTGTAGAGGAAACGAAGTGTTTTTAAGTATCAAATCTGTCTCTTAAATCGGTTTTATGAATTGAATGAAGACAACTGTTCCCAGGTTTGAAAGTCAATTCTCCTTAATACAAATACAGTTCCTTGGGCAATTTCCCACTTTTTTCGGTGTAAATATGAGAATAATACAAAAGTTCCACGACATCAATCATTCAGTCGCAATAGCTAGCCACAAAACAGAACAGACAGCGGGAGATTACAGAAGTGAGTGTCCCACCAAATACCTGGCGCCGCCGCCCCAGATCGTTGGGTGTGAAAGCAGGTCGACGCGAACAGACTGGGCTCCAAACGCAGCGTGGGCAACACGTTGTCAGCAGCGGCGGAGGCGAACAGTGTAGATCGCGGCAACGCGTAATTCGGAAAAGCTGCTTGCGATCCGTCTGACCCGCACGGGCGGAAATTACGTGACTAAACCACACGTCGCGTGGGAGCGGGAGGGAGGGCTGAAAGCTAATAGCGATAAATTTTGGGAGGATTAAAAGCGAGCTTGATAAATACCGGGCGCAACAGAGCGGCGACAGGCTATTAGAGGCGGCCGCTAATTTAAGCCCGGATCGCGCTTTTCTGTCGCCCGCCGCTCACTGCGGTATCGGCAGCTGCCGCCGCCGCTGCTGTGGCGGCGGTATCCCAGCCGAACCTCTGGACTCGCCCCAACAGTCAGAGGTCTGCGGATTTCCGGCGTTGCTACGCACGCGCAACCGCACTCCGTGCGCCGATTCGCAGTCTCGCTATTCCGTTAAACGTGTCTGCCGCGAAGCCACTTTCCGATGCCTGGGACGTTCTCTGCACCATCACCAGGCGTCTGTCGTAGCACCTCTTTTCGTACGAGCGTCATCCGCTTTACTGCGCATTATTTGAGACTGTTACAGGAAAGCGAAGAGGTGGCAGCGGTACACTTAGTACCCTTCATAGCTGTAGATGTAGATCCTTATCTTTCACTATCGTGCTCAGATTTTTGTTGTTCCAGAATTGTATCGCCGCATAAAATAGCAGTGCCTGTGTTATTAAGAAGTACGGTGCAATGTTTTTTTTCGGACATGTATACACGACTGAAGAAAAAGTACATCGTGTCTGAATAAAACAGTCGGCCGGAGTGGCCGAGCGGTTAAAGGCGCTACAATCTGGAACCGCACGACCGCTACGGTCGCAGGTTCGAATCCTGCCTCGGGCATGGATGTGTGTGATGTCCTTAGGTTAGTTAGGTTTAAGTAGTTCTAAGTTCTAGGGGACTTATGACCACAGCAGTTGAGTCCCATAGTGCTCAGAGCCATTTTGAATAAAACAGACACTGGTATTTCGTCTTTATTTGTCAATACCAGGCCCTCTCAACAAATACGTCCTTCCCGGACAGGAATATAGGCCTACGTAACGTATGAGTGCAGTTTGTGACACATGGACTACGACATATGGGAATTTGGGGTCTAGTCGTTATTCGTGCACGGATAGCCGAAACGGTTAAGGCAATGATCGCCCTATCCGGTTTCGAGTCTCGATGTGGCACAAATTTGCATTGTCATCATTCCAATATATAGCCGATTGTGGTTCATATTTTTATTTGCTAATACATTTTCTGTATCGTCACATGTGGCCGAGCGGTTCTAGGCTCTTCAGTCTGGTATCACGTAACATTCCGCTAGTGCAGACGGTATTTGCTTCGTGATACATTACCCGTATTAAAATGGACCGTTTACCAATTGCGGAAAAGGTCGATATCGTGTTGATGTATGGCTATTGTGAACAAAATGCCCAACGGGCGTGTGCTATGTATGCTGCTCATCCAAGTGTCCAGACCGTTCGTGGGATAATTACGTTATTTAAGGAAACAGGAAATGTTCAGCCACATGTGAAACGTCAACCACGACCTGCAACAAATGATGATGCCCAAGGAGGTGTTTTAGCTGCTGTCGCGGCTAATCCGCACATCAGTAGCAGACAAAAAGCGTGAGAATCTGGAATTTCAAAAACGTCGGTGTTGAGAATGCTACATCAACATCGATTGCACCCGTACCATATTTCTATGTACGAGGAATTGCATGGCGACGACTTTGAACGTCGTGTACAGTTGTTGGTTGGTTGGTTTTTGGGGAAGGAGACCAGACAGCGTGGTCATCGGTCTCATCGGATTAGGGAAGGATGGGGAAGGAAGTCGGCCGTGCCCTTTCAGAGGAACCATCCCGGCATTTTCCTGGAGTGATTTAGGGAAATCACGGAAAACCTAAATCAGGATGGCCGGACGCGGGATTGAACCGTCGTCCTCCCGAATGCGAGTCCAGTGTCTTACCACTGCGCCACCTCGCTCGGTGTACAGTTGTCCCACTGGGCACAAGAGAAATTACGGAACGATGACAGATTTATGGCACGCGTTCTATTTAGCGACGCAGCGTTATTCGCCAACAGCGGTAACTAAACCGACATAATATGCACTATTGGGGAACGGAAAATCCACGATGGCTGCGACAAATGGAACATCAGCGACCTTGGCGGGTAAATGCATGGTGCGGCATTATGGGAGGAAGGATAATTGGCCCCCATTTTATCGATGGCAATCTAAATAGTTCAATGTATGCTGATTTCCTACGCAATGTTCTACCGATGTTACTACAAGATGTTTCACTGCATGACAGAATGGCGATGTACTTCCAACATGATGGATGTCCGCGACATAGCTCGAGTGCGGTTGAAGCGGTATAGAATAGCATATTTCATGACAGGTGGATTAGTCGTCGAAGCACCATACCATGACCCGCACGTTCACCGGATCTGACGTCCCCGTATTTCTTTCTGTGGGGAAAGTTGAACGATATTTGCTATCGTGATCCACCGACAACGCCTGACAACATGCATTAGCGCATTGTCAATGCATGTGCGAACATTACGGAAGGCGAACTACTCGCTGTTGAGAGGAATGTCTTTACATGTATTGCCAAATGCATTGAGGTTGACGGACATCTTTTTGAGCATTTATTGCATTAATGTGGTATTTACAGGTAATCACGCTGTAACAGCATGCGTTCTCAGATATGATAAGTTCACAAAGGTACATGTATCACATTGGAACAACCGAAATAAAATGTTCAAACGTACCTACGTTCTGCATTTTAATTTTAAAAACCTACCTGTTACCAACTGTTCGTCTAAAATTGTGAGCCATATGTTTGTGACTATTACAGCGCCATCTATCACAAAATGAAAAAAGTGGTCCAACCAAAACATTCATATTTCTTTACGTACTACACGAATATGTAATAAAAGTTAGGGTTCCTATTTTTTAAAAAACGCAGTTGATATCCGTTTGACCTATGGCAGCGCCATCTAGCGGGCCAACCATAGCGCCATCTGGTTTCCCCCTTCAAGCTAGACAAGTTTCGTTCTTTGTAGTTTCTTCGTTTGACGCTTATTTCGTGAGATATTTGGCCCGGTCACGATCAATGGAGCACCCTGTATATAAGAAATGCGCAATTTTTAGTCAATGTTCGATCCGTATGTAAAGTTTATCTACGCTTGTCTTGTGGTTCACTTGTGCAGAAGCTCGCACATGTTGATTATCACACACAGGTTTTCTGTGCACAGTACACAATCAAATCTGCAAATGTACAAGAACGAAAATAAAATCGCGGCTGGTTGCAAAGAAAGTTATTTTATGAACAAACTCATTGTATCGTCCACAGGAATTAAGCTAGAAACTTGGGTTGGGTGTTGACTTACGCATCGGAACTACAAGAGTACTTTGCTACGAATTGGAAAGGTCTGTTGTAAAGATACTGGGGTGAGGAACCCTCGCACCTAGACCGGTGTGCTAAATCACCTGATCTTAATGTTTTGATTACTGCAGCGTTTCTAACTTTATTAGGACGAAAAGCCTTTTTATTACATTCAAATTCGAAACTGAAATCGCCTGATCCTAATCTCAATGTTTGGGGCTATTTGGAGCAGCGGAAGCAACATTGCAATCAACATTCCCACAGTGTAGCAGCTTTCAGACACCTGATCATCAATGAAGGTGTATGACGTACCTAGAGAAGCTTGTGAACTATCTTCCTCACTGAACTGAGGCTGTTGTCAACGGTTGAGGCGGTGTTAGTGTTGCGGTGATACCTGTGTTGAGGGTGACTAATTTTTCGTCCGTTGAAACTGGTAACCGATGTTCATTTGCTGAGTCTGTTTTAGGTTTTTCTCGTATGATTAATTACAAGAAGTGAGCGTGCATAAGAAAAACTGCGAACCAATAGTCTCCATTATCGACAGGAATACGAAAGAAAAACATTACTATTGTTGACATACACTCCTGGAAATGGAAAAAAGAACACATTGACACCGGTGTGTCAGACCCACCATACTTGCTCCGGACACTGCGAGAGGGCTGTACAAGCAATGATCACACGCACGGCACAGCGGACACACCAGGAACCGCGGTGTTGGCCGTCGAATGGCGCTAGCTGCGCAGCATTTGTGCACCGCCGCCGTCAGTGTCAGCCAGTTTGCCGTGGCATACGGAGCTCCATCGCAGTCTTTAACACTGGTAGCATGCCGCGACAGCGTGGACGTGAACCGTATGTGCAGTTGACGGACTTTGAGCGAGGGCGTATAGTGGGCATGCGGGAGGCCGGGTGGACGTACCGCCGAATTGCTCAACACGTGGGGCGTGAGGTCTCCACAGTACATCGATGTTGTCGCCAGTGGTCGGCGGAAGGTGCACGTGCCCGTCGACCTGGGACCGGACCGCAGCGACGCACGGATGCACGCCAAGACCGTAGGATCCTACGCAGTGCCGTAGGGGACCGCACCGCCACTTCCCAGCAAATTAGGGACACTGTTGCTCCTGGGGTATCGGCGAGGACCATTCGCAACCGTCTCCATGAAGCTGGGCTATGGTCCCGCACACCGTTAGGCCGTCTTCCGCTCACGCCCCAACATCGTGCAGCCCACCTCCAGTGGTGTCGCGACAGGCGTGAATGGAGGGACGAATGAAGACGTGTTGTCTTCAGCGATGAGAGTCGCTTCTGCCTTGGTGCCAATGATGGTCGTATGCGTGTTTGGCGCCGTGCAGGTGAGCGCCACAATCAGGACTGCATACGACCGAGGCACACAGGGCCAACACCCGGCATCATGGTGTGGGGAGCGATCTCCTACACTGGCCGTACACCACTGGTGATCGTCGAGGGGACACTGAATAGTGCGCGGTACATCCAAACCGTCATCGAACCCATCGTTCTACCATTCCTAGACCGGCAAGGGAACTTGCTGTTCCAACAGGACAATGCACGTCCGCATGTATCCCGTGCCACCCAGCGTGCTCTAGAAGGTGTAAGTCAACTACCCTGGCCAGCAAGATCTCCGGATCTGTCCCCCATTGAGCATGTTTGGGACTGGATGAAGCGTCGTCTCACGCGGTCTGCACGTCCAGCACGAACGCTGGTCCAACTGAGGCGCCAGGTGGAAATGGCATGGCAAGCCGTTCCACAGGACTACATCCAGCATCTCTACGATCGTCTCCATGGGAGAATAGCAGCCTGCATTGCTGCGAAAGGTGGATATACACTGTACTAGTGCCGACATTGTGCATGCTCTGTTGCCTGTGTCTATGTGCCTGTGGTTCTGTCAGTGTGATCATGTGATGTATCTGACCCCAGGAATGTGTCAATAAAGTTTCCCCTTCCTGGGACAATGAATTCACGGTGTTCTTATTTCAATTTCCAGGAGTGTATATGCTCGCCTTTTACTAAAAAAAAAAAAAAAAAAAAAATAGGGCGCAGAAAGCTTTTACGGCAGGCCTGGATTTAAACTCTTAACACTTGTTGGAGTGATGGCCGGTGTTTGGCCAACATCATTCAGGGACCGCTGCCACTTCGAACGTCAGCGGAAGTGCCGAGGCGCCACGGAAGAGAACGGAACCCCGCCAGCACTTCCCAGGGCCGAGGCGATAGCGCCTAACAAATGTGACGCAGTTTTCAATAGGAGATTGAAAAAAGGGTTGCCGTTAAGCTGCCGATAAGGCGTTGGCGAGGCTCCAGCAGTCAATATGCAACGAGGGTTTCGAAAACGCCGTACGTATCTCGCGCATTTTTCACGTCAGGTGTATAACAGAAAACTAAGATTAAGGGATACAAACACACAGGGAATTTGTTTTCTAGGAGATAAAACGAAGAATGTAACGTCATGTGCCCTCTTGCCTGACCTTGTTTTGCAGCTCTCTACGCTAATCTATCCTGTTAAGCCTTTTCATGTCTACATAACTGCTACAACCTATATAAATTTGAACCTACTAATCGTAGACAGACCTTAGTCTCCCGCTATCGTTTTTACTGTCGTTCACTTCCTTCCAAAACCAAACTGACTTTATCTTAATGCCTCATAATGTGTTCTATCAATCGATTGTTCTTTTGGTCATACTGTGTCATAAAGATGTTTTCTTGCCAGTTCTATGCAGTACCTCTTCTTCGCTCATCCAATCTACCCATTTAATGTTAAACATTTTTCTGTAGCACCACATTTCAAAATCCTGTCTTTATATCTGAACAGTTTATGGTCCATGTTTCACTAGCGTACAACTCCAAGTAGTCTGACATTATCTACTTTAAAACTAATAGCGTTGAATTTAAGCTTAGGGTTAAAGAAGTGCATTTCTTTAAGTCGATATAGTGAAATAACTATTTGATATCGGTACTTGTTAGTCGTGAGATCCCAATGAAAATATTTTGATTATTAGGTACGATAGAAAAAGCGAGCTGTAGGAAAAAGTGTATCGAAAGAAAATGAATTTTATCGTAATTGCTGATACGAAAATTTGGACCGAACTCTGTGCATATTAATTGAAAGAAAAAAAAGAAAAAATTAAATTTAGAGAGTATAAAATATCTTTTTTTTAAGAATAACATAAAAGGAAATTTATGTATGCCATTTTTACTGTAAATGTTACGTTTTACCACTAGAAGAACATTATCGGCGAATTTACAGTGAGAGTAGTGTTGCTTAAGGACGTGGACTCTTTGCAGATCTGCAAGTTTAAGCGCTTCTTGTTTTCCTGCTTAAGGCAAATGCCGATATAATTCCTTTGAAAAGAGCAACCCATTCTAATCCGAGCTTGTAAAAAGGGAGGTTACGGTTTAACATCGCGTCGACGACAGGTTCCTTGGAGATAAGGTTGAGAAAATGAAATCTGCTGTGTCTTTTCGAAAACAACCACCCTTCCATGTGTCTTTAATGATTTTCTCTAATCTCACAGCTGCAGACTTGAGTGGCGAAGTAGTGCGATATGTACTGATTTCACCAAGGCATACCCGACTCTTGTGTAGTGTTTCGTTACGAAATTCTTTTGATTACAAGAGGTTACCATCGATAACTTGACAATATCATCGACAAAAATCTTTATGTATACAGCAGAAAATCCAGAGATTCTGGTCATCTGTGGATTATACTAGCGGCAAGGCACAATCAATGTATCCACGGTGTTGGTAATGTTACCAAAGCCATCGCCACTAAAGCGGAGTTAGTAAACACAGTTTCCCGAAATTCTTCTGCCAAAGAAGATGCAGTAAGTATTCCATAATTCGAATTAAAAACAGCTGCTAACGTGAGTAACTCAGTAGATACCATAGATGTAAACTTAAGTCACTAAATGAAGGCAAATGTTCCAGCCCTGACTGAATATCATTTAGGTTTCTGTAGGAACGTGGTGATGAAGTAGCTTTTTTTATTTTCGTAATTATACACAACCTCCCGCTAGCCGACGGACTCATCTACGCTGGAAAGATTCACAGGTCATACCAATACACAAAAAAAGAATTAGAAGGTAATCGGCTGAATTATAGTCCCATGTCATTGACATTGATTTGTAGTTGACAGTTAACATGTATTGTGTAACAACATTTTAAAATATCTCAAAGACGTCATATAACCAGCAAGTATTGAAAAAATATCTTTCTTTTGAAACATAACTGGCTCTTTGTTGACACGAAATAACGAGTACTATCGACAGAAAAATTCTAGTTCTAGATATGCAGAAAACTTGTGACTACGTTCTTCTCAAGCGGCTTCTAATCAGCTTGGTTGCTCATGGAGTATCGTCTCAGTTGTGTGACTAGATTCGTTGTTTCCCGCCAGAAAGGTCACAGCTTGTAGTGACTGAAATGAAGTCATCAAGTGAACTGTTACCTGAGATTCTCCAAAGAGCTGTTGTAGGCCTTCTGCTGTTCTTTCTATAAACAAATGATGGGATAATCTGAGCAGCCATCTTATATTGTTTCCGGATGGTGCTGTCACTTATCGTCTACTAGAGCTATCGGAAGATCAAAACGACTGCGAAATGACTTAGACAAAATATCTGCATGTTGCGAAAAATGATAATTGACTCTAAGCAAGGAAAAGTGTGAAGTCCTCCATGTGAGTACTAAAATGTATCCGTTAGTAAATTTCGGTTACACAATAAATCACATAAATCTAAACGCTGACGATTCGACTAAATACATAGTGATAAACATTACGAACAATATGAATTGAATGATCACAGAGATAATGTTTTGGGGAAGGCGAACCACGGACTGCGTTTTACTGACAGAATTGGAAGATGTAGGAAATGTACTTGACTGCCTAAACTATGTTTGTCCACCGTCTTCTGGGATACTGGTGCGGGGTGTGGTATCCTTATCACATAGGGCTAACGGAGCATATCAGTTCAAAGGGCAGCTTGCTTTTGTATTATCGTGAAATAGGACAGAAAGTTTCATGTACATGATCAGCGAGAGGTGGTGAGGGGTCAATCATCGAAGCAAAGGCGTTTTTCATGGCGGCGAGGTTTCTTTCACGAAATTTCAGTCACCAGCTTTCACTTTCGAATATGAAAATTTTTTGTTGAGATATGACCATCAAATAAAATAAGAGAAATCAGAGTTCACGCGGAAAGATTTAGGTGTCCATCTGTCACGCGTGCTGTTCGATATGGGAAGTGTGGAGAAATTGAAAACAGTTCTATAAACATTTAAGAGTGCACTGCACAGTTATCATGCAGAGGTAGAGGTGCTTTTTGTCAAAAATATCTGAAAAGCGAGCATTTTTTAATTATTGATGGGTGTTGGGCCTTAATCGACTACTTTGTGAATAACGCGACGATGACGGTAAGTTGCAACAGTCTAACGTAGCTATACAAGATCGTGCTCTTGCTGAACCTTTGTAATACACACACATGTGCTCTGTAGAACAGTACACTGCGTGCGAAATCCGTGAACCAGCCTTAGATTCAGTTCGTGTCGTGTGGTTAGTTATAGTAGAAAAGAGCACGTTAGTAGATTATTCCGAGTAGTGAATAGTGGGAGGCTTATTTCGTCATGAAATGTTTGGGACACCTTTAACGTTTCCCTTAGCGTCACAGTGATACATTCTCGACTGACCTCTGGATTTTAAAGCGGCCGTTGTTCCATTCGTTCACTTCAGTCCCACTCGTAATCTTTCGCATACATTATATTTACTCATTAGTTTCACAAACCTAAGAAGCGTATCTTAAAAACTGTCTTAAAGACTACCTGTTAAAACGAGATATTCAGTCGCTTACGAACTACGTTTATCGAAGAATTTCAATAGAAATAAATGATGATTTTGACACTCAAATTGCTGCACATCTCTGTTATTGTTGCTATAGTGTGGATCAACGTCAGCCACTAAATACATGAGGGGCCATCACTGTACAGGATGTTGCCGTGATGTTGCAAACATTTGTGGACGGATCAGTCGACAGCAGTCAAAAGCTGTGAAACCAATTTTTACAATAGATTGAAGTCAGCGACGTATCAGTTGTAGCTATAAATTGTTAATTTAAGATACGTAATTCTTTTTTGTTTGTTAGGAAGTGCACATCGAAATCCCCACGCCACAATATAGTAGTATGCTGTTAGAGTAGTCAAAACAGATTGGCGCAGCGCATTTCCACTTTATCAGTGGACTACATGCACAACCAAATATTAATTAGGGACCTTTAATTTTTCCAAGATGACAATTAAAGCTTCATGACTAGGCCTCGTAAGCCTATTGTGTACATCTGTTCGATAACTCTTACTGGAAACGGGAATATTCTTGTGTTTTCCAATCACGTGGAACGGTTTGCTCCTCCATTGACGTACAACAGACGGCAGCTAGATGAGGGGCAAATTATTTCGCATACTTCATGTAGAATCGAATGCGTATCTCGCCAGGTTGGATTTAATGGCTGTCGGTGGTCCCAGAAATTGTTCGGCAATCATGAAATCATACAGTAATAGGTCTCTCCGTTGTTTATGCTCAGTATATTACATTTGTTCATGTTGAGGGTCAACGACCAATGCTTGCACCAAGCGTTAATTCCTTGCAGGTCTTCCTACATTTCGCTGACACTTTCTAGCTTTGCGAATTCTCTATGTACAATAGCATCGCCTTTGATCTATTGACCGATTTTAGATGATTGTCTGTCCTGTGGTCACTTATCTCTATACCTAACATTTTGATGTTTGTGCGACAGTTGAAAGGAGAAAACGTATGATCTCTCTTACAGGAGGACCGCACCTACTCGTAATCACCGATTTCGTCCAAATTTATGGTGTTTGTACAGCTTGGGCAGAGGTGAAAGTGACAGAAGTGGAAGCTCCAGATGGCGAAGCGTTTGGGAAAATAACATTTTTGGCACAGGTGGCGCGAGGAATTAGCCATTTACGTTAGCTTAGACTCTAAGCAGCGGTTAGCGCAAGGAAAAGAGTACAGGACGGTAATCTGAGTGTCATGGATACGAGTCCATGTACGAGAACTTCTTACGTAAAATTAGATACTTTCGTTATTTTACAGTCGATTTACACGTGTTGGGGTGGCATTCGTCGTAAAAACAGGGAAAGCAGAAATTTTCTTGGCATCTTTCACACGTTGTAAACTCAAAATTGTTACAATTAAATCGTTGTTTTAAAGTTCCTATAGAAAAACATAATACATTAAATCCATAAAAAGTCCTCTATCATCGAACAGTTTAGCAGCAAACCACGCGTAATGCACTATTTCTCCAAGCGAAGGAGTGGATTGCTGCTGATGTCCTGTGGGCTGTATTTTGATGCAGTCTTCTCTAGATGCGATTTATTTTTCCCTTTCTATGAGACAAGAGCAGTTTTGAAGCTTCTTGATAACATTCTCCACCTGAAGATGAAAATAGGCACGGCAGGTCCCCACTACCGGAGTGCATTGCATGGGGGGTCCTGCCTTGTAAGTTTATTTGCAATCCTAAATTTTCCTTTGCGTTTCTTTTTCATGCCTTTTTTGAAAATATTATTAAATAAAATATACTGAGTTTTTATTTCGATTCATTTGTAGTGGAAGTAAAGGGACCCTCAAATTGCCGCTCTGCGATCTTTCAGCCCCGCTAACCGCTGCCCGTAGGCTAAGCTAACGTAAATGGCTCATGCCTCATCCGACCTGCGCCGAAAATGCTGCTTTTCTTTTTTATAAACGCTTGGCCATCTGGAGCTCACACTTCTGTCACTTTCATTTCTGACCAAACCCCACGTAGACAACAAATTTGGTCGAAATCGATGATGACGGGTAGACGCAGTTCCTTTGTCAGTGAAATAGTTACGGAATTTAGTTATGTCACAGTACGTTTAGGTATTAGTGTGGAAAGACAGTGACTCGACATATGTGAATGATCCGTTTACTGACTCAACTTAAGACTAAGTTTTCTGGGATATTTTTTCAAATTCATGTGTCCACTGAGGCTATCATAGCAATGAATGTCGGGTAGTGACATTCTCACACTGTGGATGTGAACAGTGACAAGTACAGTAGGTGGTGTGACAGTATACCAAGAAAGATGAAAATACCGAGGAGTAGCGGAAATTAGATTAACGATAAACATGACATCAAAACTGGGGACTATGAAGTAGACGAAGTCAAGGAATTATGCTATCGTGAAAGAAAATTTCGCGTCACGGATGAAGCAAAGAGGACAGTCTAGCATAGACAAAAAGCACATTACTCGCAAAAGTAAGTGTGCTAGTACCAAACAAAGGCCTCTGTCGAGGAAGTAATTTCTAATAAAGTACGTCTGGAGCACATAACTGTATGGAAGTTAATCATCGATTGTGGAAGAAATAGGAGAGTCTGATATGTGGTGCCATGAAAGGATGTTGAAAATTAGATGCACTGATAAAATAAGAGATGAATAGGACTTCACAGAATCTAAAAGGATAAGAAAACTGGGAAACACTAACAAGAAGAAAGGATGGAATTATAAGACATGTGTTAAGCAATTAGGTGAAAGCATCCGTGGTTCTAGAGGGAGCTGTGGAGGGTAAAAAGTATAAGGGAAGAAAGGTATTGCAATATGAGCAACAAAAATGTCGGATGTAAGTGGTGCTCTGCGACGAAGAGGCTGACACTAGAGAGGAATTCCTGGTGGGCCGCATCGGACCAACTAGAAGACAGAACGAGTAAAAAAAGAATGTTGATGCAGAGTTTGAAGCCCATAGCGTGGCCATAAGGCACGTGTGGATTGTGACGATACAAAAATGGTTCAAATGGCTCTGAGCACTATGGGACTTAACATCTGAAGTCATCAGTCCCCTCGAACTTAGAACTACTTAAACCTAACTAACCTAAGGACATCACACACATCCATGCCCGAAGCGGGATTCGAACCTGCGACCGTAGCGGTCTATCACAAAGCGAAAGAAGTGGTCCAACTAAAACATCCATATTTCTTTACGTACTACACGAATATGTAATAAAAAATGGGGGTTCCTATTTTTAAAAAACGCAGTTTTTATCCGTTTGATCTATGTCAGAGCCATCTAGCGGGCCAACCATAGTGCCATCTGGTTTCCCCCTTCAAGCTAGAAGAGTTTCGTTCTTTGTAGTTTTTTCGTTTGAGGCTTATTTCGTGAGATATTTGGCCCGGTCACTATTAATGGACCACCCTTTATATTACAGTATAGAGGACAGAACAATGGAGCCCCTCACACATCCAAATTATCACTAATAAAGGTCACAGCACACGAAAAACGCACCTGAAAAAAAGGGTTTTCCCGAAACGCTTCATGCAAAATATAAATAAAAAGGAAATCCTGACTGCTAGCCGAAAAAGTTATTTTATAAACGAATGCAATATTTTTACAGTTGTTGGCTTCCACCAACAATTCCTAATGGATAAAGTAAAAAAGTCGACATACTATTTTAAAATGCGATGAACGTTATTGAAAAACCCTGCAATGAGCAACGTTTCGCCTCCACTGGAAACAGCCTTCATCCTAGAGGTATATTTACACGATCCGAATGAAAATCAATATTAGAACAAGACGACGCAGTCTCCTATACGCAAATGTTTTGTAGCAAAACTCTGTAGTTTTGTAGTTGACTCCGCGAATGTGACACTGAATATTGTGAAGTACACGATAGGATACAATTTTGCTGCACGACAGCAGTTGATTTGATTCGATTTTCGCTGAGACCAGTGCTATATGTGTAGAAAAAAATTGAAGTTGCATTGCGATTATTTTTGCACTTATAGCTGTAAATCCTAACAAGTCTGACAGGATACGCTAGCTTAAGTAGGAGGAGGCCATTCCACTCACGACTTCTCAGGCAAATCACCGCGTTGTTCAAACCCACATTCGAGGTGAAAATAGGTCTGAGAGCAAGGCAGCACCGAAACGCTTACGATGCGCTGCTCGATAGAAGACTCTGAAATACCCAGTAGATTGTAAAAGGAGGCAGGACTGTGGCCAATAGATCAGGCACCCGCCAGCCCTCCTGCACAAGAGATCCGAATGCGAACGGCGAAAGAAATTCAAATTTGGCAGAGCGCGCAACAAATTCAGGTTGGCGGCACTGGGCGCCGGCGCGCGCCTTTTGAAACAGTAACGAGGCCGGTGTCGGCGGCGTGTGCGGCGCGCAGCCCATCTTTTATGCATGGGGCGACGGTGGGCGGCGCCGGCCGCGGCCGCAGGCGGAGCCGCGCACGCAATCTGGGCCGCGCCGCAGCGATAGCGAGCGGCCGAAATGCACTAGCGGAGCTTCTGCAGGGCCGCCTGAGGTGCCGGCTTGCCATCCATGCAACAAGCAAAGGCGGAACTCTAATGATTTAATTCTTGCAGTTTCTGTGACTCCGCTATCCTAATGCAGACTGTCACAGCTGCCTACGTCTTCTTTTTTACATAAGTATACTACATGCTTTTATACGAAAGTAATTAGCATTTCAGCGCAACTGCACAAACCACTCAGCAGCGGTAACTCAACAGGTTTAACAAACCGAATGGTTTACTTTTCTTTGAGATGATAGTGTTACGTCTCGCATAAAAAGAAGAAGAAGAGGAAACGTCTATCAACATGCTTCGGAATACGACAGCGGCAGCATCGTGGGTTACTTTCGAGGCTGCTGGGACCCTCAGATGTTTAGAACAGGTGGTAGGGACAGAGCATCGAGTGCACTATCCGAAAATTACCTCGAGCAATTAAACAGAGAACCGACTCGTGGAGATAACATCTTGGACCTACTGATAACAAACAGACCCGAACTTTTCGACTCTGTAAGCGCAGAACAGGGAATCAGTGATCATAAGGCCGTTGCAGCATCCCTGAATATGGAAGTAAATTGGAATATAAAAAAAGGCAGGAAGGTTTATCTATTTACAAAGACTAATAGGAGGCTGATTTGAGACTACCTAACAGATCAAAACGAAAATTACTGTTCCGACACTGACAATGTTTAGTGTTTATGGAAAAAGTTCAAGGCAATCGTAAAATGCGTTATAGACAGGTACGTGCGCGAGTAAAACTGTGGGGGACGAGAAAAACCCACCGTGGTTCAAGAACAAAGTTAGGAAACTACTGCGAAAGCAAAGAGAAGCGCAATGCAGGAAGATCTGCAGCGGATAGGCACTTAGTGCAGGGAGTGGCAACTGACCCTTAACATAGACAAATTTAATGTATTGCGAATACATAGAAAGAAGGATCCTTTATTGTATGATTATATGATAGCGGAACAATCACTGGTAGCAGTTACTTCTGTAAAATATCTGGGAGTATGCGTGCGGAACGATTTGAAGTGGAATGATCATATAAAATTAAATGTTGGTAAGGCGGATGCCAGGTTGAGATTCGTTGGGAGAGTCCTTAGAAAATGTAGTCCATCAACAAAACACTCGTTCGACCTATACATGAGTATTGCTCATCAGTGTGGGATCTGTACCAGGTCGGGTTGACAGAGGAGATAGAGAAGATCCAAAGAAGAGCGGCGCGTTTCGTCACAGGTTTATTTGGTAAGCGTGATATCGTTACGGAGATGTTTAGCAAACTCAAGCGGCAGACTCTGTAAGAGAGGCGCTCTGCATCGCGATGTAGCTTGCTGTCCAGGTTTCGAGAGGGTGCGTTTCTGGATGTATCGAATATATTGCTCCCCCCTACTTATACCTCCCGAGGAGATCACGAATGTAAAATCAGGGAGATTCGAGCGCGCACGGAGGTTTTCCGGCAGTCGTTCTTCCCGCGAACCATACGCGACTGGAACAGGAAAGGGAGGTAATGACAGTGGCACATAAAGTGCCCTCCGCCACACACCGTTGGGTGGCTTGCGGAGTATAAATGTAGATGTAGATGTATCGTCGAAAGTAGGGTTTGACAAGCACGAAGACAAGCTGTAGCAATTCCCGCCGTGTGCGAGCGGGTATTATCTTGCTGAAATGTAAGCCCAGGATGGTTTGCCATGGAAGGCAACAAAACGGAGTATACAATATCTTCCCCGTACTACTATGCTGTAACGGATCCGCAGATAACGACGAAAGTGGTCCTGCTATGAAATGAAATGACACCCCAGACCATCATTAGTGTATGTCGGGCGGTGAGTTGCGCGGCAGTGAGGTTGGTACCCCACGGCTGACCCGGGCGTCTCCCGACATTCGGGCTCAGTTCGAATCAGGACTCGTCACTGAAAACAGTTCTATTCCAGTCAATGAGAACCCAGGCCACAGACGTGTCTGCAGACGCCCCAGACACCAGTGGGATACCAACCTAACTGTTGCCCGCCATACGGCCCAACATTCAGGCGTAATGGTCTGCGGAACAATTTCATTTAATAACAGAATCCCTTTGGTTGTAACCCGCGGAACCCTTACAGCACAGTGGCACGTCGACGATATTTTGCTGCCCTTCATGGCAAGCCGTTCTGAGCTTACATTTCACCAAGATAATGCCTGACCGCACAGGGCAGGAGCTTCTATTTCTTGTTCTCGTGCGTTCCAAGTCTTACCTTCGAAAGGTCACTGGATCTCTGACCAGCTGAGGACGTTTGGAGGCCGGCCGAAGTGGCCGTGCGGTTAAAGGCGCTGCAGTCTGGAACCGCAAGACCGCTACGGTCGCAGGTTCGAATTCTGCCTCGGGCATGGATGTTTGTGATGTCTTTAGGTTAGTTAGGTTTAACTAGTTCTAAGTTCTAGGGGACTAATGACCTCAGCAGTTGAGTCCCATAGTGCTCAGAGCCATTTGAACCATTTTTTTGACGTTTGGAGCATTATGGGGAGGGCTGTCTACCGTCTCCAGATTTTGACGATCTAACTCGCCATCTGGACAGAATTTAGCACGACATCTCTCAGTAGGACATCCAACAAGTCTATCGATCAATGCCAGTCCGAATAACTGCTTGCATAAGGCCCAATGGAGCACCAACGCTTTACTGACTCACTCAGTTTGTGAAGCTCGTTCCCTTGAATAAATCAACAATTTTTTCTGAAATTGTAATCATTTGTTTGTCTGTAATTGTACATCACACCTACCGATTTCCCTCCCATTCGGCTGATTTCTTCGTGGTGCATTGCTTTTTTGTGTGAGAGAGTAATTGCTCGTGTAGGTCACAACCGGTAACTGCCATGCGAATATGGAGCACATGAGTTCAAGACAGTCATTCTAAGTCCCACACGGGATCAACAGCCCAACGTGACTAGCGGCCGAGAGTAAATACATATCTTTCGGGCAAGAGCGTACGGTTGCACAGCCACGTCACGTACCTTGATTGCGGAAATGACCTTTTGGCAGCAACAAGTATCCACAGAGCCATCTGGAACACCGTGGACTGTCAGGACGGTGACCATTGTTGCGTCTTCCTTGACGTGGCAAAACCAACGACAAGATTGGACACAGGACTGACACCACATCCTCTTTAAGATGTGTCCCAGTAATGTGCACAGTATCACAACGGACATACCAGTGTGTGAAGAGTGAGGAGACCGAACGTTTCCATTTTCCATTTGTCTTGGTGATACTGTCCCAGCACCTGGTTGGCATGGCTGGCAGTTTGGACAACAAGCGTTACACTTCAGAATTGTAAAGCCAATGGCTGGCCCCTATCTTCGACGTTTCTCTTTTGTTCTCTTTCAACAAGATAACGAAAGACCTCATTTATCGAAAGACCGACTCTTGACACAGAAGGTGTCGGACTGTTGCCCTGGCCAGCACGTTGTCCAAGTCTGAGATCTGTGGTGTCATCAGCAGTCAGTACCACGCAGGGGGCATCATTCCGCTATACGAACTTGACAATAGTGGTTATGCCGGTTACCGTGAGCAGCAGCCACAAGCGACCGCTTCCTCCAACTGGGATGCGCCCCCTTGGATCGGCGCCGTCAGCGCCACGCAGCACGACCGTAAGAGGTTGCCGCAGGGAGCTTTCAGTCTCCACTGTTCGGGCCCCGGTGCCCGGCTCCAGTGTCAGGCTCCGACGTTCTGGCTACAATATCCGAGTCTCTAAAGTCTTCAGTCTTCGGGCTACGTCCTAAGTTGACTTAGTTGTTACAGAGTTGCCTTTACAAGTGTAACAGACTCAGGCCTCTGTTTGTTAACACAGAATGATTAAAGTTAAAGTAGCCACACCTGTACATACTTCAGGTTCTATTTTTGTTTATACCTGGGCATTCCATGAAATAATTGTACCAACTTAAGTATACAGTTATTTTAAACTTTTACCAGTGTTTGTGGTTCTCAGTCTGTATTTTCTTCCATAGAACTCATCGCTGTCCCAGCGGGACACAACAAGGTCTCTCATACACACGAAAACGTTTGGTAACGAGTGGCCAGAGACTGGCTCTTCACCACTCGCTATCCATTACAAATCCGCAGCTCGTGATCCCAGCATGGGGTATCGGGTTCGATGTTGTTGTGTCGTCTCCATCATCATTATTCATCCGCATTACGGTCAGAGGAAGGCAACTGCAAACCATCTCCATTAGAAACTTGCATAGTACGGCGGTGCGGGTCTCCAGTATCGTTCCCCTATGCTCTGTCAAGTAGCCTGAGAATTTATTTGCATTTCCTTCCATTGCGATCGATGAACTCTGGCATAGAGCTGAAGCAGAGTGCAATGACCCGTACGTGTCCCCCAAGGTAAGTTCGACTTGATGTACAGCCAAGTTAAAGCCGCTGTTACTGCCAGAGGAGGCAGCTCAGTATACTTTATTTCGTATACTGTGTAGCCCAAAATTATTTACAGATTTAATGTCCCTACTCCGTTGTATACACAGTAAAAAATATTTCGTCATTTGCTATCATTCCTGGTGTTGCAGTTTTATGGGACATCAGTGTATCTTCATATCCTAATCTAATAACGAGTCTTAGCGCACCAGCAGATAAAGTCAGACGCTTACTATCTCGTGACAGCAATCACTGTGCAAATTATTTTCTGTTTTCTTGGATGCCTAGGCCTAAAGTATTTCAGAAAAGACTATATTTTTCTGCTTGGTCTCGTAAAGCAGAAAATCTTGAGCACGATGAAATCATATAAGTATTTAGGGTAAATACGAAGAAGCTATATGAATAGTGATGATCGCATGAAACGACTGTTAGGGAAGGCAAGTGGAAGATCTATATTTGTTAGAACGGTTCTTGGAAAATACAACCTTATCTGTAGCAGAGTGGGCGCTGACATCAAACTTCCTGCAGATTAAAACTGTGTGCAGAATCGGGACTCGAACGCGAGACCGTTGCCCCGGCTACCCTAGTGTGGCTCACAACGCATCATCACAGCTTTACTTCCGCCACTAACTCATCTCCTCCTTCCTCGTGAAAAACAAAGGTCCCGGGTTCTAGTCTCGGTTCCAGACAGAGTTCTAATATGGCACAAAGTTTCATCTGTAAGGAAATCGCATACAAGCCAATAGCGTGATCAAATATTCCAGTGTATGGAGGCCCTACGTAAATAGGTATGACAACAGGCATCGAAGAAATTCAGAGAATCCCTGGGACGATCGAAAATTTTGGAATAGCCCTTACTGAAGTGTGACAGAAATGCTCGGGGAGTTTAAATGAGGCACCTACTAATAAAAAAGACCTAGTCCTCACGAAACACTGTTAGACAAATTGGAATAATGAGAAAAAGGTAACAGAGATTAGGGGCATACGGAGGCATTTAGATGGTTTTATACTCTATGAAGAAAAAAAAAGAGAAAAACAACGACGCACTACAAAGAAATTATCCGAATAGGACGGAAACCGGTAGATGTGATGTACATACAAATAAGTGACTACGCTTTCAGAAAAATTGGATGCTTTATTGAAGAGAACGAGCTTCACCAACTGAGCAAGCCAATAATGCGTTGGTCCACATGTGGCCATTATGAAACCGTTTATTCGGCTTGGCATTGGCTCACAGAGTTCTTCGTCATCGTCCTGAGGAATATCGTGCTAAATTGTAAGAAATTGGCGGTTTAGAACGTCAAAACTCCGAAATTGTTGGAGGGCCCTGCCCACAATGCTCCAAACGTTCTCAACTGGGGAGAGATCCGACGACCTTGCTGGTCGTGGTAGGGTGCGGGCGGGCATTATCTTGCTGAAATGTAAATCCAGTATGGCTTGCCAAGGCGTACAACAAAACTGGGCGCAGAATATCGTCGGTGTACCCTTGTGCTGTAAGGACGCCGTGAATGACAACCACAGGGATCCTGCTATGAAAAGAAATGGTGCCCCAGACCATCACTCCTGGCTGTCGTGTGGTATGGCGGCCAATAGTCAGGGAGTACCCCACCGCTGTCCGTCCGCCTTGTAATAAAACTAGTTATAGTGAGATAAATGTAATACTCGATCTCGGATCATATGAAGTGTGCAATACCGCGGTGAAGACGTAAAAACCAAAAATCCACCAATAAAAAAGCTATGTGAAAATGTTTAAATGTCAATCTTTATATTTATTATAATCACATGGATGATTATAGACTTCTCAAAATAGATCATTTATGAAATATATCTCCCAAAGATTATTTTGCATAAATAGATCGATATATTATAGTAATTTCTTTGCTACATGTTATTACAGGAAAATCTTTGTCCTTTTGGGCAGTTGGTTGTGCGAGTCGGAAGTGCAAGGAGGGAGAACGAGTTATATGTGTTTTATTGATTTGTATGGTGAAGTGAAATGACTGAAAATAGATGTGTAATTCTGCAGAAAGTCCACCAGATTTCACATGGTTATTGAAGCAGTAAGCTGGTCTTCCTCTAGACCAGTATTTTTCACCCTTTTTGAGTATGCAACCCCTTTCCAAGTAAAAATATTCTGGCGACCCCCAGAACCATAATACAAGTTTTTCAGCGATTTCAAAGGCAACGTACTTATTATAAAACAATCTACATTATGCACGATTCAGAATTAATGTTAAACAAAAAATAATTACCATCTTCCATAAACCTATGTTTTTGTTTTACAGAACCACTAATTTTGAGACATGTAGTAGGATGGTCATTTCATTCACTTTCGTTCTGTTTCAAAAGAAGTCAACATTTCTTTTCTATTACTTGCGAGAATATGTAGTATATATTTTTACAAATGATGGTACTAGTTTTTTGTAAGATATTTTTCAACTCTTTTATAAAGTACTATCAAAAAAACAATGATTCACTTCGCGGCAATCACCGGAATTAACTACACGAAAGAAAAGAGAAATTAACCGGTGACCAGCAACGACGATTTTGTGGGAATCCCGGTTAACCCACAGAGCTCGGAAAATAGAAACAACGTCAACATGCAGTGCGTGAAACAAAGTCTGAACTGCGCTCAGGCATCCTAGATTCGGTACTTCGAGCCATGTCTCACTGCTGCCAATCCTAACGATCTATTGTTTGGTTCGAAGCTTGTTACTGAAATACCTTCTAGTAACCGTGGTGCCAAATTTTGCACGTGGGCTATATGCATGTTGTTGGAGCCATTTTGTATCACATTTGAACGTGAGCACCTTTTAAATGTGCTTTGATAAATTGTTCTCGTTTCGTGCGATATTTTTAACACAGCAGATGATTGGCACGTAAACTAAATTGTCAGTAATACCCAGATGCTGCCACTGCACCGCCGTTCCAGCCCGGAAGTTGATGTGGTCCTTTCCCTCTCCCTGCAAACCTCTCAGAGGTAAATACTCTCTGTACAAGACTTAGTAACTCTCGCAGATCGATAGACGTCGTGCTGCTTCTCACTGCTGCAAGTGTTTGAATATTTGAACTCTTCAACAGGTTTGAATTAAATTCGTATTCATTATTACAAATATGTGCCAGATCTGAACGTGAGCGAATTTGCAAGGTGCTTCCACAAAACCTTGTCACTTCGGTGTGACATTTATACCATAGCAGATGATCGTCACCAAACATACGTTACCAGCCATGCTGCGACTGCTTACTCCTGCAACCGCGACTTCCTGAGCAAGGCTTTCCGACCCCCAGGGGGGATGCGACCCACAGTTTGAAAAACACTGCTCTAGACAATTATAGAAAGATAAAGCACACAAAGCAAGAGAACAACGACCCATCAATACACAACAAAGAAGAGCAACAAAAAAGATGAATATTTTTATCATTAACAGAACTAGTTATTAAAATTCGACTGCCCCTGTCACTTGCTGCAGTGTGTCGTTATCTCAGTGTGGCAAGTACTGTGAAAATGTGACTAGCCGCCCAAATTACTAACTTACTCCAAACATCACAAAGTTCATCATTGGGCAACAGGAGGATGGGGACGGTCAGACTCTCCAGCCATGTCTCTGCTGGTCGTCGGGGCTCAGCTCGAAGCGGAACTCATAACTGAAGACAATTACACAATTCTGCTCCACTCAACGAGTTTCCAGGCCGAATTCGTGTCTGAAAATGCCCTGGAAAGTTGTGGGATACCAAGTTGGCTGTCGGTTACACAGGTGTGATGGTCTGGGTTGCCATTGCTGTCATCCGCTGCAGCCGTACAGCACAGTGGTAATTCGACGATATTCAAGCCATCTTCGACTTGTGTTTCGATAAGATACTGCCTGGTCGTACACGGAGATTCTACTGCTTGTCTTCGTGCTTTTCAAACCCTATTTTGGCCAGCAAGGTCGGAGGATCTGTCCCCAACTGAGATAGTTTGGATTATTACGGACATGGCCCTTCAACCAGCTCGGGATTTTGACGGTCTAACGCACGAATTGTACAGAATTTAACACGATATCCCTCAGGGGGACATGCAACAAATATCATTCAACGCCAAGCCGAGTAACTGCTTTTTTGAAGACCAGAGCACCATGGGACTATACATCTGAGGTCATCAGTCCCCTAGAACTTGTTGTTGTTGTTGTTGTGGTCTTCAGTCCTGAGACTGGTTTGATGCAGCTCTCCATGCTACTCTATCCTGTGCAAGCTTCTTCATCTCCCAGTACCTACTGCAACCTACATCCTTCTGAATCTGCTTAGTGTATTCATCTCTTGGTCTCCCCCTACGATTTTTACCCTCCACGCTGCCCTCCAATACTAAATTGGTGATCCCTTGATGCCTCAGAACATGTCCTACCAACCGATCCCTTCTTCTGGTCAAGTTGTGCCACAAATTCCTCTTCTCCCCAATCCTATTCAGTACCTCCTCATTAGTTATGTGATCTACCCATCTAATCTTGAGCATTCTTCTGTAGCACCACATTTCGAAAGCTTCTATTCTCTTCTTGTCCAAACTATTTACCGTCCATGTTTCACTTCCATACATGGCTACACTCCATGCAAATACTTTCAGAAATGACTTCCTGACACTTAAATCTATACTCGATGTTAACAAATTTCTCTTCTTCAGAAACGCTTTCCTTGCCATTGCCAGTCTACATTTTATATCCTCTCTACTTCGACCATCATCAGTTATTTTGCTCCCCAAATAGCAAAACTCTTTTATACTTTAAGTGTCTCATTTCCTAATCTAATACCCTCAACATCACCCGACTTAATTCGACTACATTCCATTATCCTCGTTTTGCTTTTGTTGATGTTCATCTTATATCCTCCCTTCAAGACACCATCCATTCCGTTCAACTGCTCTTCCAAGTCCTTTGCTGTCTCTGACAGAATTACAATGTCATCGGCGAACCTCAAAGTTTTTATTTCTTCTCCATGGATTTTAATACCTACTCCAAATTTTTCTTTTGTTTCCTTTATTGCTTGCTCAATATACAGATTGAATAACATCGGGGAGAGGCTACAACCCTGTCTTACTCCCTTCCCAACCGCTGCTTCCCTTTCATGTCCCTCAACTCTTATAACTGCCATCTGGTTTCTGTACAAATTGTAAATAGCGTTTCGCTCCCTGTATTTTACCCCTGCCACCTTTAGAATTTGAAAGAGAGTATTCCAGTCAACATTGTCAAAAGCTTTCTCTAAGTCTACAAATGCTAGAAACGTAGGTTTGCCTTTCCTTAATCTTTCTTCTAAGATAAGTCGTAAGGTCAGTATTGCCTCACGTGTTCCAGTATTTCTACGGAATCCAAACTGATCTTCCCCGAGGCCGACTTCTACTAGTTTTTCCATTCGTCTGTAAAGAATTCGTGTTAGTATTTTGCAGCTGTGGCTTATTAAACTGATTGTCCGGTAATTTTCACATCTGTCAACACCTGCTTTCTTTGGGATTGGAATTATTATATTCTTCTTGAAGTCTGAGGGTATTTCACCTGTTTCATACATCTTGCTCACCAGATGGTATAGTTTTGTCAGGACTGGCTCTCCCAAGGCCGTCAGTAGTTCCAATGGAATGTTGTCTACTCCGGGGGCCTTGTTTCGACTCAGGTCTTTCAGTGCTCTGTCGAACTCTTCACGCAGTATCGTATCTCCCATTTCATCTTCATCTACATCCTCTTCCATTTCCATAATATTGTCCTCAAGTACATCGCCCTTGTATAGACCCTCTATATACTCCTTCCACCTTTCTGCCTTCCCTTCTTTGCTTAGAACTGGGTTGCCATCTGAGCTCTTGATATTCATACAAGTGGTTCTCTTCTCTCCAAAGGTCTCTTTAATTTTCCTGTAGGCAGTATCTATCTTACCCCTAGTGAGACAAGCCTCTACATCCTTACATTTGTCCTCTAGCCATCCCTGCTTAGCCATTTTGCACTTCCTGTCGATCTCATTTTTGAGACGTTTGTATTCCTTTTTGCCTGCTTCATTTACTGCATTTTTATATTTTCTCCTTTCATCAATTAAATTCAATATTTCTTCTGTTACCCAAGGATTTCTACTAGCCCTCGTATTTTTACCTATTTGATCCTCTGCTGCTTTCACTACTTCATCCCTCAAAGCTACCCATTCCTCTTCTACTGTATATCTTTCCCCCATTCCTGTCAATTGTTCCCTTATGCTCTCCCTGAAACTCTCTACAACCTCTGGTTCTTTCAGTTTATCCAGGTCCCATCTCCTTAAATTCCCACCTTTTTGCAGTTTCTTCAGTTTTAATCTACAGGTCATAACCAATAGATTGTGGTCAGAGTCCACATCTGCCCCTGGAAATGTCTTACAATTTAAAACCTGGTTCCTAAATCTCTGTCTTACCATTATATAATCTATCTGATACCTTTTAGTATCTCCAGGGTTCTTCCATGTATACAACCTTCTATCATGATTCTTAAACCAAGTGTTAGCTATGATTAAGTTGTGCTCTGTGCAAAATTCTACCAGGCGGCTTCCTCTTTCATTTCTTAGCCCCAATCCATATTCAACTACTACGTTTCCTTCTCTCCCTTTTCCTGCACTCGAATTCCAGTCACCCATGACTATTAAATTTTCATCTCCCTTCACTATCTGAATAATTTCTTTTATTTCATCGTACATTTCTTCAATTTCTTCGTCATCTGCAGAGCTAGTTGGCATATAAACTTGTACTACTGTAGTAGGTGTGGGCTTCGTATCTATCTTGGCCACAATAATGCGTTCACTATGCTGTTTGTAGTAGCTTACCCGCATTCCTATTTTCCTATTCATTATTAAACCTACTCCTGCATTACCCCTATTTGACTTTGTGTTGATAACCCTGTAGTCACCTGACCAGAAGTCTTGTTCCTCCTGCCACCGAACTTCACTAATTCCCACTATATCTAACTTTAACCTATCCATTTCCCTTTTTAAATTTTCTAACCTACCTGCCCGATTAAGGGATCTGACATTCCACGCTCCGATCCGTAGAACACCAGTTTTCTTTCTCCTGATAACGACATCCTCTTGAGTAGTCCCCGCCCGGAGATCCGAATGGGGGACTATTTTACCTCCGGAATATTTTACCCAAGAGGACGCCATCATCATTTAATCATACAGTAAAGCTGCATGCCCTCGGGAAAAATTACGGCCGTAGTTTCCCCTTGCTTTCAGCCGTTCGCAGTACCAGCACAGCAAGGCCGTTTTGGTTATTGTTACAAGGCCAGATCAGTCAATCATCCAGACTGTTGCCCTTGCAACTACTGAAAAGGCTGCTGCCCCTCTTCAGGAACCACACGTTTGTCTGGCCTCTCAACAGATATCCCTCCGTTGTGGTTGTACCTACGGTACGGCTATCTGTATCGCTGAGGCACGCAAGCCTCCCCACCAACGGCAAGGTCCATGGTTCATGGGGGGAGGCCCTAGAACTTAGAACTACTTAAACCTAACTAACGGAAGGACATCACACACATCCATGCCCGAGGCAGGATTCGAACCTGCGACCGTACCAGCCGCGTGGTTGCAGACTGAAGCGCCTAGAACCGCTCGGCCACCCCGGCCGGCTGAAGACCAGAGGGGGACCAAGGCGTTATTGACTTGTTCAATTTGTGCAGCTCTTCCTCTTGAATAAATCATTCATTTTTTTCTGAAGTTGTAATCGTTTGTTCGTCTGCACGTGTACATCGCATCTACCGAATTTCGTGCCATTCGGATAATTCCTTTGTGGCGTGCCTTTCTTTTTGTCTTAGAGTGTATTTTATCTCGGTCAGTAAACTAATGGAATACGAACGGAAATTGATAGCAAGAGGAGGCATTGTCTGCAGGGGGAGCGACAGTTAAAACTAGGTTTTTGAAAAAAGGCGCGGTCTAAGGCGCTGCAGTCATGGACTATGCGGCTGATCCCGGCGGAGGTTCGAGTCCTCCCTCGGGCATGGGTGTGTGTGTTTGTCCTTAGGATAATTTAGGTTAAGTAGTGTGTAAGCTTAGGGACTGATGACCTTAGCAGTTAAGTCCCATAAGATGTCACACACATTTAACCACATTTTTGAAAAAATGCACAATTCGCGTGTATTATTTTTTATTTAAATCTTTCGGTCTGCAAATGAACAACATCGTCATCAGAATATACAGTTTCAAGTTAGCTGACCACACTAAAGATGGCGTTTAAATTTGGTACCGTAGTAAACGTTCTTTAAACGTAAGTGTAAGCAGTATAGGACAGCCAGTTTAATCTTGAGTGGTGGCAGCCAACTGTAAACGCAGTCTTTTGTGCTCATAGCCAACTTTAAACTGTGTATTCTGATGTCGTTGTTGTTCATTTGAAGAGCGAAACCCTTGGAAAAGAAAAATACTTAGTGTGATATTTAGCTGTTTTCCAAAACTTAGAAAATCGTTAGTACTGATACGGTGAACCCTCCGTCATACATTGCACAATAGCTTGCGGAGTGTCTATGTGAAACAGAGTTGTCAGAATAACAATAAATCAAGGAACAAGTTTTAAACGTTTTCTCCTAAGGTCAAATGGTTCAAATGGCTCTGAGCACTACGGGACTTAACTTCTGAGGTCATTAGTCCCCTAGAACTTTGAAACTACTTAAACCTAACTAACCTAAGGACATCGCACACATCCATGCCCGAGGCTGGATTCGAACCTGCGACCGTAGCGGTCGCGCGGTTGCAGACTGAAGAGCCTAGAACTGCTCGGCCACTCCGGCCGGCTCTCCTAAGGTCAGTTTCCTCCTCTAACAAATTTTGGGTCGAACTTTTGTGGTGGCCATAAATTTCTCATACTTCTAACATACCTTATAATAAACTTTTCGCAGAATTATGTAACATCTTTACGCTGTCATTTATAGTCTCACCTGAGAGCAGGCTGCTTGTAAGATGCTGTCGGAAGACCGATTTATTGTGTGCCGTTCCAGTCGTACGTTGCTCGAATCGGGAGTGGGAAATTTTGGACCCGTCTGTGGTAGGAGTTTCAAGCAGGAGGTGGGAGGGGAAGCGGTCGCGTGTCGGACAAGAGGAGGGACGAGTGCTCGCCGTGAGCGGTAGCCGGCGATCGCTGGCCCTGGGGTCACCGTGCTTCCGCAGTGAGGTGGAGGAGGAGGAGGAGGAGGAGGAGGAGGAGGGTAGGAGGCGCGTGCCGCAATCTGAGGCCGAAGGCCGGCTGCTGGCCGCGATCGATGTGGGCGCCGCCGCAGGCACGCACGCCGCCGGCACGCCACCAGCTCTGCGTCACTGGCGACGGCTTCTGGGCTTCGGGGACCACCGGCCGTACTCTCAAAATCCTACCTATGAGCCGGGCGAAAGCACACAGCTCTGCGACACGCGTGTTTCACCTGTCAGCCACGCAGTCACGTTACTGTTAACCCTTTACTGGCTTTCTAGAGTTTTTCCATCAGTTTAGTAAACACAACAGATACACATTACAGACATTACAGTCATTAATAATACGAGCTGTGTTTTTTAAAGTAAATACCGTTTTGAAATTTAAAAAAAAACGTGCTAAGATATCTCAATAATTTTATTTTTACATGAAAGCCTGTACCTCAATCTACGCACTGACGCCATTACAGTCTGATTCTTCCTTGTTAACTAGTTAACTTAGAAGAAAGATTAAGGAAAGGCAAACCTACGTATCTAGCATTTGTAGACTTAGAGAAAGCTTTTGACGATGATGATTGGAATACTCTCTTTCAAATTCTGAAGGTCGCAGGGGTAAAATACAGAGAGCGAAAGGCTATTTACAATTCGTACAGAAAGCAGATGGCAGTTATAAGAGTCGAGGGGCATGAAAGGGAAGTAGTGGTTGGGAAGGGAGTGAGACAGGGTTGTAGCGTCTTCCCGATGTTATTCAATCTGTATATTGAGCAAGCAGTAAAAGAAACAAAAGAAAAATTCGGAGTAAGTATTAAAGTCCATGGAGAAGAAATAAAAACATTGAGGTTCGCCGATGACATTGTAATTCTGTCAGAGACAGCAAAGGACTTGGAAGAGCAGTTGAACGGAATGGACAGTGTCTTGAAAGGAGGGTATAAGATGAACATCAACAAAAGCAAAACAAGGATAATGGAATGTAGTCGAATTAAGTCGGGTGATGCTGAGGGAATTAGATTAGGAAATGAGACACTTAAAGTAGTAAAGGAGTTTTGCTACCTGGGGAGCAAAATAACTGAGGGTGGTTGAAGTAGAGAGGATGTAAAATGTAGACTGGCAATGGCAAGGAAAGCGTTTCTGAAGAAGAAAAATTTGTTAACATCGAGTATAGATTTACATGTCAGAAAGTCGTTTCTGAAAGTACACTCCTGGAAATTGAAATAAGAACACCGTGAATTCATTGTCCCAGGAAGGGGAAACTTTATTGACACATTCCTGGGGTCAGATACATCACATGATCACACTGACAGAACCACAGGCACATAGACACAGGCAACAGAGCATGCACAATGTCGGCACTAGTACAGTGTATATCCACCTTTCGCAGCAATGCAGGCTGCTATTCTCCCATGGAGACGATCGTAGAGATGCTGGATGTAGTCCTGTGGAACGGCTTGCCATGCCATATCCACCTGGCGACTCAGTTGGACCAGCGTTCGTGCAGGACGTGCAGACCGCGTGAGACGACGCTTCATCCAGTCCCAAACATGCTCAATGAGGGACAGATTCGGAGATCGTGCTGGCCAGGGTAGTTGACTTACACCTTCTAGAGCACGTTGGGTGGCACGGGATACATGCGGACGTGCATTGTCCTGTTGGAACAGCAAGTTCCCTTGCCGGTCTAGGAATGGTAGAACGATGGGTTCGATGACGGTTTGGATGTACCGTGCACTATTCAGTGTCCCCTCGACGATCACCAGTGGTGTACGGCCAGTGTAGGAGATCGCTCCCCACACCATGATGCCGGGTGTTGGCCCTGTGTGCCTCGGTCGTATGCAGTCCTGATTGTGGCGCTCACCTGCACGGCGCCAAACACGCATACGACCATCATTGGCACCAAGGCAGAAGCGACTCTCATCGCTGAAGACGACACGTCTCCATTCGTCCCTCCATTCACGCCTGTCGCGACACCACTGGAGGCGGGCTGCACGATGTTGGGGCGTGAGCGGAAGACGGCCTAACGGTGTGCGGGACTGTAGCCCAGCTTCATGGAGACGGTTGCGAATGGTCCTCGCCGATACCCCAGGAGCAACAGTGTCCCTAATTTGCTGGGAAGTGGCGGTGCGGTCCCCTACGGCACTGCGTAGGATCCTACGGTCTTGGCGTGCATCCGTGCGTCGCTGCGGTCCGGTCCCAGGTCGACGGGCACGTGCACCTTCCGCCGACCACTGGCGACAACATCGATGTACTGTGGAGACCTCACGCCCCACGTGTTGACCAATTCGGCGGTACGTCCACCCGGCCTCCCGCATGCCCTCTATACGCCCTCGCTCAAAGTCCGTCAACTGCACATACGGTTCACGTCCACGCTGTCGCGGCATGCTACCAGTGTTAAAGACTGCGATGGAGCTCCGTATGCCACGGCAAACTGGCTGACACTAACGGCGGCGGTGCACAAATGCTGCGCAGCTAGAGCCATTCGACGGCCAACACCGCGGGTCCTGGTGTGTCCGCTGTGCCATGCGTGTGATCATTGCTTGTACAGCCCTTTCGCAGTGTCCGGAGCAAGTATGGTGGGTCTGACACACCGGTGCCAATGTGTTCTTTTTTCCATTTCCAGGAGTGTATTTGTATGGAGTGTAGTCATGTACGGAAGTGAAACGTGGACGATAAATAGCTTAGACAAGAAGAGAATAGAAGCTTTCGAAATGTGGTGCTACAGAAGAATGCTGAAGATTAGATGGGTAGATCACATAACTAATGATGAGGTATTGAATAGAATTGGGGAGAAGAGGAGCTTGTGGCACGACTAGAAGAAGGGATCGATTGGTAGGACACGTTCTGAGACATCGAGGGATCACCAATTTAGTATTGCAGGGCAGCGTGGAGGGTAAAAATCGTAGAGGGAGACCAAGAGATGAATACACTAAGCAGATTCAGAAGAATGTAGGCTGCAGTAGGTACTGGGAGATGATGGAGCTTGCACAGGATAGAGTAGCATGGAAAGCTGCATCAAACCAGTTTCAGGACTGAATACCACAACAACAACATTGTGCACTGAGTGTTTAAGATGCTTCCCATAATCTTGAGCCCCGCCGACTGTGAAGTACGGGCTGTTATAAGATTTCTTAGTCCTACGGGGCCTAAAAGCGATCGATATTCATAGTAAGATCTGTGCAGTTTACGGAGAAAACATTGAGTGATGGAATGGTAAGAAAGTGGGTGAGAGCATTTAAAGATGGCCGCACAAATGTGCATGATGAACAACGGAGTGGGCGTCCTTCGCTCGTTAATGAAAGTTTGGTGCAGGAAGTGGACAATAAGGTGAGAGAAAACAGACGCTTTACGCTTTCTTCCTTGCGGGATGACTTTCCTAATGTTTCTCGTAGTGTTTTGTATGGCACTGTGACCGAGCACTTGAATTACCGAAAATTGTGCGCACGCTGGGTTCCGAAAATGATGACGGATGTGCACAAAACCAAACGCTTAGACAGTGCATTGACTTTCCATGAGCGGTACCACAACGACGGCGATGATTTTTTAAGCCAAATTGTTACGGTCGATGAAAGATGGGTGGCCTACGTCACACCAGAATCAAAGCAAGAGTCCATGGAAGTTGAGCAAGGTCATCGAATTGCTGCAAGACAATGCCCGTCCGCATGTGACGAATCACACCAAATATCTCATCACATCTTTTCAATGAGAAACTCTAGATCATCCTCCGCACAGACCCGATCTTGCGCCCAGTGGTTACCATCTGTTCCTGCACTTGAAGAAATACTTGGGCAGTCAGCGTCTTCAAGACGACGACGAAGTCAAAACAGTGGTGATGCAGAGGTTAACGTCAGGCGGCAGACTATTATGAGCAGGGTATTCAAAAAATGGTACAACGTTATGACAAGTGCCTCAATATTGACGGAAATTATGTAGAAAAGTAGATTAAGGTACAGGCTTTCATGTAAAAATTAAATTATTGAGATATCTTAGCACGTCTTTTTTTAATTTCAAAACAGTACTTACTTAAAAAACACGCCTCGTATATCCCCTCAACTATATACAACAACCCCCCGACTCTGGGGTAACTATTCCATTCCGTTATTGTAAAATTCACGTGGTTTTCAAGCGAAGAACTCGTCGAGCCATGTTCGAAGCGCTCTTTCATCCAGAAAGAATGTGCGTTGAAGGTTCTTCGATAGAAAACGGTAAAGGTGAAAATTTGAGGGCGCAAGTTCAGGTGAATAAGGTGGGTGTAGAATGACTTCGCAATCCAAGTGCTGTATAGCGTTGTATGTCAGTCTAGCAGAAAGCGGGCGGGCGTCAGCGTGGATTAGCATCACTTGAAGCAGTCTTCCTGGTCTTTGTTCTTCGACTGCGTCTGCAACACGTCTCAGTTGCTCACAGTAAATGTCAACAGTGATGGTTACACCTCGAGGAAGTAATTCGTAGTACATCACATCGACGCTGTTCCACATATGCGCAACATTATCTTTTGTGGATGCGCGCTGCTGCTGCTTTGTTGGGGCTTAACCATTCCTTTCTCTTCCTTGCGTTTGCATAAAGACACCATTTCTCATCACCGGCAAAGATACAGAATAGGAATGGTTGTGTTACTGACGAGGCAACTGATGACGAGCAAGCAGAGTTGCACATAAGTGCACCTGCTGATTTTTATGATGTCGCCTTAGAGCATGTAGTAGCCATGCAACTGATTTTTCAAGCATCCCCATTGCATGCAAGTGTCGTGAGGTGGTGGAATGAGCACAGTTCATCAAATTTACCAGTTCCCGAGTACACTCATGTGAATCACTGTGCACTGTTGCGTTTAATCGATCTTTATCCCACCACGAAGGTTTTCCTGAACGTGGAGAGTCACTAATGTCAAAAGGATCCACCTTAAAACGAGAAAAACATTTTCTTGCAGTGCTTTGTCTAGTGAAATAATTCACATACACGGCGCAAATGTACCTGGCAGCTTCTGCTCCTGTAATCCCCCTACTGAACTTAAACAGAAGAATATGTCGGAAATGTTCAGATTTCTCCTCTTGGAACTCAACTTTCTAGCGGCCACACCTTCACTCACTATCTTCAAATGACAACATGTAAACTCAAACAACAAGAGTGAACTAGAAATAAAAAGCGACAATCGATAAACAAATCCGTAGCAACCGAAATCCCAACATCCACAACAAAAACCAGCCGGCCCCTGTGGCCGAGCGGTTCTAGGCGCTTCATTCCGGAACCGTGCGACTGCTACTGTCGCAGGTTCGAAACGGCATGGATGTGTGTGATGTCCTTAGGTTAGTTAGGTTCACGTAGTTCTAAGTTCTAGGGGACTGATGACCTCAGATGTTAAGTCCCATAGTGCTCAGAGTCATTTGAACCATTTGAACTTATGCACCAACCTAATATTTGTGACGACTGTAGAGCGAACGTCAATAACGTGTCGGATGGTGTGCATCAGTGACGCAGGTAAGCTCACTACCAGGCAACATGTTACAAAATCCCTTAAAAAAGCGCATTGATCGTTCTGAAGTGTACAGGACAGTCACGTAATCCTCCATGTCCGACTTAAGTCATGGCAGTGACGTGCTGTATACGTGGCAATCGGTTGTATGGAATGGGTCGACGTGGAGACGTGGCAGAACGGTAGAAAGGAGTTACCGAGTTTGGGCGTGTCCATGGCCACATTGTGGATCTGTTAACACAGACTGTCCAACGTGTCCGCGACGAAAGGTATACCAATTGCAGCCACATAAAGCGGAACGAGAACCCAGATCCTAACCGACGAAACGGAGAAGTGTTTTATGTTTCGTGAATGACGATCGGTTTCAAACCACAGAGCAATCGCTGTTGGCAATGAATATAGGCCCATCTCAACGAGTTTCCGAGTGCAGATCGCTAATTCCACGGAATGGACATTTGGAGTAGGGTACATCGCAAAAAGCCATTACTTACAGCGACGCATATAACCGCTCGTCTTCAGTCGGCAAAAAAACGTAGAAATTGGACAGTTGCTGAGTGAAGGCATGACATAAGACGTTGAGTACGCCGATGGTCCAATGAGATGTTTAACACGGAAAGTGTGGAGGGTGTAGTTTGCGAGCTTTCAAATAAAATGATGAAAGCATGTGAGATGATGGTGGCCCTCAGACTCAAAGTTGAAATATTAAAAGGTTTGGTTTCGTGGTCTAGGGGCTGGGATACGTAGGCGCCGCTTTACAAGCCAAATACTGCTGAGTCTACAGTATACAATATGAATATACACTTGAATCGAATGGTCGAAGGTTTCTACCACTCGGAAATCGCGAATTTAATGTAGAAATTTATAAATAAAAGATTGCAATAAATAAAATGTGCAGGTCCTAACTTAACGACTTTAAATGATGACTACGATAGTAGAAGTACTTTTTAGGTTGTGGTATATTTCTGCAAAACACTTACTGGTGTCGATGGTCCAGTAAATAAATAAAATATAAGTTGAATAACATGTAAACAATAGATTCCTACTGCAAGTAATTAGCTATGAATGGCAACATAGCTCGCGAGATATTCACTTCCAAACGCTTACTACGTCTTCACTGTTGAAACCTCGGAAATCTCTAAAGTTCGCAAGTCCGCACTCCGAAGTATTTCTACCTCTCGCGACCACCCGCAAACCGCTCCACACTCCAAGTCTCTCTCGCAACCATGCGTGCCTTGCGCCATACTGTCCTGGACTGTCCTGTCCCAGACTCCCCCATGTCCACTCCCATACTCCTCTCCCACTTCCATCCTGTCTCCCCATTCACGAGCGCTGTGATTGGCTAGAGCGCTCCCACCATGTCTTCAAGCCAACGCACATTCACAAACATAATGAAACATATTCGAAATACAGGATTTAAATTTAAATAACTTGAAATTAAATAAATATTCCTACGGCTGGACCATAAACACGCTCTAACACACATTACTAAATACATAGAAAAATTAAATAAATATATATCAAAGGAATACAACTAAAGGCAGGCCAGTAGCCTAATGTCTCTGTGCTTTCTAAAACACAGTAAATGTTTGACCAATTTCTTTATGAATAGTATATGTCGGATATAAACAAAGACATAGATGAATAAATATATTTATAAGCATGCTGCTACCGTTTTTCGTGTAACTGTGGAGTACTTACGTATTGACGCGATCGATAGTAATTGGCCACTTTGACCTCCAATAACTCATGTACTATTCAAGTTATATGCCTGTAATTCATACCAATTTAGGTTTACACTAATAGCTTTCTAAAGACACATCGATCGACGAAATCGGATGAACCGTTTATATTTTGGAAATTCGTTGCAGGTGTTACTTGTATAATTTACAGTCAGATTCTAAACTTTAAAATAATAAACATATTGAAAATCTGATTACGCCATCAGAATTGTCATGCAAATAATGGTAATGTGCATTTTTCTTGTTGAGGTATCATCATTCATCTCGCTACTATTAATTTCTACATGAACTGTGAAATGTCTACCACTAAGGTTTCACAAAGTCCGCCATCTTTGGCACTCTCGGCGTGTCTCCTTCATCGACACAGCGTCACCATGGGATTCCCAGCCATGCAGCTGGACCAAACACTGGGGCTACCCTCATGTTCGGCTAATGTTCGGCACCACATGGTTGCTGCCGGGCTGCAGCCCACCGAGAGGCCCCCGCGCGGCCACGCCAAATCCGAACTTTTAACATTTCCAGGGCGCCACAACTCGCCCATTACCTTACAAGTTCAACTCAAAGATGGCTGGGCACATTAACTCAGGTTATCGTGAACATGAACCACAATGTTTAATTCAAGCTCGTCTGTGATCATGTGTTACCCATAACTCTACATTCCATGAGTGTGTCATCTTCCAAGATGACAACAGCAATGTTCACAGGGCGGCACTCAAACTTTTCTGATTTCATGAACATTCAGGCACCATATCACGGTTCGACTGGACCGTTGAAACACCCGATTCTAAACACACTGAAAATGTCTGAGGCTATTTGGAAGAGTGAACGGAACTCAGCAACAGCCATCGGTAAATTTGGTAGTACTGTGGGATCAAGTCATCAATGAGTGGTTCCACAGGTACGTGTGGCATACTTGTAGACGCTCTTGCTCACCAGAATGAGGCGTTATCAAGGTTGGAGATGCTGTTACACGGCATTAGCACCTCCTAGCGCCGGCGGAGAGGCCGTGTGGTTCTAGGCGCTACAGTCTGGAGCCGAGCGACCGCTACGGTCGCAGGTTCGAATCCTGCCTCGGGCATGGATGTGTGTGATGTCCTTAGGTTAGTTAGGTTTAATTAGTTCTAAGTTCTAGGCGACTGATGACCTCAGAAGTTAAGTCGCATAGTGCTCAGTGCCATTTGAACCATTTTGAGACTCCTAGCGGCAATCAATTGTTTATCTTGTATGATTCTAAGATGAGAGATAGAAGATCAGTCGGTAACTTTTCGTCTCACTACTGTCGTTAAGTAGTGGAGTGAATTTCTCGGTTTGACGATGTAACCGATGGGTATCGGACCAAGAGTGGTTGAAACGGTGAAGTTTGTGAACTTCCGCGACTCTTTGGTGAGAGAGTTAATGACAACACTGTATAACAGTCATCAGAAATGCGAAACAGCTCCTAACATTCCTCTCTTCGTCATCGCTGAGCAGTTCTCAGTTTTTGAATGATTTTTTCCCAACAAAAATCCACATCACGCTGACACTAAGTCGAAAGCAGCAACTCACTTTGACTATAAGCTTTCCTTTCTTCACATTAAAAGTTCAGTTTTGGAAATGACAGTTTAACAAAAGATCGTTTGTGATTTTGTACTTCTCATGTGAGGAGTTCGATTAAAAACAATAGTGGCGCTCTGCCGATTTCGGTTTTACCTGATGTTCAGTACCTGAATATTCTAAAACACGGGTGGGCAACCAGCGGCGACTGGCCGTATCCGGCCGGCAATTACTTTTAAACAGGAACGCGAAAGAAATTGCGTGGGATTGCGTGGGAAAGGGACCGAAACGCGTCAGAATTTTGCAATGGAAGTTTTTAAGACAGCTAGTGTACAACAACGTAAGTAAAGAGAAACAATTTTTTACGACACATAAATAAATGTAAATACCTGAAGATGGGGCGAAAATAAAATTAATGTAATTTTGTATTTGTGGGGATCCACAGCCTCTAGGTGTTTAATAAACGTAAACATGGTCCGGAGTAGAATGTAATGCAATTTTTATTTAATCGTGCGGCTAGGCAATTTCGACTACGCGTCATTCTCAAGCATATTTGTAACATCTGTGCTTCATGTCATTTTCAAATCACTCTTGATAACTTGTTAACGTTAGGTACAGATGTTACAAATGTGCTTGACAATGCAATCGCGTTATAGCGTACTACGGACCGTATATACGTTAATTAAAATGAATTTACTACCAAAGACGTTTGTTTTGTGGTACAATTTATTGGCGAGGTGTGCCGAGAAAAAGGAACCATTCATACCGGTGCACTACCCGTGACATTTACGTCACTTACGCTTTAGTTTTAACTTTATGGGCTAGGAGCGCTGCTGTCGAGTCACGCGACGTTAAGTAAGTATGTGACTCAGGCCCGTAGGGTAGGAAAGGTTCTCCACGCCGTCCTAAAGTATCCTCTATCGTTCGAAAGGGATTTGCTAACATATGTCGATAATGAGAATGTGATTTTATTTCTAGAGTGCCAAGAAATAGATATCACAATTGGAAGTGAGTTAGCTCCTATCGAAAACAGAAAGTTTGCCAGATGCACGAAGTTCTGATGAAAATTTATGGCGAAAGGACAATACAGCACCAAAAAACCATACATTAAATTAATTACCGCAAAAAAGTTGAAAGCGATGCTTTCCCTCCACTAAAATTTTAAAAGTATAGGAAATTGTTTATGAACATCAGTTGTTCATAAAACTTAATTTGTAATCATTTCCATCCAATAACTCAAATCTATCCTACCGAAATACATGAAAAATCCCTCAGCGAACGAGCGAGGTGAAAGCGCCTACGTTGCCTGCGTGCTTCCAGCACCGTAAATTCAGCCTTAGGTGACAAAGGCAAGTCACTGAAATTTCACGTTTACTTTCTTTACTTATTACTTTTCTTATTATTATTATTTGCACACCGCTATTAGCGAAGCAGTGCGTAAAGGAGCAGCTGGTTTGTTGGGGCTAAAGTTCTTGTTTATAGGGGTCTAATTTGCCTTGCAAAATACTTCGCAATGCTTTCCTTCGCCAAAAACTCTCATCTAAAGGGTCTTCAGAAATTTCAGGCAATTTTCATGAAAATAGCCTTAAGCACCCATTTATTGCGTCACACCTAAATCCCACATTATTACGAGACGCTAAATATATTTCCTGAAGGATCTGCATTAATGAAACAGTTCATTTTAAGGCGCGATCTTGCAATTTCAATGCGTGTTTTTAACTTCTAGTACCCCTGACATTAACTCTTCGATACTCCATACTCCATAGAAAACCATTCCCATACATCATGAAACAATTAAATACGGAATATAGAAATATTACGGAGAATACGTTACACAAATTAACAAGGCGTCTCCAAAGCCATACCCGTACCTACTGGCAGAGTGATGAATGCACTATATGCCATGTCTGGCGATCCAGTTGCATTGCATCTCGACGAGATTGGAGTCTCGATTATTTTATGTGTTGGTATGTCTAAAGTCTCTTACTTATGGGATCACAACAGACACTGTCATGGCAGGATTATACCGTGGTAACGGTACCAAAGACGGCAGACAGATGTGGCAATATCTCGTTCATTCATATTCTCAGACGCTTCAGACTATTAGTTCCGTTGTCGTACGGTATAAGTTGATTTGTTGTTCCACTGGGTAGTGAAGGGTGTCACACTCATTTACATATTTAATACAATTTGCCATTCATAAACGTCAATAAAACGGGCACGACATTGTAACAAACGAATGCGCGAAAGTATCTGAAAAAAGTTATTTATGTAAAACAGTTCACGGTGCCGGAATAGATATTTATACTGGCCCCACAAACATAGTGCCTCCGGAGCAAATAATTAGAAAACGCAATAACATTTTTACATTTCCGTAGAACATCAGTAACGTTCTACGTATATTGTTCAGACTCGTCCAAGAGCGCGAGTGTAGTTTTTACTTCTCCCCTACGATCATTACACAGATCTAGTTATCTAACAGTGTAACCATCTGAGAAGAATTGCTTACAAAAGAATGGAAAAGCCGGTAGAAGCCGACTTCTAGGAAGATCAGTTTGAGCTCCGGATAAATGTAGGAACGCGTGAGGCAATACCGATCCCACCATTTATCTTATAAGAAAGATTGAAGAAAGGCAAGTCTACACTTATAGCGTTCGGAAATTTACACAAACCTTTTGACAAACCCCCTGAACGAGTCTGAACACTGTACAACGTTATTGATGTTATCCGTGCGCTTCAAAGTGGGTCTCACACAGAATCACGAGAGCTGTCACAACGACATACCTTTTTTTCTTTGCTTTCCATCTTCTAGAGATCGATCACAACGGAGGATCTCATTCGGCTTTGGTGCGAGATGGCATGAAACGAAGAGAAGTGCTTTCTCATGTCCCCTCCTAAAACTGAAGAGCATCAGTAGCTGGGGATACTTTTTTGCCAGTCATCAGTCTTGTGACTGGTTTGATGCGGTACGCCACGAATTCCTCTCCTGTGCCAACCTCTTCATCTCAGAGTAGCACTTGCAGCCTACGTCCTCAATTATTTGCTGTATGCACTCCAATCTCTGTTTCCCTCTGTTGCCTTCTACAGCTCCCTCTAGGATCTTGGAGCTCATTTCTTCATGCCTCAAGAGATGTGCTCCAAATGTACATTCTCAGAAAGTTTTTCCTATGTTTGATACCCTTTGCCAGGAATGCCCTTTTTGCCAGTACTATTTTGCTTTCGATATCCTTCTTGCTCCGTCCGTCATTGGTTATTTTACTGCCTAGGTAGCAGAATTCCTTAACTTCATCTACTTCGTGACCGTCGATGTTAAGTTTCTCGCTGTTCTCATTTCTGCTACTCTCAACCCATACTCTGAACTCATTATATTGTTCATTCCATTCAGCAGATCATGTAATTCTTCTTCACTTTTACTCAGAATAAGAATGTCATCAGCGAATCTTGTCATTGATATCCATTCACCTTGAATTTTTATTCCACTCCAGAAACTTTCTTTTATTTTCACCATTCCTTCTTCGATGTACTGGTTGGACATTAGGAGCGAAAGGGTCTTACACCCTTTTTAATCCGAGCGCCTCGTTCTTGGTCGTCCACTCTTATTATTCCCTTTTGGCTCTTGTACATATTGTTTACTACCCGCTTCTTCCTATAGCTTACCCCTATTTTTCTCAGAATTTCGAACAGCTTGCACGGGATTAGCCGAGCGGTCTCACGCGCTGCAGTCATGGAGTGTGCAGATAGTCCCGGCGGAGGTTCGAATCCTCCCTCGGGCATGGGTGGGTGTGTTCGTCCTTAGGATAATTTAGCTTAAGTAGTGTGTAAGCTTAGGGACTGATGACCTTAGCAGTTAAGTCCCATAAGATTTCACACACATTTGAACATCTTGCACCCTTTTACATTCTCGATCGCTATTTCCACGTCGACAGATCCTTTGAATGTGTCTTGATTTTTCTTTCGTCTTGCTTCCATTAACAACCGCAACGTCAGAATCGCCATTCTCGTGCCTTTATCTTTTCTAAAGCCAAACTGATTGTCATCTAGCACATCCTCAATTTTATTTTCCAGTCTCCTGTATATTATTCTTGTAAGAAAATTGGTTGCATCAGCTGTTCAGCGGATTGTGCGATAATTCTTGCAGTCTTCGGCATTGTGTGGATGATATATTTCTGAAAGTCAGGTGGTATGTCGCCAGACTCATACATTCTACACACCAATTGGATAGCAGGGGTACCAGGTCACTAAGGGCGTACTTGCAAAGTGATGGTTGGCGAACATTGGTGGTTTTCCCTTTGCCGCCGCCCGCCCCCTCCCTCCTTACACGCCCACTCACAGGTGCGGCGACGGGGAGGGTGTCTCGCCTGCCCCTGGCGGCAGCTGGTGGCGAGCAGCGCAGCGCGCCCGGAAGCGGAAGCCGCTGTGTGCGAGGCGGCAGGAAATGAAACGCGACCGCCGCTGCCGCGCTGTGCCAGAGGTAAACAGCACAGGCGGGAGGGGAGGGCCGCAGGAGCAGCCACCGAGTGCTGAATGGCCCCACAAGGCCACGCAGCGGAGCGCCACTGAGGCACGGCTATTCTGAGCCGACAAACAAAAACCATCCCTCCATTCCTATTTAAGTACCTCAAAATAGAAGCATCAGCTCATGAGGAAGGAGCGATTCGGAATGCACTTGAAATGGGAGTTGCTGAAAAACGACAATACACGATGTATCAAAAATAGTCATCCGATTTGGCACTTCTGAAACTAATAAACTATTGTGTACATAGTTCCGCGTAGTCAGCGCGTACACAACTTTCCCACTAGAGCACGCCCCGCTAAGCACAACAGCACAGGCGCAGCGCTCGTCCGTCTCCGCACTACGAGATCCGCGCCGATCCGCGTATTAATATGTAATGCAGCCAATGAGATTGCTGCTAACGTATAACCTTTTCTCCTCGCGGATCACACTCGCGCAGTGATACCTGAACGCGCGAGGTATTATAACGAGTGTACAGACCTCCGATTAGTGAGTCTACAATTGTCTGTACCAGTCTGCATTAGTCTGTACCAGTCTGTACGAGTTCTACATTTGTCTGTACCAGCCTATAGTCAAGTTTCAGTCTGCGCCTAATAAGATTACCATATTCCTGTACATAGCCATGAAGTTAAATGAATAGACACTTTGTCAAGTATCAGAGATATGTGAGAATAAGATTAACGTACCAAAACCAAAGGAACTTCAGATTGCCAATTGTAAACAGCATCCAGAACCAAGTTACGGCCGGCTGCGGTGGTCTAGCGGTTCTAGGCGCTCAGTCAGGAACCGCGCGACTGCTACGGTCACAGGTTCGAATCCTGCCTCGGGCATGGATGTGTGTGATGTCCTTAGGTTAGTTAGGTTTAAGTAGTTCTAAGTTCTAGGGGACTTATGACCACAGATGTTGAGTCCCATAGTGCTCAGAGCCATTTGAACCATTTTTGAACCAAGTTACGTAATGTCTACGCTTTTTATTATTTTAATAAATATGAAAATTAATCAAGTTCTGTTTAAAGTTGGTCACTGTCAATCTGCTACTCTAAGTGTGCAGGTGGCATTTCTATCGTCTGACGTAAGGGCAGAAGATAAACACGTCACGATAAGAACACGAGACATATTGCTGACACTCGCCTACTTCGTTAGAGCGACAAGTCAAATAATCTGATGGTGTGTGTACCGGAAGGTCTTACTGTACGCACACCACATAAACATACAGAATGAATTTCATTTTTTGATAAACGGGAAACTGAAAAAAAATTTGATCCATGCCTTTTCATAGGTATTCAATATTTCGCCCTTGAGATGCACTGCATATGTTAATGCGGTATTCAAATTGTTCCCACACTGCAGCGAGCATGTCTTGAGTTACATCTTCCACAGCTGTTGTTAAGCGATGTCTCAGTTCATTCATTGTTGTTAGTAACGGAGTCACATAAACAGAGTCTTTTTTGAACCCCCCACAATAAATAATCACATACAATCAGGTCCGGTGACCCTGGAGACCAGTAATGTAAGGCTGAATCATTTAGTCCACCGATCTATCTTTCAGTAATCCTTTGGTTTAAACATTCCCGCACTTGCAGATGCCACTGTGGCAGTGCCCCATGTAATGTCCTTCGGATCTTCGGTCTTGGCCAACACTCAGCGGTAGAGCAATGAGATTGTTATTTCTTATGTATCGGTATCGACGTAACAAACAGAACATTGATGAACTGAACTCGCGACTTGTGCGAGATATTTACTTTGCCAAATGTCGTAATTAAATCGTTTATAATCGATGGTTTATCAGTTGCTATTTAAATATTAATGAAAAGTTCGAATTAGTTCCATCGACACCAAATTCCCTATAGACTGGTTGTAGTCTCAAATCTATAATCAGTCGTAACAGTGTTATTAATTCCTAACGTCAAGGAGTTTCTATATAAGCGCCGCGCTTCAGTCAAATAATATCGCAGCACGTTATCTCTATAAATAATATTGTAAAACTTGAATGATAAATGCGTGAATTGACACGATATGCTGGTTCATTGCACAATATTAGTCACTTCCCAACAGAGCCGTGAGGAAGAAGCTTTCCCAGGTGTTGGGGGGAATTATAAATTATATGCTTCGTAACTATCACCATGTTCCTTAGTCCATTAGTTATTACGAATGAAATTGTCTGCCGGCCGGCGTGGCCGAGCGGTTCTAGGCGCTACAGTCTGGAACCGCGCGACCGCTCCGGTCGCAGATTCGAATCCTGCCTCGGGCATAGATGTGTGTGATGTCCTTATGTTAGTTAGGTTTAAGTAGTTCTAAGTTCTAGGGGACTGATAACCTCAGAAGTTAAGTCCCATGGTGCTCAGAGCCATTTGAACCATTTTTTTGAAATTGTCTATCTGTGTTCACTTCCTAAATGGTGTTAACTTCAGGTTATCTAATTAAAATTCACCTCCATCTAATATATGCAAGTCCTATATCTGAGTTCTAAATAACGTAACATTTGAAGTCAAAGTATCGTTTCACTGCGTCATAGTAGATCGCAATAATCAATTCTGAAAAAACAATCTAATTGCGCCTACATATACGAGCATTCAGAAGAATGACCTGCTTCGGCTAACTCTCGTTAGGTAATGACAACGGATTAAATTATTCTTAGCCATTACTCACGAATCTCAAACAGTACTCACAAGGAGTATTCTTTGGAAACGTTGGTTCTATTTTGCGAATGTTAATTATAATGATTTTGCGATTTACTATGATTTTGAATTTTGAGTTTAATTTTACTGGAATCCTATCTTTCTTTCGTATGTTAATAAATTACTAAGTATTAGATTCCTGATTCAATTACTGGTTAACATCCAAATAATAGTGTTAACTGGAAATCTGTTTCCTTGTTCATTTTTCATGGAATTTGGAACTTGTTTTGGGGAAATCTTTGGGAATTTGGGAGCTAATTTTAGATTTCCATTTCTCGTCCGAGGATGTGGCATTATACCCATTCGCTCGGTAAACGTAGAATAAAGTCTCCAACTGTGGAAGAAGAAAGTTCTCATATCGAGTGCTTCCTGTAACAGTGTTCTCGGCAAAGAAAGATGGACCATACACCTTTTCCCGCGAAACTGCACAAAAAAATTAAATTTTGGACAGTCCCTCTCATGTTGTACAACTTCATGCGGTTGTTCCGTACCCCACATTCTCACATTACGACTGTTCATTTTTCCATGTAAATGGAATGTTGCCTCGTCACTAAACACTAAGAGAGGAAGAAAACTGTCATCCTCCATCTCGCCAAGAACGAAATTACAGAACTCCACACGTTGTTGTTTGTCACCTTCATCAAGAGCTTGCAGTAGCTGAATTTTGTGTGGTTTCATGAGTAAACGTCGACACAACACACGCCAGACGGACACCGGGGGCATGTTGAGCAGTAGAGCTGCACGGCGAACGGATTTCTGCTAACTGCTTGTGAAACTATGGCGGATGCTTTCGACGTCTGTGTCAGACACTCGGGGACGGCCCGGCGATTTGCCTTTACACAAACAACTTGCTTCTCGGAACTGTTCACGCCATCGTCTAATGCTCTGTGCTGTAGGAGGATCCACACCATGTCTAGTACGAAAGTCACGCTGAACATTTATTACTATCCGGCACGGCGCAAAACGTAGAATACATAACGCTTTCTGTTGTCCTGACACCATTTTTACTAGAACTGAAGTGGGCGCACATGCTGCTACCTAGTAGGAACCGTGTAAAACTCGAGAGTAGCTCTTTCCAACAGTACGTTGCTCATGCACATATGTCAAATAACATAATAGTTATGATTCTGTTTTTTTTTTTTTTAGTCGGATGATTCTTTTTGATACACCCTGCATATTAATGCATTTAAGTTCCATACACTCACAATTTTATAAAATGTTTTGGTTTGATTTTGTGCCACCAGTAATTGAAGGGTTATCATGCTAAAGGGGCTAAGGAACGAAATGTACGTTCTAGGTTATTCAGAATAAACACTATAAAAATAACGTGAATATAAATATGCACACATTAACGCTTACTCATTTTCTTTAGGAATGCAAGTTGTCACTTGGCATGATCCAAAAATAACAGATATAAACTGACTCCCCTAAAGCAATTAGCTCTGACATGCTGAACGGGTTAAGTCCACCAAACAATGTTTGTAATATCTCTACCTCTAGTAACCATTTCAATGTTAATCCTCAGAACAATTCACTGAAAACTGTTTTGCACTTCAGGTAGGTATTCCATCGTATTTCTGAGGTCTGGCTCTGAGCACTATGGGACTTAACTGCTGTGGTCATCAGTCCCCTCGAACTTAGAACTATTTAAACCTAACTAACCTAAGTAGGTTAGAAAATTTAAAAAGGGAAATGGATAGGTTAGAGTTAGATATAGTGGGAATTAGTGAAGTTCGGTGGCAGGAGGAGCAAGACTTTTGGTCAGGTGATTACAGGGTTATAAATACAAAATCAAATAGGGGTAATGCAGGAGTAGGTTTAATAATGAATAAAAAAATAGGAGTGCGGGTTAGCTACTACAAACAGCATAGTGAACGCATTATTGTGGCCAAGATAGACACAAAGCCCATGCCTACTACAGTAGTACAAGTTTATATGCCAACTAGCTCTGCAGATGATGAAGAAATTGATGAAATGTATGACGAGATAAAAGAAATTATTCAGGTAGTGAAGGGAGACGAAAATTTAATAGTCATGGGTGACTGGAATTCGTCAGTAGGAAAAGGGAGAGAAGGAAACATAGTAGGTGAATATGGATTGGGGGGAAGAAATGAAAGAGGAAGCCGCCTTGTAGAATTTTGCACAGAGCATAACTTAATCATAGCTAACACTTGGTTCAAGAATCATAAAAGAAGGTTGTATACCTGGAAGAATCCTGGAGATACTAATAGGTATCAGATAGATTATATAATGGTAAGACAGAGATTTAGGAACCAGGTTTTAAATTGTAAGACATTTCCAGGGGCAGATGTGGATTCTGACCGCAATCTATTGGTTATGAACTGCAGATTGGAACTGAAGAAACTGCAAAAAGGTGGGAATTTAAGGAGATGGGACCTGGATAAACTGAAAGAACCAGAGGTTGTAGAGAGTTTCAGGGAGAGCATAAGGGAACAATTGACAGGAATGGGGGAAAGAAATACAGTAGAAGAAAAATGGGTAGCTCTGAGGGATGAAGTAGTGAAGGCAGCAGAGGATCAAGTAGGTAAAAAGACGAGGGCTAATAGAAATCCTTGGGTAACAGAAGAAATATTGAATTTAATTGATGAAAGGAGAAAATATAAAAATGCAGTAAATGAAGCAGGCAAAAGGGAATACAAACATCTCAAAAATGAGATCGACAGAAAGTGCAAAATGGCTAAGCAGGGATGGCTAGAGGACAAATGTAAGGATGTAGAGGCTTGTCTCACTAGGGGTAAGATAGATACTGCCTACAGGAAAATTAAAGAGACCTTTGGAAAGAAGAAAACCACTTTTATGAATATCAAGAGCTCAGATGGCAACCCAGTTCTAAGCAAAGAAGGGAAGGCAGAAAGGTGGAAGGAGTATATAGAGGGTTTATACAAGGGCGATGTACTTGAGGACAATATTATGGAAATGGAAGAGGATGTAGGTGAAGATGAAATGGGAGATAAGATACTGCGTGAAGAGTTTGACAGAGCACTGAAAGACCTGAGTCGAAACAAGGCCCCGGGAGTAGACAACATTCCATTAGAACTACTGATGGCCTTGGGAGAGTCAGTCATGACAAAACTCTACCGTCTGGTGAGCAAGATGTATGAGACAGGCGAAATACCCACAGACTTCAAGAAGAATATAATAATTCCAATACCAAAGAAAGCAGGTGTTGACAGATGTGAAAATTACCGAACTATCAGTTTAATAAGTCACAGCTGCAAAATACTAACGCGAATTCTTTACAGACGAATGGAAAAACTGGTAGAAGCGGACCTCGGGGAAGATCAGTTTGGATTCCGTAGAAATGTTGGAACACGTGAGGCAATACTAACCTTACGACTTATCTTAGAAGAAAGATTAAGAAAAGGCAAACCTACGTTTCTAGCATTTGTAGACTTAGAGAAAGCTTTTGACAATGTTAACTGGAATTCTCTCTTTCAAATTCTGAAGGTGGCAGGGGTAAAATACAGGGAGCGAAAGGCTATTTACAATTTGTACAGAAACCAGATGGCAGTTATAAGAGTCGAGGGACATGAAAGGGAAGCAGTGGTTGGGAAAGGAGTGAGACAGGGTTGTAGCCTCTCCCTGATGTTATTCAATCTGTATATTGAGCAAGCAGTAAAGGAAACAAAAGAAAAATTCGGAGTAGGTATTAAAATTCATGGAGAAGGAGTAAAAACTTTGAGGTTCGCCGATGACATTGTAATTCTGTCAGAGACAGCAAAAGACTTGGAAGAGCAGTTGAACGGAATGGACAGTGTCTTGAAAGGAGGATATAAGATGAACATCAACAAAAGCAAAACGAGGATAATGGAATGTAGTCAAATTAAATCGGGTGATGCTGAGGGGATTAGATTAGGAAATGAGACACTTAAAGTAGTAAAGGAGTTTTGCTATTTAGGGAGTAAAATAACTGATGATGGTCGAAGTAGAGAGGATATAAAATGTAGACTGGTAATGGCAAGGAAATCGTTTCTGAAGAAGAGAAATTTGTTAACATCGAGTATAGATTTAAGTGTCAGGAAGTCGTTTCTGAAAATATTTGTATGGAGTGTAGCCATGTATGGAAGTGAAACATGGACGATAACCAGTTTGGACAAGAAGAGAATAGAAGCTTTCGAAATGTGGTGCTACAGAAGAATGCTGAAGATAAGGCGGGTAGATCACGTAACTAATGAGGAGGTATTGAATAGGATTGGGGAGAAGAGAAGTTTGTGGCACAACTTGACTAGAAGAAGGGATCGGTTGGTAGGACATGTTTTGAGGCATCAAGGGATCACAAATTTAGCATTGGAGGGCAGCGTGGAGGGTAAAAATCGTAGAGGGAGACCAAGAGATCAATACACTAAGCAGATTCAGAAGGATGTAGGTTGCAGTAGGTACTGGGAGATGAAGAAGCTTGCACAGGATAGAGTAGCATGGAGAGCTGCATCAAACCAGTCTCAGGACTGAAGACCACAACAACAACAACAACAACAACCTAAGGACATCACACACATCCATGCCCGAGGCAGGATTCGAACCTGCGACCATAGCGGTCGCGCGGTTCCAGACTGAAGCGCCTAGAAACGCTTGGCCACCCCGGCCGGCTTCCTAGGTCTCCTTTCTTTTCTGAAGACATAGGAGTTCCCTGTCAGGCCATCTACTTTCCTTCATAGCACCTACATCACCCACTATTTGAGACAGCCTTTTTAGTATGTAAAAACCCTGTTCACATAGCATCGAAAGAAGTAGAAAAGACATGCAAAACTGGCACTTAGCCGCTTTAGCTTGATAACCGTTTAACTTTATTTTTGAGTCCGAAAACTGGGTTGATGCAGCGCTCCATACTGGTCTCTACCTTGTTAAGATCTTCTTATACCGTCTACGTATTGCACTCAGCATCCATTTGAACGTCCTTATTGTATTCAAGCCTTGGCCTACGTACACTACTTTTATCCAGCACGCTTCCGTCCATCAGCGAATTAACTATCCACCAATGCCTCAGTTAGTCTCGTATGAGTCTTTCTTTTATTTAGGACAACTTGTGCCACAAAACCCTTTTTTTTCAATTAGTTTCAGTAGAATTTCGTTAGTTATTTGATTTATCTATTTAACCTTGAGCATTCTTATGGAGCACCACATTTCAAAATTCTGTATTCTCATGTTTTCTCTATTGTTTATCGTCCACGTTTCATTTCAGTACAACGCTACACTCAGTCCCAATGCCACAGTATCATAGCAAGCCGCTAGAAAAGCCCACTGATAAAGTGGAGATCGGCTTCGCAATTTTGTTTTAGTTGCCCTTCCGGCGTGACACGGCACTGTGGCGCGGCGATTTTACTTTCTACGATAACTCCTGATGAATATCAGCAACTAAAGTAAATTACGTAATTTCATTTTTTCGAAGGATAATTAAAACTCTGACTACCCCTCAGGCTTTCAGAAAAGACTTCCTTACAAGTTAATTGATATTCAGCGTTAACAAATTTCTGTATCAGTAAAGCCTTTCTTACTATTGCGAACCTGCGTTTTTATTGCCTTTAATGTCGCGTCGTCAGTTATTTTGCTACCCAAATAGCAAACATCATCTATTAATTTTTGCGAGGAATTTCCTATGTAAATCATTCATCATCGCGTGACTTAAGAATAAATTCCATTAACCTCGTTCACTTTTAATTGTCTTCATTTTATTACCCGTTTCCAAGAACTATCTATTCCGTTCGACTGATCTTCCAAGGACGGTCTCTGACAGAAATACAGTGGGATCTTCACACCTTAAAACTTTTCTTTCTTCTCCATCAACTAAAATCACTTCCTCCAAATATATTCGTAATTCCTTTATTTCTTGCTCAACGTAGAGTTTGAATAATATCCGGGATAGGCTGCAACCCTATTTCACCCCTATTAAATATAAGTACCCTCTTACACTTCAATTGAGATTGCTGCGGCATTTATACAGGGAAAACAAAATTTCTTTAGTGCCTAAGAAATACTTGTCTACGTTATTCCCTCTTGCAGTATAGGGGCTGAGGGAACTGGGTGTTTGTGGAAACAGCTCTACAGAAGTACTGATTTCGGTCCCGATGTGAGACAAAGCGAGTATACGCGCTGCAGCAGTATTTGAGGTGAGCAGGTGACAGTGGCGCGCCCCTTCGCTGGAGCGTACCGCTTCCGCTTCCCGCTGCGCGCTCGTGTACGGGTGGCTGCCTCCCTCACAGGCGCGACCCTAGCGCTACCGCCTGCCGCTGCGCAATTTGGTGCACCTCAGTGAGCGCTACCCGCAGGCTTCAAGGGGAGCTACACCAGCTCAGCCAGCCAGCACAGTGGCTGCGCCTAAACGAGAAAAAACAGTGTTTCCCAAACTATTCACTGTCCACGTTCTGTCTCCCAACAGTCTAACATGCAAGAAGGAGCGATGATGATTACTTCACTCCTTTAAGATGCGTCCGCACGATGTGTTTTTTCTGTTCAACTTTGCGCATGCGCTCCACATTTCCAAAACCGTAAGCACCAGTGCGCATAGGCGGCTGAGTAATTGGCCGAAATAGAGCGCATTGTTTCCGTGTTTGGTCGCAATCTCTCGCGCAGTTTAGCAGACGACTGCCAGTAAATGATCGTGTATGTTTCGTTGTGCACCGTATTGTAGTTGTGGAAAAATGCGGTTTATGGGCAATAATGTCTCTTGATTCCAAAGAGAGCTTGTTCAGATTTATAGGCGAATACAAAGAATAGTCAGGCGAAACCCCGCTTCTAGAGGTTATCTGAACAAAAATTTGAGATGCGATGTTCTGAGCGCCAAACAAGAAATTGTCTTGTTGGTAACTAAAAATAAGATACTAAATGTTGAGGAATATTACCAAAAGGATTAAGATAAGTCTCGAAGTAGGAAAACAAAGCAGAAAAAAGCCTACAAATTTATGAAAAATTTGTGTAAAAAATTGAGACCCCTGACACCTGAACAACTGAAAAAGACGGTGCGTGCTGAGTTCCTCAAGAAATTGCCAGAAACTGGAATCAAGGACACTAAGGATGCAAAACAAATACATATTTGCAAAACGCTATCTCCGTTGTAATTGACGTGGGGTACATGACATCCCCTGAATTTTCAGAATCCGGCGATGTTAATCTATAATCTTTTTTGAGTGAATTTTGTAAACAGTTCTTTACAAAATAAAATACAAACATAGAAATGAAAGCCACCTTCATGTAGCCACTAAAACAAATCTTAAGTATTACACAATTTCGTGAATAATCTCTGAAATGCTTTGTTTTGAAACGGGAAATAACTATTACAAACTGGTAACTGTATAGCCGGATGCCGGAAAACGAAATGTTGTTACCCGCTTTGTAGCTGCAGAAAATTCATTACGCAAACAGTAACTTGCCTAGAGGTAAAAGGTTCCAGTTTTCCAAGCAGAAAATCTAAATCTTGCTGCGTCATTATTCTGAAATTTGCATTTAAAACTCCGTTGTCACTCTGTATTTCTTTCATACGTGTAATACCTGTTTTATACAGATACTGTTTTACTCATAGCCACCTTTCATTGCAGTAAAAGCAGCACAAATTGAAGAGCAAAAAAGTGGATGCGTAGCGGACTGCTCGAACAATGAGGCAGCGCGTGAACAAGCGACCGCGCTTGTTTACAGTACGTACTTTTCACTGATTTTAGTGCGCGCGCTTTGAATTCCAAGTATCTGAGCTATGGTAGAAACAAATAACAAGCACGTCCATACATTCACGGAGCTTCCATCTTCACTTGTTGTTATTTGTAATGATAATGTAATGAAATATGCACGAGAACCCCATTCATACAAGGCATTCCCTCGGTCTACGACCCATTTTGTTCTTCAAAACGTTTTCCCCTTCCAGCGTTCACAAATCCGAAAACACATTTCTGTCATTTCAGTTTCATCAAAGTCAAGGTCTACATATGCAACAAATAATTTTCATTTCTTGTGGCGACGATAATATAATCTGTTCGCCCCCTAAGGCCTCCTACATTGCTAACCATTAACTTCCCTTATGTACCTAATTTAGATGCGAGTACACCCATTTGCATTGTGTGGTTGCTCTGCAATGCTAATCATCTGTACATTCAAGCACGTTGTACACTTCATGCCAATTTGATGTTTGTTACATCTTTAATGACCACCAACGAGTATCCCTAGCATCGTTTAGCGTCAGACATACATTCTCTATGGCGTCCTTCCCTGCTAGTGTGTCCCTTGCTCCTAAAGCCCTGTCACTTATGAGCCTTATCACCTCAGTCTATCAGGAGCTACTAGTACTATTACTCACGTCTCATCGCCATTATGCCCGTCTCCTGACTACAACCGCATCAGTTTACTAACATCAACAGAAATAGAGCGTCATCTACAGCGTCGCTATCTCCTCCAGCAACAGCACCAATATCATCAGACCCAGAATAACGTACGCTGCCGGAAAAAATTAATACACCTGGAAAGAAAAAGTCGATTTTGAAGCGATGACGGCATATGCCACCTGGAGAATAGTAGACGTCCGCCAACAGATAGCGTAGTGAAATAGCTATCAGAGGGCCTCTATGTCTACCCTTTATTAGAGAATGCTCACAAGCAGAAGGCTGAATGTGTTGCAAACGAGTGAGGGAAATAGATAACCAAGCCACAGAGACACACTCGTGCTTCCTGCAACCAACTGAGTGAGTTTGAAAAGGGTCAAGTTGTGACTTTTCGAGTGTGTGGGGGGGGGGGGGGGGGGGTGGTTCTTCTGGAGAATTTCCATACAACTTGGACGTGCTGTGTCAGCTGTACTACGATGCTAGTACTAGTGGTCACGTGAACATTCTCTCACCCGTAGAGATGTCCATGCTGCACAGACGCCAGCCAAGATCATCTCACCTTAAGGGTAGCAGTGGCAGACCGTACAGCTACCACAGCACATAAGAGGGCTTGTCTACACCTACATGGATACTCTGCAAATTGCATTCAAGTGCCTAGCAGAGGGTTCATAGAAACACCTTCAGAATTCTCTGTTATTCCAATCTAGTATAGCGCGCGGAAAGAACGAACACCTATATCTTTCCGTATGAGCTCTGATTTCCCTTATCGTGGTGATCGTTCCTCCCTATGTAAGTCGGAGTCAACAAAATATTTTCGCATTCGGAGGAGAAAGTTGGTGATTGGAATTTCGTGAGAAGATTCCGTCGCAACGAAAAACGCCTTTCTTTTAATGATTTCCAGCCCAAATCCTGTATCATTTCTGTGACACTCTCTCTCCCATATTTCGCGATAATACAAAACTTGCTTCCTTTCTTTCAAGTTTTTCGATGTACTCCGTCAGTCCTGTCTGGTAAGGATCCCAAACCGCGCAGCAGTATTCTAAAAGAGGATGGAAAAGCGTAGTGTAGGCAGCCTCCTTTGTAGGTCTGTTACATTTTCTAAGTGTCCTGCCAATAAAACGCAGTATTTGGTTAGCCTTCCCCTCAACATTTTCTATGTATTCCTTCAAATTTAAGTCGTTCGTAATTGTAATTCCTAGGTATTTAGTTGAATTTACGGCTTTTAGATTAGACTGATTTATCGTGTAGCCGAAGTTTAACGAGTTCCTTTTAGCAGTCATGTGCATGACCTCACACCTTTCGTTATTTAGGGTCAACTGCCACTTTTCGCACCATTCAGATATCTTTTCTAAATCGTTTTGCAGTTGGTTTTGATCTTCTGATGACTTTATTAGTCGATAAACGACAGCGTCATCTGCAAACAACCGAAGACGGCTGCTCAGATTGTCTCCAAAATCGTTTATATAGATAAGGAACAGCAAAGGGCCTATAACACTACCTTGGGGAACGCCAGAAATCTGTATTACTCGATGATTTTCCGTCAATTACTACGAACTGTGACCTCTCTGACAGGAAATCACAAATCCAGTCACATAACTGAAAAGATATTCCATAAGCACGCAATTTCACTACGAGCCGCTTGTGTGGCACAGTGTCAAAAGTCTTCCGGAAATCTAGAAATACGGAATCGATCTGAAATACCTTGTCAATAGCACTCAACACCTCATGTAAATAAAGAGCTAGTTGTGTTTCATAGGAACGATGTTTTCTAAACCCATGTTGACTGTGTGCTAATAGACCGTTTTCTTCGAGGTAATTCATAATGTTCGAACACAATATATGTTCTAAAATCCTGCTGCATATCGACGTTAACGATATGGGCCTATAATTTAGTGGATTACTCCTACTACCTTTCTTGAATATTGATGTAACCTGTGAGACTTTCCAGTCTTTGGGTACGGATCTTTCGTCGAGCGAACGGTTGTATATGATTGTTAAGTATGGAGCTAATGCATCAGCGTACTCCGAAAGGAACTGTTGAGAACTGTTGAGAACCGGTTATTAGCAGTGAGACTACGGGCACGCACACCTTTAGCTGGTCTTCCACTCACGCCACAGCATCGACATGCGCGGCTCGAATGGTGCCGTTCACTTTAGAACATGGAATGGCGCGCAGTGGTCTTTAATGATGAGAGAAGATTTTGCCTGCACGCAAGTGATGGTCGCTTGCGCGTGCGACGTAATCTAGTGAGCGCTAGCTATCTGGTAGAATGCATTCGTCCAAGGCACCCTGGCCCAACCCAGGCCTCCTAGTCTTGGGTGCGATAAGCTACAGTTCTCGTTCTCTTTTGGTGTTTCTGGAGGGGACGCCAACCAGCGCTCCGTACGTACACAGTGTTGTCAGACCCGTCCTCTTGACTTTAAAGAAACAGGAAGGTGATGTGTTGCTCCAACAGCGAAATTCTCGCCCACTCTCTGCCCGTGAAACTCAACTTGCCCTGCAAGGGGTTCGGCAAGTTCCCTGGCCAGTACGATATCCGAACTTTCCTCCAATCGAGCATGTCTGGGATAGGATGGGATGAAAAGTAACCCCTGCGACTCCTCAGCCAACAACTCTTACAGACCTACGTGAACAGGTAGAGCAGGCGTGGAATAACTTATAAAATTGACTTTTATCTTAAAAATATGAATATTTATATATGTGTTTGGAGAGAGAGAGATGGATTTTTCATAGATTTTTTTTACTTGAAGTCGTAACTGGTACCTGAATTTTGGTTGATGCCTCCTTAAATGATCAGCTTCTGTACCAGTTGATGATGTATTATAATTTGGAGGAAGTTATTGTTCTATAAGATTTAAAATACGACTCTCTTGATAACTTGGCCGTATTGCGGATAACTTTGAGCCCAAAGTTTTCGTAGCTTTTCATTCCTAAAGGACCACTGTTGCAAGCAAATAAGATCAAACAGCAATCTGCTTTTCGTGACAAAAGGAGATTGCTTGGCACACAAACTTCCTTCAAACTACACGTCCTGCTGCGTCAAAATTGGTCAGTGGAGTTCAGCACCATACTATTATACAAGAACATAATCCAGTTACTGCAATCAAGAAATTATGAGAGGTTGTTACGTTGTTGTTGTTGTTGTTGTGGTCTTCAGTCCTGAGACTGGTTTGATGCAGCTCTCCATGCTACTCTATCCTGTGCAAGATTCTTCATCTCCCAGTACCTACTGCAACCTACATCCTTCTGAATCTGCTTAGTGTATTGATCTCTTGGTCTCCCTCTACGATTTTTACCCTCCACGCTGCCCTCCAATGCTAAATTTGTGATCCCTTGATGCCTCAAAACATGTCCTACCAACCGATCCCTTCTTCTAGTCAAGTTGTGCCACAAACTTCTCTTCTCCCCAATCCTATCCAATACCTCCTCATTAGTTACGTGATCTACCCACCTTATCTTCAGCATTCTTCTGTAGCACCACATTTCGAAAGCTTCTATTCTCTTCTTGTCCAAACTGGTTATCGTCCATGTTTCACTTCCATACATGGCTACACTCCATACAAATACTTTCAGAAACGACTTCCTGACACTTAAATCTATACTCGATGTTAACAAATTTCTCTTCTTCAGAAACGATTTCCTTGCCATTGCCAGTCTACATTTTATATCCTCTCTACTTCGACCATCATCAGTTATTTTGCTCCCCAAATAGCAAAACTCTTTTACTACTTTAAGTGTCTCATTTCCTAATCTAATTCCCTCAGCATCACCCGATTTAATTTGACTACATTCCATTATCCTCGTTTTGCTTTTGTTGATGTTCATCTTATATCCTCCTTTCAAGACACTGTCCATTCCGTTCAACTGCTCTTCCAAGTCCTTTGCTGTCTCTGACAGAATTACAATGTCATCGGCGAACCTCAAAGTTTTTACTTCTTCCCCATGAATTTCAATACCTACTCCGAATTTTTCTTTTGTTTCCTTTACTGCTTGCTCAATATACAGATTGAATAACATCGGGGAGAGGCTACAACCCTGTCTCACTCCTTTCCCAACCACTGCTTCCCTTTCATGCCCCTCGACTCTCATAACTGCCATCTGGTTTCTGTACAAATTGTAAATAGCCTTTCGCTCCCTGTATTTTACCCCTGCCACCTTCAGAATTTGAAAGAGAGTATTCCAGTTAACGTTGTCAAAAGCTTTCTCTAAGTCTACAAATGCTAGAAACGTAGGTTTGCCTTTTCTTAATCTTTCTTCTAAGATAAGTCGTAAGGTTAGTATTGCCTCACGTGTTCCAACATTTCTACGGAATCCAAACTGATCTTCCCCGAGGTCCGCTTCTACCAGTTTTTCCATTCGTCTGTAAAGAATTCGCGTTAGTTTGCAGCTGTGACTTATTAAACTGATAGTTCGGTAATTTTCTCATCTGTCAACACCTGCTTTCTTTGGTATTGGAATTATTATATTCTTCTTGAAGTCTGTGGGTATTTCGCCTGTCTCATACATCTTGCTCACCAGATGGTAGAGTTTTGTCATGACTGGCTCTCCCAAGGCCATCAGTAGTTCTAATGGAATGTTGTCTACTCCCGGGGCCTTGTTTCGACTCAGGTCTTTCAGTGCTCTATCAAACTCTTCACGCAGTATCTTATCTCCCATTTCATCTTCATCTACATCCTCTTCCATTTCCATAATATTGTCCTCAAGTACATCGCCCTTGTATAAACCCTCTATATACTCCTTCCACCTTTCCGCCTTCCCTTCTTTGCTTAGAACTGGGTTGCCATCTGAGCTCTTGATATTCATACAAGTGGTTCTCTTCTCTCCAAAGGTCTCTTTAATTTTCCTGTAGGCAGTATCTATCTTACCCCTAGTGAGACAAGCCTCTACATCCTTACATTTGTCCTCTAGCCATCCCTGCTTAGCCTTTTTGCACTTTCTGTCGATCTCATTTTTGAGACGTTTGTATTCCCTTTTGCCTGCTTCATTTACTGCATTTTTATATTTTCTCCTTTCATCAATTAAATTCAATATTTCTTCTGTTACCCAAGGATTTCTATTAGCCCTCGTCTTTTTACCTACTTGATCCTCTGCTGCCTTCACTACTTCATCCCTCAGAGCTACCCATTCTTCTTCTACTGTATTTCTTTCCCCCATTCCTGTCAATTGTTCTCTTATGCTCTCCCTGAAACTCTCTACAACCTTTGGTTCTTTCAGTTTATCCAGGTCCCATCTCCTTAAATTCCCACCTTTTTACAGTTTCTTGAGTTTCAATCTGCAGTTCATAACCAATAGATTGTGGTCAGAATCCACATCTGCCCCTGGAAATGTCTTACAATTTAAAACCTGGTTCCTAAATCTCTGTCTTACCATTATATAATCTATCTGATACCTATTAGTATCTCCAGGATTCTTCCAGGTATACAACCTTCTTTTATGATTCTTGAACCAAGTGTTAGCTGTGATTAAGTTATGCTCTGTGCAGAATTCTACAAGGCGGCTTCCTCTTTCATTTCTTCCCCCCAATCCATATTCACCTACTATGTTTCCTTCTCTCCCTTTTCCTACCGACGAATTCCAGTCACCCATGACTATTAAATTTTCGTCTCCCTTCACTACCTGGATAATTTCTTTTATCTCGTCATACATTTCATCAATTTCTTCATCATCTGCAGAGCTAGTTGGCATATAAACTTGTACTACTGTAGTAGGCATGGGCTTTGTGTCTATCTTGGCCACAATAATGCGTTCACTATGCTGTTTGTAGTAGCTAACCCGCACTCCTATTTTTTTATTCATTATTAAACCTACTCCTGCATTACCCCTATTTGATTTTGTATTTATAACCCTGTAATCACCTGACCAAAAGTCTTGTTCCTCCTGCCACCGAACTTCACTAATTCCCACTATATCTAACTTTAACCTATCCATTTCCCTTTTTAAATTTTCTAACCTACCTGCCCGATTAAGGGATCTGACATTCCACGCTCCGATCCGTAGAATGCCAGTTTTCTTTCTCCTGACAACGACGTCCTCTTGAGTAGTCCCCGCCCGGAGATCCGAATGGGGGACTATTTTACCTCCGGAATATTTTACCCAAGAGGACGCCATCATCATTTAATCATACAGTAAAGCTGCATGTCCTCGGGAAAAATTACGGCTGTAGTTTCCCCTTGGTTTCAGCCGTTCGCAGTACCAGCACAGCAAGGCCGTTTTGGTTAATGTTACAAGGCCCGATCAGTCAATCATCCAGACTGTTGCCCCTGCAACTACTGAAAAGGCTGCTGCCCTCTTCAGGAACCACACGTTTGTCTGGCCTCTCAACAGATACCCCTCCGTTGTGGTTGCACCTACGGTACGGCCATCTGTATCGCTGAGGCACGCAAGCCTCCCCACCAACGGCAAGGTCCATGGTTCATGGGTTGTTACGTATTGAATGAAAACTATAGAGAATGCATTTCCTTTCCTGTATTTTAGTGAACTTTGTACACTTACAGTTCTGTCGATTGATAGACGGCGACGACAATGAAGCTCACCTCCTTTTCCAAAAACAAGATATTTCTATTCTTCACTTAGAGTAAATTGGTATACATAAATCTTTGGCAACTATTACACATACTTTACTCGGTTTTATCACTGAAATAGCAATTTTCATTAAATGTAGCGACGGCCTAGCAACACGTCCTCTTTCCAGGAGATACAGATTAACAGTCCTCTTTTTTTAAATAAATCAATTGTCTTTTTTTTTTAGAGTCTATACTCAAACATCCACAACTACTATCGTTGCGGGAATTGCACGCTAAAGAGCTTCTTGCTGTCCAGCTGCGCTTCACTTCACTTCAAGTACTTTTTGAATGAAATTTACATTTACGGTATTTACATGCATTACTGATCTTCTCAGACTAAAATCAGGCACAAATTAGTTAAAAAAGGGCACGGACGCTCACATAACATTACAAACTTATCCCAGGAGAGTATTCGCCATTCGCCATCTGTACGATCGGCTGGATGCCACAGTCAGTGCCTGCTTTGCCGCCCGTGGAGGCTAAACAGCGTACTAATACGAGTATTTCACCATGGGTCGATAACTGGTACCTCAGAACCGCTTGTGGTATTGATCTGTAAATGCAGTCATTTCATACACTCTATATGTGCTTTTGCAACAATAAATCTTGAGTGAACTGGAAACCTCTAAAAGGGTGTTTTTCTGTAGTATATATATTCACTATTATCACCTTCAGATCACAAAATGTGGCATGAGCTTACGTATCAAATCGGATTTCATGACCCCTTTTTATTGAAATACCATCTTTTGTTGTTTCTATAGTATTATGGTGTCTTCACAACAAACTGTAAACTTATGGCCGAAGATTATAACACTCCCTACGTTTCCGCCTCCTTGAGAACAACTGAAATAACAAAAAAGAAAGCAAAAGCACATACGAGCCTGCCATGCTCCATTTCCGTCCACCCACGTACCCTACATCCTATCTCAGCAAAGATCCTTGCAAGCTGACTGAATGTGCAACAGTTTTGAAGTCATTTATACGTTCTCTGTTCAAAGTTGAAGAAATTACTCATTACAATTCGATGTTACATGTTTTATTACTGCACCGCTACTTTCACGCTTGTCACTCACAGGATGTATAGTTGCTTACACGTTTACAACTAAAATGGAAAACTAAACGTCCGAGTTCTAAGAGAAAGTCTCTCCTGCTAAACTATAAGTCCTCTAATGATGCAGTATTGTCGCATATCCTATGTGACTACGAGTTTGGAGACTGTCTACCTCCATTTACAACAAAAAGTTTACGAGTTAACTATTGTTAGTAGCAGTTCATTACCAGCAGTTTGTTAACAGTTCGGGATTTATGACCAGGAGTCTCAAAAAAATAACTGGGAAAGGTGTGAATTAAACTTACTCTCACTTACAACGAGCACTACTCGAACTGACACAAAATCTGGTAAACTGTCATAAGATAGTGCGGAAGACACATGACAATTTGTTCTCCCAGACGAAGCACAGCAACAAATCGATATTAGAGATGGTCGCAAAAGAAATTGTTCATTTAAGATTACAATGTTATTTATTAGTTTTATGTATGGTCCTGTAGCCTATAATGGGTGACAGCGTGTAACTAAGGGAACCCTCAACATTAAGCAGCGACAACAGGCAAAATAGAAACTTCATAGAATGATGGAATAAGGATAGATAACAACAGATCTTTATACAGTGAAATACTCGTCATAGAGCTTTATACAGTGAAATTCTCGTCAGAGAGGCTTTCTTTACTCGGTGTTCAACTTTTAGTCGATAAAAACATTATTCTCACGGATTAACTGTGGGTTCTTTAATAGAAAAATGTGGATATGGCGCGTCTTCGCAATAAAAGTGACTTTCTTAAAACATAACACTCGTTATACTGCTTTGTGGAAAACGGAAGCAAGTTAAAAGATTTCATCCATCGGCTATTCACTTATACCCGTAATGGTGTAAACTGACACCGCCTCAACGACAAATATACCGCACATGAATATAATAGGGTAATTTATGAACTGGCTACCAAAATGGAATGTCTAAGTTATTTTTCAGACGTGTAGTTGTGCTAAGGACAGTGCAAAAAGAGAGATGCCGTTTTATAACCCTACACGAATCTCTCATTTCATTTCTTACCCCGCAGCACGAAGTTAGTTTATGTGTATAATTTTAAGTAGTAAACTACACTGATTTGTTCATAAATGCACATCTACATACATGCTCTGCAAACCACTGTGAATAGCATGGCAGAGGGTACTTATGACTGAACCGCATGTTTGGGTTTCTTCTCGTTCCAATCGCGTGTGGAACGCGGGAAGAATGATTGCTTAAACGTCTTTAATTTTGTCTTCACGGTCTCTACGGGAGCGATACCTAGAAAGCTGAAGAATGTTTGCGTAGTCTTTACTTTACAGTGGTTCTTGAAACTTTCACTGGATCATGTTCATCCTCAAGCGTCTGCCAATGCAGGTTTTTCAGCATTTCAGTACCGCACTGCCTGGCAATCAAACCTGTGACCGTTCATGCAGCCCTTATAGGTTCAGTATCTCCTGTTAGTGCTGTTTGGTATTCCTACAAACAAGATAAACTAATGCCTTAATGGTAGGCTCAGTGAAAACCAACGGTCCAATAATTGTGTTGTGCATTAAGCCACATCACACATTCGCTTTTGGACTGTCCCTTATCTACTGTATTTGTAAGTTCTCCGACCCCCAGCCCCGGACGGTATGCCGGATTAATTTCCAGAAGGCCGGATTAATTTCTCTTTTCATTTCCATCAACCACAAAGATCTAGATTGAAATTCGGAAGAATTTTTCTTAGTTCAGCACTAACTATGACTTGACGTGCTGCAGACAACGACTGAGGGTAGTCAGATGTGAGCAACTTCAGATGCGAATGAAACCTACTGTCTGCCGTCTGGAGGTACTTTAGATTGGTCCACAAGGAGATCATTGAACAGGCTAATATCAAGTGTTGGTTAATCGAAGGACAACCTTGTGAAATGAGGACTTTATAAAGAAGCGACATAATGTAAATATGGACGAGGACTGACAATGGAACAACTATGCTGCCCTGAGTTATGCAGTGATGAAAAGCTGATGCAGGCTGAAGGCGGTGCTGTTGCCCAATCCTGGGAGAAGATCATTTAGTTCATTATGTGAACTACATATATTGTAAATTAGGTAAATTGTTGTTTTATTAGTAACCCTTAATATTGTACAGGCGTGTGTTGTAGAGTTTCGTACGGCTTGAGACTCGAGTAAATAAAATAAGGTCGCCTTTAATATTATTTTACCAACGGCCTTGCCGCAGAGGTAACGCCGGTTCCCGTCGCATCAACGAAGTCAAGCGCTGTCGGGCTTGGCTAGCATTTGGATGGCTGACCATCCGAATCTGCCGAGTGCTGTTGGCACTCAGTCTTTTGAGGCCAGTTGACGACTGAGAAGTAGCGGCTCCGGCCACGAAAGCGGACAACGGCATGGAGAGCGGTGTGCCGACCACGCGCCACTCCATATCCGCATCCAGTGACGCGTACCGGTTGAGGATGACACGGCCGTCATTCGTTACAGTTAGGCCTTCCGAGGGCTGTTCGGACAGTTTTCCACATTATTTATTTATAAAATACAATACTTCAATTTTGGCCTTGTGGTCATTATTATTGTTTGTTGTAACGAATTACGCGTTGCATTACTTAATGCACACCCAATTATGACCAGAAAAAGTTTGTTATCTGGAAGGAGAGCATGAAATACATATCCTGATCCGGTATCTAACTTGTACCACCTACGACATGGAATGATGGATCACTAAGCAAATCAAATGACACACACATGTGCTGTTAATTCGAAGAAATAGGTAACTCAGAATTGAAATTAAACGTTAATTTAAATTGGGTAAAACAGGGATAGATCGCCATGATCTTTTCAAATGCGATTATCAAACACTAACACACAAAAAATACTGGGAAATTTAATTATATCGCTTTATATATTCATAGAAAACAAAATCAGATTTCGTTCACGAAGTTATACCAAATTTCAAACTACGTACGATTTTCTTTTATGAATTATGCAATTTCCACGTATCAGGGTTAGATGGCCAGAAACGCAAGGGCTAGATCTCCAGCCGACAAAAATCTTTAAAAACGAAGAGGAAATCGTATTAAAATAGTATCGAATAACCTTAATATATTTTTATTAAATTACTCGTTACAGTTAAGTTTTATAGAGAAATTTATAGGAAATCACACGTTCCTGATTGGCTAAACCCTAACAGGAACCTGAAACCATCTTCCAATCAAAACCGGTTTTCATTGTTCTCTCTAAGGGTTTCCTTGGAATATTTAACGCTATAGAACCTTGTCGGACTAAATAACAATATCTATATATACACACACACATCTGTCCCAATCGGCAGAGAGCGGCAGAGAGAGATGGGCATAGTGCGTCACCAAATATGGCGGAGGTAACGCAAACAGACGGTATGCAGTTAGACCTATACAACGCTGAAATGTAAGGTCCCTTAACTACTCATATCCAACATATGGAAAAATGGGAAAGTATTGACATGTTGTATAACATAATGAAAAATATTTTTTTGTTGAAATAAAGAGTCAAGGAAGCATCAAGGTGTCTTTCGCGACAAGAGTCGCTATCAGCTGACCGGCAGGGCTGTAAAGCAGGTAACTGAAAGAACCACTGCCATTGGCCATCGCTCCCGTGCGGCTATCTATCCCTGTTTTCCTGTTTTTTTTAGGTCATCAGTCTACTGACTGGTTTGATGCGGCCCGCCACAAATTCCTTTCCTGTGCTAACCTCTTCATCTCAGAGTAGCACTTGCAACCTACGTCCTCAATTATTTGCCTGACGTATTCCAGTCTCTGTCTTCCTCTACAGTTTTTGCCCTCTACAGCTCCCTCTAGTACCATGGAAGTCATTCCCTCATGTCTTAGCAGATGTCCTATCATCCTGTCCCTTCTCCTTATCAGTATTTTCCACATATTCCTTTCCTCTCCGATTCTGCGTAGAACCTCCTCATTCCTTACCTTATCAGTCCACCTAATTTTCAACATTCGTCTATAGCACCACATCTCAAATGCTTCGATTTTCTTCTGTTCCGGTTTTCCCACAGTCCATGTTTCACTACCATACAATGCTGTACTCCAGACGTACATCCTCAGAAATTTCTTCCTCAAATTAAGGCCGGTATTTGATATCAGTAGACTTCTCTTGGCCAGAAATGCCTTTTTTGCCATAGCGAGTCTGCTTTTGATGTCCTCCTTGCTCCGTCCGTCACTCGTTATTTTACTGCCTAGGTAGCAGAATTCCTTAACTTCATTGACTTCGTGACCATCAATCCTGATGTTAAGTTTCTCGCTGTTCTCATTTCTACTACTTCTCAATACCTTGGTCTTTTTCTGATTTACTCTCAAACCATACTGTGTACTCATTAGACTGTTCATTCCGTTCAGCAGATCATTTAATTCTTCTTCACTTTCACTCAGGATAGCAATGTCATCAGCGAATCGTATCATTGATATCCTTTCACCTTGTATTTTAATTCCACTCCTGAACCTTTCTTTTATTTCCATCATTGCTTCCTCAATGTTCCTGTTTTACCACAATAAAATGAAACATATAAAAACAAATACAGTTTTACTCTTCCTTCACTCAAGCCCATCTGGAAAAATGAAAGATAAGAACGAAATATCTCCGAGAAGAAAAAAACACTGTTTCAGAGAAGGCTTTTTTTGGGAAAAAGAGTTTCGATCCACATCATGACGTAACTTTAATCCGGCTTTTACAGACATTATTTTTGTGTTACAAACCATTAGCGGGAAAACAACATCACAGTCGTGAAATACTGGGAGAGTTTTATTTTTCTTTTTCTTTTTTTTTCTTTTTTAGTAATGAACTGTGCAGCGACTCTTTATAAGCACTATGCTATTTTATTTACACTGTGCTGCACACATTTCTTTTAAGCATCGTCTGCAAATATGCACATGGTGTCAACCATCTACAAGTGGAAACCGACATTTAACATTTCAGGTAGAAGTGAATACAGATTGTGTGACTACCGATTTCGTAGAGCTACGAAGAACTGTAGGTCGCCTTGTCAGCTGACGTCGGATCCTCTTTTTATGCCCATTACACTTAATTTGCTTATGGAAACCTTTGTAATAAACTACATCTACTACCTTTTACAGTATTTTTACTGTGGCAATGAATACTTCGCAGTCTCTCTAATTTTTATGTAGGGACTTTCAGTGCGATCTCGGCACGTCAGAAACACGATTCTGTGAGAATTATAATGCATTCGTAAATACAATTTACTACACTGTGGTGGAATATGTATAGAATTATAGAATAATATATATAGGCTTTTTGTTGAAAATTTATAGTATCCCGCGAATTGTTTTCATATCTTTTGTACAGTGGAACCCGTTCGTCCGGGCTGGATGGGACTTAGGTAAAAGGCATGGTCAAAAATTTGGGTAATTTTCATATTCAGATACAAATTAAGGGTGTCAGTGGTTGAATGCTATAAACATGCCCTTTACATGTATTCCACGTAAACAAGCAAGTTATACTTCATTCTTACACAAATTTTGACCAGATATCTAACAAGCTGATACAGTGAGTTTTACTCACTGAAATAATCAGTAAATTTCTTTTCAGCAGTTTCGCATCTCGTTTAAGTGTAGCACGAGGAAGCAGGCTACTCATGTACACTAGCTCGGTCGAAGTTGTTTCCGCCTGGCGTTCCAAACAAACCATTATTTGATTGCCACTATATGTGTCATGACGTCTTCAGATTGAGCGTCATCGTTATCAAATCCATCATCATAGTCATCACTGTCTACAAACAACAAACGGTGATATATTCGTCATAGGAAATTATCAGTTGTCATGTCGCAGTCGGTCATAAACGACATTAACACTTACGTCTGAGAGTCCTGGAATGTTTTCAAGTGCTTCAACGAACTCCGATTAATCGAAATTTCACCGGTTCCTTTATTGAGATGTATAAACTACATCAGAATACTCACATATAGCTGGTCATATATTATTCTTCCGATCTTTTACCGTTGAAATTCCAATACTAAACGCAGTAGTAACGTTTTTCAACAATTCGTGTTTATCTATCTTTTGTAGTAAACCGTTTTATCCGTGGGCTATTACTACCATCTTTCTCTCTCATGTCGTTTTACGCTCGCAACAAAGGAGGACAACTCACTGTTAACTAGTTAACCAAAATAGTGCCACGATCTGTATATGGTGGTTAGCTGAATATCAATTTAATAACTGGTACCATTATTACTTCCGCATTAGTGAGTACTGTACAGTTACTGTATTTAAAAAGAAATATCTTGATGATACGAAGATCCGGATTAACGAGTACCGGATAAAGAGGTTCCACTATGTGACGCCCATTTCCTGAATATGGGACTAGTTTTGACTACTCATACAGTACGCATGTTGTTATGTTGACTCACCAGCGGTGTTTGTTAGAGATACAAGGAGGCCTGAAGGTTCCGATACTGCCAGGTTAAATTAACGCGTGGATTTGAAATGAAAACTTTTTTATTATTTCCCCATATAAATGGGTTTAAATTTTACCGATTATCTACCAAACAAGACAGTCAACACTTCTTCAGCACATTATCCGATGCAGTTTTCTGTACAATAGTAGCCGTTAAGACAGGTGTTCCACGTGTCGTCCTCGCATATGGATGCCACACTACACTCGCTTGTACAGTGAGTTACAAATTCTTTGAGACACCCCAAATCATCTCCTACACCTTGACAAGACTATACAGTCCGCTGTATCAGCCGGAGTGATTTAAGACTCACTGTAGACATGATCCCAAATAGAATTCTCCAGAGGACTGAGCTGAGATGATCTTGAATATCTAGGTGCGACCTTGCTGGACCTATCCATTATCCATCTTGGATTATATCAGTAGCAAAATATCCTGGTACCCCACCATGCATCTACCAACCCCCCCCACCCCCACCCCCACCCCGCACCCCTGCAACCAAGGACTATGGGTGAAAATGAAGGACAAATAGATGATGGTTTAATCGAAAACTTGACATTTCAAATTCACTGAAGCAAGTGGAGATATACATTCCCAAATATCTTGCGAACGGCTCGTTCCTGGACGCAGGTTTATAGGAACGTTTTTGCCTCTACTTCGAACACTTTCAGCCGCGTCAGCATTCGTTAATATTTATGATACACCGTCTGGAATGACAGGCAAAACAAATTTGATCATCAGCAACGCATTCTAGCAACACAAATTTGTTAGTCGGTAGCCATCAGTGACGGGTAGAAAGCTGAATTCAAGTACAAATGTTTACGTCAAACGAAATCCGAAGGGACTCTGTATTTGCACAAGATCGAAAGAGCACAGAGTGCGTTTTTCTTCTCAAACAAGACAATCCCTGAGGGCACAGAACTCTGCCACCGGCGCAGCGAAAGCGACCGTAAACTCCCACTAATGCTGTGTGCAGCCCAACACGGTAATGCGGATCTGCAGCAGCTTATCGACTTTAAGCGGTGATTGCTCTCCTTCCCTCCCTCCCTCCCCTCCTCTCTCTGTCGTCTAGTGCCACCAGCTGCTACTTTCTGACGGTGGATTTTGTGCTTGGATAAGCCCAGAGTATCCGACCGGCGCTGTCATGGAGGTCGTTGCCAGAAACGGGCCGCAGCACCTCGACTGACGAGAGATTGCGGTGGCATTTTCCCCTCTAAGTTTACGATAACCTGCAAACGTCTGGCATCTCAAACATGTCATTTAGCTCGTGAACACACAAGAAGCTTCTTTGATAGACACCCCCCACCCCTATCACCCCGAAAAGGGTAGGATGAAATTCTTGTCTATTTGCTCGTAGCAGTGGTATTAGCCGTATACATTGTAAGACGTCGTGCCGTAAGTTAAGGAATCCTACGTGATAGAAATCGTGGATACAATGACCCTGACTTTGAAAAATCATTTTACACTTGTGCCCAAAATTAAAGCAACAAACGGAAATTTTGCGTATATTTTGTCACAAAACAGTATAAACAAGTTAAAATAAAGTAGGAATAATGTAAAGAATACAAACGGCTGCAACATACATAATAGTATACAAAAATATTATTTTTTTCAACTTAACGGGTTTGCGCATACATTCCATGAACTGGTTAATGTGCACAGTACGTGGTGTGACGATTTCTGGAAGCAGTCCAGGCAGGCCTGAAAAGGACAAGGGATGCTGTGAATGATGTCATCAATCTCATGTTGAGTCAATAACGCACAATCTTCCTGCAGAGCTGCACGCAGTCTTGCAGAGTGGTTGGTGGATGCTGATTTGATGCAACCCGTCTCCCTAATGCATCTCAGACATGCTCTATGGGATCCAAATCGAGAGAGCGAGCAGGCTCGTCAAGTGTGCAACATCTTTCGTTTCCAAGAAAACATCCACCACCCACGCTCTATGAGGTCGAGCTTTATCACCCATCAATGCATGGCTTTGCAACAACCGCACATGAGGTCCAGCTATGTCGTCACGATACCTGACAGCAGTTAAACCTTGCCGATTCATCCGTTCAATTTCATGAAGAGATGGTCAATGTAGTCCCTGCCCAGACTGTTAGGGATCCTCCTCGATATCGGTCTTGGATCCCGAAATCGTGTTCCACGTTCCCTCATGATGAGCGTCAGTCGAGAACCACTCTGCAGGCAAAATTGGGACTCATCAGCGAAAAGAACATTGGCCCACTGTTCGACTGTCCAGGTTGCATGTTGACGACTTCACTTTAGAAGTTAACGTTCTGTGAAGACGCGTCACAGGTACGCATACACTCTGCCGAAGCCTTCTGTACAGTGTTTGCCTCAATAGAACACGTCCGGTGGATGCTGCGATGTCAGACGCCAGTTGCCGTGCAGTACCAAGGCGGTACCGTCGTGCCCTTACAGCCAAACAATAATCCACTTGTGCTCAGTGCAATTCCGCGTGCAACGGTCGGTGCCAACGTATTTGCCGCTGCCGACCGACCGCGTGGTGAAGAGATGCCGGGGACGGACTTCACTTCAGTAGTTTCAATTCGACATGGCACCACGGTACTATAGGTTTTAATTTTAATGTTGACTGTGCCTTACTCTGGCATGTTATAGTATGTTTATGTTTCTGAAGAAGGCTAGATTAATTTAGCCGAAACCTGGTAAAGACCAGAAAATTTGCGCAACTGTGGCCGATTCTTCAAAATATTAAATCTATTCTCTAAGCAACTCTAGGGAAGACAATACACTTCGTCGCACACAAATACCCACGGAGGCGCTGTTTCGATAAACTGATTGCAGGTGCAACCCTGGCTCGTTGCCAACGCGGCTCCAATACGCCGCTCACGCGTGTCGGCAGTCTTGGCGTGCAAATGGCACGCGTGACCTGCGCGAACAAACGCTTCTCGCCCGAGCCCACTCATTGTTGTGCGTATGTGTGTGCCATACGGAGCACATGTTTCCAATGCAAAAGTATTTGTGATGCGGAGCCAATGTAGTAGAGACGTGGCGATAACTGCTGCCATTAGCGTATACTTCTGCTTCCACAAGCATGCATTTCATCCTAAGTATTTCTTTTTCAGTACAGCAGCGTATAAAGCTACGAATTACATTTAGCACACTTCAATGTGGGGATATTTTATGTCTCCATAATCATCTACTTAAAACTTTTTGCATATCCAAAATAGTAATAGTTTACCCCTATTGCATGTGTGGAACTTTGATTCTATGCGAAGTGAATCAAATGGTTCAAATGACTCTGAGCACTATGGGACTTAACATCTTTGGTCATCAGTCCCCTAGAACTTAGAACTACTTAAACCTAACTAACCTAAGGACATCACACAACACCCAGTCATCACGACGAAGTGAATCGGTGGGATAGTTTCCACCAGTCTCGACTCACAAGATAAGCTGATCGTGCTCAGTAATGAACAGAAGACTATAAAAAACAGACAGTTTGTCACAGTAGGCATCCGGTATTCGTTAAGAGTTTCATAAAGTGTTATTCTGGCATCCCAGTCACCAGTCCACTGACTCCCTTCTTTTCCTTAATGCCATTTACGATCATAGTGTAACACATCAAATATCGCCGTCGGTATGAAGAATACTTTGCAGAGCTTTCTGCTACGTTTCGAATGGAACATTTTGGAGTCTTTCGCCAGTGCTTTGGCATACACCTCAAAGCGAGCGGATAAAATACTCTTTTATGTGCGAGCCGTGAATATCACATTTTTTACTGCCGCATAAACGGGGTACGTGACTTACAACAGTCACGTGTTTGCAGTCCCATAAAAACAAATGTCTCACCTGTTTTCATTAGTGAAATTTTATGGTTTACACTTGTCGGTGCAGTATTGTTAGGTTTGCATTGGATTAATATCGGAAAAATGTGTTACTTTCATGAACATATCTGTCACTGCGTACTTTCTGCCATGGTCTTCGAAGTTACTATTCAGCAGAAAGGCACTCCAGAAAAATGCCACTGGCTATTTTCTTAATGCCACACGCGCCGTTCGAAGAACATACAACAGGTAGCGTAAGCAGTTTATCATGAGGCCTGCAGCAGCCGCTAGATATTTCTGCAGAAGCGGTCGGGGAACATTCCTGCCCTTTGAAAAATGCGACAACTATCTGTGCAATAGAATAGCGGAACCTGTTTTTGAACGTCTGTCTGTTTCTGTAGAGCTGCAGACTTGGCTATTCTGCATACACATATAGCTATGTCACATTTCATGCGTAGCCTTGTATTACAGAGTATGTGGTCCCTCGAAACAACGTCAATGTCCGTAAGTCAGTGCATCGTAGAAAGGTTCACAGACTAAAACTGTCATTTGCGGTCTACGTATTCGACACGGTACTAGCAGTGCGGCATTTTAACAACAGATGAGTCACAATGCCTGGTGCACGGATCCCTGACTGTCTTCGTCAGTCATGGGTTGTGGATTCGCAACGGTGACACAGTTCAGTTACAAAGTGGTATATAGTCGTTATACAGCCCTACACGATGATCGATAATTTGGGTCTGTGGCCTTCGATAGCAATTGCCAGGCAACAACAATAACGCTTTATAATTATTAATGTAAGACAGTGACGGTCAAACCGTAAGGATGATATAATACATGAACGTAAGCCCCAAGCTTCCTTTCCAATTGCTCCACACCAGACAATAACGCCATGCAGCTAGCCGTCGTTTCATCCACATCCACGTCAACCCGCATTTTCGTCAGTGTATAAATTGTATAACTTACAGAGGAGTTTAGATTTCGCCCGGGTTTACATGATCAATATTTTCGTGTGTGCAGACTTGAATACGAATACAGTATGTTTCTGCAATTTTTCGGCAGATTAAAACTGTGCCGAATCGGGTTCTCGATCGGAACGTTGTTCTTAGCGACTTAAAAAGTTTTAGCCATAGGATAGCTGTTGTCTCCAGAATGATTATTCATAACTCAGTCTGGTTCAAAATCGTTCAAATGGCTCTGAGCACTGTGGGACTTAACATCTGAGGTCATCAGTCTCCTAGAACTTAGAACTACTTAAACCTAACGAACCTAAGAACATCACACACATCCATGCCCGAGGCAGAATTCGAGCCTGCGACCGCAGCGGCAGCGCGGTTCCGGACTGATGCGCCTACAACAGCTCGGCCATCGCGGCCGGCTCAGCCTGTGGTTAAGCCATTTTTCCGCGATATCACTTCTTTCCGTAAGGCGCATGGAAGCAGTTCTTTGAAGTTTTATAAGTGGGAGAAGGTTATTGGCAGTCGTGCATGGGTAGCTATGTCGGTAAGAGCACTAGCTGGTCCGGCACAATTTTAATCTGCCAGAAAAACTACGCACACATAGCGGTAGATTCATTCTCGGTTTTCCAGTAAGTCCATAGATTAGAGTAAGGTTCTCTGATGACGTAACGGTAACGTTAGTACTGACTACCATAGTGATTTTGACACTATCCGAGGTGCCTTTTTGCCGGAGTGTGCATCCGTACAGTACCGTTAGATAACGAGGAGGCGGCAGTATATGACAGAGGCCACGAACGATAATGTCAGGTCATATAAAGCGGATGCTTCGGTGGTGATGGAATGTCCAGCGATGAGACCCGACCTCAACCCAGTCATATAAAGGATGATTAAAAAATGGTAACAAAATGTTGGAATTCATTAAATGTTCATGTAACCACACCTGAAGATGGAACAGTCTTTCTAAACTTGTAGTGTAAGAAATAAATCAGTTCAGTGGCAAAGGTGTAACATTTTATTACTAGAATCTTTCAGTATGCAGGGCAGTGAACGCTGTTTTGAAATTTCCTGTCAGCTTATAATTGTGTGCAAGGCCGGGACTGGAAACTGGAACCTTACCTTTCGCGGGCAATGTTCTTACCAGCAGACCTATCCAGGACTAACTCACGACTCGTCCCCACAATTTTACTTCTGTCAGTAACACTGTATTAGAGCAGGTCGTCAGCCGTTCCTGGACAGATCAGTCGGAAAGAGCAATGCCAGCGAAAGGCACGACTCTCCGTGATCCCACGAATTAAAGCACGACAATTCTTCCGTCTTGCAAAATCTCTCGAAGGCTTCCGCAGGTTCATAATGCTGTCTGTCCATCTCAGTCTTTGCCGTCCTGTTCTCCTTGTGACTTCGATCTTCTCCAGAATTAATGTCTTTACCACCGAATCATGTTTCCTCACGGTGTGCCCAAAGTAGGTCAATTTTTGCTGTCAGTGTCAAACCGTACAAGGAGCAACCCGGTTTTATTTGGTGTAATATTGATCTATTTGTTCTCTTTGCAGCCCATGGATCTCTGAAGGATTTACACCAACACCACAATTCAGCATTTTGTTAAGGTTCAGGTCTCTCATCCGTACATCACTATTGAAAAGATCACAGTCCTTTGTCAAGGTTTTACCTCTACTTCTTAAAATATCGTCGGGGTTGGCCATTGCCTGTCTGCCAAGTAACAAGCGTCTCTTGATTTAGGTTCATATGGTTCATATGGCTCTGAGCACTATGGGACTCAACTGCTGAGGTCATTAGTCCCCTAGAACTTAGAACTAGTTAAACCTAACTAACCCTAAGGACATCACAAACATCCATGCCCGAGGCAGGATTCGAACCTGCGACCGTAGCGGTCTTGCGGTTCCAGACTGCAGCGCCTTTAACCGCACGGCCACTTCGGCCGGCCTCTTGATTTAGCAATCACCATCAGCAGAAATCTTCGAGCCGAGATAAAGATAGAAACTATCCCCATTGTTTCTCCTCCTACATGTCATGAAGTGATAAGTAAAGTTGGAAAAACCTACAGATTTCTTAAGGCTATACACAAATGTTAGATCAGCGTAAATTGGCAGCGTAAGTTATTAACAGCGTGACCGATTGCGGAATTAAATTACAACGGAGTCCGAGAAAAAACAAATTGCCAATACAGCAAGTGGTTACATATTTCATTTGCTAGTTTCCAGACATTTCTGGTTCATTTTCACCTGCAAAAGACAGCCAAGAGAGCAATCTGCTATGTATTGAATATTGTATCCTTTCACAGTTTTTTGAGATTAAAACCAGTTGTTTCTGAAAATTATGCCGAAATAAAAGCGTTATAATATATGTTGTCTGTTACCACAGTTAAAAAATCTCTACTATCCAGAGCGATGCTTTAAGACTATTGCAAACCTCTTCTGAAAATGATCCAGCAATATGTCGAAACTATTAAAGATAATATATAAATATTTCATGACAATTAACGATTTATAGCTAGAGTATTAATATACTGACACTGTTTCAAAAATATGGTAAGTGCATCGGTTTAACAACGAAATTACTAATTCTGCTTGTCTAACGGTAATGTGGACGTCATGAGTAAAGATGAAGTGCCCCATCCACCTCCTTCATACCACCAACTTGTCATACATGAATTTTCAAAAAAAAAAAAAAAAAAAAAAAAAAAATTCAAATGGCTCTGAGCACTATGGGACTCAACATCTTAGGTCATCATTCCCCTAGAACTTAGAACTACTTAAACCTAACTAACCTAAGGACATCACACACATCCATGCCCGAGGCAGGATTCGAACCTGCGGCCGTAGTAGTCGCGCGGTTCCGGACTTAAGCATCTAGAACCGCTCGGCCACCAATGCCGGCATGAATTTTCAATTCCCACGTAATGTAATATGTGATATCCATGTGGGAAGGCTCTGAAGGTAATTTTCTTATTAGTAAACTTATTAGTAAACACAGCAAAACAATAGGCTAAAAGGCTAATACGATTCACGGACCTCCTTCATGGAAGACGCTCATGAGAAGAAAGTTAAGTATGTAGCTTGTGAAAAAGGAGAAACTAATGCCGTTGCCCTCATCAGAACCTTATATTTCAGCAGCATCCGTTTTCTAAGCCCCACACCCTCCCTTCTATCACTCTTCATCCTGCCACCTCTCTCTCTCTCTCTCTTCTCTCTCTCTCTCTCTCTCTCTCTCTGTCTCTCTCTCTCCTCTCTGACTATCCCTCCGTCCTGTCTATTTATCTCTTTCTGTATATCTCTCTTATCCAGACTGACCATCACAGAAAAGAGAAAAGAACATGGTGTGTGGGTGTATGTGTTTTGAAACCACGTGTGTATGAATACACTCTTTCAAACCGGAAAAAGCCATTTTGTATAGCGTGAATGGATTACGAGTGGCCTGTAAGGTTATCCAAAAAAGAAGAGAACGGCCGCCAGAGCGGGCGCCCCCTGCGCCAGCCAGCCACAGAGCTGATGAGGAGATGCTCCATTCAGGCCGGCTTGCGCCCGCAGTGGCTCTTTTGAGGACCGCTGTAATTTGCTGTGAATGTTCTCCAGCAAGTGCATAACCAACGCCGTTTATACGGTTCTCGAAACGTAATCAAAGAGGAAAACTATTCGCTGAGTTAATCTACCGCCACGCGCCAGGTAGCTGTGCGCTGCAATGCTCAACAGGAAGACCTGACTCTAGAATTTACTGGGCTGTAATAAACTCGTATGATTATCAAACAGTTTCAGCCAGTGTTCTTGTACTTGCTTCGCAAAATGAAAGAAATGAATTTACTTTAGCCAGTTAGATTGAATCACTACTGTTTGAAACTTGTTTTTCATTACTGGTCTTAACTGGCATTTCAGTGCGAATTTGTCATGCTGAGTGTACAATATTAGACTGAAGAAGTGAAATATGTTGAAAAAATTTCAAACGCTAGATTCACAGACAGGTTACACATTTCAGTTCAAATCAAATGGCTCTGAGCACTGTGGGACTTAACTTCTAAGGTCATCAGTACCCTAGAACTTAGAACTACTTAAACCTAACTAACCTAAGGACATCACACACGTCCATGCCCGAGACAGGATTCGAACCTGCGACCGTAGCGGTCGCGCGGTTCCAGACTGTAGTGCCTAGAACCGCACGGCCACCTCGGCCAGCCATTTCAGCCCGCATCTCGTGGTCGTGCGGTAGCGTTCTCGCTTCCCACGCCCGGGTTCCCGGGTTCGATTCCCGGCGGGGTCAGGGATTTTCTCTGCCTCGTGATGGCTGGGTGTTGTGTGCTGTCCTTAGGTTAGTTAGGTTTAAGTAGTTCTAAGTTCTAGGGGACTTATGACCACAGCAGTTGAGTCCCATAGTGCTCAGAGCCATTTGAACCATTTTTTTTTTGAGCCATTTCAGTTCAGTTCCTCCACTATAGGCTAATTTCACAATCAGGACCCTTATTTCATTGCATATGATCATTTTGTGAAGAAAATTAAATAACATTTTTCTGTAGCATACGAAACACGCAGTAAGTCAACACCACATTTTGGAACGACATCCGGATCTAAAATTTGGCGAGTCCTTCAAAACTCTGTGATGGAGTATGCAAATTAGTAAAAACATAGCCCCACACTGGGCGCCAAAAATATAGTAAATCTGTGACACCGTACAGTGTACGCATTACCAATGAGATCGCCCAACTTATGGCGTAAAAAATGTAGTGAGTTGAGAAATCTTTGAACTCTTGCATAAAATAACGTACAGATTACTAATTATATTGCCCCATATTGGGAGCCAATATTTAAGTGACATTACTAGCTGAGTGAACTCTCACAGTCAAACGTTATGAGATTAAGGAATTGAAGTATGAATGGAATAGACTGATTAGATGATTAAACCATGAAGTAAATGCATTTATTTCTATACCATTTACACAAAGCAAAACTGTTGTTCTTGTTGTGGTCTTCAGTCCAAAGACTGGTTTGATACATTTCCCCATGCTACTCTATCGTGTGCAAGCTTCTTCATCTCCCACTACCCACTGCAACCTACATCCTTCTGAATCTGCTTAGTGTATTCATCTCTTGGTCTCCCTCTACGTTTTTTACCCTCCACGCTACCCTCTAATACTAAATTGATGATCCCTTGATGCCTCAGAACACGTCCTACCAACCGATCCGTTTTTCTTGTCAAGTTGTGCCACAAAGTTCTCTTCTCCCCAATTCTATTCAATACCTCCTCATTAGTTATGTGATCTACTCATCTAATCTTCAGCATCTTTCTGTAGCACCACATTTCGAAACCTTCCATTCTCTTTTTGTTTAAACTATTTATCGTCCACGTTTCACTTCCATACATGGCTACACTCCATACAAATTCTTTCAGAAATGACTTCCTGGCCCTTAAATCTATACTCGAAGTTATCAAATTTCTCTTCTTCAGAAACGCTTTCCTTCCCATTGCCAGTCTACATTTTATATCTCCTCTACTCCTATGATCCTCAGTTATTTTGCTCCACAACTAGCAAATCTCATTTAGTACTTTAAGCGCCTCATTTCTTAATATAATACCCACAGCATCACCCGATTTAATTCGACTACATTCCATTATCCTAGTTTTGCTTTTGTTGATGTTCATCTTATATCCTCCTTTCAAGTCACTGTCCATTCCGTTCAGCTGCTCTTCGAGGTCCTGTGCTGTCTCTGACAGAATTGCAATGTCATCGGCGAACCTCCATGGATTTTAATTCCTACTCCGAATTTTTCTTTTATTTCCTTTACTGCTTGCTCAATATACAGATTGAATAACATCGGGAAGAGGTTACAACCCTGTCTCACTCCCTTCCCAACCACTGCTTCCCTTTCATGCCCCTCCACTCTTATAACTGCCATCTGGTTTCTGTACAAATTGTAAATAGCCTTTCGCTCCCTGTGTTTTACCCCTGCCACCTTCAGAATTTGAAAGAGAGTATTACAGTCAATATCGTCAAAAGTTTTCTCTAAGTCTACAAATGCTAGAAAGGTAGATTTGCCTTTTCTTAATCTATTTTCTAAGATAAGTCGTAGGGTCAGTATTGCCTCACGTGTTCCAACATTTCTACGGAATCCAAACTGATCTTCGCCGAGGTCGGCTTCTACCAGTTTTCTCCATTCGTCTGTAAAGAATGTGTTATTTTTTTTAACCATGGCTTATTAAACTGACAGTTCGGTAATTTTCACATCTGCCAACACCTGCTTTCTTTGGGACTGGAAGCAAAACTAAATTACAAATATCCTTCTAGATTTGACTGGGCGTGGACACGACTCAGCTTATAAGGAGGAGGAGGGGAATTGAAACGTCTCACCATTCTCCGTCCTCGTTTATTGTGTGGCCATGTCGGTGGCAGGCTCTGGGCCGGTATAGCAGGTCGCCTCAGAGCTGTGGAGTGCGAGTCGGCTGCCATTTCCGGCGTCCCGCAGCTGTGCAGCGAAGGTGAGGAACGGTCTCCACGCTGGCAGGTCGCAGTCGCTTTCGTGGCCGAAGCAGCGTCATCGCGGCGTCGGAAGGCTGATATTAGGCACAGAAATTCTGTGCTCTGTCGAATACTTCATTCCAAAGCACTGGGCGTTAAGGATTCGTCCATTTAATATGGAACAGAAGAAGTCACTAAGTGACGACAAACATTAGAATGGGAGTCAGGATCAGATTCAAAGTCAACGGACTAGGTAGGCGGTGGATGGAAGAACCCCGACAAAGTCCCCTTGCTTCCGCACTGTCGTTCTGGTCGCTCTCCTCCGCCCACCGACTCCTCGAATTTTTCGTCATCTCGTCGTTGTCATTGGTGGACTAAATTTGCCACACTAGCCAATGACTGATCACCGTTTCATGACCACGCCTCCCATTATTGGGAGGTGTGAAACTTAAGAATTGGCATTTTTCTCACGTTTCCACTGACAAAGCTTTCCGCAAGGTTGGTCTTACGTTATTCTCATGTTTTTCTGCATTCCATAGTTGCAAGGAAGTAGCTACACAACGCTTCTTTATAGCGGATATCTCTGCGCGGGGCCTGGACAGTCTCATGTTTGTGCTTCGCCTTAGAATTTGCTGGCGTTCGTAATTTATGAACAACTTCCTTACTGTCCAGACAACATTTTTTAAGCAGGCTGACTCCTTCTGCAGTTCTTTTCCACACACTTTCCTGTGCTAATTCTTGGCGCTTCTTGTCCTCTCTCCGTCACAGCGCCTGCAGGGGTCCATCAGTTATCGGCACGTGTCTCGCTTTTTAAGGCAGGCCAAAAGGCTGCTGCCAGCCAGAAGTTTCACACGCTCCAGCTGGGCATTCCTGCCTACGCTGTACCTACCTGTCTATAGTTATCTGCACGTTTCGCATTGTCCGCCGGTGTCTTCGCAAGGTATCCACTCTTAACTGAGTCGAGGATGTTTGCTAGCACACCCCCCTGCATGGCTGCAGAAAGCCACCGTGTCCACGTGTCTCCTGGCCGTTGAATGCGGTCCGACTTTACCTCGTCCTGGGCTGCAGGTGGTGGAAGCCCGTGAAAATGGTCACTGGCGACGGTACCACAGTACATAACATTAGAGAAGCTGTTACGACTTAGCAAAATTTGCAAATAATGCAGAAATAAGTTCATGCGAAAAACAAACACGAACTTCATATCAGGTCATTTTCTCACTGACAATAGAACTGTTTACGTATGTAAATTTCTATAAGTCGATGTCGAATGCCCACAGACGTCAGATAATTTGCTCACTGAGAAAACAGATCTGGTTTATGTACGTATATAAGTCGATGTAGAATGCTCACAGACGTTTCTGCAAAGTGCTACAGTTTCTTAGGAAACATACAAGCCTAAAGCAAAAACACACTGGTAAGAGAAACAAGTGCTCTAAATATTTACGTATATTTATTAAAAGTTAATGTAAACAAGTTCCTGTGGTCTTCTAAGCTTTTATCGAAATTTAATAAAAAATTGATATTTGGCAGCTTCCATTCGAGGACGCGAAGTGTGCTGTGTCGTGTTTTCCAAGATTATGACAGTTGTTGTATTTGGAAGCTACTTCGTATAATTTGAAATTGGCCGGTCTTGATACGCAAATTAATTTATATTTACCATAAAAGCCTAGGCACCCAGCGAAACCATGGTTATGATTTTTAACTCGTTCGCAACAACTGTGTAATCTAGAGCAAACAAGTTGACTGATTTACGCGTGTGCCACAAAATATAATAAATACATGCTCGCCTTTGCAAATGAAGTTTGTTAACAAATTTGTTAGCAAGTAACCATTCTGTTCTTGTGTAGGAGTACCTATGGTGTTCTGTATGTAAAGTGCAGTCGTCGGATAAGCGTTATTTTTCAGCACCAATGAAGAATTTTTCTTCTGTATGGCGCAAGAGGTACGGACTGTTACATTTCGCTATTACGTTTGCTGCCATTCTGTAGTTTGCTGTAGGTAGCATAGTTCTCTAAGGGATTGACTACAGTAATATGAAACTGACATAATGCAATAGAGGACTGCTTTACCAACCCATACTATACCGTCAGTTATCGACTATTCTTCGCACAATGAAACAGAACACTTAACAGCCTGCTACAACGAAAAATATCCCCTGTCACTCATTTGCAGAGGCATTTTCTTAGTGCCTAACGTGTGTCATACAATTGCTTTTTTTAACCTGCTATTGGGCGTTAGCTACCATATCTGTACGAACTGATGTTGTGATGAACGCATTCGATTCCTGGTACTGTCCTTGATGGTAGGAATGGAGCAGGGTTGAATCTGCCTCAGAGCGATAATTAAGGATTCACATGAAGCAGACGTAAATCGTTTCCTAGATTCGTTTATCCTGTTTTATGACTGCTTCACCTAACTGTATCCAACGCAAATGACTGCACATACTACACACGTTTAGTGGAAAATGGTTCAAATGGCTCTGAGCACTATGGGACTCAACATCTTAGGTCATAAGTCCCCTAGAACTTAGAACTACTTAAACCTAACTAACTTAAAGACATCACACACACCCATGCCCGAGGCAGGATTCGAACCTGCGACCGTAGCAGTCCCGCGGTTCCGGACTGCAGCGCCAGAACCGCACGGCCACCGCGGCCGGCTACACGTTTAGTGGAACACGTGAATAACTTGGCATGTTGTCCAAGAACGTATCATGCGTACATTGTGCCTGTTTACCGGAATGTATGTAAATAAATCATTTATAATTCCGAGTAGAATTATAGAAGAAGGATAGAAAAAGTTATACGTCAAAAACATAGTCGAAAATCGAAAGTGCCTATATCCTTTTTACACTGACTGACAGTTGCTACGGAACAACTGACACTTGCTACGGAACAATTGAAACTTTTTAAGGAACAACTGCCAGTTGTTACGGAACAACCGATAATTGCTACGGACACCAGATAAATGACAGCAGAAAGAAATGTAGAGGGCGGGACATGTTAACTGCAGCGAAGCCTGTGAACGAACGCCCTATATGCAGTCGACAGTTCATGCATTGTCGTGTTTGACGAAGGTTGTTGTCGAACCCATTAGTGTGGCATTCCGTGTTGTATAACAACATGTCTGCAAGATATAAATTGAGTATTAACGATGGTGGACGGGAAAAGGCCGCCCATGAAGGAAGGAAACGTATGCGAAAGCATGCCGGAGTTCGTAGACGGACCACCACCCCGCAAAAGGATAGATACGCAGCCCTAGTGGCGGAAAGGAACAGACGTATCACTCATAGGCAGATCGCTGTTGACCTTGCAACCACTACCAGTGCAGTGCCTCTGCCAGAAGCTACGTCGCTGTGATTAAATCAGGATGGTTTTTGAGCGCGGAAGCCTGTTAAATGTAGCCCATTTCAACCGCGCCTACGTCGAGAAAGAGTTTGTTGGTGTAGGTAGCATGCTGGTTTCGGTCAGCAACAATGATCCAGTGTGATGTTCTCTGACGAATCCCACTCCCCTGTGGCAAGTGATTCTGGCCACCAGTTAATTTGGAGAGTGAAAAACACGTTAATATCACAAAACGATCATGAAAACGACATAGGTAATGCCTAGACGCTATGGCGTGGACAGCTATTATACACAATGGCTGAAAATCGTTGCACATCTTTGTGCGAGGCACGGTTACAGCACAGCGGTATTGCAGGGAGATTATTCTTTATCATGTTCGATTGTTTGAGAGTGCGGCAGGTCCCGACTTTCTGTTTATGGACGACAGTGCCCGCCTACACGCGATCGCTGAGGTGTTGGACACAATCGGAAGTGAAGATAATGAACTTGTGGGAGAGTGTACGTACTGTTCAAATGTGTGTGAAATCTTATGGAACTTAACTGCTAAGGTCATCAGTCCCTAAGCTTATACACTACTTAACGTAAATTATCGTAAGAACAGACACACACACACACCCATGCCCGAGGGAGGACTCGAACGTCCGCCGGGACCAGCCGCACAGTCCATGACTGCAGCGCCCTAGACCGCTCGGCTAATCCCGCGCGCCAGTTCAAATGGTTCAAATGGCTCTGAGCACTATGGGACTTAACATCTATGGTCATCAGTCCACTAGAACTTAGAACTGCTTAAACCTAACTAACCTAAGGACATCAAACAACACCCAGTCATCACGAGGCAGAGAAAATCCCTGACCCCGCCGGGAATCGAACCCGGGTACCCGGGCGCGGAAAGCGAGAACGCTACCGCACAACCACGAGCTACGGACCGCGCGGCAGTCTACGTATTCCTCGAATCTAAATCCTACAGCGCATGCTCTTGATAGACGTGTTTCTAGTATTTTATCCTTCAGCAACTGTAATCGTATACAATGAAACTATAGGTAACCAGTTGCTTATTATATTATTATAGGCGTCTTCCTCGACGAACATCCCCTTTCCTAAGCGTGTAAGAACTGAAAACCGCCTTGAGAGATGTGTGGGGAAATATCCCCCCGAGGACCCCTCCACAGTTTGTCGTCGAACATGAATAACAGGTACAAAATGTTCATTAGTGCCCGAGGAGGACGCATTCCTTACTAAGAGTCAGATATCGACCTTTATGTTTGGAGTCTGACCGATGTCAAACATGAACGTTATTTATGTCTGTTATCCTGTTTTCCCATGCAGTGAAATTTGTACCAGACTTCGTTATAAATATACCACTCCACCCCACTATTACGTATGTACTGCGTTTCATGTCGCCCGTATTTAGTCCTAACCGACGATGTCTCTGCTCCTTAGCAGTTGTGAAGCAGTGTAGTCTCAAGCTTGCACGTAGATACCGCACAACACAAACTTCAGTGTCAGATTCAATGTACACCACAACATACATTACCCACATCACGATGGCAGAGAAGCAGTCTGCTCGAAGTTTCAGACAGAATGGTCAGATAAAAATAGTTGAAAAAGTCTCTTCGAAAAACATAAATATACATAAGAGGTGAATTTTTACGGTAAGGCCGGCCGGTGTGACCGAGTGGTACTAGGCGCTTCAGTCTGTAACCGCGCGACCGCTACGGTCGCAGGTTCGAATCCTGGCTCGGGCATGGATGTGTGTGATGTCCTTAGAATAGTTAGGTTTAAGTAGTTCTAAGTTCTAGGGGACTGATAACTTCAGATGTTGAGTCCCACAGTGCTCAGAGCCATTTGAACCACTTTTTTACGGTAAGGAAGTTTATTTATAAATGAAACTTCAGTTAACTATTTCAGAACGTAACTAGTTTGTAAAATAAAAAAAAGTAATTACAGTACCCTATGGTTTCAGCCATAGACTCTCCTGTGCTACTATTGTTGTTTACCCTGACCGTATGGCGACAGCAACAAATATTATCTCAACCGCACGTTATGTTAGAACCATTACACGAAGACTTAAATATTTTCATGCATCACATTATCAGTGTTTCTCTTCATTTCCAAAGTTTCTGAATTGCAAATAGAACAATACCGGAAACATATTCCTTAGATTGAACTTTTAGTAGTTGTTCACTATCATTTCCTTTACGTCTCTTTCCTTCACTGTTTTTATGCTGAATTCCACTCTAGACAGATTTTGTAGATTGTACATACAAACCAATAGTTCTTTTCAGTGTTCCTTACATTCAAACAGAAGGAAAACAAATCCCCACGAAACTTAATTCTGCTATTCTTTGTCCCTGCAGTCGTACTGCTAAACTTTTCTTCGACTTCTTTGTTTTCTTCTTCAACGCCTGGCTTCGATAAGGAAGGAGGAGTCTAGACTAGATAAACTACGTCCGCTTCTCGCGGAGCGCCACCTCACAACCGGAACCAAAATGTGGAAAAGAATATAAAGGGGACTCTTGCGTCCCTTGAACCGAAATAGCAAGGAAAGTAGCTCCACTTACGTAAATTTACGCCTCGGTCATTAAAATTCCTCCTCGAGTGTTTACCACCATAGTGTGCGCGAAGTTATAATGGAGTGAAAATGCTGACCTCTGAGGGGGAAAGGAAACACGGGAGATTAACAGCTGCGCGGAATTTGAAATATTTCTTCTGCACAGACTCTTTAAGACAACTTGGAGAAGCTCCAGCAGAATCTCATCCATCACTTTTAATGTTTAAGCATGGGACAACTGTCCTAAATTCAGAACATTGCTCGGAGTGACAAAGGCGGTATTCTAATTAACAACAAGAAAAATTGTTTCTTTTAATTTTGGAAGAACGCACGTTGATATATTGTAGCATCATTTGACTACACTAGAGAAGACTCCACAGTTAGAAAAGCTGCAGAAGTCAACTGATGTGTCAGAATTTCTCTGTTTCTCAGATACAACAATATGAGCAATTAAATAAATATCGTTATCTACAGCTCTTTTCCAGTAATACGCTCCAGCTTTCGTCGTAAGACTTCTGTGTTGGTCTCTTTACCTTTACACTTCAATGTTGCCGAAGTTCCTCCCATAATCATTCCCATACACTTCTCGGCGCTCTGGACTAAGCGGAAAGATGTTGTACGCTTATCTGGGAGAAGATGGAACTGTCCCTATAGACTAATGCCATAGCCGACTGCTTCGCCCCCCCCCCCCCCCCCCCCCGTGGTCCCATCCCACCACCGCTCTCCACTATACTCAATTAGAGCAGAGGCTTCGTCTCAAACGGCCTCTTTGTCGCCGAGACGTTAATTTTTGACCTTCCCTCCCTCCCTCAGCTCTTTGGTCTGCTTCAGCATTCGACTGTATTATTCACACTGAAGAGCTTGCTTTCCTTCCTGTGCTCAATAAGCTCTTTTTATGCCCATGCACATATCTGTCTCTTGCGGAATCATTGCTTGCAGATATAGGGCGATTATCTTGTAAAATAAGATATTTAATCGCTAAAAACCCGATTTTAACATATTGAATGTGGCGACACGACAGACAATCACTGATTTAGATGCTAAAGTTTTGGTAGGGGTATTACTAGGTACTGAAATACGTATGTCGTAAGAAGCCTAGATGAAAGTTTCATTATATATGTTGTGTCTCTTCTACATCTACATTTATACTCCGCAAGCCACCCAACGGTGTGTGGCGGAAGGCACTTTACGTGCCACTGTCATTACCTCCCTTTCCTGTTCCAGTCGCGTATGGTTCGCGGGAAGAACGACTGCCGGAAAACCTCCATGCGCGCTCGAATCTCCCTGATTTTACATTCGTGATCTCCTCTGGAGGTATAAGTAGGGGGAAGCAATATATTCGATACCTCATCCAGAAACGCACCCTCTCGAAACCTGGACAGCAAGCTCCATCGCGATGCAGAGCGCCTTTCTTACAGAGTCTGCTTGAGTTTGCTAAACATCTCCGTAACGATATCACGCTTACCAAATAAACCTGTGACGAAACGCGCCGCTCTTCTTTGGATCTTCTCTATCTCCTCTGTCAACCCGACCTGGTACGGATCCCACACTGATGAGCAATACTAAAGTATAGGTCGAATGAGTGTTTTGTTGATGGACTACATTTTCTAAGGACTCTCCCAACGAATCTCAACCTGGCACCCGCCTTACCAACAATTAATTTTATATGATCATTCCACTTCAAATCGTTCCGTACGCATTTTCCCAGATATTTTACAGAAGTAATTGCTACCAGTGTTTGTTCCGCTACCATATAATCATACAATAAAGGATCCTTCTTTCTATGTATTCGCAATACATTACATTTGTCTATGTTAAGGGTCAGTTGCCACTCCCTGCACCAACTGCCTATCCGCTGCAGATCTTCCTTCATTTCACTGCAGTTTTCTAATGCTGCAACTTCTCTGTATACTACAGCATCATTCGCGAAAATCCGCATGGATCTTCCGACACTATCTACTAGGTCTCTTCTAGAGACGTCGGGCGCATTTTCTCTGGTGTTTCAAAAGATATTTGCAATGTTGTGTGGAAACGTGTAGCTAGTCAGCCCATACATTCACAGCACATCGCGTCTTCCATGCGACGTCGAGAGTCGTGAAAAGCGTCGCTTTGTTCCTCATTATAAGCAGAGTGATTTTTGAAGTGCAATTTTACGCCGGCCGCGGTAGCCGTGCGGTTCTAGGCGCTGCAGTCTGGAACCGTGGGACAGCTACGGTCGCAGGTTAGAATCCTGCCTCGGGCATGGATGTGTGTGATGATTTAAGTAGTTCTAAGTTCTAGGGGACTGATGACCTAAGATGTTAAGTCCCATAGTGCTCAGAGCCATTTGAACCTTTCTTTTTATTTTTTTTTATTTTTGTTTTTTATTTTTTTATTTTTTTATTTTTTTTCAGTTTTACGTGTCCATTCGACAGACCAAATTAGTCTAGAGTAACATAGTTTTATCGATGCGTATTAAGAGGGACAGTAAAACACGAAGAACTGATAATACTCCAGTAGCGACAGCACTGCCCTGGCCCGTGCTGACTGCTGCTGCCATGCAAAAGCATGCTGCTCAGTCGCTGTTGTTGTAGCGATTATTCTTCACGTTTTTCTGTTCCTGTTAATATATATCGATAAAGCGAATGTCGCTCTAGACTAATCTGGAACCGATCTGTCGAATGGGCACGTAAAACTCCGTTGTAAAAATCATTTTGCTTCTAACATGAAACCGACGCTTTCCATCGACGTTGGGTGGCGTATGAAAGGCGTGATCAACAGAATTTGTTTGGGTAGACTCCAGATACAAGGTGCAAAAAAGACACCAGAAAAAATGCCCCTAACTACCCATGGAAGAGACACCCGTTATTTGCGTACGGTGGTCGAAAACAGTCCGAAAAGCTTGTCAGGATGTTGCTGACAAACATTTACTGTGTTCTGCGATAGTGCCAGGGTGGTCAGAAACAGTCTGAAAAGCTTGTAAGGGTGATGCAGGGTAGGTTGCGCTGAGAAATAACTGTCAAGAAAAAGATTCGATACGTTGCACTGTTTCCAAATTAATTAACAATGAAGTTAGCCAGTCAGCCCGTTGCTCGGACAAGGGCTACATGTGGCGAGGCAGATACGACTAGTCAGTTGTTAATAGCGTACATGATAGCGCACGAGACTGTTTAAACTTTGTCTCGATGCTTACCAACATCTCATGTTCAATTTTTGAATCGCTCTCTTGCTCGATTTTAGGAAACCAAACGGAGAACACGGTTGGTGACACCGTCACGTGAAGGCCGCTTGAATTTGAGCACGCAGCGGCCTTCAGTGTTAATGAACTCGGAAACAGGGCAACGTATCGAGGTTTTCTTTGTTTTTTTTCTTTTTTGTTAACAATTATTTCTCTGCACAACCTACCCTGCATCATCCTTATAAGCTTTTCAGACTATTTCTGACTACCCTGGCACTATCGCAGAACACAGTAACTGTTTAACACTTTGAACAATATTGAATGACAGTCAAATATCAGTGTACATTTAACTAAAACTTCGGCACACTCTTCTGACAAACAATACTAGCTCACTACCGGATCTGACTTATGAAGGTGCTATCAAAGAGTGGGGCGAACGGTGCTGCGCTCTGACTTAAGCAGACTACCAGCAACGGCGGCGTCCTGAACTTCTTGAGGGCCTGTCTTCTTCCGACGTCTTTCATTCATGGCTGGTTCTGGCACTGACTGTCCTTGTGGCTCCGTAGTGAGGTACCAACTTTTCTCTGGAGCCTTATGCTTCGGACGACACCACAAGAATGTATGTGATACTCTGTATGTAGAAAGCTGCCACCCTACTAGAAGAATTTTACCTACAGAGCTACGACTGAAACGTCACCTTAGAAAAACTATGAATGACTGTGTTGGTAAAGCCTCTTGCGTTATTTGATTTTGAAACAGCTGAGCAAAACTGGACGTACTCAGACAGTTCTCTCTTTACTTATTCTGCTCATCACTAAACTGACACACAATATTATTTAGCGCAACGCAATCTGACTTTCAATAATCCCTAAAAAATAATGGCCCAGACTAACAATAACCTATACCTTTCATGAATCACTTACCTCACAAAAATCTTCGTTACTCGAACTACTGCAATACAGCGAGCGGCAATACTGCCAGCTAAATAAAAGATTGTAACTACTGAAGGCACTAACTACTGATAGGCATAATTAGCAAATGAAAGATTTTGATGGAAAACAAACAATGTATTTACCTTAATAGTGTTCAAAAGTCATCAATTCATGAGATCCATCTTTACAAATTTCCTTTTTCTGGCGGACACACGTCCAGATCATCCGTTCTCAAAACTCTGTCATTTCTCTCCCCACATCCACAACTGCTGGCGGCTCACCTCCAACTAACAAGGGAACCTCCCCATCGCACCCCCCTCAGATTTAGCTATAAGTTGGCACAGTGGATAGGCCTTAAAAACTGAACACAGATCAGTCGAGAAAACAGGAAGAAGTTGTGTGGAACTATGAAAAAAATAAGCAAAATATACAAACTGAGTAGTCCATGCGCAAGATAAGCAACGTCAAGGATAATTTAAGCTCACGAGTGCTGTGGTCCCGTGGTTAGCGTGAGCAGCTGCGGGACGGGAGGTCCTTGGTTCAAGTCTTCCATCCAGCGAAAAGTTTACTTTCCTTATTTTCGCAAAATTAGCATTTCTCCGTGCGTTCATTGACGTCTCTGTCCACTGTAATAAGTTTAGTGTCTGTGTTTTGCGACCGCACTGCAAAACCGTGCGATTAGTAGACGAAAGGACGTGCCTCTCCAATGGGAACCGAAAACGTTTGCCCGCAAAGTCATAGGTGAATCGATTCCTCCACAGGAAAACACGTCTGATATATCCTATACGACACTGCTGACAGCATGTGCGTGACATGACAGGAATATGTTGTCGACCCACCTAACTTGTACACTTGGCGAATGGGTGAAAAGATTCTTCTACATTGCCCGATTTAGGTTTTCTTGTGGATGTGATAATCACTCCCCTAAAAGTGATGAAAACATAAGAGTTTGTGACATAAACTGCAACAAATGAATGCAACAGTTTCACATTCGCACAATTTTCCCCTGTGCTCTGACAAAACATTTGCTTTTAACGTTTTCAAATGTTTCCATGTGTAAAATTAAAATTTTCCCTCGAGGGAAGAGTCGAACCAAGGACCTCTCGTCCCGCAGCTGCTCACGCTAACCACGGGACCGCGGCGCTCCTGAGCTCACCTTCTCCTTGATGTTGCATATCTTGCGCGTGGGCCACTCAGTTTGTATATTTTGCTTATTTTTTTCATAGTTCCACACAACTTCTTCCTGTTTTCTCCATTGATCTGTGTCAGGTTTTTCAAGGCCTATCCACTGTGCCAACTTATAACTAAGTCTGAGGGGGGTGCGATGGGGAGGTTCCCTTGTAAGCAACGCTACGCGCTGTTCACATCCAACTGCCCAACACTACACTAGCGAATTTTCCAACATTGAGTCCAACCAGCCACAGACTGCACACAGCACAATCAGTGGTTTTCATACAGAGCGCTACGTGGCGTTACCAACATAAAAACCTTAACAGCCTACTTACACAACGAAGGAGTTGCTTTTCAGGAATGTTAACTGTAGAAGCATTCAAATGAGGACACATTCTGAGTCTGTTTTTCCGGTGTTTCCAAGTGACACTATCTACCTTCTGAGTTGTCCCTACAGAATGTGATGGAGCGGAGCGCAGTTCTTAACAGAACTTAAAATACGCGGACGTCCCTGCAGCAGCTTCGTAGACGTTAGGGTGGCTGCTGGAGCCCACAATACTGACCACAAAATGAGATCTCAAGAAGAGACAGTAGAGCAGCATTAGTAAACGAGTTGCTCGGAGGAGATATGAGCTATCAGTTTAACACTGAGAAAAGATTGCAACAGATATACGACGCCTTTCACCTTTAATTACATGGATACACGGTGTGGTGTGTTTCTTCCATCACTCTATCGAAATAATAACTAATGATAATTGACATCGCATCATCATAATTTGCTCCAGCATCTGGCTCATAATGTGCATTGCCTTTTGACAGATTATGAACTATCAACACACATTCCAGGACCACCATTAATTCAGCGACGTATTCTTTATTTCCCTTCAGGGCATTGGTGTGTTTTCATTCTTTCGGTACAGTTTATTAATTCTGAATCATACTTAGTGGTTACCATACCCTTAGGACGCACCTTTCATAGTCTTCGTACATATGTTTTGTAGGACTCAGCCACACGTCATATTTGGTGAACGTTAGATGACTATCCTTGGTTCAAAACTACAGTCATCGAATCATCGGGAGTTGGGTACAAGAAAGTGGATGGAACTACCTTCTGCACAGATATGCTCGTGTACGCCCGGGGTCGCAAGCGTCACTCTGGATGAAGCAACACTGTTCGTACCGAGGAACGAAAGAGGCTGAAGTCAAAGCCAAAGAAGTCGAGATCACTCCCCATACTCATGAGTGAATATTGAGGACAATGTGCATCTCCTCCCTGGGCAATATGCTTGTGGAGACAGAAAGCCTACCCATAAACTCCAGTAGATAGAAACTGTGAAATTCCGTAAAGTCGAGGAAGGGTTCACTAATCACACTAAAGGAATTCAACAACTTTCCGTTCAGGCAGCATAACACATTTTCACGAAACAAGTGCATCAGGGAACTTCGCCTTAGGGCCATGTAGCCTTTAGCTGACGGCAGAAACAAGCACAGAAGTGCTGAAGCCACTGACAGCTTGGGTCCATGGCTCCGTGGGATCTGCGCCACGCTCGAACGCTGTCATCCGCTCTTAACAACTGAAATCTGGACTCATCTGACCAGACCATGGTTTTCCAGTCGTCTAGGGTCCACGAGCCCAGGAGAGGCGCTGTAGCCGACGTCGTGCTGTTAACAAAGGCACTCGGATCGGTCATCTGCAGACGTCGTGCTGTTAACGCTAAATGTCGCCGCAGTGTCCTAACGGATACATTCGCAGTACATTCCACATTCACTTCTGCGGCTATTTCGCGCAGTGTTGCTTGTCTGTTACCACTGATAACTCTACACAAACGCCGCTGCTCTCGGTCGTTAAGTGAAGGCCGCCGGCCACTGCCTTGTCCGTGGTCAGGTAATACCTGAATTTTGGTAGTTTCGGTACGTTCTTACCACAGTGGATCTCGGACTGTTGAATATCCTAACGATTTCCGAAATGGCATGTCCCGAGCGGCTAGCTACAACCACCACTTCGCGGTCAGAGTCTGCTAATTGCCGTCGTGCGGCCATAAGCACGTCGAAAACAGTTTCACATGAATCGCTTGAGTACATACAACAGCTCCGCCAATGCAGTGCCCTTTCATACCTTGTGTACAGCCGTCTGTATACGTGGACACCGCTATCCCATGACATTTATCACCTCCGTGTACTTCAAACATGAAGAAACAAGATGAGCTTTTTGATATACAGATCAAAATGCTAGAAGATCCATCACTCAAGCAACTCGCTAACTGTATCACAGAACAGCACATTGACGAGTAAATGCATGTTTCTCACCTTGTGTTTGGACAGACGATTGCTCTGCCCGTTGGTGACCGACAAATGCGTCCAAGAGTTTTCGATCTCGTTTTAACTCTTTCTTAGCAGCGGCACCCGTATTATTTATATACGTAATACGGAAGAGAATAGACTCTTACGTTCGACTAAATAGTGTCGGCTCTGGCTCCACAACAAAAATGGACAAGAAAACAAAAGACAGAAAATAATCATCTGGGACAAAGTTGTGCAATATCAAAACGGTGCAATGAACAGGTATCACTTTTTGAATCCTATTGTGTACAAATCTTAAATGTTATCATTTCCTTAAGAATACATTCCGAAAAAGTTTATTGCAACTGAAGCTCGTTATTATACAAGGTGAATCACGTAAAACCTGCACCGCAAATATTACAAAAATGGAAAGTTCGATTGATGAGCGGTTTTCACGGAATGGATTAGTATTCAGAGGCTCGTATTGACAACCAATAAACAGATTGTAATAATATTTATAAAGTGTATTTGTTGTGCAAGCGTATGCTTTTTTTAAATGCATCAATGCCTATTGGCGTTAAGAGACGTAAAGTAGGGTAAATCAGACTATCAATGATGTTTGTTGCAGGATTCTAGTGCGAGTTGTTCACGAGATGTATTTTGAAAGGTTTCCACACCGACACGTTTTTGCGCCATTCAGTGTGGGTAGTTGCTGGTACGATGTTGTTACGTTTATTTACAGTATGCTTGTGTGTTCCTTGAGTGCACTGCGACTTGTAGTCAGTTAGTGTGTGACAGTCCAAGCAGTAGGTCGTGAGTGGACGATAGGATTTCCCAATGCAGAAAAAGCCACCAAGAAACTTTGATGTTCAATTCCGTCGTTATTGTTTAGAGTCCACATTGTAGTGTATTCACTTGTGTTTGCTCTTTAGTGTGTGCTACCACAGATACTGTATAAGTGTCGGCGTGGGATCTTTTCAAAACACGGTATTTCGTCAACGACTGTCACTAGAATCCTGCAACAAACACCAGTGACATTCTAATTTACTCTCCTTTTATTCGGTTCGTGTTAATAGGTATTGTTCCATTTAAAAAAGTGTAAGTTTGCACAAAAAATACACTTATAAATATTATTAGAATCTGTTGACTGGCTGCCGGCCGGTGTGGCCATGCGGTTCTAGGCACTTCAGTCTGGAACCGCGTGGCCGCTACGGTCGCAGGTTCGAATCCTGCCTCGGGCATGGATGTGTGTGATGTCCTTAGGTTAGTTAGGTTTAAGTAGTTCTAAGTTCTAGGGGACTGATGACCACAGATGTTAAGTCCCATAGTGCTCAGAGCCATTTTGAACCATTTTTTTGTTGACTGGCTAACAATATGAGCATCTGACTACCAACCTATTCTGTCAAAACCACACATCAATTGCACTTTCCATTTCCGCAACATTTTCGGTGCAAGTTTTCGGTGATTCATTCTGTATACTTTATTTTCTTCGCTTTTTGGTCATCCTTCTGCCATATTTATGGCCCTTTTTTCCACTCAAGTGTTTATCTTATGTAGTACGAGGTCAGCCTTTTCAGTGTTTGTCGAGTTTTATTTTATTATTCAACTCTGTGGCCACAAGCCCTTTCTTCCTGAGACGAGAGTCATCAGGGTAACCTAAAGGAAACTGTGTACTTTATGTTACCTTATTCTACTGCTTGTGTATCGTATTGTCTGAGGAAGAAATACGGATCAGCACAGCATTCGCATAAAAGAACGTCGGAAATCGCCTAGAAACCACACTCAGACTGGTCGGTGTACCAGCCCACGCCCATTAATCTGCCGCACAAGCCTGACTCACCTCCCTGTCTCGCAAGGTAGTGCGATGCGCGTTACACTATACGAGCAGGTTCGTGTATTTATGATAATTTCACCTCTTTTAATATTTGTACGAAAACTGGAACAGTACTCTTTAGTACCCTACGGGTTATTAATAAGTTGTTGGGAGCGGCCAAAATAAGCTCATGGGTCTGCTGATGTTGCGGAGTTCAGGTGCTGTCGGGAAGCGCATATTTGGCAAGTTGAGAGTTTGGCCGTTGAGCAGGTAGAAGTTTCGGAGTTCGTGTGAGCCGCATAAAAATGATGCAGAATAATAAGAGGGAGGAGGCGGAAGAGAAAGTATAATGGGTCTGCCGACAGATGACACGCGTCAACCGTTAATCTGCCCGAAGAGGCTGGAATAAGGACAACACGGTTATAAAGGCGCAGTCTCGGAGGCGACGCTTACCGCTGCATGATCAGACGCGATAACGTCAGAGACAGTAATAAACAGGCCGGTGCCGGACCGCCGCTCGGCGCCGTGTTTGCTTTCCCGGCCGCCGGCGGGCTGTTTGCTTTCGGCGCGTGGCCGGCGGCATCTGTCCGGACAGTAGCCGTGCCCGGAGAGCGCAGGAATGCGCCGCGACCACATGCTGAAGCTGACGCCAGGCCCGGCGCACGCGAAAACACGTACTGCGAGTAACGCCGCTCCTATTAATACTTTCGGGGTCGGAACCGTCAGCCTCTAGAAGTGGCGCCCAACGACCTCGGACTGCCCTGTTAACGTAGCAAGGCCTTCCTCACTTCATCCTTCCTTACGTCTGGTCACCAGCTGCCACCGCTGCGATCGTTACAGAACACCACCGTCGTGGCTCTCGCCTTGGATGTAGTAGTTTAGATTCCCAGTGGTTTAAAGGCTTTTACATCATCAGTGTTACAATACACTCAGGGAGCTATGAAGAACGTTAGTAACTAAGAAGATATCATGCTGTGCAAGGACCCATATAAGATGTCATTTAACGCAGATCTAAAGCGTGTAAAAGAAGTTTCAGATGGTAGTGCCCATCTAAACAAGAAAACCAAGTCCTATAAACATGGAGGGAAACACACGCTTTGAGATCTGTACACTAGTTCATAGGACTGACTTAACGTGATGTCCAGCTATTACCACGGTCAGCCATACAGGACTTTGTTTATCCTGTCCGTGACTGTGACTAAAATGGAGGCTTATTCTTACGTTCGAACCAGTCGCGTAACATTATTAATTAGGGGTAGTCCATCATCTAGTGCCTTATTTACTAAAGTGTAGCACAAAACCCATCTATATGCTACGAAATAAAGTAAAAGCTACCCCAAGTCAACCTCTGGTCACGTCTGCTTGCTACTGCCGGTGTGTTCAAGGTTAGCAGCACATCAGTAGGTTCAGTTGACGTCGAAAATTTAATGTTTATTGTTGGTATAGTCAGTCAATTCATGTCTGACTCCCGGTGCCTTGATGTAGGCTGACAATGCCCCTCCATGCATTCCGGAATGAAATTATGGTCCTCAGTTGTTACAGGATTATTCCGATGCTTTCTTTGGTCTCTCACCACCTTCTACTTGGTCTTACCTACGTATTTGACCTTTCGTTCTTACGAGCATTACAGCTTTTTCTGGGCAGTGATCTGCAGTGTATTCTCCTCAAAAGATATTTCTTGTATATTTTTCCAGGACTATTTTTTTGTTCTTTCAATCTATGAGATTCTCGGCATTTTTCTCGAAATGTCCACTTCTTTATTGCGCACTTTTTTACTGTCCACTTTTTATTCAACATTTTCTTATTGCCAGTTTCTTATTGTCCACTTTTACTGCCTACTTTTTCATTATCCATATTTTCATTGTCCAATTTTTCACTGTTCATTTTTTCATTGTCCATTCTTTCCCAGTCTCAGTTTTTACAGATTGTCCATTTTTCTTCGCTGTCCACTTTTCCACTGTCGGCAACAACCGTATGAATTTTTAGGAATGGTCAAAGTTTCAGCCATTTTTATTTTGGTCAGTAGCGACTGTTTCCTTTCCTTCAGGAATTTCCTTAATGTAACTGCAACAGCTTTTGCAGGCTGTACTCTTCTTATTTCCTCAGTGGAAAAGGAGCTTTTAGTTACTGTACATCCTAAAAACGTATATTCATTGACTTCCTTAATGATTTCTCCGTTAACACCATATTAGTCTTTATTCCCGTCGTTTTTCTTTCTTCAAATTTAGCTTTAGACTAAATTATTCACTTTCCTTTCGTGTTTTTTCAAGCATACTTTTAATGTCTTCTTCAATGCCTGCCTTAACTGTCGTGTCACCCGCCTTTCTAAAGTTGTTTAAATTCCCTCCAAACACAATTTTAACTTCTGCTTACATATGTGTTACATCTGCAAGTTGCAGTTCGCATTACGTGTCCACCCTAAAAACTGAAAGGAAACGGAGAGAGCACACATACCCTCCTCCTTTCCCGATCTCCCAAACTTTGTACATATTCTTACTGTATCGTTTGTCTTTCTTCTTGCAAAGCCTAGTAGTCTCTACATTTCTGAGAGACTTACTCAGCCAATTGCTTTGCTGTAGTCTATGAAGCACATAAATAAGTCTTGTTGATATTCTCTGGCTTTTTCCATGCTCCACCTTATGTTTGCCATTTGGTCCTTGGTACCTACCTCTAGTCTTTCTGAACGCTGTTTATTTCTATGTTCATGTAAGGTTTTAGTCGGTTCTGCTTCACCCTTAAGAGAATGATGCTAGAATGTGGGATCAAATCTATTGTTCGATTATTTTCACCCTTTTTTGGATTATAATGTCACTGAACTCACATATATTTTACAGCAAATATCTACAAATTTCACCAGGAAATGATATCTACAGATGCTAATGTAAAATACGTCTTCAGCGCACAAAGATGTGCTTTTTGTTAGACTTAAGCGGGTAAGGCACTAGTTGATGGGCGAATATCCGAAACACGTACTGCTCTGCCCATATAAACTACAAAACTCCCGAATTAAGAATATTATGTGACTGGTTGCGGCCATACACGTATAGTTACATCCCCTCATGTCACTTCTTCGTACGCGATATTCAACGTGACGTCCATCCTTAGCAGTGCATCCCTCTGCCATTCGGGGTAATCAAGCTCACATCTCTATGACGTACAGGTATTGTTCCTGAAATACCGCTCAGACAATAGGATGACTCATGCCTTCCGTTGCTGCTAATCGTCGCACACTGTTCCAGGATTTCCGCTCAATAAATATAGCACTCACTCTTCTATATCAGGCGTCTATCTGAACGAGGCCTTCTACTGTGCACCTTTTGGTGTTTCAGAGAACTCAGCAAAAGCCGGCCGAACAGTTTATCAGATGGTACTCTGAGGCGCGGACATTTTTCAGCGTAGAGATCAGTGACTTACTCGCAACTTCCATTTGCTCAACCACAGCAGAAAATTATATCTGTCTCAACAGTTGTGCAGTGTAATATTCCACTGCTAACAAGGAGCACCAAAGAGTGAACAAAATGTAGTGGATCATTCGTAGCACAATGACAGTAAACAAAAAAGTAAAGTAATTTATGCAAATACGTAAGATACCACGACACATTCCCAGAGTTGCGATGTATTTCCTGTACAACAACACACTCTAAGACGACTGAAACTACAGTGCAACACATCTCGAACCACGCAACTGACTGGGTATTACGTAATGTTGAGACTAACGCGTACCTAGACTAATGTGATACTACAAGGTGTAAAGATATTGAAAAACTTCGTCGACCACGTTGACGGAGCGCCAGTGCAACTTCTTGTCTCATATCTGCAGCCAAAGGTCTTTCACGCCCTCCTACGAGCAAATGTTCAGATCTCGGAAAGTATGCATTTTGTTTATCCAACTTTCTTTTCTTGTTCAAAAATGGCTCTGAGCACTATGCGACTTAACTTCTGAGGTCATCAGTCACCTAGAACTTAGAACTACTTAAACCTAAATAACCTAAGGACATCACACATATCCATGCCCGAGGCAGGATTCGCGACCGTAGCGGTCCCTCGGTTCCAGACTGTAGCGCCTAGAACCACTCGGCCACACCGGCCGGCTACAACTGTTGGTGGAATAAGGTTTGAATAAAATTTATGAAACGCTTTATTTAATTCAGATATTGACTGTGTAGTGTCATAATGAACGAACTGACTATGGGAAAATATAAACCACAGGAAAACAGGGTCTCGTATCATGATGGAACTACGTGGTGTGAACGGCTGACGTGGGCGAGAGAACACAGTTTGACGCTTATGAAGTTAAGACGGAGGAAAGCGGATTACGCCGACACTGCTTACTTACTCCGTGCGTACGGCTTCTCTCGAGGAGCACCGCTCTGCTGCTGACACGGATTGCAGCTGTTCGTTCGGAGATCTGTTGTCGGTTATAGTAGTGCCAATGGGAAACGTACGCTGTTCTTCGCTGCTATATATAAATAAGTAGCACTCTTTTGTATATTCACGAAAGACAAAACATAGTTCGACATTTAATTTTCCATCATTTAATCTGTAGCGCTGAAAATAATGCAATGAAAAAAACGTTCCAAGAACACAGCATCGCCTGTACCGAATTAACAGGACTGAGTCGACCGGTAAAAAACGCAGACGCTAACTGCATGTGTCCTTGTTCACCTGGAAAATTGGGTGCCTTTATCTCGTCCCATTTTAGGCTCTCAAGTCTTTTCGCTTCATTAGCCCAGACGTAACTTCCAACGGCGTTGGTAATTGACAGACAACTATAAACGCAGGCCTTAATGTACGTTTGTTTGTACAGACACGTTTCCTAGTGCTCCCACGTTTAACATTTACCGTCAATATCCTCCTACCTACAGTTGTAGGATGAACAGTTTACACTGCAATCTCTTTGTTTTCGGTCATCAGTCTTCTGACTGGTTTTATGGGGCCGCCACGAATTCCTCTCCTTTGCTAACCTCTTCATCTCAGAGTAGGGCTTGCATCCTCAATTATTTGCTGGGTGTATTCCAATCTCTGTCTTCCTCTACAGTTTTTGCCCTCTACAGCTCCCTCTGGTACCACGGATGTCATTCCCTCATGTCCTATCATCAAATGGTTCAAATAGCTCTGAGCACTATGGGACTTAACTGCTGTGGTCATCAGTCTCCTAGAACTTAGAACTACTTAAACCCAACTAACCTAAGGACATCACACACATCCATGCCCGAGGCAGGATTCGAACCTGCAACCGTAGCAGTCAGGCGGTTCCAGACTGCAGCGCCTAGAACCGATCGGCCACACCGGCAGGCTATCAGCCTGTCCCTTTTCATTATCAGTGTTTTCCACATATTCCTTCCCTCTCCGATTCTGCGTAGAACCTCCTCATTCCTTACCTTATCAGTCCACCTAATTTTCAACATTCGTCTGTAGCACCACGTCTCAAATGCTTCGATTCTCCTCTGTTCCGGTTTTCCCACAGTCCATGTTTCACTACCATACAAAGCTGTACTCCAGATGTACGTTCTCAGAAATTTCTTCCTCAAATTAAGGCCGATATTTAATATTAGCAGATTTCTTTTGGCGAGGAATGACCTTTTGCCATTGCTAGTCAGCTTTTGATGTCCTCCTTGCTCCGTCCGTCATTGGTTATTTTAGTGCCTAGGTAGCAGAATTCCTAAAATTCATCTACTTCGTGACCATCAATCCTGATGTTAAGTTTCTCGCTGTTCTCATTTCTACTACTTCTCATCACCTTCGTTTTTCCTCGATTTACTCTCAATCCATACTCTGTACTCATTCGACAGTTCATTCTGTTCAGCAGATCATGTAATTCTTCTTCACTTTCACTCAGGATAGCAATGTCATCAGCGAATCTTATTACTGGTATCCTTTCACCTTGAATTTTAAGTCCACTCTTGAACCTTTCTTTTACTTCCATCATTGCTTCCTCGATGTACAGATTGAACAGTAGGGGCGAAAGGCTACATCCTTGTCTACACGCTTTTTAATCCGAGTGCTTCGTTCTTCGTCGTCCACTCGTATTATTCCCTCTTGGCTGTTGTACGTATTGCAAATGATCCGTCTCTCCCTGTAACTTACCCCTACGTTTTTCAGAATTTCGTAAACCTTGCACCACTTTACATTGTCTAACGCTTTTTCCAGGTCAACAAATTCTGTGAACGTGTCTTTATTTTTCTTTAGTCTTGGTTCCATTATTAACCGCAACGGCAGAATTGCCTCTCTAGTGCGTTTACCTTTCCTAAAGCCAAACTGATCGTCATCTAGCGCATCCTCAGTTTTCTTTTCCATCTAAGACCTATCGAAAAAAATCATAAAATTCGCATCAGATGACAGTAATGGAATGTAAAAGCGATATTTCAGTTTCAGAACAGCAGAACTACATTATTGTAAAGCCGGATTTACAGACGTATTTTCGAGTACGAGGGGACTTCAAAAAGTAAATTATACGTTATTATGGCAGACGAGATAGCTTTTACTGAATGCTGCACTGCACTTCAAGTGAGACACATACATCACGCCATTCTTGGACACAGTCATCAAGTACCTGTAAACAATTATCGGACGTTCTATCAATCGTTCAGTTCCTCAATGACAGTAATCCGCTCTTTGCACACGGAGCCATTCGAGAACTGTTGTGTGAACGTCCTCATCGTTGGGAAATTTGTTTTCCCCAGATGTTCTTCACCAGTCGACTGCTTGGACATAGTCGTCTGCTGTAGTCGTTTTTGTCCTTCCTTTCTGATCAACACTACCCACGTCTGAACGGCCTTGTTCAAATTGTTGGCACCGTTTCACTGCGGCTGAACGCGACACTGCATTTGGTCCGTATACCTACAGAATCTGTGTGGTACTTAGACGTTTAGTCCACAAGAATCGTATTACCCCGCGTACTTCAACTTTAGGGTACGTTTCCAGTTGCAGCGCTATTTCACTACCACTCTGTGATACACCTGTTACCCGTACCAAAGGAGAACCATGACTGCAGGAGATCCGCAACATGTACTCTCCCGACAGTGCGTCACTGTTGTTGAGCAGTTATCTCATCGTGGGATGATAATGTGTAACAGACTTTCTAAAGTTCCTACGACTTTTATGACTTTCTATAGATCCATGTATTGCACTAGGCCGGTATTTGATGTAATATTGAGTTATTAAGTGCGATATTTGTTGTGGATTGGCAGGAGAGCCAACCCACGAATTTTAGAAGAAGCCGAAAGGCACGCGTTTAAGCTCACGCAGGCTGGCGTGAGGTCTGGAACAGGACAAGGAATTTAGACTTCAGAAAAAAGGAGGTAGCTTGTGGAATACTTAACTTTAATCCATTAATGTTGAACGTAGCTCTGGTCTGTACATTATTTACAATATCAATAGTAACTGATAATGGCGCCTTGCTAGGCTATGCAAACTATCGTCTCGGCAAATGAGAGCGTATTTTGTCAGTGAACCATCGCTAGCAAAGTCGGTTGTACAACTGGGACGAGTGCTAGGAAGTCTCTCTAGACCTGCCGTGTGGCGGCGCTCGGTCTGCAATCACTGATAGTGGCGACACGCTGGTCCGACGTATACTAACGGACCGCGGCCGATTTAAAGGCTACCACCTAGCAAGTGTGGTGTCTGGCGGTGACACCACAATATTGTTTTTAACAGAGTTTCAGTTCTCCCAGTCGCCGATGGCCTAGTTGTTCAGTGGTGATATCCTGTATGTTTCAGTAGATTATGTGTCATACCAAGCTCGTGTGAATATTTAAAAAATGGTATGACATTGCCCTCCACAACTTTCTAGAAGTAGGAATTACTGAGACTCGTCCGATGGTTGTAATAACCTGTGGCAAAAGCACAGGTCGTTTCCCAAGGTGTAGTGTGTCGCTGGCAAACTTAGGAAGAATTTCTTCAATTCTCTTCTGCCATTACTGTAACTGTACATCTACATCTACGTGATTATTCTGCTATTCACAATAGAGGGTTCAATGAACCACCTTCATGCTGTCTCTCTACCGTTCCACTCTCGAACGGCACGCGGGAAAAACGAGCGCTTAAATTTTTCTGTGCGAGCCCTGATTTCTCTTATTTTATTGTGATGATCATTTCTCCCTATGTAGGTGGATGCTAACAGAATGTTTTTCGCAATCGGAGGAGAAAACTGGTGATTGAAATTTCATGAGAAAATCTCGTCGTAACGAAAACCGCCTTTGTTTTAATGATTGCCACTCCAATACACGTATCATGTCTGTGACACTATCTCCCCTATTTCGCGATAATACGAAACGAGCTGCCCTTCTTTGTACTTTTTCGATGTCATCCGTCAGTCCCACTTGGTGCGGTTCCCATACCGCACAGCAATACTCCAGAATAGGGCGGACAAGCGTAGTGTAAGCAATCTCTTTGGTAGACCTTACTGCACGTTCTAAGTGTTCTCCCAATGAATCGCAGTCTTTGGTTTGCTCTACCCACAATTCAACATGACACGTTACTGACATCCATCATAATCACATATACAGTTCACAACGACCGGTATCGGCTTACTGTCATCCCCACAATTGTTACAAAGTAGAAAACGGGTATCGCCAAAATAACAGAAAATTCAGTACACATCTAGATAAGGAAAAACATGTGGATGGAAATGTGCAGGGTAACTTGAAAACGTTGCAAAGGGCACACAAATGACACTTATTGAACCTACTGGAGGAAAACAGTGTCTGCGTACGTAGAAAACAATAACTGAAATTACTGCTTAACGAACAGCGTTTGTGTAGCGTGAATTCCTACTTCGATGTATTGAGAAACTAGGTGTTACGAAAAGCGCAGCAGCCGCCCAGCGTGGGGCTACTACGTACACTGACCGCCGGCTGGGCCTCCCACAGCAAGCACCACCACAGGAAAACAAAACAAAACGTTCCACGGAGGGGCTGCGGCGCGGCGCGGGCTGCGCAATCCTCTGAATGCGCTATCGATCATCGAGACTTTTAATTAAATAATTACTGTTTCATTTAATCAGCTTTCACACAATGTCGCGTTTTATTAACTTTGTGGTGCTAAAAGGTTTTCTATAAATAGATTATATATACACTTTTTACACGTTTTATTCTGATCTCACGGATATTATTTTTTACATACTGCATATATTTTATGTGTTATTGTTAGTCATGCATATTGCAAAATGAAAACATTTTAATTAATGAATGTGCATACTCTGTTTTAAGCTACTGAATCGATGATGCCCATCACTTACTTACCTGAGCACTAGCGCCCGCTATGGACTATAGCTTGTGTTTGAATGAGTATAGGACGCTCTTAGGTCATCATAAGCACTTGTTACACACCTGCGTGTACAGATCGTTTGACGTTGATACTTATATCAGAATATGTTTAACGGTATATTATAGCTGTCAGCTTCGTTATCTTTTTTACGTACCTTAGCTTTTCAGTCAACTGAACTTACACTGAGGTGACAAAAGTCGTGGGATAGTGATATGCACATACTACAGACGGAGATAATATTGCGTACAGTTAGTATAAAAGGCCAGTGCGTTGGCGGAATTAGGAACCCCCCCTCTTATGGGTCCTCGTCCTCCATCAGCTCCTTCCCCGCCCCCTCCCCCCCTTCGCTTTTCCTCTCCTTCCCCCCTTTTTATTTTCCCATCACCTGTCCAGGTTCCCCCCACCTGCCCTCGACTGTGGTATGTCATATTTGCCAAGTGTTCAAGTGAATGGTCAGTGTTGTTCGTCTTTCCAAAGTGTTCCGAACTGAAATCATGCAGTCGCTGGGTGACCGTGTTTTTTAATTGTCTGTCTATTATTTTACCTGTCTGCTTCATATGTATGTTATTAGCATCATCATCCCTTTGTTTCTATGTTTTAAGTTCCACGATTTTTTCCGTCATGTTACAATTTAAGTCTCCGATTTTATCGCCTGTTTTTATTATTTTATTATCTTCCTCTTTTTAAAACAAATTCTGTATGCTGAAGAGCGGCATACTAAGCCGCTGCCAGCCCGACCCCTTCGGTGTGGGGGGGGGGGGGGGGGGGGGGAATCTAAACTCAATAAAGAAAAAAAGCCGAATTAGGTGACTCATGTGAAAACGTTTTCGGCGTGATTATGGTCTCAAGACCCGAATTAACGAGTGTGCCGAGAATACCAAATTTCGGGCATTACCTCTCACCATGGACAACACAGTGGCCGACGGCCTTCACGTAACGACCGAGTGCAGCGGCGATTACGTAGAGTTTTCAGTGCTAACAGACAAGCAGTACTTCGTGAAATAACCACAGAAATCGATGTGGACGTACAGCCAACATTTCCGTTGTGACAGTGCGGCAAAATATAGCATTAATGAATGGGCTATGGCACCAGACGACCGACGCGAGAGCTTTTGCTTACAGAACGACATCGCCAGCAGCGCTTCCCCTGGTCTCGTGACCACTACTGGAAAACCGTGGCCTGATCAAATGAGTCCCAGTTTCACTTGTTAAGATCTGACGTTAGGGTTCAAGTGTGATTCTGATCCCTCGAAGCCACGGAACCAAGTTACCAACAAGAGAGTGTGCAAGCTGGTGGTGGTTCCGTAATGGTGTGGACTGTGTTTGCATGGAATGGACTGGGTCTTCTAGTCCAACTGAACCGATCATTGACTGCAAATGATTATGTCCGGATACTTTGAGACCACTTGCAGCCATTCGTGGACTTCATGTCACCAAACAACAAAGGAATTTTCATGCATAAAAATGCGCCGTGTCACCAGACCACAGCTGTTCGCGATTGGTTTGAAGAACACTCAAAAGCCCTTCGAATATTTGTGGGACATAATCGAGGGATCAGTCCGTGCACAAAATCCCGCACCGACAACACTTTCACATTTGTGGACAGCTGTAGTTGCAGCATGGCTCAGTATTTCTGCAAGGGACTTCCAACCACTCGTTGAGTCCGTGCCACTGCTCCGGGAAAAAACGATGTCCGACACGATACCAAGACGAACACTTACAAATGAAGTGCCAAATACGATTACGAACTCGTTTACAGACCATCCTCAACTGACAAAATCAACATGGGTCTTACAGTCGGTAAGGTCTCATACTTCACGAAAACGCACGTATTCGCCTTACGCGACGAAAGTTCAGAGGATTCCCAATGCTTAATTAACCCACCGTGCAAAATTACAGAGAGGGCTAAAATCTTTTCCGTGAAATGACATACGGTCATCCAGAATTTTGCGTTTTAGAACACTGATATTACAAAACAATTTTGACGTTCTCTGTAATGACGTGATGAACACATATACACACTGGACTCTCATAACCCAAATTCCTCGGCTTTTTAGCATGGTTCTCACACGAGGTGTATGTTACTGAAAGTAGAATCATTCTTGATTCGTTTTGAAAGATGATCTCTCGAATTTTCTTGGTCAGGCTCCGAGCGACGTTCCCCACAGCGGTTTTTTGAGTGTTCCGTCCCACTTTCCTGATGACTAAACTAAACCGCAAAGAGTGGTGCAGCTCTCCTTCTAACCTTTTCTATTTCTTTCATTATTCAACAAAGTAATAGTCCCAGATCGTCAAACAACACTCAAAGCACGCGACTGGCCACCCTTTTAGGCCGTCGGCACAGAAGTCTGTGGTCCAGCCGCCATAAAGAAACGAAGTGAACATGAACCCACTTTTCACCTGAAGATAACGAATAGAAAACCCTTAGAAACGTTACGACAACAAGACGCCACATTCGACTGATAAACCGAAAGGATTTTATCTGTTACCGACTTCTTCAGTCACCTGTGTCCAGTTGAGGTAATACTTCCTCCATAAGTCCAAGTTCACACCGTTTCCTTTGTACGACGCAGTGCCGCATTTGTATCCGTTCGTCATTAAGTGAGCATTAATGATACCGAAGATACTGAGCAAAAAACTTTATTCAAGAAAAAATAAGAAATAAGTCAGTAACAAAGCTCTCTTTCTATATTTGGAAAATTGAATTATATGCTGTTAGGATTAATCGAGCTGTCCTAGAGAGACAGACGAAACAGCCAGATCCATAAAGTAAAAAATTTGATGACGGGTCGTCGGAGGTAAGAAATTTGCACGTAGAACAGTTTCACGCTGAGGGAGTTGTAGGTGGTACACAGTCTAACTTCTAAGACGATATTTTTCAAGACATGTAAGTGCTGAGTGTTAAAAAAAAAAGTGTCGAATAATTTGAGACAGCTGTACCCACGAAACCAAGCAAAAGGTCAACAAACATGGGTTCTAAAATGGGTACATAGGAACTATGAGGACTTGTTCACCTTTGATGTTATGTAACACATCTCTTACACTGCAAACTCTTTGCATTTCATATTCTGGGGGAAGATAGCATGGAACAAAATAATAAAATAAATCTAGTAAACATAGGTTCTGAAATCCATAACTTAAGAACTATGAGCACTTGTTCAGTAGAAGAAATGTCTTTCAGAGGAGCGAAGATGAACAAGTGTTCATAGTTCTTGAGGTTTGCATTTCAGAGTCCATGTTTACTAGACTTCTTTTCTTCTTTTGGTGGTTAGTACCACCTCTCTAAATATTCGAAACCGTTTCTATAAACATCCTGTATAGTTTTTATTTCACAATTGCATTATGGTGAAAAGTAAACACACTTAAAATATAGGACATTTTCTTTAAATAAACTCCTTAAATCTCAGATAGCCGGCATTAAGCACCACCCATAAATATTCTTTCCTTGTTGCGGTCTGAACACTGTTAAAAAAGAAAGATTATTCTCTGGTGGTTGAAGTAGTTTCTGGGACCTTTCATAAGAATTTCTTTGAACACGATCTCTAATCAATCTTACAACAGAGTTTTTCTTTTCCCACTCACAAAACGAAACAGGTTTCAGCTTGTTCTTTCGTGCTGTTTTCATGTAGACAAGGATTAACTCCGGCACTATTAACGTAGACTCCAAAATCTTTTGTTTCATTGACTACAGTGGTGCTGCAGTAGTCACAGGAAGTGAGAGCTGTAGTGTGCGCTGATGTCTCTGTGTGGACAGTTACGAAATTAGTTTCGCGACTCTGGCGTCGCGAAATGAGTTTCATAGTCTAGAGCCTCCACGTAACCAAGACTTAAGGACCGCGTTATCTATGTGGCTTCAAAATATAGTGTTCTATTCAACGCGTGTGTACGTGGTATGGGCAAATCTTTAGCCCTTACGAATTTATATTTTAAACGCATTCTCTCTTCACAACATGAATAATACATATGTCATAAATAACGCATCACATAAGTTTAATTTCAACATTTCTTATCCTTTCCCAGAATACACTAATATTAGAGCTACAGCTCTCTTTGCTCAGGAATATGGAGCCAACGGGGTGTAAAAATTGGAGACGTTTTGTAAAACTAACTCCTCACATTAGGAACAAGACGTCCTTCCGCAGCTGATGATCAGGACCTACGGCGACAAACTCACAGCATAACAACGCTTCTTTTGGAAATGAGCCTAATTTCTTTGTTGTTCCTGCACAAGATGTGAAAATCATAAAATCTTTTAGTATCTCGTGAAATGAGATACACAGAAACAAAAGAGTTGCATCCAGCGTTGTTGTAACCGAGTTTTGCTAGTACGTAAGTGATAGGGGTGTTTCGGTAACTGTGCACTCGCATGTATCGATCGATAGTCGTCACAGATTTCTTCTGCGGGTATCCTCCCATAAACGTAATAAAATCACACAGCCGAGTGAAGACGGTCGCACGACGGCGTTTCCGCAGCCGGACGCCCTAACACTCCACAGTAATGGCCGTTTTATAGACTTTTTATGGTACCCTCGTTTCAATATTCCGCCGATTCATTGGAAATCCAATTCGCTTTCGATGTAGACTTAACGACAGCGATTACAGAAAAGCAAACACATTTCCTTGGAGTTGCGCTTTCTTTGCTCGTGTAAGAACCATAAATTAAAAGAATGGAGACTGATTTTCTTGTAACGTGAAGAAGAAAAGAAAATTACTTATCAGATAAGAACGCGGTAGATGCCATGAATGTCCTTCCACAAAATGACATCATGAAGAAGTTGAATTTTAGGGGAACTCATTTTATTTATCAAAACTAGCAATTACTTGGCTACTTTGTACGTTACATGTAAGATGGAGTCATTCAATCGATCATGGGATAACGAGTGGCGATAAGCATGTCTGATGATAATAAAAGCGGTTTTAGTTGACAGTAGCTAATTCTTGTGGTTTTTAATGTGCTGAAGATGATAACATAAAATTGTATAATCGACCTTTTTTTACAATTAATACCCAATATTGTAATTAATGCATTTTAGTGATGTTAATGACACACATTTCATGTACTACTTCAATTACAACTATGAATAGTTGTAATTTCGGTGACCATGTGTGCACTGCTTAGTATCCATCGCCACTATTATGACGAGCTGTTTAGTACACTACCTCCCGCGCAAGAAGCTCGCGGATTCTATAAATTCTGTTAGGAATTAAATGGGTATAATAAAACAGCTTTCGAAAGCTTTACCCAAAGAAGAAAAATGTTTCAAGTTTCTCTGTCATAAGTTTTCTCATTTATAAGAAGCAAAATTGAAAAAAGAGTGTGTTTTTTAGGCACAAAATTAAAAAAAAAAGATATTCGATTTCTACTTCGAATTAAAATGACTGTGAGTGGAACGGACGATTGGCTGTCATTCGAGGTGGTTGTTACTAAGTTCATAGACAACAAAAGAAGACATTATATTTCTGTCATAGACAATGTTCTGGAACTTTCAAGAAGCAGGCTTTTCAAGCAGCCTCAAGAATCACTTTTGAACACTCACCTTGTTTCTTTCCCTGAATAATTTGGTGATGTCAGTGAGGAACAAGGTGAGCGCTTTCATCAAGACGTCAAAGAGAAGAAAAGACGGTACCAGTGCCGCTGGAACACCAGAACGATGGGAGACTACTGATGGTCACATCACCAAGAAGTACGACAGGCAGTTAATCGGAGGAGAAGCTGTATGCGATGATTTGAAGAGAAAAGGAAAGATACACTATTCCTACGATACAGAAATGTGTTTTCGTGTTTATACTTCATTAAAAACTTCGTTTTTATTGAAAAATTACATTATAATTACGCCAGTTGCCAATTTTCTACTTTATGATGAGCTACATTGTAACAAAACTGTGTATGATAGGACTCACAGTGTTTAAAGAGCCTTGCGATTGAGCTATTATGTATTTTTGTTGGGCTGTGTAACTGTCGAAACCGTTAGTGTCTGTTAATAACTAATGAGACTGCGACCGATAAAAAGGGTGAATCTTTCGTGGATTTATTGTGATTGAGACATATTTTTCTGTTGAAGACTGGCGTCCTGTATACAGGCTGTTTCACAGTTCCTGTTACAGATTTCTAAGGGGTGTAGAGGAGACTCACAGTTCGTAGACAGAGTTTTCATACAGAGCCTGTGTCCGGAAAGGTAACACCTAAATGTAGAATATGTTTCATGATCAGATCACTTTCAGATCTCCCGCTTCTTGGTACGCTCCCACGAGAGACGATTGGGTCTGGCTTTTGCACCCTATAGGAGCACATGGCTTGGGCAGTGTTTTGAGTACTAGCCGTCAGGCTCTCCTCTATGTGACGAAGGACGTCCTCTTCAACCTCGAGAGTGCGGCGCGTCCGTGGAGCGCCACTGTCAACCCTCCTAGTTGCGAACGTACCAGCTTCTCGCATCCGTTGTTGTTGTCGGACGAAAATGGTATGTGATGTCATAATTACCACAGGGACTGACGACGACGCCCTCTTCTCAGTTTTTGTGCGTACTGTGAAGCGAGAAAGTTGAAAGTGATCCAGTCTTTAAATGTCTTTTATATCCAAACAGTGAATTTACAGACATTATCTAAAGGTGGGTATTTAAGGAGATGAGACCTGGATAAATTAACTAAACCAGTGGTTGTACAGTGTTTCAGGGAGAGCATAAGAGAACGATTGAGAGGAAAGGGGGAAAGAAATGCAGTAGAAGAAGAATGGTTACCTTTGAGGGATGAAGTAGTGAGGGCAGCAGAGGGTCAAATAGGTAAAAAGACGAAGGATAATAGACATCCTCGGGTAACAGAAGAAATATTGAATTTAATTGATGAAAGAAGAACATACAAATATGCAGTAAATGAAGCAGGCAAAAAGGAAGTGCAAAATTGCTAAGCAGGGATGGCAAATGTAAGGATGTAGAGGCATATATCACTAGCGGGTATGATAGATACTGCCTACAGGAAAATTAAAGAGACCTTTGCAGAAAAGAGAACCACTTGTATGAATATCAAGAGCTCAGATGGAAACTCAGTTCTAAACAAAGAGGGGAAAGTAGCAAGGTGGAAGGAGTATATAGAGGGTCTATACAAGGGCGATGTACTTCAGGACAACATTATGGAAATGGAAGAGGATGAAGATGAAATGGAAGATATGATACAGCGTGAAGAGTTTGACAGAGCACTTAAAGACCTGAGTCGAAACAAGGCCCCAGGAGTAGACAACATTCCACCAGAATTACTGACAGCCTTGGGAGAGCCAGTCCCGACAAATCTCTACCATCTGGTGTGCTGGATATATGAGACAGGCGAAATACCCTCAGACTTCAAGAAGAATATAATAATTCCAATCGCAAAGAAAGCAGGTGTTGACATGTGAAAATTACCGAATTATCAGTGTAATAAGTCACGCTGCGAAATACTAACGCGAATTCTTTAGAGACGATTGGAAAAACTGGTAGAAGCCGACCTCGGGGAAGATCAGTTTGGATTCCGTAAAAATATTGGAACACGTGCGGCAATACTGACGCAACGACTTATCTTAGAATATAGATTAAGAAAAGGCAAACCTACGTTTCTAGCATTTGTAGACTTAGAGAAAGCTTTTAAGAATGTTGACTGGAATACCCTCTTTGGAATTCTGAAGGTGGAAGGCGTAAAATACAGGGAGTGGAAGGCTATTTACAATTTGTACAGAAATCACATGGCAGTTATAAGAGTGGAGGGACATGAAAGGGAAGCAGTGGCTGGGAAGGGAGTGAGACAGGGTTGTAGCCTCTCCCCGATGCTATTCAATCTGTATATTGAGCAAGCAGTAAAAGAAAAATTCGGAGTAGGTATTAAAATCCATGGAAAAGAAATAAAAACTTTGAAGTTCGCCGATGACATTGTAATTCTGTCAGAGACAGCAAAGGACCTGGAAGAGCAGTTGAACGGAATGGGCAGTGTCTTGAAAGGAGGATATAAGATGAACGTCAACAAAAGCAAAACGAGGATAATGGAATGTAGACGAATTAAGTCAGGCGATGCTGAGGGAATTAGATTAGAAAATGAGACACTGAAAGTAGTACAGGAGTTTTGCTATTTGGGGAGCAAAATAACTGATGATGGTCGAAGTAGAGAGGACATAAAATGTTGACTGGCAATGGCAAGGAAATCGTTTCTGAAAGAAGAGAAATTTGTTAACATCGAGTATAGATTTAAGTGTTAGGAAGACGTTTCTGAAAGTATTTGTATGGAGTGCAGCCACGTATGGAAGTTAAACATGGGCGATAAATAGTTTGGACAAGAAGAGAATAGAAGCTTTCGTACTGTGGTGCTACAGAAGAGTGCTGAAGATTAGATGGGTAGATCACTTAAGTAATGAGCAGGTTTTGACTAGAATTGGGGAGAAGAGAAATTTGTGGCACAACTTGACTAGAAAAAGGGATCGGTTGGTAGGACATGTTCTGAGGCATCAGGGGATCACCAATTTAGTATTAGAGGGCAGCGTGGAAGGTAAAAATCGTAGAGGGAGAGCAAGAGATTCAGAAGGATGTAGGTTGCAGTAGGTACTGGGAGATGAAGAAGCCTGCACAGGATAGAGTAGCATGGAGAGCTGCATCAAACCGGTCTCTGGACTGAAGACCACAACAACAACATCTAGTAATTCTCCTCTACAACTCCTAGAAGTCTTTATAAGGAACTGTGAAAAACCGTCTACTGATGTGTATAAGTTTCGGAACAACGAGCGTGGCAACGTCTCATGAGCCGCTCGGGGAAAATTGATACAGCAAGTCTCATTGAGCATTTTGTGTAACACTGCCCGCGAGCACCTAGACACTTACGAGCACACAAGAGCGCCGTTTCAATTGAGCCTGGACATGCCTCGTGCTCACCGGAGAAACTGACAGCAGGCGGTTCGCGAACAACGTACCTACTCGCAAGTAACGTGCTCGCTAGCGGGTCGTGAACCCCTCGGTCAGCAAGTGTATACGCACTAGGTTTCGTCAGACGGCGTGCTTGAAATTAAATGTGGCTAGGGCGGCAGTAAGTAGCTTCCGCTGTGTTATCCCTACGGATTACAGCACTGAGAAACGCGGCACCCAGTGGTGAGGCAGAGAGACGTTTTCTCAGATAAAAAGCAGCCGAATCAGCGTGTGGCGCACGTGAGGCGGAGTGGGGGTCCCCGAGAAGCGGCAGGCGCTGGCAGGCGGCCAGAGAGAGGCAGGTGCGCCGGTAAGGCCTACAGCTAGCTCTACACTCTACAGGCTTCGGCCGACCGGCTGTTCAGGGGTACAGCCAGCCTCCAGATCAATAGCAGGCGGGGTGGCGGAGCAGAGGAGGGAAGGGAAGAGACGGAAGAGCAGCTGCCAGCCAGCAGAGGCGCTGGGCAGGTGGCCGTGGCCGCCAGCTGATGTGGCGGCACCACACCACACCACAGCACGTACCGAACACACCTACTGCTCCTGACATAAGACTAGAAAACGTTTCATTAGTCAGCAGCTTGTCAGTTGTAAAAGATGAACCCTAATACGTCTCACAAGCACGCTAAATAGTTGTTGTTGTTGTTGTGGTATTCAGTCCTGAGACTGGTTTGATGCAGCTCTCCATGCTACTCAATCCTGTGCAAGCTTCTTCATCACCCAGTACCTACTGCAGCCTACATCCTTCGGAATCTGCTTAGTGTATTCATCTCTTAGTCTCCCTCTACAATTTTTACCCTCCACGCTGCCCTCCAATACTAAATTGGTGATACCTTGATGCCTCAGAACATGTCCTACCAACCGATCCCTTCTTCTAGTCAAGTTGTGCCACAAACTCCTCTTCTCCCCAATTCTATTCAATACCTCCTCATTAGTTATGTGATCTACCCATCCAATCCTCAGCATTCTTCTGTAGCGCCACATTTCGAAAGCTTCTATTCTCTTCTTGTCTAAACTATTTATAGTCCATGTTTCACTTCCATACATGGCCACACTCCATACAAATACTTTCAGAAGCGACTTCCTGACACTTAAATCAATACTCGATGTTAACAAATTTCTCTTCTTCAGAAACGCTTGCAGTCTACATTTTATATCCTCTCTACTTCGACCATCATCAGTTGTTTTGCTCCCCAAACAGCAAAACTCCTTTACTACTTTAAGTGTCTCATTTCCTAATCAAATTTCCTCAGCATCGCCCGACTTAATTCGACTACATTCCATTATCCTCGTTTTGCTTTTGTTGATGTTCATCTGACATATCAAAATCGTAACGCAAAGTGAACACATACGCACACACACACACACAGCATACACCACACATACATATACACACTGAAACGAGTAAATCAAAACCTTCCCAATTGCGGAATTCTCAGTGTTTCCATGGATACACTCTCGAATTGCCAGAAAAAGTTCTTCAACATTTTTCTGTCACGTCTATGACGTTAGGTCGTATTTATTGTGGTTCCTTTGCTATTTTCTATGAACCAATATGAACTGCCGGCACGTTATCTGATAGAAGACTATGGCTATGAGACCTGAGTTTCTCCTGGCGTATACAACTTTCAAATAACTTCCGGGAATTCAGCCAGGTAACACTTTCAGCGACCGCCGATATTTCGGCGGGAGAACACCCCGCCATTTTCAAGGCAAACTGCCTTGAAAATTGCGGGGTGTTCTCCCGCCGAAATATCGGCGGTCGCTGAAAGTGTTACCTGGCTGAAATCCCGGAAGTTATTTGAAAGACTATGGCTATGGTTTTCTGAACTATTTGCTAATTAAATTCATCGCAACTGGCTGCAGTTCATCCAACATTTGTTTCATTCTACCTTTGTAACATTTTTTCATGTGGGGAACTCGTCTTTATTCGTTAACTTCCCACGTAATATGGGATAGTACCTGAGCCTTCTACTCTTTCATTAAATATCAGCTGTTTGTGCCTTTAGCACTTACACTGAAGAGCCAAAGAAACTGGTACACCTGGCTAATATCGTGCAGGGGCCCCGCTACACGACGTGACATGGATTCGACTAATGTCTGGTGGGAATTGACAGCATGAATCCTGCAGGGCTCTCCTTAAATCCCTAAGAGTACGAGGGGTCGAAGATCTCTTCTTAACAGCACGTTGCAAGGCATACCAGATGTATTCAATATTGTTCATGTCTGGCGGAAGTTTTTAAACTCAGAAGAGTGTTGCTGGAGCTGTAGCAAAAACTGGGCGTGTGGGGTGTCGCATTGTTCTCTTAGACTTGCCCAGGTGCGTCGGAATGCACAATGGACAGGAATGGATGCAGGTGATCAGACAGGATGCTTACGTACTTGACAACTGGTAGAGTCGTATGTAGACGCATTAGGAGTTCCATATCACTCCAACTGACACGTCCCACACCATTACAGAGCCTCCAACAGGTCACATTGTCCCATGCTGACTTGCAGCGTCAATGGATTCATGAGGTTGTCTCCATACTCGTACACGTCCATCCACTCTATACAATTTTAAACGAGACTCGCCCGATCAGGCAACATGTTTCCAGTCATCAACAGTCCAGTGTCGGTGTTGACGGGCCCAAGAAAGGCATAAGGCTTTGTCTCGTGCAGTCATCAAGAGTACACGCGTGGGCCTTCGGCTCCGAAATCTCATATCGATAATATTTCGTTTCCGGGCTTACACTTATTGATGGCTCAGTACTGAAATCTGCAGAAGTTTGCGGAACGGTTGCAGTTCTGTAGCCGGCCGGTGTGGTCGAGCGGTTCTAGGCGCTTCAGTCTGGAACCGCGCGACTGCTACGGTCGCAGGTTCGAATCCTGCCTCGTGCATGGATATTTGTGATGTCCTTAGGTTAGTTAGGTTTAATTAGTTCTAAGTTCTAGGGAACTGATGACGTCAGCTGTTAAGTCCCAGAGCGCTCAGAGCCATTTGAACCATTTTTTTGCAGTTCTGTCGCATTGACCGATTCGCTTCAGCCGTCGTTTGTCCCGTTCTTTAGGATTTTTTCCGGCCTCAGCGATGTTGGAGATATGATGTTTTATCTGATTCCTGATATTGACGGAACACTCGTGAAATGATCGCATAAGAAAATCCCCACTTCATCGCTACCTCAGAGATGCTGTGTCCCATCGTTCGTGCGCGAACTATAACACCACGTTCAAACTCACTTAAATCTTGATAGCAGTAACCGATCTAACAGCTGCGCCACACACTTGTTGTCTTATATAGGAGATGCCGTATTCTCTCTGTTTACATATCTCTGTGTCAGAATACGCATGCCTATACCAGTTTCTTTGGCGCTATCTAACAAGCGCGTGTACCGATTGTTGCTAGTAGATTTCTTTGCAAATGAGTGAATTTTCTTTCCTCCATATGAATTACCAAGTGTAACTAAGAGTCACTCAAGACTTTCTAGGATATTAGATTGTACAGGGTGATTCAAAAAGAATACCACAACTTTAAGAATTTAAAACTCTGGAACGACAAAAGGCAGAGCTACGCACTATCTGTCGGCGAATTAAGGGAGCTATAAAGTTTCATATAGTTGTACATTTGTTCGCTTGAGGCGCTGTTGACTAGGCGTCAGCGTCAGTTGATGCTAAGATGGCGACCGCTCAACAGAAAGCTTTTTGTGTTATTGAGTACGGCAGAAGTGAATCGACGACAGTTGTTCAGCGTGCATTTCGAACGAAGTATGGTGTTAAACCTCCTGATAGGTGGTGTATTAAACGTTGGTATAAACAGTTTACAGAGAATGGGTGTTTGTGCAAAGGGAAAAGTTTTTGGTCCCTTTTTCTTCGAAGGTGCTACTGTAACTGGACTACAGTATCTGGAGATGTTAGAGAACTGGCTGTTCCCTCAGCTCGAACAAGACGCACAACAATTCATATTTCAGCAGGATGGAGCGCCACCACATTGGCACTTATCTGTCCGTAACTACCTGAACGTCAACTACCCGAGGCGATGGATCGGCCGCCAGGCAGCCCGTAACAGAGCACTTCATCACTGGCCTCCAAGAAGCCCTGATCTTACCCCCTGCGATTTTTTCTTATGGGGGTATGTTAAGGATATGGTGTTTCGGCCACCTCTCCCAGCCACCATTGATGATTTGAAACGAGAAATAACAGCAGCTATCCAAACTGTTACGCCTGATATGCTACAGAGAGTGTGGAACGAGTTGGAGTATCGGGTTGATATTGCTAGTGTGTCTGGAGGGGGCCATATTGAACATCTCTGAACTTGTTTTTGAGTGAAAAAAAAACCTTTTTAAATACTCTTTGTAATGATGTATAACAGAAGGTTATATTATGTTTCTTTCATTAAATACACATTTTTAAAGTTGTGGTATTCTTTTTGAATCACCCTGTATTATCAATGTGCTAATAGTAAACTGCAGGAGCGTCTATAGAAAGGTCCCAGAACTGCTCTCATTAATGAACGGTCACAACGCCCATATAGTACTAGGGACAGAAAGTTGGCTGAAAGCAGACGTAAACAGTAATGAAATCCTAAACTCAGATTGGAATGTATACCGCAGAGAAAGGCTGGACAGTGAAGGGGGAGGCGTATTTATAGCGATAAGAAGGAAATTGACGGAGATCCGAAATGTGAAATAATTTGGGTGAAGGTCACGGTTAAAGCAGGCCCAGACATGGTAATTGGATGTCTCTATAGGCCCCCTGGCTCAGCAGCTGTTGTGCCTGACCACCTGAAGGATAATTTGGAAAATATTTCGAGTAGACTTCTCCACCATGTTATAGTTCTGGGTGGAGATTTTAATTTGCCGGATATAGACTGAGAGACTCAAACGTTCATAACGGGTGGCAGGGACAAAGAATCCAGTGAAATTTTTTTAAGTGCTTTATCTGAAAACTACCTTGAGCAGTTAAACAGAGAACCGACTCGTGGCGATAACATATTAGACCTTCTGGTGACAACCAGACCCGAACTATTTGAAACAGTTAACGCAGAACAGGGAATCAGCGATCATAAAGCGGTTATTGCATCGATGATTTCAGCCGTAAATAGAAAATATTAAAAAGGTAGGAAGATTTTTCTGTTTAGCAAAAGTGACAAAAGGCAGATTACAGAGTACCTGACGGCTCAACACAAAAGTTTTGTCTCAAGTACAGATAGTGTTGAGGATCAGTGGACAAAGTTCAAAACCATCGTACAATATGCGTTAGATGAGTATGTGCCAAGCAAGATCGTAAGATATGGAAAAGAGCCACCGTGGTACAACAAACGAGTTAGGAAACTGCTGCGGAAGCAAAGGGAACTTCACAGCAAACATAAACATAGCCAAAGCCTTGCAGACAAACAAAAATTACGCGAAGCGAAATGTAGTGTGAGGAGGGCTATGCGAGAGGCGTTCAATCAATTAGAAAGTACTATGTACTGACTTGGCAGAAAATCCTAAGAAATTTTGGTCTTATGTCAAAGCGGTAGGTGGATCAAAACAAAATGTCCAGACACTCTGTGACCAAAATGGTACTGAAACAGAGGAAGACAGACTAAAGGCTGAAATACTAAATGTCTTTTTCCAAAGCTGTTTCACAGAGGAAGACTGCACTGTAGTCCCTTCTCAAGATTGTTGCACAGATGACAAAATGGTAGATATCGAAATAGACGACAGAGGGACAGAGAAACAATTAAAATCGCTCAAAAGAGGAAAGGCCGCTGGACCTGATGGGATACCAGTTCGATTTTACACAGAATACGCGAAGGAACTTGTCCCCCTTCGTCCAGCGGTGTACCGTAGGTCTCTAGAAGAGCGTAGCGTTCCAAAGGATTGGAAAAGGGCACAGGTCATCCCCGTTTTCAAGAAGGGACGTCGAACAGGTGTGGAGAACTATAGACCTATATCTCTAACGTCGATCAGTTGTAGAATTTTGGAACACGTATTATGATCGAGTATAATGACTCTCTGGAGACTAGAAATCTAGTCTGTAGGAATCAGCATGGATTTCGAAAAAGACGGTCGTGTGAAACCCAGCCCGCGCTATTCGTCCACGAGACTCAGAGGGCCATAGACACGGGTTCACAGGTAGATGCCGTGTTTCTTGACTTCCGCAAGGCGTTCGATACAGTTCCCCACAGTCGTTTAATGAACAAAGTAAGAGCATATGGACTATCAGACCAATTGTGTGATTGGATTGAAGAGTTCCTAGATAGCAGAACGCAGCATGTCATTCTCAATGGAGAGAAGTCTTCCGAAGTAAGAGTGATTTCAGGTGTGCCACAGGGGAGTGTCATAGGACCGTTGCTATTCACAATATACATAAATGACCTTGTGGATGACATCGGAAGTTCACTGAGGCTTTCCGCAGATGATGCTGTGGTGTATCGAGAGGTTGAAAGAATGGAAAATTGTACTGAAATGCAGGAGGATCTGCAGCGAATTGACGCATGGTGCAAGGGAATGGTAATTCAATCTCAATGTAAATGTGCTGCAAATACATAGAAAGATAGATCCCTTATCATTTAGCTACAAAGTAGCAGGTCAGCAATTGGAAGCAGTTAATTCCATAAATTATCTGGGAGTACGCATTAGGAGTGACTTAAAATGGAATGATCATATAAAGTTGATAGTTGGTAAAGCGGATGCCAGACTGAGATTCATTGGAAGAATCCTAAGGAAATGCAATCCGAAAACAAAGGAAGTAGGTTACAGTACGCTTGTTCGCCCACTGCTTGAATACTGCTCAGCAGTGTGAGATTCGTACCAGATAGGGTTGATAGAAGACATAGAGAAGATCCAACGAAGAGCAGCGCGCTTCGTTACAGGATCATTTAGTAATCGCGAAAGCGTTACGGAGATGATAGATAAACTCCAGTGGAAGACTCTGCAGGAGAGACGCTCAGTAGCTTGGTACGGGCTTTTGTTAAAGTTTCGAGGACATACCTTCACCGAAGAGTCAAGCAGTATATTGCTCCCTCCTACGTATATCTCGCGAAGAGACCATGAGGATAAAATCAGAGAGATTAGAGCCCACACAGAAGCATACCGACAATCCTTCTTTCCACGAACAATACGAGACTGGAATAGAAGGGAGAACCGATAGAGGTACTCAGGGTACCCTCCGCCACACACCGCCAGGTGGCTTGCGGAGTATGGATGTAGATGTAGATGTAGATGTAGTGCTAAGATAACAAATATCTAGGCTGAATTTTGAGATCGTCATTGCCCCTCACTGTGCAGAATCCATGTAGAGAGGTGCACACATTTCATTCCCACCAGATACTGCATGAACCCGTGTTTCAATGAGTCTACGCGATTTTACCTGCTGAAGTAATACCACTTCGCGACAGCCAGTATGTAATGAAGACCCGTTTTTTCGGCTTGGTAATTGCTGACTATCGTCAAAGATGTTACTTTCCTTTTATTCTGTGAAAGAATGCGAGAATGGCTTTCTTGCGTCCATCATTTAATTGTAGTCATCGCGCTGTTCGACGATGTTCCCGGCAGTAGAGGCCTAGGCAGATCAGTGCGTATTAATTCTGTTATATTAGTGGACCACATGAATGAATACTAATCACGAGTAGAGACCGCTTATTAGGTCAAACATTCCTTGCACTGTGCGTATTATGTGTTGACTCGTGGTAGTAAATCTGTCTTCTATATTGGAATGCCACATCAGATCCTGCCCCAATCCAGGAGATTTTATTCATAATGATCATTAGTAGTTATTTACGAAGAGTGCTTCCACCTGTGGCTTCATATTCTGACTTCTTGTTTGCAAGTTTCCGTAATCCGTTGCGCATCCGATAATATAATCAAGTATTATTAGCGATTTATAAATACATGTGGATCCACGGACGAGATAAATATTAAATCCCCTTAAGGATTAATATACATTTTATTTACATCCCCCTTTTCAACGTACACGAGCAGGGACGCACACCTACGCTATCTAGGCTGTAGCCTACGCTACAGCTTCCCCCACCACGACATATTTTCGTTATTAAGAGTCTTTGTTTTGTTATTGCTTGTGTTTTAATCGGAGGATACGAAGGCGTAGCTAACTTGTATGGTCTTCCTGCGCAGGTTTTTGCAGTGACCAGCTCACGCTAACAAAGTCAGCATACTACTCTCAAACCCAGCGCCCTACCGCGTCATACTCCCAGTGGTTGCACATCAAACGCTTGACTCTTCAGTTGGGAGAATTGCCAATAATTTTGGAAGTTTGAAGTGAGTTTTCGAGGAAATCCGATTTGTTCAGTATTTCATTTCACGTAAACCAAGAAACTTTTCCTTCCTACGTCCTTTTGCAAGGCACTGGTTGGTCAGCTCTTTAGCCCAGAGTAAACTATATTCAAACTGTAACACTGTAATAAGAGTTTTTTTATATTCCTCTCTGTAATCGGTTGTTAGGGACTGCCACACAGTAAAGATTAATCGTCACAGACAGCAAGAGAAATTTATTAGAAACGCCAGACGAAACTGCTTTTCATTTTTTTAATGTGAGCAATTAATTTTAAGACAAATTGTATGGTAAGATTTCATTCAGTTTAATGATAAACCTTAAATGTTACATTAAAGCATATTAATTCGAAAATTTCTCTAAAATTCTGCGTGCTGTAGATTAGTTATTTACACATGTTCAGGTTAGTGGTCTACAGATCCCAAATATGGGACTGTACATGAGCGTGGCATAGTATATGGAAATGTGCCGCGATCGTTACGAATTTTTGCGAATAATACTTCCTAGATCGCTTGTTGCATCTTCTTAAAATTTCTTTTATTAATGACACGTTTCGGTTACCGTCGTAAACACGTTCAAAGTAAATAACAAAACCGTTGTCCTACTGCGGCGTTCACTTAGGTTGACGCGGCAGGCGAGGTGGCGCAGTAGCAAGTCTCTGGATTCGCATCCGGGAGGGCAGCGGTTCAAATTTCTGTGCTGCTATCCAGATCCAGGTTTCCCTATTCGGTTAACACAAATTTTTAATGAGAATAGTGCGCTCAGATCGACCATTAACATACGACTCTTAGACTGTTATAGTTTTCGTTCTCTTCCCACACGTTGTAGTTTAGTATTTTTTAAATCCTTTCGGCAATGGACACGTTTACACTCATGAGTCGGTTCGCGGAATTTGTTGTTGGTACGTATTTTATGATAAAAACCGTATGTTGAGAGTCCTGTTGTTATATGTCTCTGGTTCATACAGTCTTTGGTCGAGCTGTTATCAAGTAAGTCTGTTATGTTGGAGAGCATTATATCTATATCGTTGTTCTCCCGGTCCACGATGTTAATCATTTCCTTTATTGGTCCTGTGGAGAGTATTGTTTTATATGATGTCATCTATAAAAAAAAAAGGTCTCTTTGATGAGCTCATATGTAAGTCGGAATGGTGCTTTATTCCCACTCCCACAATTTATTTCACGATGAACGCCTTGGCTTTCTCTGTTCTTTTCGTACTGTCGGTATTTTTTCTCTTAGGATCTCTATTCCACAGATTACGATTGGTGCCAGTGCAGCTTTGAATAGTGTCTTCGCCGTGCACCTACAAATACGTTATATTCCGAATACTTTATGAGGCTTTCATGGCTGTTGCTGCTCTTGCCCGAATATTCTTGCCGAAAGACGTTGCTGTTGTCTGTAATGTAATTCCTAGGCAATTGCCGGTATGGTTCTTTCCAAAAGGAATGTGCGGATTTCCTTCACCTCATCCTTTCTCGATTCGAACTTGCGTTCCGCCTACAGTGATCTGGTCTTCATCTGGAAGCTAAATCTTTATCCTCTTTATTTCGTTTTCAAGTTTAATCCACCTTTCCGGATGGGTTTTGTTGCATCTGCTACTGAGCATTGACCACCCAAGAAAAGTACCTGAGGTGGAACTGCTAAGACCGAATAAATTTATTTTAAAATGGGGAGAAGTGCCTCTTCTACTATCCTTCAGAGTCATTTATATGCAAAACGTCTGGTCAAAAGTAGGGAAGATACAGGGTCGTATACTTCCACTCAATTGGCGTACGTAATAAACAAGGTGGTGGTGAGAGTACCATAAAAGAGAATAGCTACGCGTAAAACATAAAAGGTGGGCTTCTCCCATGAGGGGACGTGTAACAGCCTGCTACCTATGAAGTAGAAATACGAGGGTCACACAGAAAGTAAGGAACCGAGTGCGTGCCACACCCAGCGCCGATCCCCCACCACCGCGACCGCGAGCCTGCCTGTTAGCTCCTTCCGCCGTCACTGTGTGAGCCGGGTGTGCGGACATTTGCCACGATTTTACCTGCTCCGAAGGGTTGGGTCCCTTGTGTCCCCCTCCTCCTCTTCCTCCTCCTCTTCCTCACCCGCCGCGTAGTAAAGGTACTTACTGAGCCTTTCCGCTGATTTACTTAACATAGGACCAGAATCTCTTTGGATTTTCCGCCACATTTCTAGAGAGAGTTTCGTTGTGGAAACTATTAAATGCATCTCACATTGAAATTGGCACCAAATTTCGAGCCTCAGTAAAACTTCGCCAATCTTGGAGATTTTGCGTTCGTCTAAATTATACGTGCCTTTTTCGGTGCTCCGGCAGCAGCTTTCTGTCGTGTTTTGTGTACCATGGGGGATCAGTTCCGTCTCATTAACTTATTTGGTACGAATCTCTCGAGTGCTGTTGATACTATTTCTCTGAACTTAAGCCACATATGGTCTTCACTTACATAGTTCGGAAGGATTGGGGAGTGTCTCTTAGAAAGACGTCAATCGAATTTTTAGCAGCTTTTATAAATAGATATATTTCGCGTTTAGTTTTGATGAATTTCTTTTTTACGGAATTGAGCCACGCTACGACTGTGTGTTCGCTAATCCCTGTATCCGTCGTGATGGTCGGGATTATTTGTGGTTAAAAGATCATGTGTGTTTTCGTAACCATTTACAATTTGAACGGCCTCGTGAACTAATTGTTCAAAATAATTTTTAAAAAAAGCATTTAGAACAATTACGGAAGTTGTTTTCTATCTACAATAGGGTCTGAAAATGTATTTTTGTCAGCATACGGAAGGTAGATTGAAGTCACTGCCAACTATAATTGTATGAGTAGAGTACCTATTTGTGATGAGACTCAAGTTTTCTTTGAACTGTTCATCAACTATTTCATCTGAGACCGGGGGTCGGTAAAAGGAGCCAGTTATTAATTTATTCCGGTTGTCGAACATAACCTCTGCCCACACTAAGTCACAGGAACTATCTACTTCAATGTCGCTTGTGAGTTGGAACACGCATTACATTATTTTTTCTTGTTTCTGTTGTAGTGCAGATCATTACAATTACAGTTTTTCTCTGCAAAACCTAGGATGTTTTCTCTGTGACTCTGTAAATACCAGAGCTAAACAATGTAGAACAACAACGTACGTTACAAGCATAGCATTCTGTATTACTTCATTTCCTTATTTCTAACATTTTAAAAATGTACGTCGACTTTAGATGACATGTCAATCATAGAAGTTCATATCTCTATTTAGTAGCGTATTTTCAGTCATGTTTTGAACATTGTCCCGCTACACTTTATTAACTAATGTTTCGCCGCAAGAGATATCGGATTTTAGAGAGTAAATTAATCTGGAGTATGTCGTTCTTCTTTTCAAACGTTCACATACCCATTTCTTCTTTCCTTATTGCCTTGTGTTTGAAGTTGTAGTAATTAAAGTAGGCACAATGCAATGATCAAAAAGAAATGATTAGCGTACATTCGCATTCTCTTTACATCGTTCCTTTCTTGTTGTTCCCATGCCGATGGACTGTTTCTATCTCAATAACTAAGCGTGAAAGGAAGCTACCGTACAGACAGAGGGATTTATACTTGGCACAACTAATTACATACTGACATAATCGTCGGTATTGCTTTCGTTTCCCAAAAGTTATAAATATTTCGATTTCGGAAAAGAAGCTCTGTATTTGGCCAAGATGTCGAAGAAGAAGGTCCCTTACGTACTGGTTGTATCGAGTAAGATGTGGAGACGGCGGTTTGAAAGCGGACAGAGGTAGTGCGGGGAAGGGCGTCCCTTACCTGAGGGATCGCTACTGAAGCTACCTGGCGAAGGGGCAAGTGTGGCAAATGTCCGGCGTGGCAAATGTCCGGCGTGGCAAATGTCCAGCTTTCGTGAGCCGAGATTCGTTGCCGAGCGGTCACGCTTCTCGTTCTATAACCTTTCGAAAGTGACACCGATTGAAAATTCCGATCTGTGGAACCATGAAAGCCTCATAAGATATCCGGAACGTAACTAATCTATCCATGCAGGGCGATAACACAGCTCAAAGCGGCAGTGGTACCAGTCGTAATCCATACAATAGAGACCCCACGAGAAAAAATACCGAGGGTCGAAAAGAACAGATAAAGTCAAGTGTCATTCGTTTTCTTCTGACACCACTATCGAAATTTATAGACAAAGTAAAGAATATTAATGGTGTCACTTCAATGAAAGAGTCTTCAGTGATGTGGAATGTTGTCGGCAAAGGTGGTTTTGATTCATGGCAATGCTCGGCCTCACGGATCAGCTCGAACACAGCAAGAACGTCGCAATCTTAAATATAAATTTCTGAACATCCTTTCTTACAACTCTGACTTAAGTGATTTTCACTAATTCCCGAAACTAAGAAAATTTTGAATCGAAAACAATTTAGAAATTCAGTAAGCACTGACATCCTGGTTCAATTTTTTTGTCGGTAGAGTAGTATAGCATGGAACTGAAAAATTGGTCCCATGTTACAGCAAATGCCTTCACAGCATTGGTAACTACATTGAAAAATATAATTAGGTACTGTACCTTTGTAAACAAAGTTTTCTGTTGATGTCTCTCGTTTTCATTTAGTTATGCCGAAAACGTTTTTTACTTTCTGAACGACCCTAGGAAGTTTTTCATTTTTTGTCCTTCAGACTGTGGCGTGGAGCTTGGCTACTAGTTACTATACGTACTTGAATAAACAGTGGAACATCAAACACGTATGATTATCATATGACGTTAAAAACAGAGTTGTGCAGCATCTTTACGAGACGTATTCTAAGAACTGTCCCAGAAAATGAGTCCTCATACAATTACATTATTTTTTCTCGTTTCGTCGCATGAAATATAGACATTATTTCGACTCACACTCTGGTGAGGAAATGTTCTAATTAACCTCTGATCTGCTTTTGATATTTGCTATGATAACGTTATGGCGCGAGCCCCGATCATCAGCTCAGTTGTATTAAAACAGTCGCAACCAGACGCTAAGTACAGTAGGTTAATTATAGTAGCCGTAATCTACAGAATCCTACGATCCAAACGGAAACCGTAGTGAGAGTAAACACTGACCATTACTTCGAAAGACGGTTGCCAGTCCTACCTCTGTGGACAGCGATATTCAGTTTCTCTAAAACGTTTACATAACGTCCGCTCAAGATTCGTGCGCAAACTAAATTTTGCAGCTTCAATTCATTCCACTCCATCAACAAGAGTTATGTCTGAAACACGGGCCTCGGTCTGAAATGCCAGTGTTCTGCAACTATATTTGGCCTCTCGTTCTCAGGGAGCGCTGTGCTCGCGTCTTCCCGAAGTTGTGAGTTCCCCTAATGCTCCTCCGATACGTGAGTCGAAACGGACGGGACTCCCCTGCATCCGCGGCCGGCAGTCCTTTCAAAGAAGAATAAAGGAGCCAGGGGGATTCGACTTCCCTCGGAGTGCGGGTGCGGTGGTGGGACGCTGCCGACTTCACTAGCTCGTCAGCGTCTTATTTCGCGGCTCCTAAACGAATATTCTGAACTCTGAGTACGTTTAGTTGGCATCTATTGTGGAGACTCTGCAGAAAGTTTGATACAAGCAACAAAACAAGGCATCGTTTGATTACATTCAAAGCGTAGGAGCCCAACAGCATCTTGATGCATTGCTAGTTCTAACAACCCTACCACAACAAAGGTCAGGATTTAATAACTATTGTGGTGTTGCTCACGCTGCTAAATACTGCATTTTCGGGCAACAACAGTCATATTATGTGGAAGGTGTCATTAGAGCACAGTTAATAAAGTCATTTCATGTAATAATAAAAAAACTAGGCACTCATCTTTTTGTGTTTCCCACGCTGGTCTCGTCGTAAAATCATGGCTCAATCGTTGAAAATCTAGGTAGTTACGATTCCAAGCTTGGATGCAAAGAGGCCTAGGTTTTATTCTGCTATATTCAAAAATTTTGTAGATGCGCTTCACAAACCATTCTTGTAGATTAAACCTTTCAAAGTTAGCACAATAGTGATGTAAAAAAAAATAATCAGCACTCCGAATTTAAGTTACACTTCCTTTTAATTGCTTTTATTGCAATATCACGTAACACACAAAACATCACTTCACAATACAAAACATACTTGACAACATCTTCCTCACAGTCACTGTTAAAGTTCACATTTTATAAGCTGCCTGCGTTATGCGTCTTTCCAAGATGACGTCCAACACTTGACTTTCTCAAGGTCCGACTCTCTAACAAGTTTTTAACAACTAACTAACTATCGCTTACGCGCCCAAAAAATCAGAGTTACAAGTACGTCAAAGATCATAGTGACAAAAGAAAGAATACACATAAGAATAATATCATTGCAATACGAGTATAAACATATCGATGTATCACAAATGAAATCAAATCTGAATGTTGTCTCAGAAATATGTCAACTAGTTTGCACAAACACAGTAGAGTATTACTGGTATTGAGAGGTTCAGGTGAGGTGCCGTAATGGTTGCGTAATTCAAGTACCATTACATAGTACATTAATCTTTTAGAGGAATTTACGTTTTCAAATGCCGCTTTAGAAAAGACGTAGTTTATATCGCAAGCATTTCAGTAAAATCAAACTCGTGGAACATTTCATTCTTCATGTCCTTGTTCTCTTTCCACAACTTTTGGAAGACGGGAGAACAACGTCCGAAAACTATGCAGAATCGGGATAAAAGAAAAACCGTGGTCCATCTCTTTAACAGATCAAGATGTTCTTGGAATTATGCTATAGTGTGTAATAAATGCTAATTTGTTGCTTCGAATAGATATATGATGCCAAGGTAACGAGAAGCAGTGCATTCGACCAATTATACCAAAGTTACGTCTGCATATTGGTTGTGAGCATAATAGAGTCTTCCTGAACTTTATAACTTGATGCGACAAACACAAGGTTTTGATGGGTAGAACAGATTGTTGTCCCGTAGCTTTGACTGAGACATAAAACGGCATTTCAAGGCTTTGGCGACTCGTCTGTTACATAAATGTCCACCGCAGGGCGGTAATGGGACAGTCAACACCAGACACGCTACAGCGACGCATATATCGTCGTAGAAACAGAACTAAACCACTAAAGTGTGCGCAGCAGTTGTGTTGTGAGCTGGCAGAAGTCGTTGCAGCTACAGTTTTCAAACAAGCCATGTAACAAACGCTCAGAGAGGTTGGCACAGGTATGTATGCCAGACATGCAGCAGTTTGTGACCCACTGAGAGATGTGTAGCGCGTCGGACCATGAATTACTGGAGGTTGTCTTCTTCACAGAATTTGTTTCTGTAATTCCAGTTACTCTACACAGTACTTACTTTCAGTAATTGCAGTCGATGATCACAAAAATTGTCGTTTAGAATGTCGATCTGTTTAAAATATGTCTGCTCTTATATTTTGCTATCGTCACGAAACACAAATTACGAAGTTAACTAGGAATCGTCAAAAAGAACTACTAATTTAGTGCAGAAAAGGCCATAGTGCCGGTAGAGTCATAATGTGAACGACGATACTGTTCACAATAGAACATTTCAGATGAATCCTGAATAAGCTATACAGAGCAATTTCGCAGAATAATGCCCGTACAGCATTCATCTTGTGTGGAATTGGTAGCCAGTACAATCACAGAAGCGTTGAAAAGAACCATTTTGGTATCGGTCGGTACCTTGTAGGATGCCGCATGATACGAGGTTTAATTTCTTCACTGTTCGTCAGATGAATACCGTTCTCCTCCTACAGTTAACAGACACAAGGTGTTGTTACCACATGTTTAAATTTTCAAAGATGCGTTGACCGGTCTTTATCTTCATAGAAGACAATGCCTGTCTTTTGTTCTGATGGCGAATTCCTGTCGCAGGTTACGATCTCCAGTGCATGCACCGATGAACGTGTACGCTGAATCCGAGCCTTATAGAGCTGGTCTTTGATAGAATGTGGAAACGAATAGTCCCCACCAACCATCACCAAGAGCACTTTCAGACAACCCCACAGTTCTCAAGTGTGGGCTCGATTACTAACATAGCTCTCTGAGTCATCTCATAGAAGGCTACGGCGCTACCGTGCTGCTGTTAGGAGCTACCATATGCACTCAAAACTTTACTTCTAAGACAAGTTACCTCCTAACATTATTCCGTAGGACATTAGTTAAAAATCTATGTACATTATATTAATTTACCAACTTGTTTCTTTCCGAGATTTGTAAAGATTCAAAGTGTAAATGTGACAGAACTGAGTTGTTTTAAGAACTGAGTTGTTTTGTCATTGATGTAGCTCATCTAGATGTGCAGAAGTGACTATGGTGGGTCTTTTATAAATAGGGAGTTGGATCATTTGCAGAAAATCATGCAATAATAATTTTAATAACTCTATTTACCTTTCATGACCGGTAATCTCCGCTCAAACGGAACAAATCTGGTGACCACACAATTCTACAGGGAAATGGAAAGCGACAGACAAACCAGTTCGGGACAGCTTAATGACGTGGTTCATTTACGCGAAAAACACATTCTTATGGAAGCCTGAATCTCGTTGTTGCGACTTTGTCCGTGGTCAACATGGTCATCATCTTGACGCACACGCAGCTAATAACTGACCCTGTCACTTTCCCCTGTATTGCTTCCCGCGGAGTAATCTATATACACACGCAAATCGAGGAATGATGGATGTATGGACGTTACGGAAATGAAGTGGGCGATCTGCCTACCGTAAATTAGCGCATTCACTGCGACCATCGATAATAATTCATGACGCCTGCCATGGGGAACATGTATTACTCGTAGTATTAGAGTCTCGGTCTAGCACATTGCTTTAACGTATCACAAATGCCGAGCACATGTGACGCACTAAGTATAGTTTATTCTGACTTAGGAGACTTGCCCAGTTAAAACATATCTCGTTTTAGCACCGCAGCACCGCGATAGCGTTTATCTTTCAAGAGTTATTTTCATTATGTTTCCAGACATGTTGTGCAACACTTAACTGTACTTATGTGAAGAGTCGATTTTATTTGCAGAATAGTTTTTATTACATGGCTTCTTAAAGCAGTCTTGTCTTGTAGGCCTATATATTATTCTGAATTGCAGGCAACCGCAGCCAAATGTTTACACTTTTATAACAAGGCCAAAAAACGCCACTTTGGTTGTAGAGGGTTATAATATTATCTGTGATATGAAGGATGGGGAGAGCCTTCGAAAGTTGTAGACAAATTTTATGTAAGTAGCGAACGTACAGGGCTATTCTACTCCACGTAATAATTTTACCATGCCACTGTGAAAAGGAAAATTGTAAACTACTTCATTTCAAATCCCTGTTTAGATCATCTGAGTCTTGTTTTGTGTGCGAACTGCAATACAGCGCGATCATTTGTTTCTTCATAAATGAGAATGCAATAGTCCCAGAACAGGACACGAAAAAACTAGTTCACTCTCTTGAAACGATTCGCACTTCCCATAAGCGTGTAAATGGAATGTGGGCCCTGTCTATACCGAATGGTCAAATCTGCTAGATTCAGCGGAGCCCCTTCCGACTCTTGCATTAATGCTCCCAATCTTCCGTAATATCGAAACTTCATGGCAGATCAAAACTGTGTGCCGGACCGAGACTCGAACTCGAGACCTTTGCCTATCGCGGGCAAGTGCTCTACCATCTGAGCTACCCAAGGACGACTCACGACCCGTCCTCACAGCCCTAATTCCGCCAGTACCTTGTCTCCTTCCTTCCAAACTTCTGTAATATCAGCCGAAACTCACAGTCACATCGTACTGTTTATGAGACAGTCTAACGTAGCTACACACTCGCCAACCGAGTAATTTACCGTGAGCTGATAGGAGAGCTATGAACAACAAGACAATATGCGAACTGATACAGAATTATTGGGTACAATAATATTAACCCGCCCCTCTTCCAAAAGCTATAACAATTTAATTTCCTGATCTTGGTTTCTGAGCTATAGAAAACTCACTAACGTGGTACTTTCTTTATCTTTTATGCAACCTCTCTGGAAATTTTCTCATACACTGTGTTCGTTGCTTTATTGTATCACTTCAACGTCAGTCGGACTTCATTGATATCAAAGGACGGCAAAATGCTGATACTCATTTAAGTGATGAGTCCGTTACAACAATCGCAATATTCCGGCGATTCTAGCCGTATCAACCTGCTTTCATGACAGTACGTAGAACTCAAGTGGAATATCGTTCAGTAAACAGAGTAGTGATTGATAACTGAAGTTGTTCATACAGGCAGGAGCACACTAATCGATGTCGTTGTATCTAATAACAACCTTTACTAAACTTTCACTGAGATTGATACAGGATTAGAGAACGCAGTGCAATGAAAAACATGTTTTATCACTTTAAACGAAAAGCCTCTAAAGAGATCAGCGACCATATTGGCACTAAATGGTTGTTCACTTTTCTTGATAGCCAAAATAATTTCATTTAAGACCTCATGATACGTTTGGGGAGAACCCATTATTACATCTATTATGCAGTATATTGTATTTTGTCGCTTGCTACATCATTCCCAAATAGCGTCAGCGCGCAGACATGTTAGGAGAACTGCGAGCATGAAACAATCACAGCACGGCTATTATTTGCAATTTGCAATGTTACAGTGGTCCAAAGAGTGAAGGTTCACACACCTTCAAAAGTATACATTTTTTCTTATCTCCTAATTACGCTTAACTTTTGTACGCTGGTGTAAATGAATATAAATGCTCCAAACTTTTTACTCATCCAATAACATCTTCCAAATGTGAAATTTCTTAATAGTTCGCATTGTTACACTGTGGCCTTAATGGATTCTGTGATCACACCAGAAGTAGGCTAAGTAAAATATCTAAAATCTATTACACAATTTTAGTCCATATTCTTTCTTGGGCCCAGCCATTGTTTCCGGCGGAGAATTTCATGTTGAAAGACAGTGAGGCCCCATTCTCATGGCTGTAAATTTTTAAGATTAGGTTTTTCTGAAGACACTAGTCGACGACAGAGTGCAATATTATGGTTTCAGTTTGACGTATGCCGGAAAAATAAATAAGGACCCTTCACCTCCTCTAGCTTCCCTCAAGGAACGGGGCGGCCTTCGCAGGGACTGGTATAATATCTCATGTGAAACCAACGTCCTTACCACGTTGAACACACCGATTATCGTGAAACCACCGGAGTTAAGCAACATGCTGTTGGCTGCTTTCCCTTTGCAAACGGGAGGAGAGGTGGTGGCGTATAATTCCTCATCACCAGACTTGGCGTCGGTGTCCTGGATTAAATTCAAAACCCCGTCTTAGTGTCGGATGAAATGAGTGCATATGACTCTGTTAAGTGTGATCTGTCCGTCGGATAAGGGCGTTAAGCTCGGCGGTCCCAGTGGTGCTACAGCCGTCCAAGACCTCCCAGCCATCAATGCCGTACAACTCTACTTTTGTACCTCTTTTGTCACTATTTATATACGAGCGTGAATCAAATATAGCCCGACATTTTTGTTTTACGCGCCTTTTTCTAAAAGGAGAGTGACGCAATCTCTGCACGTGGTTGCTTTAGTTTCTAGCGATTCATCTCCACAGTTAGAAAGTTTCCACATCGTTTCTTTGGTAAGAATCGCAATGTCAGAACAAGACGTACCGCCATCTGCTGCACAATTCATTATAATCGAGTTTCTCACAACAGAGGGAGTAAACTATCCAAAATTTTGAAAATATTTGCGACACGGTTCGGGGACAACACCCTGAGAAGGACTCAAGTGTACGCATGCCAGTTTTTACGAGGACGAACAACAGTACAGAATGGAAATCACTGACGTAGCTAGAGGACCGGCGTGCCTGAGGAGAATATTCGCACTATTAGCCAACTTATTGAAGACGATCGCCGTATAGAAGTTGCTGAAAGTGCTGTTGAGGTTGGCACAGGCTACGATAGTGCTCAGACGTTAATTACTGACAACCTTGGATTTCGGAAAGCGTCCGCAATGTGGACACCTCGTCTTCCCAGTGCAGAGCACAAATCTCGACGTGTGCAGACGGCTACTGACACGCTACCAAACTAAAGGGGAACATTTTTTTTGCAATGGATCGTGACCTGTGATGAAACATGGGTGCATCATTACACCCCGGAATCGATAAAAAGCAACATGGAATGGCTCAAAAAGGACGAATCTGTACCCGTCAAATCCAAAAACCGTCTCTCCGCAGGAAAGGTTGTCACAACTTCTTAACGCGTCCTCTCATCGATTTTCTCTGCGAAAGTCGTTCTGTGCTCGCCGAGTCCCTATTGACAACTTTCGGACCAAACGAAAGCTGCATATCGCCAGAAAAGGCGCGCATTTCCAGTCCGGGATGTGATCGCGATTTAGGAAAACGCTCGACCCCACACACCTGCCCAAACTCAACAAAAAATTCAGGAATTGTACCGCATCCCACTAGAATATCCTCCATACAATCCGGACGTATCGCCCTGCCATATTCATTTGTTTGGACTACCAAAGGAAGCAGTCGGAGGACACAGATTTGACGACAGTGGCGCTGCCGAGGTGTTCGTGCGTAACTGGCTGCTGCGACAGCCACGTTCATTTTTCGAGAACGTGATGAGGAGATTGCCTGTCCGCTGGGAAAAATGTGTTCCCCGTTCAGTCTGTGTGTATGAATTTTTATGAAGCTTAAATGCACTTATATAAAAAGTGCGGCTTATACAGGGTGTTACAAAAAGGTACGGCCAAACTTTAAGGAAACATTCTTCACACACAAATAAAGAAAAGATGTTATGTGGACATGTGTCCGGAAACGCTTAATTTTCATGTTGGAGGTCATTTTAGTTTCGTCAGTATGTACTGTACTTCCTCGATTCACCGCCAGTTGGCCCAATTGAAGGAAGGTAATGTTGACTTCGGTGCTTGTGTTGACATGCGACTCATTGCTCTACAGTACTAGCATCAAGCACATCAGTACGTAGCATCAACAGGTTAGTGTTCATCACGAACGTGGTTTTGCAGTCAGTGCAATGTTTACAAATACGGAGTTGGCAGATGCTCATTTGATGTATGGATTAGCACGGGGAAATAGCCGTGGCGCGGTACTTTTGTATCGAGACAGATTTCCAGAACGAAGGTGTCCCGACAGGAAGACTTTCGAAGCAATTGATCGGCGTTTTAGGGAGCACGGAACATTCCGGCCTATGACTCGCGACTGGGGAAGACCTAGAACGACGAGGACACCTGCAATGGACGAGGCAATTCTTCGTGCAGTTGACGATAACCCTAATGTCAGCGTCAAAGAAGTTGCTGCTGTACAAGGTAACGTTGACCACGTCACTGTATGGAGAGTGCTACGGGAGAACCATTTGTTTCCGTACCATGTACAGCTTGTGGAGGCACTATCAGCAGCTGATTGGCCTCCTCGGGTACACTTCTGCGAATGGTTCATCCAACAATGTGTCAATCCTCATTCGAGTGAAAATGTTCTCTTTACGGATGAGGCTTCATTCCAACGTGATCAAATTGTAAATTTTCACAATCAACATGTGTGGGCTGACGAGAATCCGCACGCAGTTGTGCAATCACGTCATCAACACAGATTTTCAGCGAACGTTTGGGTAGGCATTGTTGGTGATGTCTCGATTGGGCCCCATGTTCTTCCACCTACGCTCAATGGAGCACGTTATCATGATTTCATACGGGATACTCTACCTGTGCTGCTAGAACATGTGCCTTTAAAAGTACGACACAACATGTGGTTCGTGCACGATGGAGCTCCTGCACATTTCAGTCGAAGTGTTCGTACGCTTCTCAACAACAGATTCGGTGACCGATGGATTGGTAGAGGCGGACCAATTCCATGGCCTCCACGCTCTCCTGACCTCAACCCTCTTGACTTTCATTTATGGGGGCATTTGAAAGCTCTTGTCTACGCAACCCCGGTACCAAATTTAGAGACTCTTCGTGCTCGTCTTGTGGACGGCTGTGATACAATGCGCCATTCTCCAGGACTGCATCAGCGCATCAGGGATTCCATGCGACGGAGGGTGGATGCATGTATCCTCGCTAACGGAGGACATTTTGAACATTTCCTGTAACAAAGTGTTTGAAGCCACGCTGGTACGTTCTGTTGCTGTGTGTTTCCATTCCATGATTAATGTGATTTGAAGAGACGTAATAAAATGAGCTCTAACATGGAAAGTAAGCGTTTCCGGACACATGTCCACATAACATATTTTCTTTGTTTGTGTGTGAGGAATGTTTCCTGAAAGTTTGGCCGTACCTTTTTGTACACCCTGTATGTAATTCGTGCCCTACACCGCATCAGGTGTGCATCGTTTACTTACCGTGCACTTCCGGCGCTAAGCAAGCGGAGTGTTGCCTGACCAGACAGCTTACTCTGACTCACCGAAGACACGCCCCTCGGAGCTCGCCGGCAGCGCCGCTTAATTACAGAGATCGATCAAGTGGCCCCCGGATTCCGGGGACGGACAGTCGGCGCTGCCACCGATGGCCTATCAATAATCATTAGCGGCGCCACACCGGGCCACACCACGGCACACAACTCTGTGCCCTGGCCAGGTACGGCCGCACTAAATGCCAATGCCCGAGGCGCCGCAGCCAATTAATACAGCCCCAGCCAGCGTGCGTGTGAGGAGCAGAGGGGCAAGGGTTGCGGGGTGGGGGTGGCAGCAATTGCCATCGGAATGCGGAGGCACGCCTCGGCCACAAAGCGCCTCCTCCCCCCCCCCCCCCAACACCCTACGCCGCAAACCCCACACCTCGCGCCTGACTTACGACCTCCACAAATTAATAGCGGCGCCGTTAAGGGTGCGAAGCGCCGACACTGCTTTCCACTCGCCGCCTTAACGACATTCCTACCCGGTCTGGCCTGGCCAGGCCGCCGCTCCAACAGATGCTCTCCTCGGAACAACATCTCTCCGTAGATTCTGCGCTAGCGCTGCTCTCTACCAAGAGTGCGACACCGTAACTGCACTTCACCGTTTAGATATTGCAGCGCTTGGCGGTTTCCGTGTTTGCAAATAAAAAAGTTACAACCAATTTCTGCCTTACATAAGATATACTTAGTTTATATTTCTTTCACTCATAAATGTTTCACGATCTTGTGCTACCTTTAGCCATTTTTTCTTTAATTTTGTTATTACGGTTGAAAAAAATTGCGGTGCAACTTAAATTGTTGGTATGAATTCACCTACGCAGGGTGTCAGAAGGGAAATGGTCAATAATCATGTTCACTACTGGACATTGAAACTGCTACACCACGAAGATGACGTGGTACAGGCGCGAAATTTAACCGACAGGAAGAAGATGCTGTGATACGCAAATGATTAGCTTTTCAGAGCATTCACACAAGATTGCGCCGGTGGCGACACCTACAACGTGCTGACATGAGGAAAGTTTCCAACCGATTTCTCATGCACAAACAGCAGTTGACCAGCGTTGCCTGGTGAAACGTTGTTCTGATGCCTCGTGTAAGGAGGAGAAATGCGTACCATCACGTTTCCGACTTTGATAAAGGTCGGATTGTAGCCTATCGCGATTGCGGTTTATCGTATCGCGACATTGCTGCTCGCGTTGGTCGAGATCCAATGACTGTTAGCAGAATATGGAATCGGTGGGTTCAGGAGGGTAATACGGAACGCCGTGCTGGATCCTAACGGCCTCGTATTACTAGCAGTCGAGATGACACGCATCTTATCCGCATGGCTGCGACGGATCGTGCAGCCACGTCCCGATCCCTGAGACAACAGATGGGGACGTTTGCAAGACAACAACCATCTGCGTGAACAGTTCGACGACGTTTGCAGCAGCATGGAATATCAGCTCGGAGACCATAGCTGCGGCTCCCCTTGACACTGCATCACAGACAGGAGCGCCTGCGATGGTGTACTCAACGGCGAACTTGGATGCACGAATGGCAAAACGTCATTTTGTCGGATGAATCCAGGTTCTGTTTACAGCATCATCATGGTCACATCCGTGTTTGCCGACATTCTGGTGGACGCACATTGGAAGCGTGTATTCGTCATCGCCATACTGGCGTATCACCCGGCGTGATGGTATGGGGTGCCATTGGTTACACGTCTCTGTCACCTCTTGTTCGCATTGACTGCACTTTGAACAGTGGATGTTACATTTCTGATGTGTTACGACCCGTGGCCCTACCCTTCATTCGATCCCTGCGAAACCCTGCATATGAGCAGGATAATGAACGACCGCATGTTGCAGGTCCTGTACGGGCCTTTCTGGATACAGAAAATGTTCGACTGCTGCCCTGTCCAACACATTGTCCAGGTCTCTCACCAAATGGAAACGTCTGGTCAATGGTGGCCGAGCAACTGGCTTGTCACAATACGCCAGTCACTACTGTTGATGAACTGTGGTATCGTGTTGAAGCTGCATGGGCAGCTGTACCTGTACACGCCATCCAAGCTCTGTTTGACTCAATGCCTAGGCGTATCAAGGCCGTTGTTACGGCCAGAGGTGGTTGTTCTGGGTACTGATTTCTCAGGATCTGTGCACCCAAATTGCGTGAAAATGTAATCACATGTCAGTTCTACTATAATATATTTGTCCAATGAATACCTGTTTATCATCTGCATTTCTTCTTGGTGTAGCAATTTCAATGGCCAGTAGTGTATATGACAAGAACTATCAATTGAAAGTAAAAACTTCGTATGGACATATGCCTCATTCCGAATGGTTTCCGAGACAGAACACATTTAATGTACATTGGTATTTATTTTCCGCACTATTAAGAACAGAAAGAAATGTATTAAAGCTGAATTTTACGTGCCCGTTCGACAGAGCGGTCCCAAATTAGTTTAGTATATTATTCGTTTTATCGATGCGTACTCACAGGAACAGTAAAACACGAAGAATCATCAGTACTCCAGCAGCGGCTGAGCAGCGTTTCTGCACGGCGGTAGCAGTCAGTGTGGGCCAGCGCAGTGCTGGAGTGCTGGTTGCTCTTCGTGTTTTACTGCCACTGATAATACATAACGATAAAACAAGTATGGAACTACACCAATTTCGGATTGCTCTGTTGAAAGGGCATGTAAAATTACACTTTAAAAATCAATAACTGTATTGAATAACACAGAAAATAAAAAAATAAAAAACAATTTACATTAAATATGTTCTGCCTCGGAAGCCATCGGAATAGGGAAAATATTCTTATGATTCCTGCTGGGACATCCTGTATGAAAAGGAGAGATAAATGTGCGCTACTTTACATTAGCATACATATACAGCTAAAGATACTGACACATATCACACGGCTGAAATATTATTTTATTTAGTTTTATTTAGTTTTTCTGCTGTGCAGAGAATTAGACATTCAGTATTGTTTCGAAAAATAGTTTTATCATCATGTTTCCCTCATGTACAAATACTATAGCATAACGACCTCAATTTCCTAAATAATATTGTCGAATCAGTTTTTAACACAGCACAAACACGCAGATCTGCAATATTTATTTGTTAACTGTGCGAACGTATCACAGGTTTTAGCTATACATGTGTACTAAAGCAAATTAACGTCACTTTGTCACTAGTGGAAGCAAATAAACTCATGCCTGGTGATGTAAGGATGAAGTGAGAGAGAGTCTGTCACAGACGAAAAGAGTATTACTCACCAGAAGAAGTTTGCTTGTAACAAACATAGGTCTTAATGTGGGAAAGAATTACTTAATTCTGACACAATATATAGGGTGAACCAGAACCCCACTGGCAAAATTTCACAGGTTGTTTAGGATATATTTTATGAGCATTTGGATATTAGGAATCAGTGGTCTCCGTCGACTCGTTACAGAATAATACTATCCTTGTACCTGTGTAAATATTTTCATGACAGCTGTAATATGCCACCACCGAAACGTACAAAACAAAGAATGGAAGGATCAGCATTCCCTTAGGCGTCTATGTACAGACTGAAAAGTACTGCGATACGATTGCATTCGTTCTGTCGCTCTGCCCTGTCGTTCAGTCAAACCATACGAGAACTGCATATCGGCTTACTCTTCATCAGTCAACCTAACCACATCGCTGTGTATCATTGTTAACGTTTAACTAATACTGCTGAGGCATAACCGAAAGGGACTAAGTTCTAGCTTGATGGCGAAGAGGTTCCCAGTACAAGAAATTTGATCTTCGGTTGTAAGCAGCATTGTCGTTGCCGGTGTAGCTTTCAGTGATAAGAGAGAGAGAGGGTTGTTGACAGATCTGGAAATAACTAGCAGAACGCAGAGGTGTAAATACAGACGATTTTGCTTTATGAAATACGATTTTGCAAAGACTGATTTGAGAAGTGTGAAGATATTCCGGTAATGTCGTCTCTGCATTACTTGCTCAAGATTTATGATGAGTTTGAAAGAGGCAAATTTTTAGCACGATTTTTCTTTATTGTAGTTAAAAAAATGGTTCAAATGGCTCTGAGCGCTATGGGACTTAACATCTGAGGTCATCAGTCCCCTAGACTTAGAACTACTTAAACCTAACTAACCTACGGACATCACACACATCCATGCCCGAGGCAGGATTCGAACCTGTTACCGTAGCAGCAGCGCGGTTCCGGACTGAAGCGCCTAGATCCGCTCGGCCACAACGGCCGGCTCATTGTAGTTAGACTGTCGAGACGAGACTACCTGCACACATCTTTGCACTCAGAGTTATAGACTGACCACTCCTTTGCCATTTCAATAACTAATTGCAAAGCATAATTGTATTCTGTTTATGAGACATGAATTTTTTGAAGATTGTTGTAATTGTTGAGAAATCAAAGTTTCACAGTACAATTTTCGAATGCTAGTCTCTTCTACATCATTTACTAAGTTCAATCACTCCCACCGTCTCATCACGAAAATTTGTTTTGTAATCGTGTGTCGCCGTATTTCACTTAGCGGAACACAGTCATTCAAAGTAAAGCATGATGTGCATAGTACAGTTCCATTTCCTTACACTGCACTGGGGCAAGGTTTATTTTCTTTAGTTGGTTTGCTACTGAGCTGCATGATAACGTTGATCACTTCCGAGCAGTACCGAGTTTCCGCTGAAGGAAAGTAAGTTACGTAAGTTAGTTAGCAGCAGTTTGACCGTCATTGTCAGCACACAATAAAATCATTTACAGTTAAGCGTTGCATTTCAAAATTGTCATCACGGTTGTAAGAAGTGTATTGCTCATGCGCTGCCTGCGATATGCAAGGTATAAGAAAATCTCTGACCAGAGAGCAGTGTTGACTGCAGTAGGAACTGTGTAGCTGTAGCAGTAAGTTGTGTCTAGTCTGGAGTCTGCTCTGGTCTGGTCTGGTGTATCGTGTTGGCTGGGCCGGTCGTGGTGCAGCGATGCCGGAGCCTGAGTATTATTGTGTAATGTAAAAAAGCAGCCTCGCGCATATGTAGTAATGCTATCTCAAGTCGCATGTAAATGTTTTAAAACTCTCGTAATAATAATCTTCCTCATAAAAAGTAATTTTTAACAACCGTTCATTTCAATTTAAAGAATTTACTAATTTCTCCCATCCATGATCATCCCGATTATTGCAATAGAAAAATCAGTTGCTTCCTTTCATAAATGACAGATAGGTCGGCCAGCATTGCACAGAGCTGTGCCAAAAAAAAAAAAATTATTGTAAGAGCAGATATATCCGGCGACTTCATTGAGGTAAGAATTTTTCCTTTTTTTATTCAGAATGATCTTTCAGGGCCATGACGCAGCATTGCTGTCGTCCATAATTTACCAGGTTAAATTCACAGTGAATTATTGAAAAGTCATAAGTGAGCGACAATTTAATTGAGAGGTTAATTACATTGTTTTATTACCAGGTTACTGAATTCATTTTTTATTGGGACGTTACACTGAATGTGAACGACATAATTATAATTTTTACTGTTGAGAGATTTAGGATTTTTTCTGTTTTGAGGTTACGCTAAATGTGAATGAATTTTGAGCTTAGATTAAATGTGAATGAATTTTGTGGGGAGGTTAAATGAGAATATTATTCATATTATTTATTAAATTTTCTGTTTTGAGGTTACACTAAACGTGAATATTATTCTTATTATTTAATTTGTTTTGTGGGGAGGTTACACGGTCACTTTAGATAAAATTCAGTTCAGATTTTATTTCTTTGTCAGACATTATTATTCTTACAATGCAGTGTTACATGTTCGCGTGAGTGCTATTTACAGTTCGGAAATTTATTTTGTCAGTCTTGGTACGTAAACCTGCAGGCCAATTTTTACACAAGCATTATGGACAGTTATTGTTTCAAATTTGGGTTTGTAATTTTATGCAGAATTTTTACTCTGTTAGTTTTTGTGTGTTAGAATTGCAAGACATGTACTGTGACGTCACGCATTGTAGCACTGTTAACTCCAATGCGCAATACAGAATTTCACAGGACAGCAGTTTTATTTATTTTAGTTATTTTTGGTAATAGTTAATTGTAATACAGTTACACAATGTCAGACGGATTTGGCGACTCCTTTTATCAGATAGCGTTTACGTAAGCACACGACTTGCTTTGCTCGGATTCACATTATAACACAGATATACAAGAAAGTTAAAGAATAGGAAACCAGTTTATATACGAAACAACAAACAATAAAGATAACAAAAACAGTTACACATTATTTTTGTCGTCAGCAAGTACTGCGAGTGAAAACAACAAGTTTGTTTCCAAACGAGCCACACAGCGCATAGTTTCGTCATGCAGTACAGATGAAAAGATAAATGATGATAAGAAATCAAACGACATGCTATTACTCTGTAGTGGACCAGTGGAGACCACGGGTTCCCAGCACCAAGTTACTCAATCTGAAATTTTGTCGGTGGGGTTCAGGTTCACGCTGTCCAGGCCGAAACCTTTCAGAAAAAAACCTTGGAAAATGGTTCTCTTTAGTCTGAATACTAATACTCAAAAGCTTCTATAATATTACCTGACACCAATAATCCAGCAACTGCCCTAAAATGTTACAGAGAGAATAGGGCACCTGGCACTGCGACGTTATCACATACAGATTGTTTCGCCGAAGGTAACAGCAGAAACTCAGTCACGTACATTTGAATTTCATTTGCGGGCCACACCCGCACCGCCGCGGCTGAACGAGGTAATTAGCCTGCTTAGGCAACGCGGAACGGCGGTTACACAGATAGAGCGCGACCCGGTTATCGCTGGCGGGGCCTGCGATATTGGCCGCAAGAAGCAGATTCAGTCGGTAATTCTATTAGAGCGGGGCGCAAGAAACTAGTTGGAATCGCGCGCCCTCTGGCTGCAGGAGCGTCGCATTTCCTTCCATAAACTGACTTCAATTAGCCCCGCGGTCTGCCGCATAATTGTTTTCCAATTCAAAAGCAGATCCTAGTCGCCACACCGCTAGCCTTTCTGCGGGACTTGCGCTGAAACTGGTCCGCTGCAGATGTTTAAAAGAAGCGAGTTTTAAAAATTCCGAAAACATTTGTGTTTAAGTTTATACTGACAAGTGTTAACGCCTGAGAAAGAAATTAAATGCTTTCGAAGAAACATGTCCTTTTCACAAGCTATATGTAGATTGTATTCAGGCGGAAAACTACGAATACTAACCAACCGGTTGTACTCCAGACAGTAATTTCAACGTGAAACTCTTCGTTTAGCATGGAGAGTCCCATCAACTCCCGTTTATTAAATTTAAAAAATTGATGTAAACAACTTTTTATGCCTAGACCACAATTTCAGTATACAATTGAAGCATGATGACTGGTTCAAAATTGTTCAAATAGCTCTGAGCACTATGGGACTTAACATCTAGGGTCATCAGTCCTCTAGAACTTAGAACTACTTAAACCTAACTAACCGAAGGACATCACACAACACCCAGTCATCACGAGGCAGAGAAAATCCCTGACCCCGCTGGGAATCGAACCCGGGCGCGGGAAGCGAGAACGCTACCGCACGACCACGAGGTGCGGGCCGTGATGACTGGTTTGGATTGTTTTCTACAACCATCTTCAGACAGTACAAATCGTGAAATAGCGGTCAACATGCACTGAAAAACATCATCATTAGCTGTAGTCATGCAATGAAATGCATTGATATTATGGGCCAACAAGACTACGCCAGTATGTAGTTGAAGACTTCATAATGAGCGAGCCAGGTTGTAAATCATAATCTCGCGATATGACGGTAATAAAGAACGAAAATTGACAGTTGCAGTAGTAAAACTTGCACAACATGCCAAAATTTGCAACTGTACAGTAAGCGTTATAGTGATAACAATATGTGGAAAGGTACAAGAATTATCAGCTCTTCATAGCCCGGCTTACAAACATGTGATCCATCACCTAGCGCGTCTAGTCATCGTGCTTTAAGTGTATACTGAATATAGTGGTCCAGACATAAAAATTTTTACATTAAATTTTTTTTTATTTAATAAACCACATCTCCATCTCATCCCTGACAATTCAGGCTTCACTGATATCATTTTAGCTTTAAAAGTTTAACGTTTTATACTCAGAATTCGACATGAAAATTATAACGTAACAAGAGTGCATGTAATCTGTTCTTCTTAAATGTTATTTAAAGCAGCACAGTACCGACATGGGAAAGTAAAATATCAATTACGTCACCTCTCTTTTACCGCACGAAACAAATACGTAAATAGCGTAGGGTTCGAAGCAGCAGTGATGAACTTACTGAATTCCAAAATACTTTCACTGATATCAGCCTAGAATTTTTGTTCCAATTACTTCACTGACTTTCAGGTGAGCCATCCTACTATTGTATGTAGGGATGGATTTGATTTGCTGTTCTCCTGTTTTCCCTACTGCGTCAGCGGTCTAGTTTCGTTAGACACCCACGTGGCGCGGCACGCAACAGAATTCCATCTCTCATCATGCCTTTCTAGCGTCTTCTATCATCTAGGTTAATTTATCCGCCGCATATGCTTGTAAAGCAGGCATGGTACTTTCCACCATCTTCAGATCTTTCCAACAGTATCTTAGTGATCACCCAGAGGCCAGCATAATATATCAAAAAGCTAGTCGTTAGGCGAATTCCAGTAACACGATGAGAAACTCAAGATTTGCGTCTTGCTTTTATACATACGTGAACACCAACATGTGCTTGCAGCACTCATATGAAAAGTCTTAAAAAAAGGAAAAAGGACAGATTGCTTATCTGATCTGCCACATTCAAGTTTCGTCTGAGCCTGAGAGTCATATATGACGGAGGTCAGTTCCTACAGTCCTGTTTAAAGACAGAGACACCTGCTACCCAATTTCAGCTTGTTGTATAGATTCGGATTACCTGATGCAGCAGCACGTTATGGAAAGGCTTCAGGAGGAACTTGTTTGCTGCACCTCCCGCTTTAGTAAGGCAACTGCTAAGTTGGTGAACCTCCACAGACTACAATGAGCCATAACTTTGCTTATCGTACGTAGTGGTCGTTCAAGTAACCGTGAATATACGAAAATGCTCTATCAAACTTCATACCGTAATATGGCGTTACCAATATAGGTTTCAACATTCAGGGCGGTCTGTAAGTCACTAGTCGACGTGTTGTGTACACCATCTTTACACTCTCCCCAATTAAGCTACCAAAAATGGCTTAAAATAAGCAGCAAAACTTACGTACCTTTGGGATATCGGACAACTGACTAAAGAAATGTTGACACCCACCTGCAACAAAGGAAAATACTAATTGAATTAAACGAACAAGAAAACTGACCAGTTTTACATTTTAAATTTTTATCCAAGCACTGGGAGTATTGCTGTAAAACAGTTGTGATCCACTAACAAACGTCGTCTACATAAAGTATTCGATTCATTCTTCTTCTACAGTAATCCCTTGTGTTCAGACGACAGACCTACCCTGTCGAGTGAGTACCCTGATTTCTTCTCAAACGAAGACGTATTTGTTACCAAGGGAACTATGAATTACACTACCTTCTGAATAGGCTGCTTCAGCTAATCTAAACACTACGTATCGAATAACGGTAATATTTTAGGTGATACATAGCGAAGATGCATTTACTCATTCCCGTTCAGCGTTATTCACAAAAAGAAACACTTCTTTTTACAAAATTTCGCATACTTACATTTTTAGTTAAGTTCACGTAAATTTCACAAAAATTAAGTACTATTGACGAAATACCTGACAACATCGAGGAAGAAGGTTTTTACTTTGCATTATCCATAATTATATTGGTTGGTTGGTTGATTTGGGTGAGGGGACCGAACAGCGAGGTCATCGGTTCCATCGGATTAGGGAAGGATGGGGAAGGAAATGGGCCGTACTCTTTCACAGGAACCATCCCGGCATTTGCCTGAAGCGATTTAGGGGAATCACGGAAAACCTAAATCAGGATGGCCGGACGTGGGTTTGAACCGTCGTCCTCCCGAATGCAAGTCCAGTGTGCTAACCACTGCGCCACCTCGCTCGGTCGATAATTAGAGATGGCACATTTTATTCTGGACGACGTTGTGACATCACTGCCATTTATCGCTATGTGTCATCAAATCATTTCATGGGCACTGTATTTTTCTGGAAGCGAGTAGTCCTGTTTCAGCGACGCAGAGCCCGTCGGGAACCCCTCTGCGTCAACCGCGCCTGGGCGGGCTAACTTCGACGGCAGCCAGAGCGCCCCGAATCACCACTATTGTGCGTTGGGGACCATGTAACGTCAGCCTCACCATGCTCTGGAGGTAAAGGGGGTACGATAATATGGATTCTCTACGCTCGCCTATTACTGTCTGACGCCCACAGCATCAGTAGCACTGTGAGAGAGGTGTGCCTATTCTTCGCCCCACAAATTTGATCCACCCAATGAAATTGTATCGGCTAGCCTAGCAGAGAGCGCAGACGGAACGATCAATCAGTTCGATTCCCGGCGGGGTCAGCGATTTTCTCTGCCTCGTGATGACTGGGTGTTGTGTTATGTCCTTAGGCTAGTTTGTTTTAAGTAGTTCTAAGTTCTAGGGGACTGATGACCATAGATGTTAAGTCCCATAGTGCTCAGAGCCATTTGCATCAGTCGAAATAACACGATTTCAGTCCAGTACCAATCACGCGGAGGTAAACTTTATCGTGTATGTACTGTCAAAATCAAATCGAATGGCTCTAAGCACTATGGGACTTAACATCTGAGGTCATCAGTCCCCTAGACTTAGAACTAGTTAAACCCAACTAGCCTAAGGACATCACACACATCCATACCCGAGGCAGGATTCGAACCTGCGACCGTAGCAGGCGCGCGGTTCCGGACTGAAGCGCCTAGAACCACTCTTCCACAGCGGACGGCTGTATGTACTGTCTTTTCCCCGATTTTTTGAAGATTTTGTGTCGTTTCTTGGCCGTAGTATAGAGTCAGCCACTCTACCTGTGATCTTTTAGAGGCTGTTGTGCAGTAGGAAGGAGTCGGGGAGGGAGTTTGGGGGGCGCGGTCAGTGATCCACAGATACAAGACCTGAGAGCCATCTGTAGTTGTTTGTATCACTCTGCTGCAGAGGCAAGTTTTCGCAGTCTGTAGTAACGCGATCCGTAGTCTGAGCAGTTCGCTTCTCATAAGTTTTGGATGTACAGTCTAAGTTGCTAACGTTCAATTTGGAATCTTTAATCTTGCAGCAGCGAGCTGAAAAGACATGGATGTCTTGGTGTTACAGCCTCCATGCAGTCTTCCTTCCACATGGTTCCTCCCATAGTGTTAGTCTCACCCAACTTGTTAACTTAATTCGAGGTTCGACTGATTTTATTGCACTGCTAACTTTTGTTTAACATTTGCCTCATTTAAGAGTAAATTAGACTCTGCTAATAGGAGATTACTTCTCATTAACTTCGGTTTCTTTTTAAAGTAAAGATTAAAATTGTGCTACGTGGAAATAGCTTTTGACTCATCTTGTTCCGATTAAGAGTAAAATAAAAATATTGTTAACAGAAGATTTCACTTCAGTTATAACACCCTTAACTTTTGCAACGGCGTTCGTGGTTAGGTAGTATGAAAATAACCTGATAGACTATCAAGTTGTGCTTTGCTGTATCGGTGTTATCCGTTGCGTACAATGGCCAGATTAGACGAGAGGACATTGATGTTTCACTAGCTGCAGTAGAAGCTCCTCGAGCTCACACGCTCTACTACGTATTTAAAGAGCTTAATTTTCCACGACCCCTCTTCACTGTACTAATATACTGTTCTTCACAGAATTGAGTAATGCCATCATCAAGTATTTAAAAATGTTAAGTTCACATTTTAATCTAATAATGACAAAATAAACATAAAATAGAGAAAATGGAAACATATATCAAACGATATGCAGTTTTCTACTAGTGAAAAGTTGCAATGTGACACAAGGGGACGCGGCAAGTAACATGACTAGTGTGAGTTACCGGGATGCAAAAGAAAATGAAGACAGGATTGCTCTATTGTTAGGTACATACATCAGACAAACCTGAAACACTAAAAAGAATGGAATAAGTATGTGGATCAGAGCAAAGGCTGCAAAAAATTTAAAAGTGGGATTACAGAACTGTCGGAAAAGGTTTAGAAACCGGAAAATCTTCCGTACATTTACCTTACATAGCACCTATGTCAACAGCTTAAGAAATTTGTCGTTGGAAAATATTTCGAGTCCTCTGAAGAGTGTTGACAGCGAGAACCAGTTGATGCCGATGACAGCTATCCAACTCTACATACCCGAACGTGGCCTAGATCGGCCGGAACTGGTGATGTCAGTAACATACATAATTTAGACTCTGCATTCTTTAGATAGCCCACTGAAGAGGTTATAACAGCCGTAGGCAGGCTCACTGGAAATTTCCCACAATCACGCTTCAGAGCTGAATTTTACTCAGCAGCGAAACGTTGGATAATGTGCATTGGCCTAAAATAAAATTACGTTGAGAAGCAAGGGGATTTCTGCACATACAATTAGCCTTTAACTGTCAGCCTGTGGATTTCTCACCATTCCTCTGTATTTTGGTATAAAATAACATGCGTGATTTCGGGAATCATTTTTGGGCTGGAGGCATCTGTCTGGTAGATACTTTAAAAACAGGATTACCCTTTGTCTTTTGCTCGTAGAAACTGTATTGGTGTAGACAGTTCTTCTCTTCTAGTCCTAAAACAGCAAGGAATACAAATGCTACAGTACAAAAAGAAAGGCATACGAGAGCTACGGTTTACGCCCCTGAAACAAAAAATCGGTCGGCTGTCCTGACGCGGCTTCACCTCCACTAGGACTGTGCCATCCTACAAAAGATTTGCAATTCGGCACTCACGATCTTGGAGCAACTGCCAGAATCGCCTTTGAGAAGTGGTTCCGTAGCACCCGAGACATAAACTTTTGACGACGCCAGAGGGCGCGTAAGTTACAGGCAGTATCACGACTGCTCGTCTCTAGATGCAAATTCTATCTAGGCTGGCTGCAGCACCTCCAGCAACAGGTGACGTGGGGTGAATCCCACCCGCTCGTCGTACAACCAATGATCTACACAAAAGCGACATCAAAAATATTCAACAAATTTCTTTAGTACTATAGCCGACAAATTCGTCGCGGGGAAATGCTGCAAATGTTTCAATAAAAAAACAGTTTTTTTGTCGTTATATAGGACTCTGAAGTGTAATTTCTGTACATGGATCCGACGAGTTGCTTACGCAGTTACATAGATCTGAAAACGATCAACTTCGAAACTAGTGATACCGTAAATTAAAGGCTATAGTTAAATTAAAATAAAGACTCATCTTAGTTCATGACATTGAGAAAAAAACATCACAACACATCAAACTGGTATTTCCTAGAAAATATAACTGCGTTAAATACGGTTGTCTGACATTCTGTTTCCACCACTGAAATAGAAAATGGAAAACGTGAATCTTTAGTTTTATTGGTTTGAGTAATAAAGTTGACCGCTGTTTGTTAGTTATTGCGGGATAATACATCATAAGAAAATAAAACGTCAGATTAAGAGGGAAGTAACGTAATCATTTCAACTGTATTGGCTTCAATGCCTCTTTAAAATAACATCGATGGCACCTTCTGACAAAAATATAGATAATGAGTGGAAAGCGAACCACAGCGTCAGAAACGAGAAGTCATTTCAACTTTTTTTCTACTTCGATGATGGCTCTATCGTAAAGAAGTACTGCGAAGACTACTCAAATCCCGTTCGGTAGTTCCTTTATGAGGAGATGTACACATGTTCCATGTTGCGGAATAAAATGTTTTAATTTCAAAAGAATCAGGTATTAAGGAGAAAGTGACACATGGAATAGAACAATAGGATATAGGACGTTTATGAACGTAATAGTGGGGCACAGACTAGTTTAGTGTGAGCAACACATAAATGTACATCTGAAAATGGTTCAAATGGCTCTGAGCACTATGGGACTTAACATCTGAGGTCATCAGTCCCCTAGAACTTAGAACTACTTAAACCTAACTAACCTAAGGACATCAGACACATCCATGCCCGAGGCAGGATTCGAACCTGCGACCGTAGCGGTCGCGCGGTTCCAGACTGAAGCGCCTAGAACCGCTCGGTCACACCGGCCGGCCGTACATCTGACAACTGATACACTGACACCAATGATAAATAATTACTTCAGGTTCACACAGTAGAAAATATGTACAGAAATATGAGGTGACTGAAAAAGACCAGTCCCTTCGTCGACATGGTGTTTCTAAACACTTCTATATTACCTAATCCGATGTCTGTCACTTCTTGCAGCAAACAATATCAGCATTTGCAGTACGTGAAAAGTCCTTTAAATTATTTAATTTCACTTAACTTCATATACTGTTTATATTCAAAGTGGTAACTCTACCGACTGAAAAGCACTTTAGTCTTTATACACTGAAGCGCCAAAGAAACTTGTATAGGCAGCCGTATTCAAATACCGAGATAGGTAGACAGCAGAATACGGCACTTCGGTCGGCAACGCCTATATAGGACAAGACAGATCGATTGCTACTGCTACAATGGCAGGTTGTCAAGATTTAAGTGAGTTTGAACGTGGTGTTATAGCCGGCACACGAGCGATGGGACACAGCATCTCCGAGGTAGCGACAAAGTAGAGGTTTTTCCGTACGACCATTTCACGAGAGTGCCATGAATATAACATCAAATCTCTGACATCGCTGCGGCCGGAAAAAGTGGACCAACGACGACTGAAGAGAATCGTTCGGCATGGCAGAAACGTAGCCCTTCCGCAAATTTCTGCAGATTTCAATGCTGGGCCACCAACAAGTGTCAGCGTGCGACCCATTCAAAGAAACATCATAGATATGGGCTTTCGGAGCAGATGGCCCACTCATGTACCCTTGGTGACTGCACGACACAAAGCTTTACGCCTCGCCTGGACCCATCAATATCGACATTGGACTGTTGATGACTGGAAACATGTTGCTTGATCGGACGAGTCCCGTCTCAAATTGTATCGAGCGGATGGACGTGTACGGGTATGGAGACAACCTCATGAATCCAAGGACACTGCATGTCAGCAGGGTTGCTCAAGCTTGTGGATGCTCTGTAATGGTGTTGGGCCTGTGCAGTTGGAGTGGTATAGGACCCTTATACGTCTTGATACGACTCTGACAGGTGACACGTACATAAGCATCCTATCTGATCGTCTGCATACATTCATGTCCATTGTGCATTCCGACGGACTTGGGCAATTCCAGCAGGACAATGCGCCACCCCACATGTCCAGAATTGCTACAGAGTAACTCCAAGAACACTCTTCTGAGTTTAAACACTTCCGCCGGCCACCAACCTCCCCAGACATGAACATTGTTGAGCATATGTGGGATCCCTTGCGACGTGCTGTTCAGAAGAGATCTCCACCCTCTCGGACAGCCCTGCAGGATTCATGGTGTCAATTCCTTCCAGGACTGCTTCAGACATTAGTCGAGTCCATGACACGTCGTGTTGCGGCGCTTCTGCGTGCACGCGGGGGCCCTACACGATATTTGGCCTGTGTACCAGTTTCTTTGGGTCTTTAGCGTAGGTCGGAGATTTTCGTCACTAGCAGTCAATCCATGGTTTTCAATACATATTCACTTGCAATTACTTGTTTCAGGAAGGTTGTCTGGTCATTTGTGAAGACACACCGTTCCTGTTTGACAGCTGCCAGTGTGTCGTCTGTTTATTCGTCCTCAATGTAATCGTCTGCCCAGTCCTTGGATGAACGGAGTTTGGAACTATCTGTACAGGTTGTTTGGGGATTTCCATCAATATCTGCATGGGTGCCTTTACTTGACTCTCGGACTTCTTCAAGGGGTCTGTGGCTCTGTTTTCGGTTTTGTTTGAACTGGTCAGGGCGTAATATTGTCGGAAGGTTCCCATGATCTGTCAGTAGATGTGCTTCTATTTTTTGGCTCTTCCTAGCAGAAAATTATCAATTTCATATCAGTCAGTAGATGTGCTAGCTGTTTGTTTGGCTTTCTCGAGCAGAATATTATCAATTTCAATAGCACTTGGACTTGCAAGGCTGCGTTTCTTATTTTTTTTTTTTTTAGGGTAACGCCATGCTTTAGAGTTTCAGAGTTTTCTGTTGAAGTATTCTGCTTCTGCTCCTCGCTATTTTCGTCAGGAGATATTTCCTCCGCTTGTTTGGAGCTTCGTCAGAAGGTTGGTTGATTTCAGTGCTGCACAATCTACCTCCACAATACCCGCGATTTTCATTGGAATCTCTTTATCAATGACATTGTCATTTTGGTTCGATAGCGAAATCAGTGTAATGGGCTTTTGGCCACCGGTAACAGCTACGTTACCTAAAGGCATGGATAACACAGTAGCGGCCCGTACTGGCTCGCCGGTCAGCAACAAGGCCATGTGCCGCCGTACACACTGCGCTCGCACGTCACCCAGAGAGCCGCATGCTGCCTGTCGTATGTAACTTTAGCACTGTACCGGCACACGTTAATGTAGGGTTGGGATATGCTACTGACGATCAACCATTAATTATCGAACTTCACTTAGACCGGAAACTCGTGAGCTTTTGACCGTCATAGCGCAGTGTTACTGAGAACTTTCCAATTCAAGGACACCATTGCATTGATTTTCTCGGCAGGTGTTTGAAAATTTGTACTTTCCTAATACCAAAACGGCATGAGTAACATTCACCTCACCAACGTTATCATCCCTATGTTTCAATTTCTAAGCTCCCCTAGAAGACTGAACAACATTATCACATAATTCGGTAGTTTACAACTAAAACGAAACGTGGATGCCAACAACATTGTCAACAGTCAGTTTAGCTCCTTCTTCGAGTAATGTTTCTAATTTAAAAGAGTTTGGTCTTACAAAGTTCCTATCAAATATAAACCTCAGCGTATCACTTCTAATTGGTCGTACATCACTGCATCATCTTTGAAAAACCTCGATAATCCTCAGAAATGACAATTACAAGTTTCAACAGCGCACACACCAAGGGCAAGAGAGATTACCCACAGCACCATAGCATGTCCGCACACTACCGCTGTTGCAGGCGGACTGAGCTAGCCAAGTACAGCCTTACCTCAGCTAGGAACTCTTCTCCTACATTCCAAACATTAAAGAAATTGTTCTGCATACAAGCGATCTTTCGTGATGTTTGGAAGCTAGGAGAAGAGGCATTGGCGGACGTACAGCTGTGAGGGTTGGTCGTGAGTCGTGCTTGGAGAGTATTTGGACTTGAAAAGTAAAGGTCGTAGGTTTGAGCCCCAGACAGTCATTATAAAGTATTTATGTGCCAGGAAGTACTAATTATCTATTTCATTGCTGGGTATAGACTTACAAATAAATTTTATAATTTTAGAGAGTATAAATGCTGCAGATTAAAGAAGTAAAGACAAGTCGCTTATGTGTTAGCTTCTGCTAATAATGCCTCGGCTTTCCAAAATCCATAAATGCACCTACTCTATGCAACACGACCTGGAAATTATATGAGCCACAGCTATATCTACATTTGCTGCCATGGAAGTGCAGCGTCTTTATTGTAAGACACTTCACAAGACACTTCACCCAGCATTAAACTGGTACAATATATCGTTCTGCAGATTTGAAAAACTTAAATGTTTTATGTTGTTATTAGAAAATTTCTTACTTAATTTCTTCCCATCTGTCAGAAATATTGTCCCTATGTAAATATGTTTTGAAATCGTAACGCTTGATTAGCTGAGCAAATTTTAAAATATTTAGAATTATAATTACATTTTTGCCATATATTTTGCATGATTAAATAATGATGTGCAGCGGGGGAAATGCGGACGTTGCGTTGGTGCCATAAAGAATGAAATTACGTCAGAACTGCATCTGTCAGAGGTCTGTTTAAGTAGCACAGAATGGTCTGGAGTTAATGAGCTTCTTCCCCTCTCCCTCCTAGTTCTGAGCAGTTAATTTTGTAGCTTCTTCTCGTCCAATTACCGCTACCGGCCGCTAAGCAAATTTTCTCTCGCAAACAGAATGTTCTCGACAAGTAGGGATTACAAGACTTCGGAACATCCCATTTCTGAAGAAAAATAACGAGTTTATTCTTGAGTCCCTGATTTTGCGGAAGACAGCAAACGTTTTAATATAACTCTGATTCCAATTTTTCCTCTCTGACGGCGATACCTGAAGCATTGTAGAAAATAATTCGATTTTACGAAAGTCTGAACTTTGACCTACAGAAAAAGAGTGCAATACACAGAACAAATAAATGTTTACTACTCTCTCTACCACTAATTATGCTTTCCAATTCCGCAGCTCGCGTTGCTTCTTTTATTTTTCTCGCTTATTTTGTGTCCTATGCACGATGACTCACGTAACATGAACATCACTAATTTTCGTAAACTATTCCAAATAGTGAAATAAGACTTCGTCCAACTAAAGTTGTACAAAAGAGTTAGTACTGTTAAGACTTTTAACTTTTTTAATTTACTGAGTATTGAAACAACTATGAATTAACGGAATTGTCTTGACTACTGCATAATTTTGCACAGTAGGAGAATAAAATACACAGGAAAATATTAATCTCTCTGCGAACTATGGCGTAGCATAGCCCTTCTTTCGTTGTTTGGAACTACGTATGAAATCAGGGGAGGTTCTAGAAGTCGGTCAAGGGGGGGAGAGGTTTGGGGGAATAGAATATCGCTTAACAAAAGGAGAGTTGGGGTCCTCCACCGACAAATTGGTAAAATTTGGTGTTGCTTAAAGTAGTTTTTGGTAGCTGTTTTGGATTTCAGGGTAAAAACCTGTCTACAGAATGTGTGTGCCAGGGAAAATAATACGATTTTACCCAGATTTCCGGCGATTTAGAAGTTTTTGTCTGGGGCAGCAATTTAAGTGTTGGTAGGCATACCTGGCATATTTACCTTTCTTGATTATTGTAAGTGGTACTCGTACATTAATGTACATCCAGTGTATATTAATAAATAATAAGACACCCATTTTAAGTTAAACGATATTTATTGGTTCAGATGGCAAAAATTTTGTTTCAGTTCACAACACAAAATTTCAAACACATGTTGTTAAAATGTGTTTGAAATACATTGCAACCTATATTGCTACATAATTATTAAAAAAATGATTGAAGTAATATATTCGCTGATTTCTGGTGTCATTTTATCCAGTGTAATATGATACTCCATTGTGGGGAGGGGGGGCTATAGCCCCCATAGCCCTCCCCCTTGGCACTGCCCCTGTATGAAATATGAGTATTTTATATCATAATTTAATTTTCTCTCTTGACTGAAGTTTGTTAGCCTACCTGCTTCTTCACGCTTGTGGGTGTGTTTTACACCATGTAATCACAGCCAAAAGAATCTTACTGAAGCACACTCTGGTTAGCTCCTACATTGCTTCTGTATCCATAATTTAGATACTGTTGTACTTCCTGTAGCGCAAGTAGCTGATATGTAATACATAGGCTGGGTGAGAAGTCGCACCATAGTTTTTTAAATGTCCACAAGTTTTTTGATTGTTGATATTTGCCGCGCAGTGTAGCCGCGCGGTCTAGGGGGTCTTTGTCACGCTCCACACGGCTCCCCCCGTCGGAGATTAGAGTCCTCCCTCGGGCATGGGTGTGTGTGTTGTCCATAGCGTAAGTTAGTTTAAGTTAGATTAAGTAGTATGTAAGCTTAGGGACCGATGACCTTAGCAGTTTGGTCCCAGAAGATATTACCACAAATTTACAAATTTCTGTTGATATTTATTAATGAATGTTGTTGTGTTTTGTTACAGGATCCGACAGAATACCTCGACAGTCTGTAGCACCTTCTTATGGTGAACAACGAGATGGCAGGAAAGTCGATTATACAAGAACACGTCCAGGTAGCTTAGCGGTTTGAAGTGTCGTAGCTCTTGTTCAGCGATGGTGGAACCACGAGGAAGCGGCCTTCAGTGCCACTATCTCCAGAAAATGTAGCGCCTGGGAGAGACATCTTCACGTGCAGGCCTGATAAATCAACACGCCAGGTAGTTCAAGAGAGTGGTATCAGCAGGCACACGGTGCGTGTTATTGTTAAAAAAGGACGTGATCTGGAAGCCCCATTATGTTCATGAGTTATCGTTGGAGGTTTGTGACAGGCGGATGGAATATTGGAAAATTATGCTGTCATAGCTTATTGGCCAGATTTGTTCAAGACCGTTATTTCGAGCGATGAGGTGGTTTTTCACGCTGGCAGAATTCGTCAATCGACACAACTGCCAATATTGGGCAGAAACAAATCCAGAAATGAAAACTGAAAAATCATACAGTCGACTAAAACTGACAATCTGGTGAGGTATGACCTCTGATCGCCTCATTGGTCCACTCATATTGCGAGAAACCATGAACAGCGACAGCAATCGCAGATGCTGAATGAATATGTGTGGTCACTGATATCACAACGGAACGATCTTGCGGATATCTTTTTCCACCACAGCTCAATTCACCCGAATCGTTCGCAACTGGTTAGACGAGCACTTCCACGACGTTGGCTGGAATTGCGAGGACCCCATCAAAGGCCTCCGAGAAGTTTCGACCTCATACCCTGTGGCTTCTTATAGTGAGGTTGAGGCAAGGAATAGGAATAATAAACGAACTAGCGCAGTCTGGACGAATTAGAAGAGAGGATTACCGCTACCCTCGGAAATGTAGCAGCGACTTTCCTGTACAAATCAACTGATGACATTCTTATACGTCGTGTGGTCAACAACGCAGGTGCATATGTGGAACTGTAGTGTAGCAAACATATTATAGTGGTCCTGAAAGCTGACAACAACTTATTCCGTGTGCAAACATTCACTAATAAAATATTTGTGGACATTTAAAACCAGGAAGTGAATTCTCACCCACCCTGTGCAACAGAATCAACCAGTGCTGGATATTCCTCTACCGTTAGTATTGCCAAATCCAGTTTAAGAGGCCGATCTCCTGAACATATAACTTAAGGCTAGGAAAGAAAAGAGAAGTCACTGTTTAGGTTTTCAGTTTCTTCACCTTTTTGCACTGTCTACTGCTGCTGGAATTACACCCAAAAAGTGAACATCATCCGTGCGTCACGACTCTGCTCTTGTGTAATTAACCTGCTTCCTGCCCTATTGGATTAAACAGTAACTTGTAATTACTTAGGAAGGAAAATCTGAGACGAGAGGCAGTGCTAAACGATTAAAGCGCAGATGTTCCGGCTGCGTAGCGCAGATATTTGCCTCATAACTCAGGCAGTCATATTTACTCAAAGAACTTTAACGGTAGGATCCTCAATCGGCATGCACGCACTCTATAGTATTTATCTGGAAACGTAACATACCCCATGTGAAAATTTCCAAAGTAAATAAGCATGTAGCGTCCGTAATTGGCAACTATGGCCAATCAGACAACAATACCTCAGAAAGCAATATAGAGTGCATACATTTCGCATATCAACAGATCTCGAATTGGACTCTGGGTTGGATGATTCACGCCACAGGAGTTTCAATCCGAGGTGTTTCCTAGATTAACAACACAAAATATGTTTCCAATGTTTCCGAATTTCGGATACCCATATCCATCACTAGACATGAATTAGGCCACGATAAGGTGTTTCTTGTCAAATCACACTAACGAAATTTTTCGCTGTTGGCTTCCCACTTATATTCTATGATAATACAACTGCCACAAAAAAGATAATTTGACGTAGGTAATTTTGTCTTTCCGTCAATCAACTAGGATCCAAAATAATCTTTTAGAAATTGACCGACGATTAAAACTCACTGAAACTTGAGCCACTGTTGTGAAGACTACTATATACAGGGTAGTTATAATTAAACTGTCGCTACTTGAGTGGGCCCTATGAAAAACAAGTGGTCATAGGACACCGAAGTTTTGTGGAAACATTTATAAGGAGATGTGGAAGTGAAGTAACGAATAAACCATTAAAACAAACACATTTTAATATCCATATGAGAGGGTTCAAATCTAATCATCTTGGTCCTTATGCAGTTTGGACTGATTGCTCAGTGCTTCAATTTTCTCCAAATGTGTTACGAAGTGACCTCACGAGTAATGTGACTGGGAGCTCCATCGTGCATCCAAACAGTTGACTCCAAAGCACCTCCTTCCCGTAGAGCAGGGACCTCATGTTGGCGAAGCGGAGCACAGTAAACAGTAACGAGTGCCGTGCATGTCCCCCGTCAATGGGGTCCGAGTTTCCCCCCTCTCCTAGCCCCTCCCCTCCCTTCACCCCAAAAAAAGTATGGACCAATTATGAACTGTGTTGTGAAGTCACGCCACACACTGATGCGTTCACCATGTACGAGAACTCCATGAACATTCGTTGGCGGTGACGATCCCTAAACGCGACAGTTGTGAGTGTTCATTGACCCAGTGAGCATAAAGTATGCTTCACCACTCCATAAAATAATCCAAGGCCACATATCGGCAATTTCAACCCTTACAAGAAACTTAAGAGCAAAGTCTGCTCGAATGTCGGCGTCACGTGGGATGAGTAATGTGAAGTCTGAACGTGTGCCACTTCACTGTTGCCCGCTGCACTTTTCGAACGGTGGACCATGGAATGTTCAGCTGTTGTGACACAGCGCGTGCTCTGCTTGGAGATCGCGCATGGCGTCCACCATCCTCAGTCGTGGCACTGTCTCAATACTTTGTTGTGCAATTAGTGGTCGGTCTCTCCCAGGAGCAAACTAAATCACTGGTCGTTCGTTTCAAACTACGTAACCACCAAGATCACCAGATTTCAACCCGCTGATGTGAAAATTACAGCCGGCCGCGGTGGCCGAACCGTTCTAGGCTCTTCAGTCCGGGACCGCGCGACTGCTACGGTCGCAGGTTCGAATCCCGCCTAGCGCATGGATGTGTGTGATGTCCTTAGGTTAGTTAGGCTGAAGTAGTTCTAAGTTCTAGGGGACTGATGACCTCAGCTGTTAAGTCCCATAGTGCTCAGAGCCATTTGAACCATTTTTTTGGAAATTATAATGTGTTTCTTTCGATGGTTTATTCGTTATTTCCCTTCCGCATGTCCTTACAAATACTTCCACAATGTTTCATTGTCCTACTCTCACTCATTAACCATGGGGGCCCTCTCGAATAGGAAAAGTTTAATTACATCAGTTTTATTATATTTAATGATAACCTCCCTGTACTACATTCAGTGTCATACAGTTTCTGACTGAACTTCTGAACAGGCATATGTACTTACTAACCTACACACCATGAACCCACAGCTAATAAATTCGTAAGAAACGCACCACGATTCATTATTTCATACATCCATGTGAAAGTGAAGGAGAGAAAAATATTTGAATAGGCTCTTTTCACCGACAGCGTCAATATTTTTTGATAAGGGGTGATTACCTTTCCTTTAACGTTACCACCGTGGTAATTAGTTTGTACGATTGGCTTCACTCACTGACACAACTGTGAAACTTTAAAACTGTGCCTCTCCGTTCCCAGATAAGCGCTAAATAAATTCGTTACGATGGAAAAGATAGCCAAAGTCCGCTTTTGGATTACACAGGAAGTTAACATCAACCAAAGTGTCTGAGACACTTTTTAAAATTTTATATCTCTAAACTTGCAAGCTCACAAAAAATTTTATATCTCTAAACTTGCAAGCTGACAATAAAATTTTATCAACATTTTAATTTACATATCGGAAAAATAGTCTCTGATAGAAGTGTTGTTCCTAACAGATTTTTTTTTACTCTTTTGGCTTTCAGGATGCTTGCGACTAACACTTCCTGACAACCAAAACAGACGGTCAGTTTCAACAGAGGCAATTGGCTTAAAGCGTGGAGCGAATTTTTTGCAGAAAAAGAACGGTGGGTCAAAGGCACTTTAACAACGTTTGTATCGAAACTGATGAATGATTTACGACTGCAGACGTGAGTTCAACTCGACGTCAGTAAACCAGTTTTCACTTAAAACTTCCGGGATGATAGGCCATGGTCGATGTATAAAACTCTCCACTGACGCTTCGTCTCCGACTGCGGAAGACATCCTCGGAGGTAAAGCGGCGAACTCCGAAGAGAACTCGAGGAAGCTCTGATTATATAGGCAGTAAGTACAGAGGGCGCCACTGTCAACCACCCTAGACATAAAAGAGGTGTAATGAAAACTTTGGCAGACAGGGCGTACAAAATTTCTGAACCTGTTTATTTAAAAGATGAGATTGAACATCTACGGTCAACTTTCGTGAAGAATGGCTATTCCAGCAAGGATATAGATCGAGCACTTCGCTCTAGGCAGAGAATCAGGAGCAACGAGAACAACAGTCGCCCAAGGGCACGGTTTTTCTTCCGTCACAGATCGCATTGGGAAAGTTTTAAGCAAATATGCGATGGAAACTATTTTCAGACCCACCAGGAAAATAAAATAATATTTAAGATAGGGAAAAGATGCACGATACCCTTTGGCTACACCGCGGGTATATAAAATTCCTTATAGTTGTGGACAGGTTCATATCGGTACCACAAAGAGAGGTGTGAACACCGGTCTTGCTGAAGATAAGAGGAATTTCCGACTGGCTAACACGGATAAATCAGCCGTAGCGGAACACGCTTATCATGAAGGTGACTATGAAATAAAATACAGCGAGACGAGCGTCATATCCAAAACCTCGCATTATTATACACGCATGTATACAGAGGCTATCGAGATTGATAAACACCGTAATAATTTTAACAAGAAAGACGAAGGTGTTAAACTGGATAAAATTTGGATGTCAGCGTTGTAACGCAAGCGTGACGATCGTTTACTGTCAATCGAGAATGTTGGCACTACCAGAGACAGTCTCATAGCCGACGCCATGTGATGGACAGTGGCGCCCTCTGTACTGCCTATATAATCAGCGTTTCCTCGAGTTCTCTTCGCAGTTCGCCGCTTTACCTCGGAGGATGTGTCCCGCAGTCGGAGACGAGACGTCAGGGGACCGTTTTATAGATTGACCACGGCCTATCAGCCCGGAAATTTTAAGTGAAGACAATACCGGCCGTGAAAGCCTACATTGTATGAAAAAGCCAGTTGTTGACTGAAATGGAGCGCAACAGTTTTGACACGAAGGGAAAATCTCCTCGTCGATGACAGCGCCCTGAAGAGCCCTCTGACCTGGACGAGACTAAAGACGGAAATTGGCATGTAGACCGCAAAGGTAGCGTCAGATTTACGGGCTAGCACCAGACTGTATGTCGATAGGAACCTAAAAAGATCGGAGCTCCTCGTGAGAGTGGTTGTGGCGTCGAGATGCGTATCACGTGCGCCGTGGCAGACAGCGGGGTGAGGATGCCGGCTGGTCCGGGGTAATTCCGTGTTTAACGCCTCCAAGGGCCGGCTCGCTACCCCTGTGTCGAACGGCGACAGGGCGCAAAAAAGGGCAGCTCTCCCGCACTCCCCTACAGCCACCTTTCCTACCTGTGCTGCGCGGACCACCTGGTCCGTGGCGGTAGACCGCTACACGCGCAGCTTTCTCTCCCATCAAGTGACCGTACGTACAATCCGTAACCTCCCGAAAAATCTATCGCAACTATTAAGAGTGTCATAGAATTTTCTGTTATACTGCTGTTTGCGTTACCTGAGGGACGTAAGGCAAATATCTCTAATATTTCTGTTTTAAACATAATTAGTGTGTTTTTATCTGTTGAGTTGGTGTATAAATTCGTAGCGTTTTTCAATAAGTTTAACAAACACAACAGATACACGCATCGGTGACTTTAGTCATCAATAAAATGTTCTCCTTCACAACAGTCTCCAAACGGTGGGGTAATTTCTCGAATCCGCGGTTATAGAAATCACTGGGTTTTGAGGCGAAGTACTCGTCGAACCACGCTCAGAGCGCATTTACATCCGGAAAGGAAGTTCCTTGAAGGTTGTTCAACAGAGAGCGGAAAAGGTGAGAATCTGAGGGTGTTAATTATAAATATTTGTGGAAAGAACCTGCAGACAAAGAGGAATATCCCTATAAATAAAAATGTAAATTTTTATTTCTACAAAATCGTAAATCTCCGAAAGTTCTTCATCGATTGCTTCGACATTTTTCTACAACGTTGCATTAGAATACGCGCGAGCTTTTACATACGATTTTTTAAATATACATATAATTTTTAAATAATTACGTAATATATAAGGAGGGAAAGTTATTATCAAAAATCTCGGAAAGTTCTTGACGTAAATACTTTAAAATTTTACACAATACAACGTTATTAGGAAAGTGGAAAGTTGTATTTACATTTTATCGGACAATAATTTGAATGCTACTACAGTAACTGAATTTGCAATAACAGTAAATAAGATTCAAGGTCAGAGAGGGGAGAAGAGGAGATGGACAGAGGGGTGGGAGGAAATAGACATGGAAAGCGTACAGGAGGCATCGGAGAGAGAAAGGTACCACAAGAAAATGGAGAGTGAATGTAATCGGAAGTAAAATGGCTCATTTCTGGCTTTCTATGCAGAAATTAATACTTTATTTTGCACAATATCTCCCCACACAGCACAGTCTTCACCACCGGCTGAGACCAACGATGATGTTCGGATCGCTGCCTGGCTTTGACCCACATGCAATGTCGCACAATACGTAAGGTATCTTCTTATTGCACGTTCACGATAGCGATGAAGAAAGCGACATTATCCTACATGTTACTTGGGGCACTGCCAATAAAACAGATTGTCCGCAGCTCGTGGTCGTGCAGTAGCGTTCTCGCTTCCCGCGCCCGGGTTCCCGGGTACGATTCCCGGCGGGGTCAGGGATTTTCTCTGCCTCGTGATGACTGGGTGTTGTGTGATGTCCTTAGGTTAGTTATGTTTAAGTAGTTCTAAGTTCTTGGGGACAGATGACCATAGATGTTAAGTCCCATAGTGCTCAGAGCCATTTTTGAATAAAACAGATTATTCGTTCGATAACAAGGATTTATTTTATATTCATAACCCAATGGGTTTCAGTCTTACAACTAAGAATTTTTGGAAAATAAATTCCATTCTCGTCCTTCTGTCGGCTGTTCATTTCTCAGTGTTGTTCCATTGTTATATCAGTGAAGTTATAATGTCGGTCAGTCAGAAACACATGTGGTCGCGTACAACAGTAGTGGTAACTGTGAACGTACAGGTATAGCTGATTTTTGTTTTCATCACGGTCAATCTAAGTGCTGGCAGATTTCACCTTCTCCCTTTCTTATATTCCGTACTCAACGAAATCAGAGGCATACCATTACACTATACCAATACTAACTGGATAACACTATGTGATCAAAAGTATCCGGACACCTTACTCGTTCGTGACGCTCCCCATCACGTTCAATCAGGTGCTGCAAGGTTTCTTGGGGAATGGCACCCCATTCTTCACGGAGTGCTGCACTGAGGAGAGGTATCGATGTCGGTCGGTGAGGCCTGGCACGAAGTCCGCGTCCCAAAGCATCCCAAAGGTGTTTATCGGATTCAGGTCAGTACTCTGCGCAGGCCAGTCCATTACAGGGATGTTATTGTCGTGTAACCACTCCGCCATACGCAATGCATTATCAACAGGTGCTCGATCGCTTTGAAAGGTGAATCGCCATCCCCGAATTGCTCTTCAACAGTGGGAAGCAAGAAGGCGCTTAAAACATCAATGTAGGCGCGTGCTGTGATAGTGCCACGCAAAACAACAAGGGGTGCAAGCCCCCTGCGTGAGAAACACGACCATTGTGCTCTCTCACGATGTCTAATGACTACTGACGTCGCTGATATGGAGTACCTGACAGTAGGTGGCAGCACAATGCACCTAATATGAAAAACGTATGTTTTTGGGGGTGTCCGGATACTTTTGATCACTTAGAGTATCTCACACAAGTCGCCAATGCTACACTACCTCCAGTAAGTGGGCTCCAATAAATTTTTGGGGATAGTTTATACGTATACAAACATATCACACGCTAATATCCAAGGAATTACTTCAACGTAGACTAAAATATAAACCTGGGGAAGAATATGTTTGAAGAATATCTGTATGACAAGACAGCAGTTATTACTTAACAACGCGGAATGTAGTCCTGATCTTAGTGGAATTTAACATCATCACTTCACTACGTCACACTCGCTTCAGTTCGAAGTAGTGCTCATTGTTAACTCGACGTCCAGTGAGAAAAAATTATAGCGGAAAGTTTTACCATAGACAAGTGCAACAGTTTGTAGACGACGTCATTAAAAGTTTCTGACGACATGTTGGACAGAGCCGGCCGGTGTGGCGGAGCGGTTCTAGGCGCTTCAGTCTGGAACCGCGCGACCGCTACGGTCGCAGGTTCGAATCCTGCCTCGGGAATGGATGTGTGTGATGTCCTTAGGTTAGTTAGGTTTAAGGAGTTGTAAGTTCTAGGGGACTGATGAGCTCAGAAGTTAAGTCCCATAGTGCTCAGAGTCATTTTGTTGGACACAAAGGTAACATCGACGACGGAGAGTACTCGAAAAATTCACGCTTCATTTAAGTACAAGACGTGAAACATGCGGAAGGACGGAAACGGCGTCGTGGGCAGTGGCAACCACCTCAGACGGAAAGAAAGAAACTGATCACAATGAATATTCCATTAACTGTACGGTTTAATATGCTACCAGAAGGCTGTTTCTGCTTTACATAAAAAATTAAAGGGCATATTGTATCTGCAAAAATTTCACCGGATTCCTATTTGAAGGAAACATATTCGCTTCTGATTGTAAAGTATATTTTCAGTCATCATGACCATAGTTTCGACCATTTAAAAGTGGAAAATTTCTGTAGAAAACTAAGGCATGAAAATGATTATGTAAGACAAGGATGCACTTTTTCCCGCATCGTTAATATGGAATTTTCCATTTTAAAGTGACCCAGCTGTCACAGGCGAAAATGCAGTAATTTTAAAAACGTTGCGTGACTGTGAAACCAGAACAAGAAAAGATATCCACAGCTCTTGTTGCATAGAACTAAATGTTAATGTTAGCAAAACTCGGGTTTTTTCATATTTACGGGATTCGAAAGATTATGAGTGGACAGCGAAACATACATTAGTTCCAACAACGTCCTCCAAAATCACAAAAAGTAAAAGCATCGAAACTGAAATTTCCTGTTGTTTAATTAGACGAGGTATGGGTTCATACACATTACACTTCATAGTGTAACGTGTGTGAGCCTGTAATGTGCGTAAACCTTTATGTAAATGATAATTTACGGGTGCTATTGCGAAACAAATAGGCTAATCAACGTAAAATTTCTAAGTGTTTAACAAGTGACAGCGTTTCAGTATAATGACATCGCAGCGTAATCTCTCGCTATGTCTTTTAATTTTTGCCAAACGTAAGTTGGACAGTACTGCCACTCAGTCGTGGACATTAGTAATTCTTACTGCCTAATATCAAGAAATTACTAAACAGAAAATGAAACCTATGAGAAAACTGCATACTGCAAATCGTAGAGAGGCATAGACACATTATTTTACTACGAGTGGTAAAAGGTACAGAAGTAACATAATGCGGAACGTTTGAAGGTCTTTTATCAGTTGAACTGAATATGGGAAGATTAGTGATAATAAGTGAAGAAAAAGAATGGAAAAATTGTAACAGAGAAGACGAGACCACTTTGGGGCGCAAGAAGATTGGCGATAACTCACCGAAAAACAAGCAGTTGCCACAGTATATACAAATGTCCCATAAACACACACACACACAAATTCCGCTTCTGTGTGGGCACGTTGGTTTGTAGAAGCTGTAGATTTAGCAGGCATCGTAATAAGCACACGGTCGAAAGCCATACCGTAACTACATCGACACGAACCACGTGAGAACTTCTCACAACCAGCTCATCGCTCAAGCGAATCAATGTACAGAATCACACAGTTGCACCAGTTCCGTCGATCAGATTACAAACGTGTGCCTTGCGTTTGATGTTCTCCTGTCGATACGTTGCCAGTCACGCAGTAGCGCCAGTCAACCTAAAAAAAGCAAACGCGGGAAGAAATAGAAAGGGTATACAGGGAAGGGAGAAACAAGAGGGAGCGGGTCATTTACCTTCCGCCAGAGGCATCGGAAAACTGTTACCATGTTCCTGGCATCTCTGTGACAGGCCGCGTCTGAGACGTAGTGTTATCGTTTTTGTGGAAAAAACGTAGGATAAACTGAGCACTGTCTCTGTTTTAGGGCGCTACTGCAGTCGTTGACAAACTCTCTCTTCTGTGCGCTCGTCGTTATAAAAGAAACACAGCTACACGTGGGACACGGCCAGCTGTGGCGGAGTGCTAGCACAGGAACAGTCCGATATTGCTGGCGGTAGGCCAACTGATACACGCTGCTTGTTAAGCGAATCGCTACGTGTAGAGAGAGACAAAGATAGAGAGAGTGAATGTGTGTGTGTGTGTGAGAGAGAGAGAGAGAGAGAGAGAGAGAGAGAGAGAGACAGAAGGTGGGTGAGGGGAGTCGTACTTGTAACGCCCAAATCCACTGGCCGGAAACTACTCTGAGTGTGATTATTATATCCTTTTCATACAGCAACGTAACGAATGCTGATTATTCTCGTAAGCGCACCTGTAGAACGCATTCCCGAAACGATTATATACGAGAGTACCAAGATGACATGGAACATCTCCCCATTTCTTGCCACTTACAATCTAGATTTACATTTCTATCAAAACCATTACAAAGCAATGAAGGGAACGCTGAAAGGTGTAAGAAATATGTACAAGGAGTATACAAAAGAGAGTAATTTAATTTTAGTGAAAGGGATGAGAGATGCCTATAAGATGGGGAGTGCGTTAGAGCGAAAAGTAGATAGAGCTTGAAAGCCCTAACTCCAAATGAAGCACCTAGACTAGTCGACATTTCTCCAGCATTATTGAGATCCTTCAGAGAACATACCATAACAGAACTATTCCACCTTGTAGCCAAAATATTTCAGACAGGCTAGATACTCTTAGACTTCAAGAAGAATGTAATAATTCCTATTTGTAAGATGGCAGTTGCTGAATATCACAGAACGATGTTTTATAAGTAATAGTTGGAAAATTACTGAATTGAATTATTTACGGAAAGAAGGGGAACTGACACAAGCTGACCTCCGGAATGATCGTTTCGGGTTTCGAAGAAATGTAGGAACAAGCGACGCATTGCTTCATACACCAGTGAGTATCATATCCGGAGCTAAACCAGGTGAGTATGAAAATACTGAAAGCCTCCGCCAAGAAAGGGAAGTCAGCACCAGTTGAAACAGGTCAAAATCGGTTACTTTGCATTGCAGTTGTTGTGATTTTGTCGGATAATAAGCTATTTTCAAATAGTAGCGTACATAGTAATATCTGATTAACACATTTACTTTCCGAATGTGAGACACAGTGAGGAGTTGTTTAATGAGAAACTTTGATGTTACTGTTATGGTCTTTTGTCTGAAGACTGGTTTGATGCATCTCTTAACGCTAGTCTGTCGTATGCAAATCTCTTCACGTGTGCATAACTACTGAAACCAACATGCATTTGAACCTGTTTACTACAGTGAAATCTCAATCTTCCTCTACAATTCTTATCTGTCACACTTACCTCTGCTGCTAAATTAACTTTGCATTTATGTCTCATAATGTTTCATGTTATCCGGCCTATCCTTTCAATCCAAGTGCACCATAAATTTCTTTTCTCTTCGACTAAGTTCCACTTTATCAGTTATCCGAATTCTTCATCAATTTCACAAATTCTTCTGCAGAACCTCATGTCAAAAACTTATATTGTTTTCTTGTCCGTACTGTTTATCGACCAAGTTTCACTTTTATATAAAGCTATATAACAAATGCTTTCAGAAAACACTTTCTAATGAATAAATTTATATTAGACGTTAATCTAGTTTGTGTTGTTGTTACCAGTCTGCACCCCACATCCTCCAAGCTCTTGCGAGCGTGAGTTATTTTCATGTCCAAATAGTAAAATTCTATTAATTTTAGGGTCTTATTTTATAATCTAATTCTATCAGACTCTCCTAATTCCAGTCAACTACAGTACTCTTGTTTTACTTTTGTTGGAGTGCATCTTGTTCCAACTTCTCATTACAATCAATTGATATTTCAAGTCCTTTGTTGTGTGACAGAATTACAGTATTATCGGTGAATCTTAAAGTTTTTATTTTCCAACTACTCCTTGATTTCTTTTATTGCTTCCATTATGTAGGGATAGAATAACAAGGAACATAGGGGCTAACCGTGTCTCACGGTAGTGTCACTAACTGCCTCTTTCGTGCTCTTCGACTCTAAGATCTTTTTCCTCCTCAAGTTCCAAATCTACATCTACATCCATACTCCGCAAGCCACCTGACGGTGTGTGGCGGAGGGTACCCTGAGTACCTCTATCGGTTCTCCCTTCTATTCCAGTCTCGTACTGTTCGTGGAAAGAAGGATTGTCGGTATGCTTCTGTGTGGGCTCTAATCTCTCTGATTTTATCCTCATGGTCTCTTCGCGAGATATACATAGGAGGGAGCAATATACTGCTTGACTCTTCGGTGAAGGTATGTCCTCGAAACTTTAACAAAAGCCCGTACCGAGCTACTGAGCGTCTCTCCTGCAGAGTCTTCCACTGGAGTTTATCATCTCCGTAACGCTTTCGCGATTATTAAATGATCCTGTAACGAAGCGCGCTGTTCTCCGTTGGATCTTCTCTATCTCTTCTATCAATCCTATCTGGTACGGATCCCACACTGGTGTGCAGTATTCAAGCAGTGGGCGAACAAGCGTACTGTAACCTACTTCCTTTGTTTTCGGATTGCATTTCCTTAGGATTCTTCCAATGAATCTCAGTCTGGCATCCGCTTTACCAACTATCAACTTTATATGATCATTCCATTTTAAATCACTCCTAATGCGTACTCCCAGATAAATTATGGAATTAAATGCTTCCAGTTGCTGACCTGCTATTTTGTAGTTAAATGATAAGGGAACTATCTTTCTATGTATTCGCAGCACATTACACTTGTCTACATTGAGACTCAATTGCCACTCCCTGCACCATGCGTCTATTCGCTGCAGATCCTCCTGCATTTCAGTACAAAAGACATTTAGTATTTCGGCCTTTAGTCTGTCATCCTATGTACTATTTTGGTCACAGAGTGTCTGGACATTTTGTTTTGAGCCACCTACCGCTTTGACATAAGACCAAAATTTCTTAGGATTTTCTGCCAAGTCAGTACATAGAACTTTACTTTCGAATGCATTGAACGCCTCTCGCATAGCCCTCCTCACACTACATTTCGCTTCGCGTAATTTTTCTTTGTCTGCAAGGCTTTGGCTATGTTTATGTTTGCTGTGAAGTTCCCTTTGCTTCCGCAGCAGTTTCCTAACTCGGTTGTTGTACCACGGTGGCTCTTTTCCATCTCTTACGATCTTGCTTGGCACATACTCATCTAACGCATATTGTACGATGGTTTTGAACTTTGTCCACTGATCCTCAACACTATCTGTACTTGAGACAAAACTTTTGTGTTGAGCCGTCAGGTACTCTGTAATCTGCCTTTTGTCACTTTTGCCAAACAGAAAAATCTTCCTACCTTTTTAATATTTCTATTTACGGCTGAAATCATCCATGCAGTAACCGATTTATGATCGCTGATTCCCTGTTCTGCGTTAACTGTTTCAAATAGTTCGGGTCTGTTTGTCACCAGAAGGTCTAATATGTTATCGCCACGAGTCGGTTCTCTGTTTAACTGCTCAAGGTAGTTTTCAGATAAAGCACTTAAAAAAATTTCACTGGATTCTTTGTCCCTGCCACCCGTTATGAACGTTTGAGTCTCCCAGTCTATATCTGGCAAATTAAAATCTCCACCCAGAACTATAACATGGTGGGGAAATCTACTCGAAATATTATCCAAATTATCCTTCAGGTGCTCAGCCACAACAGCTGCTGAGCCAGGGGGCCTATAGAGACATCCAATTACCATGTCTGGGCCTGCTTTAACCGTGACCTTCACCCAAATTATTTCACATTTCGGATCTCCGTCAATTTCCTTCGATACTATTGCACTTCTTATCGCTATAAACACGCCTCCCCCTTCACTGTCCAGCCTGTCTCTGCGGTATACATTCCAATCTGAGTTTAGGATTTCATTACTGTTTACGTCTGGTTTCAGCCAACTTTCTGTCCCTAGTACTATATGGGCGTTGTGACCGTTCATTAATGAGAGCAATTCTGGGACTTTTCTATAGACGCTCCTGCAGTTTACTATTAGCACATTAATATTGTTATTCCCTGTTGCATTTTGCCTACTCCTACCTTGCTGCGTCTCAGGAGGCGTCTTGTCGGGCCTAGGGAGGGAATTCTCTATCCTAAAAAACCCACATGTGCACTCCACACGTACTCCGCTACCCTTGTAGCCGCTTCCGGCGTGTAGTGCACGCCTGACCTATTCATTTCTCCACCCGATAGCGGAGGTCGAGAAATTTGCACCCCAGATCTCCGCAGAATCGTCTGAGCCTCTCGTTTAAGCCTTCCACTCGGCTCCAAACCAGAGGACCGCGATCGGTTCTGGGAACGATACTACAAATAGTTAGCTCTGATTCCACCCCGCGAGCGCGGCTTTCCGCCGTCACCAATTCCGCCAACCGCCTGTACGAACTGAGGATGACCTCTGAACCCAGACGGCAGGAGTCATTGGTGCCGACATGAGCAACAATTTGCAGTCGGGTGCACCCAGTGCTCTCTATCGCTGCCGGCAGGGCCTCCTCCACATCTCGGATGAGACCACCCGGCAAGCAGACAGAGTGAACACTGGCCTTCTTCCCCGACCTTTCCCTATTTCCCTAAGGGGCTCCATCACCCGCCTAACGTTGGAGCTCCCAATAACTAATAAACCCCTCCCCCCGTGTGCCTGCTCGGACCTTGCTGAAGGAGCAGCCACATGTCCACTCACAGGCAGAGCGGGCGATGCCACACGGCCAGCCTCCACATTTACCCTCCGCCTCGTGCACCGCGAACGCCGCTGAACCCGCCACTCGCCTTAGGGAGAGGGTGGCCCAACCGCGCCCGGTACCCGCGAAGATGTCTCGACAGCAGGGACAGTGGGTGAAGCATGTAACACCTGGGGTGTACCATGCGACGCACCAGACGCCCCACTGCCGCTACACTGAAGACTTCTGACTGCGGCCATCAACACGTTCAGCTGTTCGCGAACAGTGGCCAGCTCCTCCTGCGTCCGTACACAGCAGTCACACATCCTATCCATCCTAAGAAATCAATTTACTGTAGAGAGTTAATCAACTTTTAACTGGACTGCTAATTCACTAGCCGGCCGAAGTGGCCGTGCGGTTCTAGGCGCTGCAGCCTGGAACCGCGAGACCGCTACGGTCGCAGATTCGAATCATACCTCGGGCATGGATGTGTGTGATGTCCTTAGGTTAGTTAGGTTTAACTAGTTCTAAGTTCTAGGGGATTAATGACCTCAGAAGTTGAGTCCCATAGTGCTCAGAGCCATTTTTTTTTTTTTTTTTTTTTTTTTGCTAATTCACTAAAGGCGGCTGACTAAACTGACTAAACTGTGGTTGCTAGCCACTTCTTGTAGAAAACAATGAAAATAGCACTACCTGTCTCTGGACTGTATTGAAAACAAACACTAGCACTACTGGCACTATGTCTGACTAAAGGGACTCTGACTGTATTCAAAACAAACACGAAATCTATGGAACACTATTACTAAGCACTCGACAATTAAAGCTTCCTAAAAGCAAAAACACACGGAAGAAGTGACAAGTAATAAAAATACAGTTAATACTTAAATTAACGAAGCTCGCTGCACAGCAGACGTGAAGCGGACGGCAGTTACACGCATCTGATTCTCAGTCGTTTTACTCGTTTTACTCTGTACGAGTCCAGAGTGAATGTTAAATTTCCTGACAGTTCAGGCAGTCGGCTAACAAATCACAAATACCGTCTATTTCCTTGTATATTAACCACGATAAATTCAAGATTTCAGTAAGTGTTTTGCAGTCAACATTATCGAAAGCAACGAGAAACATGTGAGTGAAACCAGAATAGCATGTTCATGGTTTATATTATTACTAGCTTACTGTTCACGGCTTCGTCCGATTACGCATATGTCAGATTCATTGTACACGCATCTGATTCTCAGTCGTTTTACTCGTTTTACTCTGTACGAGTCCAGAGTGAATGTTAAATTTATCTACTGAATTCAACCTTGTGGCATAATCTTAGGTCTCGAAATACGTTGGCAAAATCGTTGGATCGCTGCGCTGCTCGTTCCTGCGACCTGGTTGACAGGATGAACAGCGCAGGTCACAATAAATTGCACTGCATACGTTTAAAGTATTCTGAGTCAACTAAATGCACTAAAGAAATACCAACAGGTCATTTTAGAACATTTTTAGATATTGTATGCGCATGTCCTCTGCCGTTTACTCCATACGACTTGGTAAATTTATATGGTGTTCACCCCCTTCTCATCCCAAACCCCAGCCGTAAGGGTAGTAGGGTTATTGTACTCCCATAGTATTTTTATATTAAAAAAATTGGCCAGCTGCAAATAAAACTCGTACGCTAAGGGTTCCATCCGAACTTAATTATGTACATAGACATTCGTTCCGAGAATCGAAAATCTCAATAATTTTTTTCCCGTTGTCGACACTAATACTGGCAACATATCGGTCCCAGGGTATCCAAGACTTTCTTTAATGTTTTAATTTAAAGTCTGACAGTTCAGGCAGTCGACTAACAAATCACAATTTTTTGTGTGATGTAATTACAAATTTACAGTTTCGAATTTTTCCCATTACATGCACTGTGAAACCTTACTTCTTGCCAAATTTCATGATTCTAGACCAGGGCTTCCCATTGTGTGGTCCGCGGACCCCTTAGGGGGTCCCATTGTGTGGTCCGCGGTCGCCCTTCACCAAATCGTGTAAAATAATGAGTAAAATTATTGAATAAAAATGTGAAAATCAAATTCATCACTATTCCCAAGCAGCCTTTGCGGTTCCTAAGTGAGAACGCATACACAGTTTAGTGCCGGAGAATAAGGCTTCTCTGATCGATTGTTTCGCAACAATACGGGGGTCGTTTGTGCACCGGCTCACGGCGGTAGATGCGCTGAAACCTTTGACGCATCCGCGGAGCGAGCTTTGTCAACCAATCACAGTGCTCGCTGGCACGTATGCGGTCCCAGGCATCATTAAATGTTAAACTTGCTTAGTCAGTGCACTACCTATTTCATAAGCCGATTTTTGACCTTCAAGTTGTTTTCATTCATCTCTAAACCAAAGACTATTGATACTTCGGGGGTGGGGGTGGGGAGGGGGGTTATTGGGAACATGGGTTTCGCTCTGTAATTTAAAGTTACTGTGCTCTTGACTGACTAGGGGTCCGCCATGGATTTTCGACTGAAGAAGGGGGTCCACCAGCTGAAAAGGTTGGGAAGCCCTGTTCTAGACCATTGGGAAACATCTTGTAGGTTTTGGTGAGTGAGTTTGCGGGAATTATAACATGGAACTTAGAAGCTTCAATCGTGTTCACCACCAAGGCATTGCAGGCCTTAGTATGTTACATAAATTTCAACTTCATACATCTATGCATTCCTGAGAAAGAGGATTCCTAACAGTCGGACAGACGGACAACAAAGTGATCTTGTAAGGGTTCCGTTTCTACCGATTGAGGTACGGGACTCTAATGAGTCACATTCATACCAAATTTGACTGAAAGTGTTCTGTTTCACTCTCTAGCACGGAGAGCGCCACCGTCATGACTCACATTATTGCCTTCTTGAGTGTGGAGCTGAAAAACTAGAGCAGGCAGAACGTTCCCACTTGCCAAGTGTGCTGTCATGTCTACACTGTTTCAACACTACATCCTCTAACTGCGTGAGTTTATGTGTGATGGCTGTTAATGAGGTGTTCGCAAAAATGAGGTTAAGCCTCAAATGTGAATTAAATTAGCCCTGTCATTCACAACCTGCATCTGGGAATACTGTATGGATTAAATCCTGAAGTTGCAACAGTACTCCTCTCTAAGTTGATCAGGATCGGTACTTGGAATTAAATCCTAGGAAGAGTAGAACAACTCTGTACTGATGATATGTTTATTATGAAAGGAACTTACGCAAAATGAACAAGTGTAGATATATAACGTTAACTCCTACTCAGTAATCCAAATATTAGATTAGCAAAACGTCTCTGACGTGCCTCGAAATAGCGCGCCAGTTTACACGACGGAAACTGATACTGATTAGAAACAAAGTTAAAGAAGCCTCCACGCTGACTGGCACTGCCAGTAAAGGGCTATACAATCAAACAAATCCGACTTAACACATTTACTATTAATGATTCCGTATTTGCCGATCCATTCTGCTTATATCACGGAATTCAGTGTTTTGAAGAGGAATTCTGCAGCGGTTATCTGATCACTGCTGCCAGCGGTCGTGCAGACGAAGTGCGTTGCGTAGCTGAAAATTCTGAATACACAGAGGACATAAAACAGCGTCAGCACACACCTTGGGTCAAAGCTACTTCTGTACAATGCCGGACACGAATCAAGAATTCTGCTTGTTCGCAAGCCAAGAGCAGTCGTAAATAAGCATTTCATAATGTCTCAATCTCCAAAAAAAAAAGCACAGGTTCGTATCTCCACTCACAGAGAGACGAATGATGCCGTTCCTAAAGGCGAAATCCGCACTATCGAATATAATTGTGAGACTGTTCACTGACACCTTGCCAGCAATGTCTCAAAACGCTAACCAGTGAAGTGTGTGCTACCGACACCCACCAGGGTGTCCCCAGAATCGCTATCTAGCCAAGCGTGTCTTATCAACACCAGAGAATCCTCTTGCCGCAAAGAGCCCAGTTCAGAGCAAACCTCGGCTCGTCAGCGTGAACTCTCCTTGTGGGTAATCAACACATCCATTACAAACGGAATACCTTCCACTCTACGCATCACGAAGCTGTCAGCCTTCAGCTCATATTCAGTTCGGTAGAAACTTCTGGAACAAATTGTGACCCCTCCTCCGTCTACATATCAGATAAGCAGAGACGTTTCTGTATCTTTTGGTGGGAATAAGCCTTGGCGTCTGGCATAAGTTCTTAGCGTTAGTTCACATCTGCGGCAGGCACTCCACGTATATTCCTGGTGCTAAAAAGGCCGATCGCGATGTTTGCAAGATACTACCTCTACTATCTTACGATTCTCGTCTCACCCCCACCTCCTTAGTGACGACAGGTCAGTTACGAGAAGCCCCCTTCCACCAGCCTCATGACGCTGGCGGCGGTCTTAGGCAGTAAACGCCCGGCGTTCTCTTTTCTGAGCCGTAAAACGGCTCTCCCTGCACCCTTGTTCCTGTCGATCACAAGTAGCGCGAAGGGCCATGTTCACCATACAGTATTTTCTAAATAAATGAAACACGAATTTTCAATATTACGTACGCTAGAACAATCTTGTTGCCTTACACTGTGAATGATCTCCTGCCCCCTCAGAGTGAGCGCACCTCCCTTGGAGCGTATTTGCGTCATTTTTTTATTTTTTTATTTTATTTATTTATTTATTTTTGCTCCTTATCCTCTGAGGGATCATTTCCTGCAGTTTGTCCCCATTTAACAAAACCACCCCATAGATATAGATGTAGCACTACTCACCCGGATAGCCGTGCGTGTTAAAGCGCCGTTCTAGGACGGAAATTGCTCTGGCCGCTGATCGAATCCTTCCGGCCTATTAACGACGAACGTCGGAGTGCCACACAGCCATCGGTGGTTTTTAGGCGGTTTGCCACATTCTACTTGATGAGTACTGTACTGATACCAAAGTGCCACGATTTGCAAACATTTAGAAAATTTTCCCTCATTTTGACGTGAGAATAGCTACACGCAGGCAGTTGGGGTACACATAATCCATCCCGGGAGGCAACGAAGAGGCAACTGGAGAGACATATCGCTACCCATTAAACCAACCACGCCAAATCCGCCATAATCATGCCGATCCTGCTCCTATGTGTGTCAAGGACTCAAGAAAAAGAAAGAGATATAGATGTAGCACTCCAGAAACTCTTTACCACCACTGTGGCTCATCCTCGGCTTTTGAATTGACGATGGCCTGTACTGGCTCTAAGCACTATGGGACTTAACTGCTGTGGTCATCAGTCCCCTAGAACTTAGAACTACTTAATCCTGACTAACCTAAGGACATCACACACATCCATGCCCGAGGCAGGATTCGAACCTGCGACCGTAGCGATCGCGCGGTTCCAGACTGAAGCACCTAGAACCGTTCGGCCACAACAGCCGGCGTGGCTGTACTGGCAAGAAACTTCACAAAAGAAAGCTATGGCGGTTGTGATTCACGACTTCATTATCATTAGTTGACTGTCGTACCACTGCAGTGAGTGTTTTGTTACGATATCAGTTATCATTTCCGCTTTGTTTTGCATTTGCATTAAACAGCCACAAGTCTAGATCTACAAATGCTTGGCATTTCCGTCCCATGCAGAGCCCCGCAGCTGCCCCAGTTTGCTCTGCGTGTGTACAGACAGCGTTAGCCACCCCCCGGCGCGTGTTTTCTGGCGCGCCACCCCATTAGCCATTCCAGATGCGCAATGAGCGGAGCCCGGCGGCTCGGCGGCCGCTTTTTGCCGGCGCGCCACGCGTCCGCATCAGCATTCAGCGCGCCTTCGCGCCACCAGCGCCGGAGCTGTGCCCTATTGGCTCGTCATGTGCCCCGCCGTGACCCTAACCGCCGCTGATCAATAACTGACCGACGCTGCCGCCGACAACGACGACGAGGCCGCTGCCGCCCCTTTTGAAGACGTCCTCGGGCAGCGGACAGTATACGATACCCTTACTACGCACAGTCCACATTCTGCCCTCGTCGCGAAGACCATGTTCCTCGACAAAATTTCGAAAGCACCACTCTGAGAATGACGTTTCCAAAACAATATATAAGGCTCATCGGCCACTTGACCATCTTCTTCTTCTGTGCAGATGCACAAACAGTGCCCGAACTCTTACGGGAATCAGCAACGCGCCGCTATTAATGAGTATAATGGGCGGGGGTAATACGAATGTAGTGCGGGACAATACGTTGAGAACGTGGGTTTCGCGGGAGGCGTGCCAGAGATAAATCCCTGCAGTCGCGCTATCCTCTGTGTCCTCGGTGGCTCAGGTGGATACGCCGGCACGGTAGCTCAGCGTGTTCGGTCAGAGAGTTATCTGCCCTCTGTAATAAAAAAACTGAGTTAAAGGATCAACAACGAACTTAAACGGATGTCTTACGACGTCCGCCCCGAACAGATGCCAGGAACAAAAGCGAACAAAATGAGATTATTTAAAAAAAATGGTTAGAGCGTCTGCATTCCATGTAAGCAGGAGATCCCGGGTTCGAGTCCCGGTCAGGGCACACATTTTCATCTGTCCCCGTTGACATATGTCAACGCCTGTAAGCAGCTAAGGATTTTCATTTCATTGTAATTTCACAATATACATTGTTTGCAAGTCTTTCGGTTTGCAGCTGAGATGTCGAAACATCATGTAAAGAGAAAATGACAGCGCCCATAATTGTCTATGTCAGGTGTCGATCATATATGTAGCCCCTTGCTGTTGGCACTCCAGCGTAACTGCGAACTGTGTACACTCCTGCGACTGTTTCTTTGCGTGATAAAAGAATAACACTTAGTAGGGTGACATGCAGCGTCCATCGTTCACAGGTTGGTCGGTCCCCAACCAGTGAGCAACGAAATCTGCGCTCGACATCTCACAAAGATAATTACTGAAGCTGTCATAATATCGTTTAAAGAAAAAATGAGAACTCGACTGCAACTACAAACATTTTCAAACACTCAATTTCGCCGAGAAACAGCGAATGACCGCACTTTTTTGAAATCGGATACCTTATTCTCAGCACTCTACTGACCACAGAAAGCAAATCCGTACTGTCATTTGCAGAGAAAAGAAAGAGACAGAAAAATATGTCATGAAAATTAATTGTGTTTTAGAGCTCTCTTTAAGGAGGAATTAACGATAATAATAATAATAATAGTAATGCGTACTTCTATGTCATACCCTATGAGATGTTTTTACGTAACCATTGTGGCTGGATAGGCTACCTACCTCCAAATGGTTTGTGTACCCGAGTTGTACACATATCAACTTTTGCATCAACTCGGTTACGAGAGTTCCGGAACCTGTACAGGAAATTGGAACAGAGACCAACATAAACATCACTTCCGCCCTTTTTATTGCTCATGAAAACCACACATTGCATGTTGTACCACCATACAACGAGACCTTCAGAGGTGGTGATCCAGATTACTGTACACACCGGTACCTCTAATACCCAGTAGTAGCGCGTTCTCTTGCATTGATGCATGCCTGTATTCGTCGTGGCATACTATCCACAAGTTCATCAAGGCATTGTTGGTCCAGATTGTCCAACTCCTCAACGGCGATTCGGCGTAGATCCCGCAGAGTGGTTGGTGGGTCACGTCGTCCATAAACAGCTCTTTTCAATCTATCCCAAGCTTGTTCGATAGGGTTCATGTCTGGAGAACAAGCTGGCCACTCTAGTCGAGCGATATCGTTAGCCTGAAGGAAGTCATTCACAAGATGTGCACGATGGGAGCGCGAATTGTTGTCCATGAAGATGAATTCCTCGCCAATATGCTGCCGATGTGGTTGCACTGTCGGTCGGAGGATGGCATTCAGGTATCGCACAGCCGTTACGGCGCCTTCCGTGACCACTAGCAACGTACGTCGGCCCCACCCCAAAACAGCAGGGAACCTCGACCTTGCTTCACTCGCTGGACAGTGTGTTTAAGGCGTTTGTCTGGTTGAAGCTATATGCGACACTCATCGGTGAAGAGAACGTGACGCCAATCCTGAGCGGTCCATTCGGCATGTTGTTAGATCCATCTGTACCGCGCTGCAAGGTGTCGTGGTTGCAAAGATGTACCTCGCCATGGACGTTGGGAGTGAAGTTTCGCTTCATGCAGCCTGCTGCACACAGTTTGAGTCGTAACACGATTTCCTGTGGCTGCACGAAAAGCATTATTCGACATGGTGGCGTTGCTGTCAGGGTTCCTCCGAGCCATAATCCGTAGGTAGCAGTCATCCACTACACTAGTAGCCCTTGGGCGGCCTGAGACAGTTCCCGTCTCTCTATATTTCCTCCATGTCCGAACAACATCGCTTTGGTTCATTCCGAGACGCCTGGACACTTCCCTTATTGAAAGAGTCGTTCCAGGCACAAAGTAACAATGCGAACGCGATCGAACCGCGGTACTCACCGTCTAGGCATGGTTGAACTACAGACAACACGAGCAGTGTACCTCCTTCCTGGTGGAATGACTGGAACTGAGCGGCTGTTGGACCACCTCCGTCTAATAGGCGCTGCTCATGCACGGTTTTTTACACCTTTGGCGGGTTTAGTGACGTCTCTGAACAAAGGGGCTGTGCCTGTGATACAATATCCACAGTCAACGTCTATCTTCAGGAGTTCTGGAAACCGGGATGATGCGAAACTTTTTTTCATGTGTGTATATCACAACTGTTCTTGCCATAAAGCGACACGGCTGTAAACAACCGTTGGAAGCATGTTGGCAGAACGAAACTTAATTGTCCAGTTCGCTACTGGTGAGAAAGAGCGTTGTTCTGAGTTCCACTGTGAATTTCTAACAGTGTGTAGAAGAGTGTTTCTCTATCTATGAAGTCGTTGGCCTTCTTGAAGTCGATAAATGTTATTGTGATGTTCCTGGACTTTCTTATTGTTAATATTGTTCTCCGACACCAGATCTGTTCACCGCATGATGTTCCCTTTCTGAACCCTCTTTGGTATTCTTCTATCTGTGGATCTATTTGAGGCTCTAGCCGATTTAACAGAGCTGTATGTCACAGGCAGTAGTGAAATTCCTCTGTAGTTATTAGGGTCTGTTTTGTCTCATTTCTTGTAGAGGGAGTGTATTAGCGCTGACTTTCTTTTTTCTGGTATCTGTTCTGTTTCCCAGATGTTTTTAATGATTTTGTGTATTTTGGGTGTGATGTGTTCGTGGTCTAATTTCCAGATCCATCTTCTCCCGGTGTTCTGTTATATTTGATTCTATTATTTTCACCATCTCCTCGGGTGTTGGTGGTTTGGAATTGTCGTTGGGTTCTGGTTTCTCGAACTGTAGGATCTGTATCAGTTGATCAGAGTGAAGTAGTATGTCGAAGTATTGCGCTAATATTTCACAGTTCTTTTTTGGGTTGTGCACAGTGTTTCGTCTTGCCTTTTGAAGCATAAGCCCGGTTGTTGGTATCCTGTCATATCTTCTCTGAATGTTCTGCAAAATTTTCGTGTGTTGTTTTTATTGAAATCCATTTGGGTCTCTGTTGTTTTGGTAACCTCTTTTTTTTCTTTACGGGTTATTTTCGAAATGGTCTTCCGTAGCCTGAATTCTTCCCATTTTTCGGATGTTCTATGACTGTTAAATTTTTTCCAGGCTTGTATTGCTGTCTTCTGTGACTATTCACACGTCACGTTCCACCATCTGTGTTTCCATTTACTCGGTTGTTGCCCAAGTTTTATCAGTTCCTCAATTTTGTCTGGGAGTTCTGTTCAGTCGTTATTGTCGATTTCCTTTTCTGTTATTTCTTCCTTGTTTAATTGTGGGTACTCTTGGTCTGTTCTGAAAGTTCTGTTGAATCTCTGGATTTGTCCACTGGGTGTAAATTTCTCTTTAATTTGGATGACCGTATTCGAAAAATCATTTCCTTGTTCTTACAGTCATAATATCTCTGGTCTTATTTCGTGGATATCGCAATTTGGTCTATCTGAAAATTCTCCTAGGTCATTGTGTGGATTTCCAAGTTCGTAGTTTCTAGTATGGTTTCTGCAGTTACATAAACATGATTTTAAGGTCGAAAGCCATGCAGAAGTTTATCAGGCTCTCTCCACTCTTCTTTGTACACTTATGGGGTGTGTATTTTCCTGTTGTGTCTTTGAATTTTCTTACCCTGCTTATGTGGGCAATAAAATCTTCTTGTAAAACTTCCACGAGGTTCGTGGTGTTGGTGATTTCTTCCAGATCTTACCAGAAATGTTCCATCATCTTCGAGTTTTTTCGTGTTGTAGTTGTTTGTGGTGGCATGTGCACTGATTAGTTTATAGGTTTTTTTTTCAGATCGTATCGTGAGCGTTGAAATGTTTTCTAATTTTGAACTGAAACATATTACAGAGTCTTGTATCTACTTTTGCATTATAAATCCTGTTTCGAAGAGTTTAGGATTTCTTCCTGGAATAGTTACAGCTAGTTTTCCTTTGTACGTTCTGTAGTTTTCCGAGTCAAATGGTTGTCATCTGAGAATCGTGTTTCCTGGATTGCAGGAATTTTGATACTGAATTTATCCATGCTGGTTGTCATTTGTTTAAATCTACGTGGCTCCAGTAGTGTGTTCACGTTGAATGTTTCCATGTAAGCATTGTCTTAGTTTTGCGGGGTTTTGAGAAGCTCCGATTCTTTTCTTCATGAGATGCCGGATCCCCTGGAAGCCGATGAGCAGATCTATTACCCAGTCTTACTGGCTAGGGCCCAGCGTAGTGGATTCTTTCCCATTGATTTGTGATGATTATTAGTTTGTGTTGAGGTTTTGGTGGTGAAATCCGAAAGGTTCTCACACAAATTCGATTGGAGTTTTGAATTCCTGAAGACTCAATCATAGCCGAGCACAGAGGCAACAGACGCTGACCAGAGTACCGATGGCTGAGCCGGCCGGGGTGGTCGAGCGGTTCTAGGCGCTACAGTCTGGAACCGCGCGATCGCTACAGTCGCAGGTTCGAATCCTGCCTCGGGCATGGATGTGTGTGATGTCCTTAGGTTAGTTAGGTTTAAGTAGCTCTAAGTTCTAGGGGACTGATGACCACAGATGTTAAGTCCCATAGTGCTCAGAGCCATTTGAACCGGTGGCTGACACACAGATGTATCTGGATTTTATAACGCAGGGGCACTCACAGAGTGCTGCCATCCAGAGCCAGATGGACCACATTATACATATTCGTTTAATTCTTCCTTTCATCATTTAAAACAGATTAACATACAGGGTGTTTTAAAAAGAATATATGTATTTCGAATGCATATATTTATTAAACTTTAAGATACACGAATATGATGCTTTACACACATATTTACGAACCTCTCAAGTTCAGATTACAGATATTCAATATGTCCTCAATCAGCGACACGAACAATATCACATCGACACTCAAATTCCTCCCATACTAGGGCAAGCACGTCCTTCGTCATTGATATTGTGACAGTTCGGATCCGGTTCTTCAACACTCCCAGGTTCTGCGGGAGTGGTGGTACATAAACGTTGTCTTTAGCGAAACCGCACAGCAAGAAGTCAGAGGATGTCTAATCCTGTGACCGTAGAGCCCAGCTGAGTTGTGCTAAGTCGCCAGCTCCTTGACGACCAATCCAACGGTTCGGTAGAGTTTCATTCAAATATTCAAGCAATTGGCGACTATAGTGAAGGGGAACCCGTCTTGTTGAAAAATTAATCGGACGATCAATTTGGTACCTCATTCTGAAACGTCTTTGCACTGTAATCACATAACTGCACTTCGCAAACTCGAGAACACAAAATGATTTCTGCTGCGGAGTAGCCATTTTAAACATATGACGGTTACCAAGCAAAACGGAAGACAAGTGACATCTAGCGGCTATTAATATAAACTAGACTCTGTATTCGCTTCTCCATAGCCGAGCCGAGGCGCAGCGATCGATAGTTTGCACAAAATAATACTTTGTAATACGTATATTCTTTTTGAAACACCCCGTATTTATGTGGATTTAGTGTTATCAGATGCAATTAAGACATAAGAAATTAAGCTGTTGTATCTTTGGGGATACAAAGTAAACATAGCAGTTCCTATAAGGACACGTGAAGAAGTGTACTGTTTCTCCTGGGTGGACATGAATGTGAAATGTATAAATTACATATTTTTACGATTAGTATTGTATGAGTAACTTGCGAGTTTTACCAAGGAACAATATATTATGCTACAATGTATGACTTTTCCATGGAATTGAGATTCTGTGTTAGAACTCTGACCTCTTTTGCCATTACTATTCTTCTTCTTAGCTTATGATATGGACGCGAACCATAAGGAGCGTTTAATGAAGGTTCATCTTGCTGTATCAGCCAATGTAAGTTATTAACAAAACTGAAAATAGAGTTGTTTGTGACTTTTAAATTGTGTCCGTATTGAAATCATTTGTAATCCTAAACCTTGCTTGTGTAGAGTAGACATTGGCCTTAACAGAAATTCTTCATTGTTAGGCGCCATCTTAAAAAATAATTAAGAACTTTCTTTTTAGTTCATCGTCGAGACGTGCCGCCGGTTATAAAACTATACCTTTCTTTCAGATTCTACGAGCCTGGCGGCCGCTGCAAATAATTTAATAATATTCACTTTCTGATTTTCTCAAAGTTGCGAGATAACATCCTAGGCAGGAAGGCCTGGTCACAGGATTCTAGTTCTGATATAAGATTTCATTTGCAAAAGCTACGCTTGTTATCGTATATTGGGAATCAAGACGAAACCACGATTGTGAGTTACGAAATTTATTGTTGTACAGTGAACGGACTGGTGAAATATTTTCTGGTGCTATAAGCACACGACTTTTACCTTGACGTCGACTAGGAAATGTAGCCGGCCCTGTCAGATTGCTTGTGCGCCCGTGCGCTCTGTGTCAGCCACCTGCTGCAGGCAGGGGCGCAGCCAGCGCGAGGATGTGGTTCGGTCGCCGACAGCCTCCCTCTACTGCGGGTCCTTACTGTGCTGCCAGCCGGCCCGCCTCCTCGCGTTGGTGCGCCCCTGATGTAAGCGTTGTGGCGACAAGCGCCCGACAGTGTCTTCAGTCAGTTTAAAGTGTCAGTCGCGGTCAGAACGGTGCTGGATGTATACACACAAAAATGGCTCTGAGCTCTATGCGACTTAACTTCTGAGGTCATCAGTCGCCTAAAACTTAGAACTAATTAAACCTAACTAATCTAACGATATGAACCCGTGGTCTAGGGGTAGCGTCTTTGATTCATAATCAAAACGTCTTCGGTCCCGGGTACGATCCCCACCACTGCCTAAATTTTGATAATTAATCAGCATTGGCGGCCGAAGACTTCCGGCATAAGAAGTCAGCCTCATTCTGCCAACGGCCTTGTCAAAGAGGGCGGAGGAGCGGATAGAGGTTCAGGGCACTCTCTTGTCCTAGAGGCGGAAGAATCAGCAATGATCAATGACATGAGGATGCAGAAGGCAATGGAAACCACTGCATTAAAGACACGTAACGTGTATCCACAGGACATGTGGCCTGTAATTGAAGAAGTGTCATGATGATCTCTCCATTGGCAAAAGATTCCGGAATAGTCCCCCATTCGGATCTCCGGGAGGGGACTGCCAAGGGGGAGGTTACCATGAGAAAAAGATTGAATAATCAACGAAAGGATAACGTTCTACGAGTCGGGGCGTGGAATGTCAGAAGCTTGAACGTGGTAGGGAAACTAGAAAATCTGAAAAGGAAAATGCAAAGGCTCAATCTAGATATAGTAGGGGTCAGTGAAGTGAAGTGGAAGGAAGACAAGGATTTCTGGTCAGATGACTATCGGGTAATATCAACAGCAGCAGAAAATGGTATAACAGGTGTAGGATTCGTTATGAATAGGAAGGTAGGGCAGGGGGTGTGTTACTGTGAACAGTTCAGTGACCGGGTTGTTCTAATCAGGATCGATAGCAGACCAACACCGACAACGATAGTTCAGGTATACATGCCGACGTCGCAAGCTGAAGGTGAACAGATAGAGAAAGTGTATGAGGATATTGAAAGGGTAATGCAGTATGTAAAGGGGGACGAAAATATAATAGTCATGGGCGACTGGAATGCAGTTGTAGGGGAAGGAGTAGAAGAAAAGGTTACAGGAGAATATGGGCTTGGGACAAGGAATGAAAGAGGAGAATGACTAATTGAGTTCTGTAACAAGTTTCAGCTAGTAATAGCGAATACCCTGTTCAAGAATCACAAGAGGAGGAGGTATACTTGGAAAAGGCCGGGAGATACGGGAAGATTTCAATTAGATTACAACACGGTCAGACAGAGATTCCGAAATCAGATACTGGATTGTACGGCGTACCCAGCAGCAGATATAGACTCAGATCACAATATAGCAGTGATGAAGAGTGGGCTGAAGTTCAAGACATTAGTCAGGAAGAATCAATACGCAAAGAAGTGGGATACGGAAGTACTAAGGAATGACGAGATACGTTTGAAGTTCTCTAACGCCATAGATACAGCAATAAGGAATAGCGCAGTAGGCAGTACAGTTGAAGAGGAATGGACATCTCTAAAACGGGCCATCACAGAAGTTGGGAAGGAAAACATAGGTACAAAGAATGCAGCTGCGAAGAAACCATGGGAAACAGAAGAAATACTTCAGTTGATTGATGAAAAGAGGAAGTACAAACATGTTCCGGGAAAATCAGGAATACAGAAGTACAAGTCGCTGAGGAATGAAATAAATAGGAAGTGCAGGGAAGCTAAGAAGAAATGGCTGCAGGAAAAATGTGAAGACATCGAAAAAGATATGATTGTCGGAAGGACAGACTCAGCATACAGGAAAGTCAAAACAACCTTTGGTGACATTAAAAGCAACGGTGGTAACATTAAGAGCGCAACGGGAATTCCACTGTTAAATGCAGAGGAGAGAGCAGATGGGTGGAAAGAATACATTGAAAGCCTCTATGAGGGTGAAGATTTGTCTGATGTGACAGAAGAGGAAACAGGAGTCGATTTAGAAGAGATAGGGGACCCAGTATTAGAATAGGAATTTAAAAGAGCTTTGGAGGACTTACGGTCAAATAAGGCAGAAGGGATAGATAATATTCCATCAGAATTTCTAAAATCATTGGGGGAAGTGGCAACAAAACGACTATTCACGTTGGTGTGTAGAATATATGAGTCTGGCGACATACCACCTGACTTTCGGAAAAGCATCATCCACACAATTCCGAAGACGGCAAGAGCTGACAAGTGCGAGAATTATCGCACAATCAGCTTAACAGCTCATGCATCGAAGCTGCTTACAAGAATAATATACAGAAGAATGGAAAACAAAATTGAGAATGCGCTAGGTGACGATCAGTTTGGCTTTAGGAAAAGTAAAGGGACGAGAGAGGCAATTCTGACGTTACGGCTAATAATGGAAGCAAGGCTAAAGAAAAATCAAGACACTTTCATAGGATTTGTCGACCTGGAAAAAGCGTTCGACAATATAAAATGGTGCAAGCTGTTCGAGATTCTGAAAAAAGTACGGGTAAGCTATAGGGAGAGACGGGTCATATACAATATGTACAACAACCAAGAGGGAATAATAAGAGTGGACGATCAGGAACGATGTGCTCGTATTAAGAAGGATGTAAGACAAGGCTGTAGCCTTTCGCCCCTACTCTTCAATCTGTACATCGAGGAAGCAATTATGGAAATAAAAGAAAGGTTCAGGAGTGGAATTAAAATACAAGGTGAAAGGATATCAATGATACGATTCGCTGATGACATTGCTATCCTGAGTGAAAGTGAAGAAGAATTAAATGATTTGCTGAACGGAATGAACAGTCTAATGAGTACACAGTATGGTTTTAGAGTAAATCGGAGAAAGACGAAGGTAATGAGAAGTAGTAGAAATGAGAATAGCGAGAAACTTAACATCAGGATTGATGGTCACGAAGTCAATGAAGTTAAGGAATTCTGCTACCTGGGCAGTAAAATAACCAATGACGGGCGGAGCAAGGAGGACATCAAAAGCAGACTCGCTATGGCAAAAAAGGCATTTCTGGCCAAGAGAAGTCTACTAATATCAAATACCGGCCTTAATTTGAGGAAGAAATTTCTGAGGATGTACGTCTGGAGTACAGCATTGTATGGTAGTGAAACATGGACTGTGGGAAAACCGGAACAAAAGAGAATCGAAGCATTTGAGATGTGGTGCTATAGACGAATGTTGAAAATTAGGCGGACTGATATGGTAAGGAATGACGAGGTTCTACGCAGAATCGGAGAGGAAAGGAATATGTGGAAAACACTGATAAGGAGAAGGGGCAGGATGATAGGACATCCGCTATGACATGAGGGAATGACTTCCATGGTACTAGAGGGAGCTGTAGAGGGCAAAAACTGTAGAGGAAGACAGAGATTGGAATACGTCAAGCAAATAATTGAGGACATAGGTTGCAAGTGCTACTCTGAGATGAAGAGGTTAGCACAGGAAAGGAATTCGTGGCGGGCCGCATCAAACCAGTCAGTAGACTGATGACCCAAAAAAAAAAAATCCGTCATAACAAAGCCGACCCCGTGTTGGAGCGGGACAAAGGCCCAAGAAAGAAAGAAGAAAGAAATAGTCCAACACCAGTCTGTGATGAGAGTACAGGAATAAAGAACATGAAGAACATAGAAGTGACGTTGTTCTGTACCTTTCTGTCGTTTGACGTAGTACATCGTTTTCACTTGTTGGAGGTGGGATAAATAAGAATACAGCCAGTCTGTTTGGAGTGGATGAACATGGTATGATTCTCAGTGCTACAACAGCAAGATCGTGTGCTCAACTTCCGTACTAACTCAGTCCGGCACGGTTCAGCAAGAGAGAACCACTAGAGGAGTATGAAGCGACCGCAGTGCCACCGTTTCCAGACTCATCGTACTCGCGGCGCTATAGTGGGAAAGAAGAAGCCAATGTAGCAATGACGTCAGTGGCGCCTCGATTTATAGGGTACGAAACCCTCAACATTAGACACGTAGTCGCTCCTTTTCTGATCTCTACTGCTCGCACAGTGGCCTCGCAGCGAAGGAAGTAGCAGGAGGAGGGGAGAGGCTGGTCCCCAGCGGGCTGTCCCGGCCGGTGGATCGCCGGCCCAGTGGCGGCGCACTGTTTATTTAGAAGTCACGATCTACTTTCCGCCCTCGTTTGTCGGAGGGCGTGTGAGGCCCTTGCGGCGTGCGTGCGCCTGCCAGAGCGGCCGGGCCTGTAATTGCCGGTGGGCCCAAGAGGGCGGGCCCCCAATGAAGATTTATCTGCGCGCCGTATCGACCGGACGCCGCCGCGGTCGAAGCCGGGAGGCGCACCAGCCGGCGTCCGGAGGAGCCTGACGTTGACGAGGCACAACGGCTTTAAAATTTATCCGCAATTCGCTGGCCCGATGCAGGTCGCCGGCGCAGGGCCGCCTCCTCCGGCCGCTAGTCTCCCCGTACAGAAAGAATAATTCCTCCGTAGTCGCTCCACCCTCTCTCTCCGTCTCCGCCGGCAAAAATAGCCAGCTGCGCTCCGGTATTCATGGCACAGAGAATTATTAAAGATCTTTTTGTGCCGAGACGAGTTCCTTCCATCAGGAGCAGCAACTGCGGCCCGTGTACGAGTAGCTCGCTCCGCTGCCTACGAGTCGCTGCTGGACATCTTCGTTAACACGCGACAGGTTAATGGAGTGCAACGGTCGCACCGACTTTTGGTGCGTGCTTGTCCGAGTCGTCTCGCTACGTGCCTTGTGATACAACTGTAATGCGTAATTCTAACTTGCGAGCTGGCATCACCGCAAATAATCTACAGGGTTATTCATAAGTAGCTCTGAAGAAAGGCTGCGCGATAACTATGAGACGTACAGAAAATAGACACATGCCAGTGAACAGACCCTCTCTCCAAGGTTTCAATTCACATTGCAGATACTTAATATGCTCACCCCTAGTGTCGCGGCAAACGTCAATACGATAGTCACATTCTCGCCATACTCGTCCTATCACGTCACGGTCGGTATCAACGACTGCATTAAGTTTGGAAGGTAGGAGACGAGGTACTTTCAGAAGTAAAGCTGTGAGGACGGGGCGTTAGTCGTGCTTGGGTAGCTCAGTTGGTAGAGCACTTGCCCGCGAAAGGCAAAGGTCCCGAGTTCGAGTCTCGGTCCGGCACACAGTTTTACTCTGCCAGGAAGTTTCACATCAGCGCACACTCCGCTGCAGAGTGAAAATCTCATTCTGCATTAATTACCATTCCTTGGAACTGCTCCAAATTAAATAGAGTGGAGGCAGCAAAACACAGTGTTTCCCCTAGTCCTCTAAAGATTATGCATTAGTTAGGATGTGACAACATTTAAAAAGATTTTTATGGCGAATCATTGGGCATAGTCGTGGCATACAAGCCAAGCTTCATTGTACTCGTAGCTTCTACAGGATGCCCAAATCAGCGAGTGCACTGTTTCGTGGAAATAGTGAGTGTGGTGTCCCTTTTTCGATGTTCAAGAATAATGCGCGTTAAGCGTGTATAAAAAAATATTGAACAAGAGCAAACAGACCAGACTGAAAGTGAATTGTGAAAAAAAGATATAAAATTATTTACAAAAAATATAACGTCGATACTGCGGTAGGGAAAGACAATAACGATGATAAAGAATATCGCAGTAAAGAATAGGGCGAAATAAAACATTTGATAAAAAAGCTGTCAAGAAGATCGCTGACTGGCAACAACTGACCGCCATTACGTGCCGGACTTAATATTAACTTTTCTTACAGCTTTCCACAAGAGCGGAAGTGATAAAATCATTTTAAAACATTACTTAATTTAAATCTGAATAGTTTCATGAGTTAATTTTGGAGAGTTCAAATACCTTGAGAGATACCATTTGTCTTGGATCTGTGAACTTTGGCCTTGACTGTATTTAGCTGAAAACCAGTTATGATAATATTGTAGGGAGCGTGGCGATTATTTAAATTGAGAACAAACATTTATTTTGGCCTGCTATGAGATACTCTGCTTCTAACGGTCTCACCTACGTAAAGAAAATAATTAATGCTAAGCATAAAACCAATATAGAATATTAAAAGAGAACCGTTGGATGAGGATAACAATTTGAATTTTGAAAGTAAAGTTTTGCGTAGATAACAGCAATGGCTTAGAAGAAACGAACTGAAAATCAAATTAAAAAGAGATTATCAAATTATTCAAGTTACATTTCTTGTGCAAAACTTAAGGAAGGAAGTAACCTTCGCATGATGTGTCGGTGAGAAGTAACATAGCGCAATCAAACTTGAACCATACATAGGTAGAAATGCTACAATACGGTACAAAAGGTAACTGAAAGAAATGCGTAACGAGACGGACAGGAATGACTTATCCAGACACAATAATTACACTGGAGACAATGCGATTCATGGTGGTCCCCTGAAATTACAAACGGTGGGACACGGTTGTTAATAGCGTGTGCGATCACCACGGATAGCAATGAATATTCTTCAGCGTGCTCCAAAGCTGGCCACGAGGTTGATATGCCAAGGAGTTCTTGTCACAGAGCGTTCAATTCCTCCAACAGAGCAGTTGACAACTGCTGTACTGGGTTCAAAGATTTCTAGTTCAGTATGCCCTTGCAACAATATGCTTCCCCACACTACAACACTTGGATCACCAAGACGATCATGTTCGACCATGGTGGAACCACGTCATACATCCATGGCGAAAGGTGGAAACACGTTATGCATCCAGGAACATTGTCGGACGTGATAGAACACTCACCGGTCATTGTTATTGTGAGGCTGTACTCCTTCCCCACGCGCATCTTTCCAGAGGGGTGTATTCCCGACTACATTTTCATGGATGATAGTGCGCGACGGCATTGAACTCCACAGATGGAGGGTTCTTGGAACGGAAGGATATTCGACGAACGCTGTAGCAGTTCTTTCCATGTACAGTACAAGTTTGATCGAGCTGGGTTACTTGTCAGTGACACATCATTCGAAAGTTTCGGTTTTAGACACCAGTGTACGTGTATGCAGAAACGATTGCAATAACATAGAACGACATAAAGAAGAAGTGTACAACCTAACACCCAGCAGCTAGACGGCATTTTCGCGTAGCGAACAGAACACAGAATTGCAGAAAAAAGGGTCTCCAGAGACGGAGGCGGACCACAGTGGAGGTTCAGGTGCGTTGCCTCGTGGGGATGTGAAACAGCGTCGTGGTGTAAACTTTATTCAGTTCACTGGCAAGAGAAGTGGGAGTTGATACACGCATAATAATTCGCGAATGTGCGCGCAACGGTGGAACTGAGTGAACATTCGTAAACTGGCGGAAAATGGCGAGCTGTGACAAAAGATCAACAACCTGCAAGTCGGGAGTGAACGCGCCGATGCGATGTGGCAAACATTAGAACAGTGTCTGAAGTACACAGCAACTAACCCGAGAAGAGATTACGAAGTGTCTTGCCATTGCCTGTGTAGAAGACTAATGCCGAATTCCTATATTAACTGAACGATCCACTGTTTGAATGATTACTGCTACAACAGTGAATATTCATTAAGCGAAAAGGACAACCATCAGCTGTAGAATGGAATGACGACAGTGAAAATTTGTGCCCGACCAGGAATCGAACCGGGATTTCCCGCTTATCGCGAGCGCTCGCCTTACCGTTTGGCTACCCGAGCACGATTCACTGCCAGACCCAAACCTTCAAATGTCGTCAACGATGCGTCTACGGCCTGTACTCGTACATCCATTACGTACATTCCCGTACAGGTCAGACGTTATATTTGAAGGTCGCGTGCCCGGTATTCGCAGAGGAATACGATATTGCAATGCGTGTGTTAACGGGATTTCGAAGCATGCATGCCCAAAGGAACTTTGCACCTAGTCAGAATAACACAGGCACTGCAATATCGCACAGTGAATATTATCGCGGCCATGTTACGTGGGAAACAATTGCGCAAAGACATTCGACGGAAACAGCGTATGGCTCGCTTCGTCATATCGATCACTAGATATTGTTTTCACATTGATGGTGAACTGTACAAGTGAAATAATGTATTTAATTCAAGACATGGAAGCCATTTTTACTTGCCACAAACATTACTTCCACGACATCTGAGAATGTCCAAACTGTTTTTCCGTTCTCGAACAAAGCTCACAACGCCTTTCCAGTACGCAGCTTATGTGGAGGTCGAAAGGTAAGGATTACGAAAAACTCTGCCTGCATTAATCGCCGACATCGAGGCGACGTCGTCTACGAATCATCTGAAGTGAGTAACTTCAAAATGTCGGTGCATTGCCCAGTGAACTGAGTTATGATTTAAATTCTGCTACACTACTTTTAAATCTGTTTTCTGATAATATATATTTATGATATTACATAAATCCTCGCTTTTAATTGTAGAATAATATGCAAGCGCTCTGGAGATTACACTTATATTAAGTTTTATAAAGTCTCACGGAAACCATGTCGTGAATTCTTTTATTCAATAAATAGGTTACGTTTACTGTTGTGCTGATTTATATATTCAAAACAGCACTAGACCGAATGATTTCTGGTGACTATAAAATTATAAATCGAGTCGGGAAAAGACCACTTGAAGAACATGAACGTCGATTTAAAGAACCTCACATAGCCGAAGTCGCCATCGTAATTGTGAACAATGGAAGTACAAACCACGAAATAACTGTACAACGAAGAAGAGAAGGACTATAACTTATTGCAGAGACATGCCGTTCACATATCCATTAATTTTTCTGCACTGAGAGAGCGAATATATTTTTAATGTGAAATAAATCCAACCTGCAACGGGCGTAGAAACAAACAAGGAGTTCTATGATTAACGCTTAATGATACACATAATGAAACATATGAAACGTACAGTCACATTCTCAACACTGCGTTTATTCCAACAATTCCTGGCAAAAAAGAAGCGGAACGGATACGTCACATAAGACTGAATCAGAAGAAACTACGTACGGAAGGATACGTGCACCTTCGAGACGCAATCATAGATGATAGAAACATTGGCAACATTGGATCAAGTAAATATGTCGACCTGACATCGTCATAACATTCACATGCAACTCGTCGTGGCCAGAAATCAAAGAACAACTAAGATACGGGCAAGACCCCGCGCATCAGCACGACAAAATAGCCCGAGTTTTTCAACGAAAGCAAATGAGATTTATTAAAGTCATCACAAAATGTCACATCTTTGGAACCGTTAGATGCTGGATGTACACAATCGAATGGTAAAAACGAGGATTGCCTCACTCACACAACCTCATATGGCCATATGACAGAATTCACCACATGGATATCGATAAAATCATACAAACTGATTTTCAGTCCACAAGAAGATCCGGAACTGTACCACATAGTGAAAACATGATTCATGAATCATGCGGGCCATTAACCCCGAATTCATCATGTATGAGTGATGGAAAATGTACAAAAAAATACCCAAAACCATACTTGGACGACACACAAAACGGAGTTGATGACTATCCCAGATACAGAGGGCGATCACCCAAAAATGGTGGCTTCCAGCAAAAATACGTATACGAGGAAGCGACGGACTGGAAATAAAAAATCAGTGGGTAGTACCATATAACACACTACTTTCCAAAATATTCCAAGCACACATGTACACAGAAAACTGCAATTCAGTGAAAATCATCAAATATGACTGTAAGTATGTGAACAAAGACATTGACCTCGCAGTATTTCAAAAAGCCAAGGACAGCGGACACAAAACCGAAACTACGAGATCCATATGTATCAAATGGGAAGATACATCAACAGTAACGTAGCAGGGTGGTGGATTTGCGGTTTTCTCATACACGAAAGCGAACCAACTGTGCAACATCTAGTAGTACAGGGTGGCCCAAAAAGGATGGTCACATTTTAAATAACTATAACTCCATCAGTTTTACAAATTAATTTTATTCAATTACGTAACTAAATGCTCCCAGGCACCCAATTACAAGAACTAACCACAAAAAATCATGTACGGAAAATGACTTCCGGAAGATGGTGTCCTTCCTCGGTGATGCATTCCACAAGTCTTTCCTCGAAATTTTCCATCACTTTCACTACTGTTTCTTCTTGAATTGCCATAATTTCCGCACTGATTGCCTCCTTCAGATCAATTAAGTTTCGGGGTTTCTGTACGTAGACTTTTGACTTTAGGTATCCCCAAAGAAAAAAATCACAGGCTAAGAGGTCAGGTGATCTCACGGGCCAGTGGACATCTCCAAAACGCGAGATGATGTGGTGGGGGAACATCCGCCTTAAAACACACATGGAGTCATTGGCTGTGTGGGCCGTGGCCCCGTCCTGTTGAAACCAAATTCGATCTCGATTTACATGTAACTCTCGCAGTTTCGGCACCAAAAAGCTACGTAGCATGTTAACGTAACGTTTCGAGGTCACTGTGACTGTTGCGTTGTTCTCCTCAAAAAAATAAGGACAAACAATCCCCAATCTTGAAATTCCACACCAGACTGTTACCTTAGTACTATGAAGAGGCTTTTGGTGCAATTCTCTGGGATTATCTGCTGCCCAGTACCTGCAGTTTTGTTTATTGACATAGCCGTCTAAATGGAAATGGGCTTCATCTGACATAAGAAGCACAACATCATTATTAGAGTACAAGATGTCAAGCATTGATTCACAAAATCGTCTTCGCTGCTCAAAATCACGATCATACAGCTTTTGAGTGATCATAATTTTGTATGGGTGAAACTGTAACTCACGGCTTAAAATACGCTGCAACGAACTACGGCTGAGGCCTAAAGTTTGAGCATGACGCCTAGTGGAACGACGCGGCCTTTGCAGCACTGACGCTCTAACATCATCAATGTTCTGTGGAGTAACTGCCGTACGTGTACGCCCTGTAGATTTACCACTTTTGACAGACCCTGTTGTCCGGAATGCAGTCACCCAACGTGATATGGATCTGCGATCTGGAATGGGTCCATCACGCGCTACATCAAAACGTTGTCGAAACAATCGTTGCACAGTAGTAAACGATTCATCATTTCTGAAAAACTGTTCCACAGCAAAAACACGATGCTCGACCGTCCACTGCGCCATCTCGTGGCAAACTGGGTGTAATGGCCGACTTGCAGACGGCCGGCAGTGGTCCCCCCTCCTCACCTTTCAATGGTACTACGCAGTTCAAATCCGACCATCCTTTTTGGGCCACCCAGTACATTTGGAGAATGGACAGAGAGTTTACTTCACAAAAGACACCGCCAGAAAAACTGCGAGCGAACCACACAACACTAACAGCTTTTTACTATCTGTGCCAAACGGATACATTCACGAAAACATGACTATATGTCGACGTCCCTACCCATTATACGTGGAACACAACAAGAAAAATCCTTCAGCGTCGAAAACAAGGAATCTCAGTAGAGGATCATCAAGCAATCATGAAATCTGGCGCACTAGGCTGAGTGTACGCCGTACATCGGAACAATGCCGAATGTTTCTATCTCTGGATGTTGCTACACGAGTTACGGAGACCAACAAGTTTCACATATTTCAAGACTGTTTACGGGTACCTATACCAGACGTACAGAAAAGCAAGTCAACGCTTTGGACTATTGGAAAACGACAACCACTGGGAATTAACAGTACAAGAAGCCTCACTTACATCCTCAGCTGAACAAATGAGACTTATTCACCATAATTCTAACAACATGTAAACAATAGAATCCAAAACAGCTATGGGACTCCTTCAAAGAGACTATGAGTGATGATATACTGTTCAAAGTCCGTCAATCTCATCCTAAACTGACCATCGAATTCGACGACGACATCTTCAAAGAAACACTCATTCGCCTAGAAGATAAATGTTTAGAGCGATAATCAACCAGACATTAGTACAACTCGGGATGCAAGCACCACAAAAAGATGCTACTAGCGTGATGAACTTCGAAGTTACAAAGGAAAAAAGCTACAACATCAACGACTACTCCAATACATTGCAGGAAATTTGCAACATTATCATGGACCGGATCGACAACAACACTGGCGGAATTATTTACTTGGATGCACCAGGCGACACAGGGAAAACGTTTCTAATAAATCTATTTCTGGTGGGAATACGCGCTAGTCAACACCAACAGACGAGATCACTGAATGCTTAAAAAAAATCACGTCACTGGCCATACATACAAATACTGCAATTAACAAAAACATGAGAGCTGAACTATCGAAAGACGAAACAACAGCATATCTTGCTCAACTACTTTTACAAATAGGCGAAGGCACATATCCTACTGACCAGACGACAGCCCTCATTAAACTCAACAGTGATTTCTGCAACATAGCCACTGCTGAAAACGAACTTATCACCCAAATTTAACTAAACGTTGTTCACAGCTATACCAAACCGGATAGGTTATTCAAAAGGGCAATTCTGTCAACTAAAAATAATATTGTCGACGGTATCAACCGTAATATTCAAAAGAAAATTCCCGGTGAGGAGAGAATATTCAAATCAATCGACAAGCTGGTAAACTTTGAAGAAAGTGTGAACCTCTCTACAGTTTTTCTAAACTCTTTGCAAGTACCAGGAATGCCATTACACTGCCTTCGACTTAAAACTGGATCTCCGATCATACCACTCAGAAATTTCAACTCACCAAAAGTATGTAATGGAACAAGGGTTATCGTCAAACAACTATCGAATAACATCGTCGAAGCCGAACTCATGACTGGAAAGTACAAAGGACACAAACTATTTATCCCCAGATTACCACTGATCTATAAAGATTCCAATTTAAAAGACTGCAATCTCCAATCAAATTAGCCTACAGTTTTACAATTAACAAAGCGCATGGACAAAATTTAAAATATTGCGGCATCAACCACAAAGACTCCTGCTTCTCTCACTGTCAATTATATGTAGCTTGCTCTCGAGTAGGAAATTCGAAAAATTTGTACATACGAGAGTTGGAACTTGAATGGTGGCAACTATTTATTCACAACAGACAAAAAAGAGTTACATGTTTGCACTTGTTACTGTCCTTCAAAGTAGTCACCAGCGTTGAGTAGAACCCGTTGCCAGCGATGTGGAAGGCGTAGTATACCGTTAGCAGAGCCTGTTCTATTGACGGTGCGAATGGAGCGGTCTACTGCTTGTCGAATCTCTGGAACAGTTCTGAAGCGAATGCCACGAAGTGGTTCCTTCGTCTTCGGAATCAAATCAAAGTCACAAGGACTTAAGTCCGGGGTGTATGGTGGATGGTACAGTACTTTCCAGTCCCATCGACCGAACAGAGCAGCCACAGCTTGCGCTGTATGCTCCCGCACATTGTCGTGCAAAATGATGGGTGGGATGCGCAGAAAGACTTCACCGCTTCTTTCGCAAAGCTGGCCGCAGGTGATGCTCCAAAAACGAACAGTAATACTGTGCATTGACGGTCTGCCGTGGAGGAACGTAATGCGTTAGGATAACACCATCACAGTCGTACACGAGAATCACCATAACTTTAGACCACTCCATTCGCATCATCATCACAACAGGCTCTGCTAATGGTATACAACGCCTTCCAAATCGCTGGCAACGGGTTCCACACAACTCTGATGACTACTCTGAAGGACAGTAACAGGTGCAAACATGTGACTCTTTTGTATCGGTTGTGAATAAATAGCTGCCACTATTTAAGTTTCATCCTTCGTGTATACCCTAGATAGCAAAATGAAAAATGTTGTTTATAAACAAGTATTGTAAATAGAATACGGTTCAATAAAAATTCTTTACCTTTTATATTTTAACAAGTATTGTAAATAGATAGTATATGTTTTCAGTCTTTTTTATCTCATGCTTTAAAGTTTATCTTTTTATTACAGCTACCGCACAATCTCATATCGACTCCTAGTTTGTTGTAAATGAAGTCCGATTAGCTGAAAGATAATATAAGCCAAAGAGCGCCATCTCTGTCTCATCAGGAGCAAATCAAAAGGAGTTAAGAGAGATCCTGAAAATGAGGTATACGTCCAGCCCAACACTGAAACACTTTGGCTTTGAGGTAATCGCGAACATACGAAAGGAGGAATGGTTACGCACTGTCTTGTTGAAAAATGAAGTCTGTACTGTCTTGCTATAATTCTGACGCAAGCAATTGCTGCAGCATGTCCAAGTGCAGAAAATAAAAAAAAAAAAAAAAATGGTTCACAAACTGTTCACGAGAACCTGGTGCAAAAGTGTTAATATTGTATGTTCCACCATGTCGTGTAGGTGTTCCGTGCCCCAGACACACAAGTTACGACGATGCACTTTTCCAGGTCTATGAGACATTGCTACACCACTGAAAATCAGCTTCTTTGTACAAACGTATTTCTCCAGAAGCAGTGAAGTCAGAACAAATCTCATTGTCCCAAGTAGTCAGCACATGTAACAACTGCAATTGGTATAGTTTAACACGCAGAAATTTGTGCAGAATGTGCGAGACAGTTGACTGTGGTATCTGCAGTTCTCTGCTGGTACTTGTCGTCGATTTTTTTGGATTAACGAGAAATGATTCCCACACATGCTCCACCTTCTCTTCTGAAGGTCTGTTTTCTTCGCACCACACAAGCAGCCAGTTTCACGGAATGTGCTACGCCATCCACGGACTGTTTTGTCTGTCTTTTGGAGTTTTTACTAATATCTGGCACGAAATTGTCGCTGAACCGCCACAACTGACTCACATTTAGTTATGCTGCTGGTCTTGCACCTGCTAGCAGGCATGTGGAATCAAAGGTGTGTGAAGAGGTTACCTGCCTGCAGGTGCCTACGAGTCTCACCACAATTTGTCTCTTTACAGGTACATTTTTAAACTGCTCAACAAAGGAGACTGGGCTCCACACCACTGGTATTGCCGAACCGTGGAGAGGGCGTCTTACGGGGACCCTTTCCCGTTCTATTCACGCATGTGTCAATATACGCTTTGCTGTTTCGGTCAATATTCAGATTTCGTTGAATGGTTTTGAAAGATCCCTAGTGGTTTCACAGTGCACACCAGACCAATAACTGCGGTCGCACTATACTCGAAAGCGTGCGACGGGTTTGCTGCTCCACAATGCCCTTACAGAAGGGTTGAATCGTCCGGGGGGTGTCAGCAGCGTTCAAGGCTGTCAAGAACGCCGTCCTATTGCTCATCACACTGTGTGTTGTCATTTTCGACGGCGGAATGCGTGGGAATCAGTGCCTCAAGGAAAGAGGCGGTTACACTGCCGCCTTTTATGCCAAACCTTGACGCCTTTTCGTGTCAGTTTTGAGGAGCGGTGTATCTGTAATGTTTTCCTTGGCTAGCCATACGAAAACTGCGTGATTTCAGCGCTGGGCATCGTGGTTCAGACTTCAATCGCGCGATCCTCCAGCTCTGGCGGCAACCAGGCGAAGCTCGTTCAAGGTCATCCGCCTTACGTAGCTGCAGCGGCTAAGTCAACACAGCCATGCGTAAACACCCACCCACCTCCCCAGAGGTCGTAACCCCTGCAACCCATATAGATGCTTCAGTAGCTGAATTAGTATTTTTTGTCTTTTTTAAAAAAAAAATCTCACGGGATAGAACGAACTAATCACACTTTATTATAGAAATAATATATAATGAATTCATCTCAAAAACATAGTAAGAACAAAATTAACCAGAGATCCCAGAGTGCCCAGAGAATACTAGAGTACCCAGAGAAACCCAGAGTTCCCACAGGATCCCAGAGTGGCCCAGAGAGCATCCCAGAGTGCCCCAGAGAGCTAAAACGCTAAGAAGAATCGCTTCTCGGCTTTTGACAAGATCAATGTGTAGCTTTTAAGTGAAAGTAATCACTAATAAATGAAAAAGAAGGAATGAAATTCAAGACCGGGTGTGACGACATTCCGATCGTGTTGGACAGAGTTGTGATGAAATTTGGTGCCAAAATGACATCATTAATCCAACCTACACGTCACATGAACTGCTGACGTCTGGCCTTTTTTTCCCATGCATCGACACCTTGCTGTCTGAAGCGTCGCGGGTCCGAGAATGCCTTCACAGGGCGCCACAATTTTTCAAAAATGGTTCAAATGGCTCTGAGCACTATGGGACTTAACATCTGAGGTCATCAGCTCCCTATAACTTAGAACTACTTAGCCGACCGCAGTGGCCATGCGGTTCTAGGCGCTTCAGTCTGGAACTGCGCGACCGCTACGGTCGCAGGTTCGAATCCTGCCTCGGGCATTGATGTGTGTGATGTCTTTAGGTTAGTTGGGTTTAATTAGTTCTAAGTCCAAAAATGGTTCAAATGGCTCTGAGCACTATGGCACTTAACATCTTAGGTCATCAGTCCCCTAGAACTAAGAACTACTTAAACCTAACTAACCTAAGAACGTCACACACATCCATGCCCGAGGCAGGATTCGAACCTGCGACCGTAGCAGTCCCGCGGTTCCGGACTGCAGCGCCTAGAACCGCACGGCCACCGCGGCCGGCAGTTCTAAGTTCTAGGGGACTGATTGCTCAGAGCCATTTCTACCATTTTTTTAGAACTACTTATGCCTAACTAATCTAAGGACATCACACACATCCATGCCCGAGGCAGGATTCGAACCTGCGACCGTAGCCGCCGCGCGGTCCCAGTCTGAAGCGCCTAGAACCGCTTGGCCACACCGGTCGGTCACAATTTTCACCATAACACAGGAAGGTCGTAGGCCCTTTGGAGCCAAATTTCAAACTTCTACGTTGCAATGGGAGATAATTGTGGCGTTTCGAATAAGTCATCCTTCAACTGTGTTGCGCAATGTAAATGACGGAAATCGCTATAACATAGAAAGTACTACATTTCATCCCGCTGTTTAGCAATTAGCCACGCCATCCGCTATTCTATCTGTGGCTGTTCTCAATGGACCACGAAAATAGACACAGGAGACGGTGACGACGGTGTGAGTGATGCTTACGATGACTGAGAAACCGCGTTTGTATCCGATAGTTAGGGCGTCACTCGCATCACTTACATATTCACGGCCACGTTCACTGCGTAACTTGAGCCCTCGGTAGCGGATTTACCTGATGTTTGCAGGTAAGCTCACTGTACAATTCATAGGAAATGTCATCTGCTACGCTATTCACAACCTCCTACAACACTCGTTCTTCACCCGTTACATTTAATCGTCTGTTCTGTGTGGGTTGTGCAATTTACACTGGAATTACGACGAGCCCTGGGCGGTCAAAATTTCCGCAGACACACACTGCTGTCGGCGTAGTACTCTGGTAAATTGGCCGTCAGACCACAAAATCAGCAGCACCTGGCAGCTACGCTGGCTGCCGAGTGCGGAAACTGTTCACGCTGCGTAAGGCGACGAGCCGGCAGTGCAACCACAGTGGGAGGTCCATGGACTCGTAAGCGTGTAGCCTTTAGCACATTACATAAAACTCCCTCCGTGTGGGGCCGCCGCAGATTTTACAACTACCACTCCGACCCGCTAAGGCAGACAGGCGCGAAGCAAAGCAAGCGTTTCTGGAAGCTATTACTGCTGTTTCTTTACAGCCACCAGTCTTTCCTCAGTTTTTACGTCAACCTGTGCTTCTCATTCTGTAACAGCGTCATCCTGCGTTTGTGTTGGTCTTAGCAGTCTGAACTGGCTCACGTGTATGGGCAGAGTACATTGAAACTAATGTTTCAGATAGAAACATCATAAATTACATTTATAAAGGGCTGGATGTAACATGCGGAGCAGCGAGTGGCAGAATGCCAACTACAGGATATGCTCTCCGAAATAGATCTGTTCTACCTATGATAGTGCAGGAGCCGTAATAGGAATAGAAAAGCAAAGAATTTAACTATCTGCAAACAGCAGAGTGCTACAGGGTCATATGTGACCAAAACATACCTACTGTTCTTTACGTTCATGAAACAATGTCAATCGAAGTCCAGGAATAACAAAAACGACTCATATTCGACGAAATGTAGCGAGACGAGTTGCCTGCATGTCGGAAATAGGTTCATATGAAGTGAAAAATTGCAGCCTTTGTAAACAAACGCATAATTTGATGACGTGACTCAGGAACGCGTATTTTAAAAACGAAATATCAAAACTGAAAGCTCCAATACAAATAAAACAGGCAATAATTTACCGTTTCTAAGAAGCGCAGTGAAAAGTACTGAATCTGCTACAAAGGCAGAGGTAATTGAAACCAGAGGCAAGCTAAATTTCACGCACTAATTGTGAAGCAAAAAACTGAAAAAATACTGAAAGGAAAAAAATATTTTGAAAATTTTCAGATATTTGAGGAAGAATACACCTCTAATAAATGAAACTATTGTATGAAAAAAAAGCACCTCAAACTCATCGACACAGCATTACATGAATTACTGGAAATATCCAGCAAACAACAGAACATTTATTTGAATTTACTTCAGTTACTGCATTCTAGGGACACTCGATCCGTGAAAAAATAATTATGTGAACAGAAAATTAAGACATTGTGAAGAAGGGCGAAAGACGGAAGTTTAGAGCTGATTTTCCGTCGGTCGAGGTCATTGAAGACATAAGCATGAAGGAAGCTTAGAATGTAACGTCTTGCTGACGATGATGTCAAACGCGAAGCAAAAGCTTGGGGGAACAAGAATGGATAGAGAAATTAGCCGTGTCCTTTCGAAAAGAACGATGCCACTATTTGTTCCATTCGATTCAGGTAATTCAATATTATTCTTTCTTCTGATGCGAGGTATGGGTTATTTCATTTAATCAGTAGTAATTGGTAACATACCACCACTTCAATTGTACTTGACACAATTTAACAATGCGTTTCAGGAGGCAGTGGTCTCATTATCAGGCTGTTAACGCTCAGCACATATGGTTAAAAGAGTAAAACTAGAACAACACGTTTTCAGCGTTCATCAATTAAAATAAAATAACAATAAATTAGACAGCGGGTCCTCGTCTTTCTATCCATAACCGTCCAATCACACACCATAACCGTGCACTAGGCTCCTCTACTTGTGTCCGGGCACTGTTGGAAGTTACCAAGCCCGAGATACCACTGTACGTGCATCTACAGCTTAAACTTCAATGTCTTTCCTTCAGTCACCTAGTTTTCCATTTCCAAAAATGTTGCTTACAGGTTGACATCCTGGTTCCCAAGCTATAGCCAAACCGAGCGAGGTGGCGCAGTGGTTAGACACTGGACTCGCATTCGGGAGGACGACGGTTCAATCCCGCGTCCGGCCATCCTAATTTAGGTTTTCCGTGATTTTCCTAAATCGCTCCAGGCAAATGCCGGGATGGTTCCTTTCAAAGGGCACGGCCGACTTCCTTCCCCATCCTTCCCTAATCCGATGAGACCGATGACCTCGCTGTCTGGTCTCCTTCCCCAAAACAACCCCAACCCCCACCCATGAGTGAATGAGTTATAGCTATTACATGAAATAAGTAGCAATGTAACTAGGTATCTGCATGAAACTTAATCAGAAAAGCTGTTAAAAATCTCATTAGTTGCCTTTCACTTGCACATTAAGAACACTGTCGAATTTCTCCTCTTCAATAACTATTTCTAACTCATCCGGCAAGTGGAGTTTTCGTCCTTTCTTTTCCATGTGCAGGATTTCTCAGTCGTGTTCTATCCACTTTAATGGGTAATCTGTTTCGTACATGTGGTTAACTGTTATTCACTTATCGTAATCCACTGCCCAATAACGCATTTCTGTTTCACCCGGTGATCCAAACTCAGATCTTCTGTGCGTCTCTAAATCGCCTCAGATATATGTTGGGATACACAATGAACTATGGATAAATCATTCCACAAATTGCGGTGCACACAGAAGGACGAAGACGAAGAAGAATGAAGATAACTCCCAGAGATCAGTATACCAGCTGAATTATGCAATAAATAAAACTTTGTAACTTCGGTAATTAAATGATAATAATGACATTAGGAGGAAAAAATTCAATCAGATCAAAATTGTTTCAGGTAATTCAGTTTTAGAAGTCCCTCAAACTTTTTATTTAGGATGTGATAAAAGTTTTGGTTTTGACTCCGATATCGAAAATAAAATACACAATTTCCAAGCTAAGTCACATTAGTAGAACACTGGGCCATAAAGTACAAAAAGAGACCACTATTTAATCGTATAAAGTTACTGTGGTTCCTGTGTTATGCTATGGAAGCAACATCTGGGTTACCACAAAAACAAAACAAAAAATCAGACGGCAGAGACGAGGTTCCTAAGGAAGACGAAGTGCCGCACAAGAAGAGACGTTATTAGAAATGAAGACACTAACACAGAATTAAATATTTTCAAAATTAACGAAAAAACTCCAAAGTATCGTGAAGATTGGGGACAACACTTCATGAGAATTCCAGGTCATAGAATTCCCCATAAGATCCTGAACTACAAACCGAAAGGTAAAATAGATATTTGGAAACCTCCAAAATGATGAATATCATTTTTGTCTGTGAGTTAGAGACAGGTAACAACCTAATCCTTGAAAGGCAGGTGATGATGATGATGATACGGCCGATTTCCTGCCCCATCCTCCAATAATTTGATACTACACTTCGTCTGTGTCGACTTTCTAATCTTCTTATTTTTTGCCATAAAACTTAATTACTTGTGTTGAAATAATAATGAATTGTATGGCCAGTAGGAACGAAGTATTTACACACTATATCTTGTGCCCTGTCGTTGACACAATACTCATCTGGCACCGTGACGGATGCAAAGGCAAAATAATAAGAACATAAGAGTAATAAAAACATAAATATGTAGATCATTTTCCATGTAATGAATATGTTGACACTTTCTTACGGCATAGAGAGAGAGACAGACTTTGCTGACAGAAATGAAATAAAAATATACGAGAAGCAATAAAGCACGCCTGTCAACACACAAAAGCAGCTCAGAATCTTTTAAAATAAATAATAACCAAAGTCCATATTGGCAGATGAGGGACTATTACACTGATGTCAACGAAAATATGAGTTGGCGCAATGACGGACAGTCACTCAAATGCAATTTGACAATAATAGCTTGCTAGACTCAATAGTGAGCATTTTGAGAGTACTGAAGAAGTTATCAACATGAGTCCTTTGTTGAACACTATGCAGAGGTGCGTAAACGAATATACAACGAACAACGGACGATGGATAACTGATGATGTCTACGCAATTCTTTTTTGCACTTTCACTGTGAAACTATGACGTTGGAAAAGTGACGTGGGTTGAGATTTATGAAAAGGAAAACTACCTATTTCCACACGACACCAGAGTCATTTCTGCGCCATCAAAGTTATTATTTGTAGGTATGTTGTGCTGTTCGTCTGTTAGAGTAAGCAATATGACTTAGACTGTGAAACGACATCCGTTAATTTCTGTACAGTTTACTTGGTTGCTTTCATGATAAAAACTTATTGTCATACAGTCAGTTTATGAAAACTTGTATGTGGATACTGCTTAACGTACTTTTCAAAACAGTTCCATGATATCTGCCTACCTGATAGATGAATGTGAAATTTAATTTCAGTTGGTTGTGTCTTTGGATATTCAGTGAAGAATAAAATGTTGTTTATAATGTTGGTAATGATTTTCTATTTATTATACTGATCCATCATTTCTGTTAGAGAGAATAACATGTAGTTTCTTATCAACGATGTTAACAGTTTCATGCCAGTTCTGGGAACAATATGAGGCGAACATGCAAGTTAATTAGCCTCAAGTGACACAGGGAGGATTAATATGAATGGAGAACACTTCGAAACTATTTTTTACTTGACGAAAATAAATGACAAGACTCAATTAAATGGTAAACAATATACGGTTCTTCCGAAGAAGAATCTATCACGATAATCGATAGGTTTTCAAAGTCAACTTCACTGAAGTCTAATGGCATTACAGTGCAATTGCATAAAGATAATTTCCATGATGAAGCAACTAGAAACCGAACGGCTACTGATTTCCGTATACATCTCCTAACTTTGATCATAATAGATTAATACCATGCAACTGACCGCAACACAGATTTCAAGGCAATCAGGGAGAACTTCTGTGAATAAGCTGAGAGACTGGATTCAGAAATTAAAGGAAAAAATCACTGTTCAGCCTAACCTCCATTCACGTCTATCTGTCCTCTCTGTCAGACATGTTGTATCAACAAGATTTTACTCTGTGAGAAATCACATTCCATAATGCACGTAAGGACGGTGCTTAACTCTAGGAAAAGAAGACAACAACGGAAGTTATCGAACAGGTTTCTCATCTGAGATACATAATGGTGAACATAAAATGGAAGTTACAGAGGGTGGAAGAACGGGAGGTAGGAGGGAGGTGAAGGCTACGTCACGACTTGCACCCTCTGGTAGGCAGCTCACGCCATCAGGGCAGGGGATCACCCCTCCCAATTTCTTTAATGTCTTTCCCAACTTCTGTTCGAACGACCGTCGAAACTTCTTTAATTAGGAAGAATGCTACCATCGTTCACCCCGCATTAAAAGAGTTTCCTCCACAGAAACTTGTACTCGATAACAGATTCTTAGAGACTGCAGTTCTGAATTACACTGACGTTATAAATGTATTAGGACTTGTGAGATGCCGAGGAACGTATTGTGTATATGGCGATCAAAGATGTGCAGTTGGGCACAAGTTATGGGCAGAAAAAACATCGATTATTTTGCGTCCACCGTAACCGGCCATTTTATTGAGCTCGTTCTACTTGTAGTATAGTGCCAAACTAGAGAATCTGAATGTCGATACATAATTGCCATGGTTAAAGTTAAAAAAAAAGGATGTCAAATGCGTCAGCACCCTAGTAAGGTTTCTGCATCCGTTCATCCAACCCAACCCAAATACTTTGCCAGTTTAAGAAATTCCGTCGCTTCTATCTATATTCAACACTTGCGCGTAGCCTACAATCCCGTAAATTTGGTACTCCGCTGCAAATCTACAACCAAATGACAGTGCATCCAAACCCTCTCCAGAGCTGCTCCCAAAAATACACCTGCCGAACGTGACCTGCCCTTCCCTTTCTTCTCCGCGTAGGTACTTTTCTCATCTGCTTACCAACCTCCACCTCCAATCAGATATCGTGCCTAGTATATTCGATACCCTCACTATAGTCTTCACAATACGCACACCATCACTTCAACTCCACTACTTCTCCGCTCAATGTTCTCCAAATTGTGTAACACTAACCTCCTTCTCTTCCGAGCTTTACCCTTATTTTGAGAGAAACAGAACAATTCGCCAATCATTTTCTTCGACTTTCGTGGATTTGTGAAATATCACCTCATCGTGATAGTAAAACTACAAAGAAATAGCAGCATGTAGCACGTAAATCATGAATCTGCAAATATTTTCGTTTTTAATTTGAAAACAAATATTCTACCGACGTTTAACGTTAGGCTTTAACTGCATTAAAATCCTTGAGTCAGAACATGATAAATTTCACGGAATTCGTCTTTACCTGTATTTGATTATGAAACTGTAAGCCAAGTACCCCTACTCTCGAGCACTGATACGGTATTCAAGCATCGGAAGGGTGATGTACAGATCCATAGTGTAACATGTGATTTACGAATCAATATGGACGAGTTATTATAAGACTACATTAGCAGATAAGATTTTTTTTAATTAAATAGTGTCTGTGCGTTCTTTTTTCCCCATCGATTTTATTATTGTGTTGATGCGGCCGGCCACAATTTTTCGTCCTTGCGCCAGTATCTTCGTTTCAGAGTCGTACTTGAACCAGTTTCCTCAATTATTTGTTCTGTTTTTCCTAACTCTGTCTTTTGCTGTTTTTTCCCTTTACGGCTCCCTCCAGTACCATGGAAGTTATCTCCTCTTGACAAATATTCAATGATTCTGACCCTAATCAAAAAATGGTTCAAATGGCTCTGAGCACTATGGGACTTAACAGGTGAGGTCATCAGTCCCCTAGAACTTAGAACTACTTAAACCTCACTAACCTAAGGACATCACACACATCCATGCCCGAGGCAGGATTCGAACCTGCGACCGTAGCGGTCGCGCGGTTCCAGACTGAAGCGCCTAGAACCCCTCGGCCACTCCGGCCGGCTCTGACCCTATTCTATACGGTATTTTCGATACGTACCTTACTTCGCAGAATTTGCGGAGAACCTACTAACTTGAAACTTCCTGACAGATTAAAACTGTGTGCAAGACCGAGACTCGAACTCGGGACCTTTGCCTTACGTGGGCAAGTACACACAGTTTTAAGCTGCCAGGAAGTTTCATATCAGCGCCCACTCCACTGCAAAGTGAAAATCTCTTCTGGAAACATCCCCCAGGCTGTGGGTAAGCCACGTCTCCGCAATATCTTCCAGGAGCGACAGTTCTGCAAGGTCTGTAGGAGAGCCTCTGTGGAGTTTGGAAAGTAGAAGACGAGGTACTGGCGGAATTAAAGCTGCGAGGACCGGTCGTGAGTCGTGTTTGGGTAGCTCAGATGGTAGAGCACTTGCCCGCGAAAGGCAAAGGTCCCGAGTTCGAGTCTCGGTCCGAATCACAGTTTCAATCTGCCAAGAAGTTTCATATCAGCGCACACTCCGCTGCAGAGTGAAAATCTCATTCTGGAAACCCACCAATTTGTTCTACTATCGCTCCATCGTGTAGCATACACAAAAAGAAAAGACGAAGACAAGTAAGTGAGAAGTGTAGACTATTAAAAATCACCAATGAAAAGTGTTAGACCCGATATGAAGAACAAGAGTATGGGTATGGGGATAGTACTTAAATAACCTGAAATTAAACAAACTTTGGAAGCTCTGCGACAAGTGCCTGTGTGCCGGAAAAAAACGTTGATGAAGAGAGCCAGTGAGAGCAAAATATACAAGCAGATATTCAGTAAGGACTCGGCATACAAACGAGTGAACTGAAACTATCTTCTCATTCCTAGAGATTGCCTTTAGCTAGACAGCGGTGTTTTTTGGACAAAATGGTTGTGTAGATAAAGCAGCGATTAGTATGATTAATCAATTATTCAAAAACAGTCTTAATCGCATTTATTATTATTATACCGCCAACCGGCTTTATAATCCATGGCAACGGCGTCATCACCACAAGGAGTAGAGGGCATTGTCGTCCCTCCATATTAGCCGTTTCAGTAAATTGACTCAAATGTTTTTTACGTAAATGTACGAATAGATATACACTACTGGCCATTAAAATTGCTACACCACGAAGATGACGTGCTACAGACGCGAAATTTAACCGACAGGAAGAAGATGCTGTGATATGCCAATGATTAGCTTTTCAGAGCATTCACACAAGGTTAGCGCCTAGGGCGACACCTACAACGTGCTGACATGAGCAAAGTTTCCAACCGATTTCTCATACACAAACAGCAGTTGACCGGCGTTGTCTGGTGAAACGTTGTTGTGATAGCTCGTGTAATGAGGAGAAATGCGTACCATCACGTTTCCGACTTTGATAAGGGTCGGATTGTAGCCTATCGCGATTACGGTTTATCGTATCGCGACATTGCTGCTGGCGTTGGTCGAGATCCAATGACTGTTAGCAGAATATGGAATTGGTGGGTTCAGGAGGGTAATACGGAACGCCGTGCTGGAACCCAACGGCCTCGTATGACCAGCAGTCGAGATGACAGGCATCTTATCCACATGCTGTAACGGATCGTGCAGCCACGTCTCGATCCCTGAGTCAACAGATGGGGACGTTTGCAAGACAACAACCATCTGCACGAACAGTTCGACGACGTTTGCAGCAGCATGGACTATCAGCTCGGAGACCATGGCTGCGGTTACCCTTGACGCTGCATCACAGACAGGAGCGCCGGCGATGGTGTACTCAACGACGAACCTGGGTGCACGAAAGGCAAAACGTCATTTTTTCGGATGAATCCAGGTTCTGTTTACAGCATCATCATGGTCGCATTCGTGTTTGGCGACATCGCAGTGAACGCACATTGGAAGCGTGTATTCATCATCGGCATACTGGCGTATCACCCGGCTTGATGGTATGGGGTGCCATTGGTTACACGTCTCGGTCACCTCTTGTTCGCACTGACGGCACTTTGAACAGTGTACGTTACATTTCAGATGTGTTACGACCCGTGGCTCTACCCTTCATTCGATCCCTGCGAAACCCTACATTTCAGAAGGATAATGCACGACCGCATGTTGCACGTCCTTTACGGGCCTTTCTGGATACAGAAAATGTTCGACTGTTGCCCTGGCCAACTAATTCTCCAGATCTCTCACCCATCGAAAACGTGTGGTCAATGGTGGTCGTACAACTGGCTCGTCACAATACGCCAATCACTACTCTTAATGAACTGTGGTATCGTGTTGAAGATGCATGGGCAGCTGTACCTGTACACGCCATCCAAGCTCTGTTTGACTCAATGCCCAGGCGTATCAAGGCCGTTATTACGGCCAGAGATTGTTGTTCTGGTTACTCATTTCTCAGGATCTATGCGCCCAAATTGCGTGAAAATGTATTCACATGTCAGTTCTAGTATAATATATTTGTCCAATGAATACCCGTTTATCATCTACATTTCTTCTTGGTGTAGCAATTTTACTGGCCAGTAGTGTATTATAATACAAGACGACATCAGTTTTTGTGTGGCACATAATATAATATACTTTTACGAATTTTGCGAGTTGACTACGAAACATTTGTTATTGTTTTATAATTAACACTAAAATTGTAACTCTTTTTTAAATGGAATGTTTCTGTTACTTACTGTCACCTAAATTTATGTTAAACCAAGGTAACTAGTAATTACATATAATAAACTGTATTAAATGCCGTTGATCGCCGCTGGGGGTGTTGCTGTCTATTCACGTGATGTCAGCACGCTATTTAAGCCCATACGAAGGGTTAGTCTCGCAACCAGTGGTTCTTCTGTCTCAACCCCTCCAAAACCCAGGCAATCATCATAGGCCACACCACTCGCTCCTTTCGTTTCCATGATTTCTACCTCACCCTCTACGATCGTCCCATCCAGCTCACCCCCACCCTGAGATACCTTGGCCTCACCCTCGACCGACACCTCACCTGGACCCCTCATCTCCAGACCATCCAGCAGAAAGCCCATTCCCATTCCCGCCTCCACCTTCTGAAACTCCTGTCTGGCCGGACATGGGGATTGCATCCTTCTACCATCCTCCACACCTACAAATCCCTCATCCATCCTATGTTATGACAGCATTGCCTGGATCTCTGCCCCCACCCGCTTCTACAAGGCCCTCCAAATCCTTGAACGCCATGCACTCCGCCTTGCCTTCCGTATCCGCCTTCCTTCCCCCACACGGTTCCTGTATGAACTGATCCCCTTCCCCCACCTTCTCCTGTTCCTCCAACATCTCCGCATCCTTTACATTGTCAGCAGGCTTGATCCCCCCCCACCCCCTGGTTTCCTCCTTCCTCTCCATGCCCCGCCCATTGCCGCGCCTCTATCGCTGTAGCCCTCCCTCTCTCCACCTCCACACCCTCCATCTCCTTCATCAGGGCAACTTCCAGCACCTCCCCCTCCTGGATGATGAACTTCGCCATGACATCTACCCTTCCTTCCAACTATCACCTGGCCTTCTTCCCCCCCCCTCCCCAGGGCCCCCTTTTTCCTCTCCCCTCCTTCTCTTAGAGCGGATTTTCCTACTTCCACGCCGGCCGAAGTGGCCGCGCGGTTCTGGCGCTGCAGTCTGGAACCGCGAGACCGCTACGGTCGCAGGTTCGAATCCTGCCTCGGGCATGGATGTGTGTGATGTCCTTAGGTTAGTTAGGTTTAACTAGCTCTAAGTTCTAGGGGACTAATGACCTCAGCAGTTGAGTCCCATAGTGCTCAGAGCCATTTTGAACCTACTTCCACCCCACCCCCCACTCCCCACTGAGACACTGCATCCCATGCTTGCCTCTTTGCTTCCCACATCCCTCCATACCTGGCCCTCTTCAGCGCGTCTCTGCCCATCTCCCCCCTCTCTTCCCCACCCTCCCTCCCTCCCTTCTTCTGGTCTCCCTCATCTCCTTGAGCCTGGCAGATCCTCCATTCTGATCATCGTTAGTGTGCCACGTCAGTGTTGTGTTTAGTACCGATTCTCCTGTGCGTCAAGAGGTGTGATTTTAATTGTGTACTGCCTTGGGGTTCGCTGTCAGTGTTTGTTATTTGCTACGCCATCTGTCAATACTTTTTATGCTCCGGTCATACTGTGCCTTGTGTTCTTTTAACTGTCGCAGTGTGTGGCCTTTTGTGTGCGCTACTTTTTTACAGTTTTTTATCTCCATTTTACAGTCGCCCCTTTTTTTTTGTCTATTGCCTTCCATGATGTTCCCCCTTTTTTATATCTATGTTCACCATATTCTCTCCTTTGTATATTTTTCAGTCTTCTATTGTTTGTTCTATGTCTTTCGGCTGAAGAGCAGTGCATATGCTGCTGCCAGCCTGCCCCGATGTGGAATTGAAATACAATAAAGAAAAAAAAAAGTTTGTCGCGCATAGTTTCCTGCCGTTATGTAGACAGGAGTGACGCCACCAGCAGTCGACCAATGGGTAACATATTTTAAATTTACGTAATTTTAGGTGTTGTATAATGGAGTATTTCTGACGGATATCTATAATTTCACAGTGTAAACGCTCAGAAGATGGCCCCTACATAATTGATATACAGTGGTGGACTAGAACATGAAAATACCAAAAACACAATACATTACCATGCCCAATACGAAACTGTTATGATTCAAAACGGCTTCCGGTCGTCTCAAAATGAATAAATACAGATGCTGTGTGGTTTTCAACATGATCTCACACCGTTCTATCTGGAAAATTGTTTACGTAAAAATGACGGAGGTGGATAGCGATACGCATCCTTCTCTCCCGAGTGGACGGCAAAGGCTCAACAGTATTGAGATCTGGTGACTGTGTTGGCCAGGGGAGATGCGGCAGTTCATCCTCGTGCTCACAAAAGGAGTTCTGAACCGTGCTAACTATGGATCTGCCCAACCGAAATTGGCATATAATCGTTGAAACCCGTAAGATCTTGCAGAATAACCGTGAGACCCGTGGAATACTACGATATGTCTGCCCAAATGATCACTGAACCCCCGCCATGTTCGTAAATTCGGCCAGAAGTTGGAAACAGTGTGGAGCAAGACTCATTTAACTAAATGACTTACTTCCACTGTTCAGGTTTTATGCTTCCGACACCATGTTTTCCTGTTACGGGAATTTACATCACTGGAGAGTGGTTTTGGAATTCTAGGTAGCCCAGCATTCATTTCTGCAGTGACTTTTGCACCTGTCGACAAGTTATACTCTTAAATGACCGTCCGTCACGATCAGTCAAACCACAATTTCTTCTGCGTTGCGACAGTGGTTGATGTCATTCCGTTTTCTCTGCATGGGGAACAAATCTTCGATATGGCGCCTCGTGAAACACCAAACACTTCGGTTACGGGAGTACGCACCCTATGAGCACCAGCAATTTGCGCACGTTCGAATTTATTTTGTTCCGACGTAATGCATTCACAACTATACAGAACACTGGTCCTTACAATGTACTGAGCACGATTCACAGTTGCCGTTAGTGGTCAAATACAATAGAGCAACCTGCAGACTTGGCTACTATATGCATTTATGTTCAAGCATGAATTTCTCGCAGGGCAAACCCTTGTGACGAGAGGTGTAAGTAGCTCTGCCCACTGAATTTGGCACTTGTTGCAAGGGACGCATGACCGATAGCTCGTAAATTGCAGAATGAAATGGGGTATGGAGGGAAAGAGAACGGTTCCTTTTTTACAGTAAACTACAAACGACAAGTTTGTATTACGCATATACATTATGTGATCAAACGTATCCGGGCACTCCCAAAAACACACGTTTTTCAGATTAGCGACTTCAGATCAGCGACTTCAGTAGTCATTAAACACAGTGAAAGAGCAGAATGGAACGCTCCGCGGAACTCATGGATTTCGAACATGGTCAGGTGATTGGGTGTCACTTGTGTCACACGTCTGTACGTGAGATTTCCACACTCCTAAACATCCATAGGTCCACTGTTTCCGATGTGAAAGTGAAGTGCAACGTGAAGGGACACGTACAGCAAAGTGTACAGGCCGACCTCGTCTGTTGACCGACAGAGACCACCGACATTTGAAGGGGGTCATAATGTGTAATAGACAGACATCTATCCAAACCCTCATAGAGGAAATCCAAATTGCATCAGGATCCACTGTAAGTACTACGACAGTTAGGCGGAGGTGAGAAAACTTGGATTTCATGGCTGCTCATACGCCACGCATGACGCAGGCAAATGCCAAACGACGCCTCGCTTGGTGTAAGGAGCGTAAACATTGGACGATTGAACAGTGGAAAAAAGTTGTGTGGGGTGACGGATCACGGTACACAATGTGGCTATCTGATGGCAGGGTGTGGGTACGGCGAATGCCCGGTGAACGTCATCTACCAGCGTGTGTGGTGCCGACAGTAAAATTCGGAGGCGGTGGTTTTATCGTGTGGTCGTGTTTTTCACGGAGGGAGCTTGCATTCCTTGTTGTTTTGCGTGGCACTATCACAGCTATATTGATGTTTTAAGCACCTTCTTGCTTCCCACTGTTCAAGAGCAATTCGGGGATGGCGATTTCATCTTTCAACACGATAGAGCACCTGTTCATAAAGCATGGCCTGTGGCGGAGTGGTTATACGACAATGACATCCCTGTAATGGACTGGCCTGCACAGAGTCCTGACCTGAATCCTATAGAACACCTTTGGGATGCTTTGGAACGCCGATTTCGTGCCAAACCTCACCGACCGACATCGATACCTCTTCTCAGTGCAGCACTACGTGAAGAATGGGCTGCCATTCCCCAAGAAACCTTCCAGCACCTGATTGAACGTATGCCTACGACAGTGGAAGCTGTCATCAAGGCTAAGGGTGGCCAACACCATTTCGAATTCCAGCATTGCCGATGGAGGGCGCCACGAACTTGTAAGTAATTTTTAACCAAGTGTCCTGATACGTTTGATCACATAGCGTTATGAAGCTCGGAAGACATGACAGAGTTATCCATATTCATTTTTAATTGCTTCTGAATAACGAAAGAAAGATCTGATGCACTGAGTGGCCAAAAGTAATGGGAAGGTGAGTCAGTGGTGGGCTGCTATGACGTACGTATATCTCCGTACAGTCCTGGTAGGAACGCCTTCCTGACAACTCATACTCAAATTGGGGGCGACCTGACTGGCGGTAGAACGTACGGTTCGGCGGAAAACGTCCGATCGTCGAACACTTGTGGTCCTCCTGAGCGGCTGTTTACATGCGTAATAACATCATTTCAGCAATACTGAAGATCCATCCTACCATTGTTGACTTGAGATACCCGAACTGATTGTGTAATGTCCAATGTGGTATTGCCACGATCAGAGTCTTTTAACTCCTGAAGTGTTGCCACGTTCATTGCACAGGTGTTGTGTCTACAGCTCTAAACTCGCATCTTATGCAACGTCTATCCGCAACATTTGGGCCTCATCCACGGTACGTCTTCAGATAGAACAATGCTTCACCTGACTGTTAGTCACTCAGTTTAGATTTGCTCTACAGCTGTAGAAGCTGAACTCTAAATTAAATTGCATTGACATAAAGAAAAAAAATTATTGTCAGGACGGAAGACAATAACAAATAATTAAGATTCGAGGTGACACTTCTCTATGGAGCTCTCGTTATCAGATTTCTCCGGTGTTTCGTTTTACGTGAATGCCATACGAAAATACATCATCAGTGATTGATGTACTATGGTCGAGGATCACTTTCTTCACTTTCAATGGCATATTTTAGCAGTACTTTTGATATAATTAACGTATTAAATACCGAAACTATTAGAAACTTCTCATCATGTAATTACATAAAGCTTAACGTCATATACTCGTAATTGCAACGCGAATACTGACGCCCACTTTAGTGAGGATTAAGCAATACTATAAGTATTAATCATAATACTATACGCATTAATCGTAATTCGCGTCATGGATGTTTCAAGAAGGCAACTGATAACGGTATCACGAGAGCTGAATATTAAATCTTTCTTACTCGTCTCGTTCAACAGACACCATTACGCGATCTTCACCCACAAGTACAAATGTAACTGTGAAAAGTGCATGATCTAATATTTTCCCTGTCTAAACTACACTGTCTAGTCACACTAATGTGACCACCTGTCAAATGCTTGAATAATCATCTCTCGCAGCGCGGGCCGCTGTGAGACGTGCAGGAAGAGAGCCAATGAGATTCTGGAAGGTACCGCAGGGATGTGGAGCCATGGAGGCTCCAGTGCCGTGGGCATAGCGCTAACAGCCAGATCGAGGAATCCCATAGGTTCTCGACCGGGGAGTTTGGAGGCCGGGGGAGTACGGTAAACGCATCCTGGTACTCTTCGAAGCACGCACGTACACGGCGAGCTGTGTGACACGTTGCATTGTCCTGCTGGTAGACGCCATAGTTCCGAGGAAAAACAGACAGCATGAAGGGGTAGACGTGGGCCTTAATGATAGATGCATATTTGTGTTGATCTATTGTGTCTTCCAAAATCACGAGATCACCCAGGGAATGCCCTCCGGTCAGGACCCTTCCGACGATTGTTGCAGAGTGTTTATTTCAGATCTCTCGTGCCGTACACGCCAAACGCTATCTGTCCGACGCAGCATAAAACGTGATTCATTTGGTAAAGGCTGTCTGCCGCCACTGAGTGAATGTCCAATTGCGGTGCTGGCGTGCAAATTCCAGCCTTCATCGTAGATGAAAGGTCGTTGAGGAGGCACTGTTGGTAGACTATTGGCTGATCTGGCCTGTCAGTTGCTCAACAGTTGCACTTCTATTCGCCTGGACACATCTGTGAAGCCGTCGTTCAAACCTGTCACCTATGGCCCATGGTTCACCATAGTTTTCTTGGCTCCGGTATTGGATAGCACAATTTTGCCATGCACAGTATATTTAAACCACGGCGGCAGGCGGTTACAGATCTGGCCGTTTCGGAAACGCTTCCACCCTTGGCCCGACACCCAATGATCATGCCCTTTTGGACGTCAGATAAATCTCCCGTTTCCACATTACGACAACGACTGTGCTGTTTTCCTCGTCCCCCCCAACACGCTTTCTATACCCTCCACTGCTAGTGCTGCCACCTGCCTTCTCTGAGTGATTATTGCACCTTGATGTCGAACGAAGGAGGTGTCACATTAATGTGACTCGACCGTATACTATTCTTCCAAAATTGCACCATATTCGGTATGGGTCCTGCGGTATGGAGGCACCTATACCAGTTTAGTTCTATTTATCTTCACGTGAAAGTCAACCGTGGTAACTAAACTGCTAACGCGGCGCGTCACATAATCCTAGAATTACTTCCGTGGGTTTGTTTTCCTCTGTTACGGAGTCGTGCTGAAACTGCAAATAGACCGTCGTGCTCGAGATGAAGGTTTCCGTAGCTAATTCTGTACATGCAAATTACGTAGAGCAGGAAGCAGTTGTAATGTGTCTGATCCTTACAAACAGCCTTCAGAATAGTTCCTGTGCATGCGAAGCGGAGCACGTTAACAGCGATCTTATTAACGAAGGCAAATGCGCATTTGCTCTTACTGCTCTACTATCCATAGTCGTTGAATTAGCATAAGAACTTAGTAAACTGGAGAAGTTAATTAGTTTATAAGTACTGACTGTCTTCCATTCAACAACTAAGTATATTTTAGCTGTCCTTCACAATTGAAGCTACACAATTATCGATTAAGACCAAGACGAAACAGCTCGTGACATTGCTGCATGGACAAGCACCGTTATTGGCAAAAGGTGTACTCGTGCAGCTGCGTGGGACTCCACCTATTTAAGTCAATATAGGGCGCATATCTCTGCAGCTGCCCAACACATGGCGCGTTTCATGTTTGTAAAAAAGAACCGTTCTGCTTCACTCCTCAATATGAAACACCAAAGTAACGAGAAACAGGCAACATCACTGTGGAGAGGAAATACCCTGTGCTCGAACGTTTTAGTTCAGATGAAAGACAAGAAAGAGCGCATTTTCTTGATTCTCAGTACTTTCTTGACACGGATATTTTTATAAGCTCGTCACAGGGGAGTAACTGAATCAAAACAGACTTTTTTTCTTAGGAGGACAGAAGACATGAACTAGAGTCATCGAAATGTACATATTAAGATGCAGCTGAGCATCTCCTAATTTTGCAGAGGCGCGTGGCAGACTGTTTTTAACAGATATATGCTAGTAAGCAGGAGACTGCGAGATTTTTAATACACGGCAGCACGATAAATGATAGCAAACAACGAAATTTTATTTATTGCAGATGTATTGTGTGGGAAAATACTTGATTAAACTTCTAGGTGATTTGGGGTTATATAGGATGTGAAATTTAGTACGCAGAGCTGCTGCCACACCTTGTACCGACAACGGTTCTATCCTGGCTTTGTATCGGGTCGAATTAAGCTTGGATGACAGGTACGGATAGTTAATTCCATGTCACTTGTCTGTGAATGCTCGTGACGCTGGGTATGGCCCTGTTGAACTCATCAAGTGTGAGTTCGAGTGACGTGGGACCTCGACCGACGCGTCTACCAATATCGTGGAGCTACAAACCACTGCCCTGATAGAACAGACCACGATACTATCGCTGGCGAGTCCCGACAACTGCTGAACTGATGATAGGCGTTTCTGAAAGCTAATAATTTACACTTCATGCCAATTTGGCATTTGTTGCATGCCATCTTCAAGGTTTTGCGATGTTAATAGCCTGAAGCGTATTTTCAAATCCGATTTCCATAATTAACTTAGGAACATTGTGACTGGTCGTATATTAATGCAAAAGGAATTACAGCAATTAGTTATTGTTTATGTTGTCAAATTTAGTTTATTACCTTTCACCCGTTTTGCGTATGTTCTCGGTCAGCTTCGGTAGTCGCGCATCTAGTTTATTATATTAAACAAATAACCGATCTCATATTTGTCCACATCACCCGCATTTTCGTCTTCTTTCTCATAACCATGGTACCGAAAACTTAACACAGTACACAGTAAATTCTGTTATTATGTCCTATGCACACGAATTTACAACACAGTAACATGTACCTTTTCACAAAACATTGTCCATGCAGGCTCTGGTGACCTCACTTAGATCAATTTTATTTTTGTTTATTTACCTTAACATGATCTAAAAAAATGACTCTGAGCACTATGGGACTCAACTGCTGTGGTCATCAGTCCCCTAGAACTTAGAACTACTTAAACCTAACTAACCTAAGGACATCACACACATCCGTGCCCGAGGAAGTATTCGAACCTGCGACCGTAGCAGTCGCACGGTTCCGGACTGCGCGCCTAGAACCGCGAGACCACCGCGGCCGGCTAACCTGATCTGATTAGGGCCATAAGACCCTCTCTTACATCGGACCAGGGTTCACACAGTATATTTTTTACATCAAGTTATCTAATAAATAACAATTCTAATATGGCAAATTGTACTGAAACGATATGAGTGCCTGAAATGGCAATGTGAGTCAGTAATGCTATGAACTAATGAAGTTAATACTGGCAGTACTTGTACTACTGCAGCTGCTGCCACTAAGAGTAATAGTAATATTAATAATAATAATAATAATAATAATAATAATAATAATAATAATAATAATGACAATAATTTATAGGTGCACAAGAGAGATGTTTTCTGATATAGCAGGTTCAACGGGAAAGAAATTTAACGAGATTCCACCACCTAAGAATATCGGGAAAAGAGGAAGATCTCGTCAGAAAGAAGGGTCTTCAAAGGTAACGGGTGCATACAGGAACGTTGGTACTCCTTATTGTTGTTTTAGTAGATACGTCATTAACTCTCTTCTGAAGCTGGAGACGTTATTCAGTTATCTAACATACTGCATGAGGTTATTCCAGGACATCGAGAAAGTGGCTGAACCATGGAGTGGTACAGAAATGATTTTGCTCTGGTGGGGACGGGTATTTCTGCCTTATTGTTCAGAAAGTATTAAGCTTGAGGAGAGATATGAGGAAGAGTTTCCATCGATAACGCAGTAGAGAAGACAGAGGGTATGGAAAATTGCACTTGTCCACACGCAGCCACGATAACTGTGCATATGATGATGAAGAGTCGTACATCTCGCATCAGATGTGAGTCTATACGATGCATCTAATGATTATTACAGAACTGTCCAAGTTTCGCCGAAGTGCTTTCAAAACAATTTGTATGGACGTACGATGATTTCTTACCGATGGAACTGCAAACGGTAGCGTCACTACGTTACGAATCACTTACAGTAAGATCCAAAGTGTTGTGACCTTAAGATGACATTGGTAATCTGTCCGTCCTGGCAGTTATCATTTTAGCGACTCTACTATGTAGAGTTTGTTAAAATGGAGCCATGCGCTCCACAGTGTAACATTTCCCCACTACATACTTTATCAGGTTCTTTCTCGTAACGGCTAAATCATAAGAAATTTTGACGAAAAGCATTTCGGCTTAAAATTGAGTGCCTCAGTGCACGACGAAGAACTTGGACGCGAATTTCCAACTTACACACATTCCGTAACTAACAACATTCACGAGTTAAATGAACTTCATTCTGAAGTCTTCAGTGTTCTTTAGGTTCTCATCATTTTTCTCAGTTTGTTGTCATCTGCATCGCTCTTAATCTTCGATAAACACACTCCTCTTTCACCTCAAAGGTGAAATAAAAAATATAACCGTTACTTAAAATGCCCAGAGCCCATACAGCCAGGACGGTAATCTCCTTCCAATTGGGAGGAGGGCGGCTCCATTTATGGCGCATCCATTAGCACACACTTTGCCGGGAGATAAAGGCCACATATAAAACTCAAGTCCTTATCTACCGGCACCCTCAGCAAACTTGAACGTGGCCGATAACGTCTGCTGGTGTTCGCTGGTCTGAGGTGTTGCTTGATTATATGGTGCACTTTGTAGCGCTTCCAGAGTTACTACCGTGAGTACTGTTATCTGTACGGTCAAGTGCGATTGTATTCCGAATGAGAGGTGGATATCTGAGACTGACGTCAGCTCCTTTCATCAGACACCTAACTTACGAGTTAGTAAACTGGGCTCCGGGTTCAAGAACTTAGAAGTACTTGAACCTAACTAACCTAAGGACATCACACACATCCATGCCCGAGGCAGGATTCGAACCTGCGACCGTAGCGGTCGGGCGATTCCAGACTGAAGCGCCTAGAACTGCTCGGCAACTGCGGCCGACCTGGGGTCCGGCTGATAATAAGTATGTCGATTAACTTTAGCATACAAAGAAGTAGGATTTTCAATGATAAGTAACTTGCTGGATAAAAAAGGAATTGCAGCATTGCAAACATGAAGACCTGCATTTTGCCCACACACCAGCACCGAGAACAAAGGAACGGACAGAGGATGTAGAATGTTTGCAGATTATTGGAGTATTTAACCACACAATTATAAATACTAGACGTGAATATATTATCTTACCAAAATCTTAAATAGAAAAATTTAAAGTTTTGGCGAAATTTAATCTTCAGTATTTCGTCACATCTTGTGCTGCCATTTCCACCCTTGTGATCTACTACTCAGCATCATACATACGTTTTAAACACCGTATACTTTGACTGTCCCTACAATGTTTCAACTCTACTGTACCTTTAAACGCCAAGTGAACCATGTGACTAGTTAGCCTAGCCATTCTTCTGATAAATGTTTCCAATAGATTCCTTCCGTTGCCCTGACTTTCTCAATTATTTGTTCAATACCGACTTGGAACACACTTCCGTATCACCAAGTTTCAGTTTCATACAGTTTTGGTTTCTCTGGTTTTTACTTTCTCTGTACATCAGTGCCTTATAATGCTGTGTTCCGCTCATACAGTTTCAGTAGCTTATTTCTCAATTCTTTGTCAATATTCAATAACGTACTTATCCTGTCTCACTCGAGCCGACCACTTTGTGTAACCTTGTTTCTTGCGAGTATTAATTAAATTCTTTCCCTTCCACTACCAATTATTCTGCCCCATATTTTACAGTGTTATTACTTTTGATAATGTTTGTCTTTACTTTTTCTGTCCTTACCTCATATTCTGTTCTAAGGTTGGTGCCTTTTCAAATCAGCAGTTATTCAATACCTTCCTTCTTTCTACCAGAAGGGTTGGGCTGTATGCAAACGCTACCATTAGCATCTATTTCCCTTCACCTTTCATTCATTGTGCGAAATTTTTACTATCTTTCATAGTAAAGTCTTATGAGTTACTACATAAAACTCTTTATTTTGGTACAATCTATTCCTGCAGAACTTTTTTTTAGTTTACATTTGTCTTTCCCTACGGTTTCTACATTCTACAGCTCTATCTAGTACCATGGAAGTTATTCCCTGTGTTTAATTCCTTGGTGTATTAACGCATGTCCCGTCGTACTTGCCCTCCTTCTTGTCAATGTTTTTCATATACAGGATGTTAAGAAAGTGTCAGATATTTTGAGGGATGATAGTGACCACCACAACCAAAAACGTCCAATAAACATGGGCTCTAAAATGCATACCTTAAAAGATATGAGATCTTCCTCGTTTCCGGTGCTGTGAAACACATCTCTTCTGTGGAACAAGTGTTCATTTCTCTTAAGGTGTGCATTTTAGGGCCCATGTTTACTGGACTTGTTTTGGGCTATACAATCCCCGCCTAAAGTAAGAAAAGCAAAGAACTTGCAGTAGGAGAGATGTGTTGTACAGCATCGAAGATAAACAAGTGCTCTTAGCTCTTCAGGTGTGCATTTTATGTGACAGGTTTATTGCACTTTTGTTTCTTGTTTTGATGGTTACTACCACCTCTCAAAATATTCGACCTTTTTTAAAACTCTATATTCCTTTCGTTGCGGATTCTACGGCGAACCGTTTTATTTCTTATCTTATCAGTATATATCCTACAGCAGCGCAGCTCAAACCTTTCGATTCATTTTTTTTCCGTTTCCCAATCCATGATTCATTTCCATATAACGCTGTGCTCTAGACGTACATTTTCATGCGTAATTTTATTTCCAAGGTAGCATAATTCCTACACAACTTCTAATTCGTGTTCGCCAATTCTGAGGTTTATTAAATTACAGAAATTAATGTCTTGTGGTTACATGTTACCTTATTCAAACTCATAACAGGTTTCGGTTTTGCAACCATCATCAGATCCAATGAACATTGCGTAGGCACATAACGAAAACATGTGCTGTGTACGTGTCGCTGCTGTACTCGTTGTATCTGATAATAGCTGCAAAGCCGAAACTGGTGACGAAGTTTAACAAACCAACATATGGCGATTTCTGTAATTTAATCCGTTACAGAGGTTACTATCCTTCTCTGCAGGTCGAGGTAGCCTTATTTGGTGAATTTGAAGTTCAATTCCTTTCCTGCTAACCCTCTTGTATAGCGTAGACTACCGAAAGCTGTTTTTTGATTTAATTATTACGTTGTTTCACCCAGCAAGCACGGGTCAGTCAGTTGAAATGCTCAACAGTTTGTGAACATGCTGTAATTCTGGGCAACAGGTGTGTCCAATCGAAGTTTCGTAATGAGCATCTAATTATTTGATGCTAATGATGGCGATCAAAAAATTTTTATAATTAATGTTCAACATTAATGTACATCACATTAACAGCACCATCTCTCCATGACGTATAAGCACCTAATACGGAAGGTATAATCAGGATCTGAACGAGCGGAACCTACTAACTGGCCGTAAATAATACAGTGGCCCTGTCAAGGTGACGCTCGCGAGGTTGTCAGCGCGCAAATGAGTTGTTTGGCACGGGGTAAATTTTTCAGCAGCCCCGCCAGCGCCGGCACTCCCCATTACCTCGGCAGAGCGGCCGTATTTCACAGGCTGCGCCCCCTGCTGGCCTTTTTAAATATTGTAATACTTGTAAAGTGGCGGCGGCCGGCGCGTTCTTGTTCTCGGAGCGCGTAATGGGCCCAGTCGGCATGCAAATGGCCGTCTCTGCTCGGCGCCGACACCCGCCGCACGACCGCAAATCCCCGCGCTACGTCGCGTACTCAGTCCGTCATCACGTTACGCGCTGTTCTCCTGTAAACGGCGCATGTCCGAACAAGTAAGGCGCTCTCCTCAAGTCATCCGCCACTCTGGATAGTAGAACTTGTCGCAGTTGAAGCGACTAACAATACGCTCAGCGGCTCCTGGGCTTGAACACGATGTTGTTGTTGTTGTTGTGGTCTTCAGTCCTGAGGCTGGTTTGATGCAGCTCTCCAAGCTACTCTATCATGTGCAAGCTTCTTCATTTCCCAGTACCTACTGCAACCTACAACCTTCTTAATCTGCTTAGTGTTTTCATCTCTTGTTCTCCCTCTACGATTTTTACCCTCCACGCTGCCCTCCAATACTAAATTGGTGATCCCTTGATGCCTCAGAATATGTCCTCCCAACCGCTCCCTTCTTCTAGTCAAGTTGTGCCACAACCTCCTCTTCTCCCCAATTCTATTCAATACCTCCTCATTAGTTACGTGATCTACCCATCTAGTTTTCAGCATTCTTCTGTAGCACCACATTTCGAAAGCTTCTATTCTCTTCTTGTCCAAACTATTTATAGTTCACGCTTCACTTCCATACATGGCTCCACTCCACACAAATACTTTCAGGAACGACTTCCTGACACTTAAGTCTATACTCTATGTTAACAAATTTCTCGTCCGCAACTCGTGGAAGCTCTCGCTTCCCGCGCCCGGGTTCCCGCGTTCGATTCCCGGCGGGGTCAGGGATTTTCTCTGCCTCATGATGACTGGGTGTTGTGTGATGTCCTAGGTTAGTTAGGTTTAAGTAGTTCTAAGTTCTAGGGGACTGATGACCATAGATGTCAAGTCTCATAGTGGTCAGAGCCGTTTTTGAACAAATTTCTCTTCTTCAGAAACGCTTTCCTTGCCATTGCCAGTCTACATTTTACATCCTCCCTACTTCGACCATCATCAGTTATTTTGCTCCCCAAATAGCAAAACTCCTTTACTGCTTTAAGTATCTCATTTCCAATTCCCTCAGCATCACCCGACTTAATTCGACTACATTCGATTATCCTCGTTTTGCTTTTGTTGATGTTCATCTTATATCCTCCTTTCAAGACACTGTCCATTCCGTTCAACTGCTCTTCCAAGTCCGTTGCTTTCTCTGTCAGAATTACAATGTGATCGGCGAACCTCAAAGTTTTTGATTTGTAAAAAAAAAAAAGGTTCAAATATGTGTGAAATCTTATGGGACTTAACTGCTAAGGTCATCATTCCCTAAGCTTACACACTACTTAACCTAAGTTATCCTAAGGACAAACACACACACCCATGCCCGGGGGAGGACTCGAACCTCCGCCGGGACCAGCCGCACAGTCCATGACTGCTGCGCCTCAGACCGCTCGGCTAATCCCGCGTGGCTTTGATTTGTAAATAATAGATTTCAGCTATCAGTCGTCCTTTGGAATTTTTGTTAGCAGATCTAGATTTCAGATAGAGATTAGCCATTCTCAATTCACCATCCTCTTTTGGTCAATGCATGTAGTGCTTGTTGGTCTGGCTTGGTACACAGTTCGCGGAGTATTCAATGGACTGTGTACAAAGCCAGACCAACAGGCATTACATGCATTGACCAAAAAACGAGACTGTATGCGGATGATGTTGTATATGGAGATGTCGCAAAAAGTAGAAAATTCCAGTGAAATGCAGGAAGACCGCACACGATTGACGCTTGGAGCAGACGTCGACAGTGGCTCCATATAAACGTATTTCACGTACATTCGTAAATGGGTATGGGTACGGAAGGATAAAAGGTGGCGCGAGCACGCAAGGTGCTTTGAGGAGTCTAACCACTCGCATTGCAGAAATAGTTAAAATCTTAAGTATTTCTGGGCTACGATGAAGTCGCTGGGCTGACCTCATAGTTTTCACCCCCAAATCTTCCTGCAGACTACACATTCCAACGCATGAGGGGAAAGACCGTACGGTAGCGGCAGAGATATGCGGAAGAGATAACGCACGAACGTCCTCATGAGCAACTCTTCAAACGCGATTAGAGAAATCTTGCCAATATTAGCATAATGGGGTTGTGTGTAAATGCTAGGGTAGATGCTTGCACTATCGGCATATCCGAGTGATCCACATTATTTCAGGAACCTAACCATCCATACCGAATACCGTTTATCCCAAAAGTTGTTACAAAACTTCTAAAACCGCTCCTCAGAAGACGGTTTGTCTGTCTGCTAACTGAAGAATGAGCAGTCCAGTCCCAACTGTGTCTATCACACTACGTCACAAGGAGCCATATAGGCTACTTCAGAAGCGAAACTATTTGGTTGCATGATGTATACATGCAGACTGAAGCGCCGAATGAAAATTTTTACTAAGGCTAGGATTCGAAGCTGGGTCTCGTGCTCACTAGGCAGACGCACTAACCACTACGTGACCCTGGCAGGGCTTTGCACAACTGCACGGACTATCCTAGCACGCCTCCCTCCAAATTCCCATTCACGTCTCAGCCCACTTGGTATTTCCCCTAAACCCGAACAGCATTTCAGAGGTTCTCCAACAGTACTGGAATAGCATCTCAGCATCGAAGGAAATGGTAGATCCTGCCTGAAACCAAGGCACAGGTGCTTTAAACAAATGAAATTCTGAAACTTCCTGGCAGATTAAAACTGTGTGCCTGACCGAGAATCGAACTCGGGACCTTTGCCTTTCGCGGGCAACTGCTCTGCCAACTGAGCTACCCAAGCACGACTCACGCCCGGTCCTCACAGCTTTACTTCTGCCAGTACCTCGTCTCCTACCTTCCAAACTTTACAGAAGCTCTCCTGCGAACCTTGCAGACCTAGCACTCCTGAAACAAAGGTTATTGCGGAGACATGGTTTAGCCACAGCCTGGGGGATGTTTCCAGAATGAGATTTTCACTCTGCAGCGGAGTGTGCGCTGATATGAAACTTCCTGACAGATTAAAACTGTGTGCCGGACCGAGACTCGAACTCGGGACCTTTGGAAGGTAGGAGACGAGGTACTGGCAGAAGTACAGTAGTGAGGACGGGGCGTGGGTCGTGCTTGGGGAGCTCAGTTGGTAGAGCACTTTCCCGCGAAAGGCAAAGGTCCCGAGTTCGAGTCCCGGTCCAGCACACAGTTTTGATCTGCCAGGAAGTTTCATATCAGCGCACACTCCGCTGCAGAGTGAAAAACTCATTCTGGAAATGAAATTCTATAGCTTCATTTGAGAGCTTCATATATAGTTCCATAGTTGTATACTTTCATTTGATTAAGAGTAGAATCACTCATTTCGTTCGATGCTGAGATGCTACTCTAATACAACTGGATACCCTCCGTAATGCTGTTCGAGTTTAGGGACAATACCAAGTAGACTGAGGCGTGAATGGGAATTCCCGTGGAGAAGGAAGGCGTGCCAGTGTAGTTGTGGAAAGTCACTGTACCAGGGTGGCGGAGTAGTTAGTGCATCTGCCTAGCGAGCAAGAGTTCCAGCTTAGAATCCCAGACTTGGTACAAATTTTCATTCATCGGTTGTCATTCAAAGATGTTTCCCAACGTTACAGCAGAGTACCGAACCTTCAGCAGTGTGCTTCTCAAATCAGTGGTGACGCTGTGTCCAGACATGCCCGGGCAGCGTTTACCTTCCACTAAATGCTTTACCACATCCGGAATACAGACATTAGCAACTAGCACAACCAAAGCAAGAAATTCAGACGAACAGTATCTGCGTAAGTCACAGCGCGCTGCGCTGCACTGCGCTGTTTCACTGGAAATTAGCCATATAGCGTTCTGCCGGCAAGGCCTCTCAAGCCACCACAGGCGCAGCTCACTCTTTAGTTCACAGACTGTACCACGCATAAACTGCCAGCGTACGAGTTCCGAACAGCCTAAGTGCCCTCGCTGGCGTGTCGTCAAATTGTGAGACCGAGCGAGGTGGCGCTGGGATACGAAACTTGACTTCCATTTGGGAGGACTGAGGTTCAAATGCGCGTCCAACGACTCTGTTTTATGTTTTCAATGCTGCTCTTAAGAATAAATCGAATATGGTTCCTTTGAAAGGGCACGACGTTTTCCTTCCCCATCTTTCCCCAATCTGAGCTTGTACTCCACCTCTAATGACATCATCATCGATGAGACTTTAACACCTCACCCTACTTCCTTCTTTCGTGAAGTGTGAAGACCGTAACCTAACCAATATGAGTGCTGTAGTACGAGTGGCACGGAGTCCATGAGAAGTGGCTCCGACACATGGCTGACCTCGACTCGACAGGGATGGGTCTGACCAGCTGAACCTTGTATCCACACTCACTGTTGTGATGCTCCGGAGACAACGTCTCTGCTTGGTTCCCCATGGGCACTGACTAGAAACTGGTCTTACTACCGCTGGTTGGTGGCTAAGCATTCTCTTCGCCCTCTACCTTATTTCCAGGTTGATTTTTCTGGGCTAGTCTCCGAGGCGGTGTGTAGAGGCTACACTGGGTAACCCCATGCATGACTGCTTACACACAAATTTGTCACCGAACGACAAAGGACACTTTTTTTACGAAACCTACACTGGAGGTAAAGCTCTGATCAAACAAACGCCCTCTAAATACGAAAATGAGAGATGGGAATGAAACCCTCGGTAGTTCGTAACAAAATAGCTCAACGTACATCAGAAATACGCGAATGTAAGCTTTCTCGGCGAATCACACTGAGGAATTCTTCTCAGGGAATCAAGCTGATAATATGCTCATCTTGGAGCGACGTCTCGACATGTTTCTTAATTTTCATGTTCTTCCGAAGTTAATATGACAATTAAGAAACTAATCGAGACGTGGCTTCGATACAACTATATTACGCAGATCATTTTCCGAGACTTACGCGCCAGAAGAATCCTGCAAAAAGTACTGGCGGCAGGCATTTGATAGCCACAACGAAACTGTTCTGTGTTTTTTAATACAATGAACTAACCAGTTGATTTATGAAACACTCGTACAACAGAAGCATGCGAAAATGTTACTAATGACTTTTAACGACGGTGGGAACGCTTGATTTTCGCGGCAGGTGCGAAGTTTGAAAAAAAAAATGGTTCAAATGGCTCTGAGCACTATGGGACTTAACTTCTTTTTGGTCATCAGTCCCCTAGAACTTAGAACTACTTAAACCTAACTAACCTAAGGACATCACACACATCCATGCCCGAGGCAGGATTCGAACCTGCGACCGTAGCGGTCACGCGGTTCCAGACTGTAGCGCCTAGAACCGCTCGGCCACTCCGACCGGCGCGAAGTTTGAAGCTTGGAAAGCAAGAGAAGAGATACTGGTGGAAGTAAAGCAGTGAGAGAAGGTGCTGAGTCTTGCTTGGATAAGTCAGTCGGTTAAGTACTTGCCCGCGACACTCAAAGGTCTCAGGTTCGAGCACCGTTCTAGCACACAATTTTAATTTACTTGGAAGTTGGATTATAGATGTTTTGAAAGCGACAGTCCTTTCCAGTTATCGTTTTGGCATCTGTTATGATATGTTTCGTATGAACACAAAAATAAAACTGTCAAAACAAAAATAAAACTAGTCAAACAATTACGGAGACGTCCTGAAAGAAATAGCATCCTTAAGACAGTAACACTCCCGCCGAAGGTTCGAGTCCTCCCTAGGGCATGGGTGACTGTGTTTTTCTTAGCATAAGTCAATTTAAGTAGTGTGTAAGTCTAGGGATCGATGACCTAAGCAGTTTGGTCCCTTAGGAATTCATACACACACAAGACAGTAATGTCAAAAGTACGTGACCTCTGAAGATGCCACACGTAGCATACATGAGGATTAAGACTGCAAGTCGAGTAAACTGATACATCCGAAAACAAATAACGAATGCCGAGTTGATGTAACAGGGGCTGGAGGACGCTGGTAATCATAACTACTTTTGAAAGCGAATACTTGGGTGAGCCGCGTATGATACAGGGGAGACATGAAGGGCGTGCGACTGTTGTTTCGGCTGATGTGACGCCGCCCACCCACGAGCTGCAGCTGAACAAACAGTCACCCCCCCCCTCCCGCCCCTCTCGTCATCCCCCTTGCCGTGTGGGCGGACAGGCACCTCGTGCTGTGCCACCTGCCGACACCTCCGTGGCACTATGACGTTGCGGTGTTGTCTCTTCCGTGTCGAAAGCTAATGCAGTTTAAGGGCGCACCAATGACAGCACTCATCCGTTGTTACATCGACTAAGGGACAAAATTAACAACTACCCAGGATTCGCAAGCCCAAAAATATATGTTCTTCCTTTTGAGTTCAAATTTAAGATAACAGTAGTGATAACGACGGAATCCATTCGGTAGCTGGACACATAACGAATAGGTCTTTACTGAAGCCAATACACTGGTTAAGATTCATTTATTCATATTACATGCGTCTAACTCGCCGGCACCAACGTATTATTTGCCAATAATCCACTTGTGAAACGAGCTTCTCTCAGAGTACCGAATGTTCGAATAACTTGAAATATGCACCTCTAATATCATGAATTGTTGCTCTAATCGATAACCACTTGTTTGTCTCAAAGAACATTTCTCACTTATCCGTATGCTAGAGTAGCTGATCTTTGGATGGGAACTGTATGGTATTTCTTAAGCAAGTCTGCTAAACTCCAGCCAATAGAAATGCTTGTCGAACAGAATCGGTTAGCGCGAGCCGCATGGTGGACAAAACGAACACTCCGCTCGTCCGTTTGGTGCTGTGAGACGGTTTGGCTCTGAGCACTGTGGGACTTAAAATCTATGGTCATCAGTCCCCTAGAACTTAGAACTACTTAAACCTAACTAACCTAAGGCCATCACACAACACCCAGTCATCACGAGGCAGAGAAAATCCCTGACCCCGCCGGGAATCGAACCCGGGAACCCGGGCGCGGGAAGCGAGAACGCTACCGCACGACCACGAGCTGCGGACTATATAGACGGTTTGTTTTTTTTTGATAAAGATACAAGCACGCCGAAGTGACATCGTTCTACATTATGGTGAGATGGATGCTCGCTGCTGCTGTGTTTGCATAGTTGTGCTTGGTGGAACGTTTTATTTACGCGAGACACTTTACAGTCATATTCATCATGGACAACATTAGTTCATTATTCGAGTTCAGTGACAGAACAGCTGGGAATCAATGTCCAATTTCTATTCAGTCATCTGGGCTTGTAAGCTGATTATCAAAAATTAGCAGTAATAGCAGCCCTCGGTCGCAAAAAGGAGTCTTTTGGTTCAAAATGGCTCTGACAAGGGAACCTCCCCATCGCACACCCCTCAGATTTAGTTATAAGTTGGCACAGTGGATAGGCCTTGAAAAACTGAACGCAGATAAATTGAGAAAACAGAAAGAAGTTGTGTGGAACTGTGAAAAAATAAGCAAAATATACAAAATGAGTAGTTCGTGGCAAGATATGCAACATCAAGGACACTAGGACCGCAGGAGCGCCGTGGTCTTGTGGTAACGTGAGCAGCTGCGGAACGAAAGGTCCTTGGTTCAAATCTTCCATCGAGTGAAAACTTTAATTTTTTATTTTCAGTTTATGTGACAAAACTCTTATGTTTTCATCACCTTTTTGGGAGTGATTATCACATCCACAAGAAAACCTAAATCGGGCAAGGTAGAAGAATCCTTTTACCCATTCGCCAAGTGCACAAGTTAGGTGGGTCGACAACATATTCCTGTCATGTGACGCACATGCCGTCACCAGTGTCGCATAGAATATATCAGATGTGTTTTCCTGTGGAGGAATCGGTTGACCTATGAACTTGCGATCAAATGTTTTCGGTTCCGATTGGAGAGGCACGTCCTTTCGCCTACTAATCGCACGGTTTTGCGATGCGGTCGCAAAACACAGACACTAAACTTATTACAGTGAACAGAGACGTCAATGAACGAACGGACAGATAATAACTATGCAAAAATAAAGAAAGTAAAATTTTCACTCGTGGGAAGACTTGAACCAAGGACCTTTCCTTCTGCAGCTGCTCACGCTACCACGTGACCACGGCGCTACTGAGCTCACGTTTTCCTTGTTGTTGCCTATGTGGGCCATGGACTACTCAGTTTGTATATTTTGCTTATTTTTTCACAGTTCCACACAACTTCTTCCTGTTTTCTCAATTGATCTGTGTTCAGTTTATCAAGGCCTATCCACTGTGCCAAGTTATAACTAAATCTGAGGGGGTTGCGATGGGGAGGTTCCCTTGTGAGCACTGTGGGACTTAACATCTATGGTCATAAGTCCCTTAGAACTTAGAACTACTTAAACCTAACTAACCTAAGGACATCACACAACACCCAGTCATCACGAGGCAGAGAAAATCCCTGACCCCGCCGAGAATCGAACCCGGGAACTTGGGCGCAGGAGGAGTCTTTTGACCGAGGTTTCGGCACTGCTCTGAGTGCCTTCATTAGAAATAAAACTCTCAAATTGTCATGTCACGTATTGAAGTAAAAATCAAGCGGTAAAGCTTTAATCACAAAATTTGTAGCACAGAATACATATGGGCTGCTATCAGGCGTCGAGCTAAGATAGCATCGTTTCCATCTAGGTGGTAGGGGGGCTCTGGACCACCCAGGACTACCCCCCCCCCTCCCCCCGTTTCCCATCTTTGGCTGGGGCCTTGACTGAAGCGAGGAAGGAAGCATGATAATTTAGGTTGGCACTAGCCGATCTGGGTTGGCCGGACTATCCTGCTTGTGCGTATGAAACTCCTCTGAGGAGGAAAGGGGTTTCTCTGTGGAACAGGCAGGCTGTCAAAGGAGGAAGATAGGTGGTTGTAGAGACAGGGGACGGACGCACTGTGACAGAAGGAAACTAGACTTGTGTGGAAAGCACGGCGCTAAACGAATGCGCCGGTGTCTAACTGATGGAAGCTACGGCGGCAAGAGAGGCTGGCTTCTTATACTGGGGAAGTAAGAGGCTCGATAACTCAAGAGTAGACAGCGGTGTGTGTCACGTGTCTCAAGTGACCCAATATGTGAAGTGTTAATGGAAAGTTTGAGGAATGTACCGTCATTCGCCAATATATTAGGCACATCATCTTGGTCGAACATTAACTTATGGTGCGTCGGTATCACATTGCTCATCCTTGTGGTTGAAGCCTTGTTTTTTGTAGATTGTACAGCATTTGACTTAGAGACTAAATGACTCCTTGAGTGTGTTTCGATAAGGAGAGTTTATGCTCATTTGTGTCTGCTTGTTTATTAATCAATCACGCTAGTAAAGGCTGCTAACGAAGACTGTGGTGTCAGTTGGCTGCAGTCTAAACTATTTGCCTTCTACAAATTGATATTTGTGGTGTGTGATACTAACCTGTTTCAGGTGTAAGAGCTGAAGTCTCTTGTATTTATGTGGACTGAGGTAGACGACTGGACCATGCCGTCGGGTAAGATGTGTAATGGAGAAGCGGTCGTGACACAGACAGACGTTACTAAAGGGAGGCAATGTTCATTTTGTAATTGGGTTAAAATTGAAGTTTGTGAAGTCCTAAGCAAATGTGTATATTCACTTGTATATTATTGTAAGCTGAAATACTTGGCAGTAGATTTGGTTATCAAAAAATGTTCAAATGTGTGTGAAATCTGATGGGACTTAACTGCTAAGGTCATCAGTCCCTAAACTTACACGCTACTTAACCTAAATTATCTTAAGGACAAACACATACACCCATGCCCGAGGGAGGACTCGAACCTCCGCCGGGACCAGCCGCACAGTCCATGACTGCAGCGCCTTAACCACTCGGCTAATCCCGCGCGGCTTTTGGTTATCCTTATTCTGCCTTGAGATTTGCATAAAAGGTTCAGTTTTTAAAATATTTAATTGTAAATTTTGCTACCAGCGTTGGCATGACTGTAAAATTATGTGTATCGCTTCCCGTAAGGAACCAATTTCATCGGAAGTATTTATGCTGTATTAGTTATTTATATGTTCTACTGATCAATTCACGGTAACCGTTATGATGTGAAACGTGTCAAGCGCATAAGAAACGTACATATGAACGAAGGTTCTTTTTTTTCTTTTTTTAGCTTAAATTTTTTATTCTCCACCCCATTCCCTTAAATGGCACAAAATTCATATATTATACCCATAGAATTATTTACTCCTATTCAAGAATTCATCTATGGTGTAGAAGGAGTTGTCAAGGAGATATGATTTCAACTTATTTTTGAAACTATTACTGCTGTCTGCCATACAGTTTATTTCATCTGGTAATTTATCGAAAAGTTTTACAGCAGCATATTTTACCCCTTTCTGTGCGAAAGACAGGTTAAGTAGAGGATTTTAAAAAAAATGTTCAAATGTGTGTGAAATCTTACGGGACTTGACTGCTAAGGTCATCAGTCCCTAAGCTTACACACTACTTAACCTAAATTATCCTAAGGACAAACACACACGCCCATGCCCAAGGGAGGACTCGAACCTCCGCCGGGATCAGCCGCAAAGTCCACGATTGCAGCGCCTCGGACTGCTCGGCTAATCCCGCGCGGCAGTAGAGGATAATGTAAGTCTTTCTTTCATCTGGTATTACGAGTACAATCATGAATGTCACTGTTCTTTCTAAACTGGTCAATGTTGTTGAGAACAAAAGTACTGTGAGGCTGTTGTAACAATTCCTAACCTTTTAAACAGACGAGCGACTACGAGCCGCATACATCATTCTAACTACTTTCTTCTGAGCAGTGAATACTTTTTGCCCAAGTGTTGAGTTACCCCAAAATATTATTCCGTATATATCAGAGAGTGAAAGTATGCGAAGTATGTTAGCTTACTAATTTCTATATCCTCAAAATTGGCAATTATTCTGATTGCGAAAGTTGTTAAACCTAGTCGCTTTAGGAGATCCAAAATATTTCCAATTAAGATTCTCATCTATACGTTCACCCAAAAATTTAGTGTGCTCTACCCTGACTACTGCTGATGTGTTATATTTATTGAAGTAATTGTACTTCTTGCAGCAGAAAATTGGATGTACTGTGTTTTTTCAAAGTTTAGAGCGAGGACATTCGCAGAAAACTGATTAATAACTTTTCCAAAGACATTATTTGTGCCGGCTGTGGTGGCCGAGCGGTTCTAGGCGCTTCAGTCTGGAACCGCGCGACCGCTACGGTCGCAGGTTCGAATCCTGCCTCGGGCATGGACGTGTGTGATGTCCTTAGGTTAGTTAGGTTTAAGTAGTTCTAAGTTGTAGCGGACTGATGACCTCAACTGTCAAGTCCCATAGTGCTCAGAGCCATTTGAACCATGTTTGAACATTATTTGTATCATTTCCTACTGGAGCATCTTTTACTGGATTGATAATGATGTTTGTATCATCTGCAAACAGTGTCGGTTTAGATTCTTGTTTCAGATAAGAAGGGAGGTCATTCACACATATCAAGGACAGAAGGGGACTCATGATAGAACTCAGTGAAACACCTAATGAAATTTCACCCCAGGCAGATGAAATGGCAAACTTCCTTAAATCACTTCAACCATATAAAGAAACTTGTTGCTTCCTGCTCTGTAGATTTGACTTAAACCACTCATATGTTTTTCCATTTATACCACAGAATTGTAATTTCTGTATTGGGTAACTGTACTGAAGACTGTTGTTGGGTTATCAGTGACCAAAGTCTGGTGTGATTTTGTTATTGTAAAGTGAAAGTTTAAGGCTAAAGTTAAAGCTAAGACGGAAGGAGAAGGAAAAGTGCAGTTAAAATAGTGTGGTTCGAAAATGCCTAATACGAAAAGAAGAAGAATTAAAGAGAAAACGCCAATAACGGAGGACGCGCGGAGTTATAGTGTCGGGATTTTAGTGCTTCATCAGTGAGGGGGGAAGCCAGCCACTGTACGAGCTTTATAGTAGAGCTGTGCAGGTTTGGACAGGTAGTGTAGCTCCCCCAGCGCCTGAACACAGGGGGCGCTTCGCCCTGCTCCACGGTCTCAGTAAACAAGCGTCCCTGCAGGAGTCAACACAGGCCGTCTGGTGCCGCGCCCGCTGCTTGCTTGCTGTACCTGGTGCCAGCCGTGCCAAACGGCCAACCAGCCGCGCCGCGCTATGGCCGTGAATATTCATTACTACATTGAGGACGTTTCAATTTGACAGCTAGTGAGTGCTCATGTCAATCTACGATGGCAGATCGAAGAGGCTGTTACCACCCCCTCACTACTGAATTACTAGCCGAACATCCTCAGAATCAGAAACGTAAGGTGGTGGTTCAAGCCAACTCTATATTGAAAATGTCGCTCAGTGACTTGCTCTGTTTAATTACTCGCCTCTCCTCTAATACACTTTCCATGAGGACATGGGTCAGAAAGCTCCCTTGTTTCCAGTAGTGTAGACCGGATCTGTAGGAAAGTATCCTCCTAGCTTAGGTTGAACATACTGTGTGCATATTAATAATATCATTTACATGTCGTCAATAGATTCTCAGCTTAAGCGGTTTTCATACGGCTTTCAATGCAGTCTAGAACAGACGCTCGTAATTTAAATATGAATGTTACGTTATACCGAAAAACAGTTAATTTGGGCTATAAATGGTATCTAAGTACAAATTATAATCACACATCATAATATTTACACGTAATGGAGTTGCAATATCTACGTTGTTAAAAGCAGTGTCCGGCGAAACAGTTATATCGTGGGGCAAAAGAACAATAGTGCACCGCAAAAGAGAGGGAGAAACATGGTGAACAGTGTGAAGAAGGTCAGAACGCAAAGTTGTTCTTAAATGTCAGTAATAAAGTGGTAGTGCGACCTCTAGCCCAGATTAAAGGAAACGCAGATCAGCAAATCGTAAGTAATTACTTTTTTTACATAAAAATTGCGACGTGAACTGTTTCATAATCTAAAAATAACAAAACTGTATCTTTAAAGGTCTCAGTCATGATGCCTCAGAACAAGAAAAAGGCGAAACGCGTCTGCCGGCCGGAGTGGCCGAGAGGTTCTAGGTGCTACAGTCTGGAACCGCGCGACCGCTACCGTCGCAGGTTCGAATCCTGCCTCGGGCATGGATGTGTGTGATGTCCTTAGGTTAGTTAGGTTTAAGTAGTTCTAAGTTCTAGGGGACTGATGACCACAGCACTGAAGTTCCACAGTGCTCCGAGCCATTTGAACCATTTGAAACGCGTCTGGTATAAATAAATTAAGTGGCAACAGGAAAAGGCGGTTTTATTTACAAAACAAGAATTTCTGTGTTTGCTTTGGAGGATGGCCACGCAAACAAACTTGTTAACATAATATTTCATGAGGTTTCGGGATTTCGGCCGGATGACGTCGACATGTTGACAAGATATTTAGGCTGGCAACAATTCAGCCATCTTCAGGCGAGTTTTACAGGGTTTAGGCTATTCTTGCATCCCCACTCAACTTTATATTACGTACAGACAAAAGATTTACGAGCATCGACTCCATACTACAGATTTTTTTGAAAATTATTTCAAGCTGTTAGAAAAGCGACTCATGGAGTTAAGTTCATAGATTTCCCAGTACCTATTAGTTTCTGATTTTCGTGTGAGTTGTCGTAGATGAGGGAATCGTGTACCATGATCCTATTACAACATCCCCATCTAAGTGATTACCCTGCATTTCAAGCTTAAGACCCTGGCGGAGGGTCCACAGAACTACTTTAACAACAACTTCAATGACTACATATATTAAAAGCAATATTAAAAACACTTACTTTGCTAGTGAGACAGAAAATAGACTTCACAGTATCTGATCAACCACTAAAATGCAGCCTAGGTACAGTAACTTTATTAGAAAACTGCTACGAAAGCAAAAGTAGCTTCATCAGAGATTTATGCGAACCCCAAACCAGTCTAAAAAATAAACGCTGTATGAAATCAAAAAGAACGAAAGGTGAGAAGTGTGAGAAGCGTTCAATGAATTCAAAAGTAAGTTTTGGTGACTGATCTGACTAAAATCCTATGAAGTTTTAGTCTCAGGCAAAATCAGTAAATGGTTCAAAATCATCTAATCAGTCGGTTAGTGATTTTACTGATAGCGGAACGACAGATGACGTAAGCCCGAAATATTGTATTAGAGCCTCCCAATTTTCTTTCCCCTTCGGTCCTACTTTCAGTCGCCGTGCACGCGCCGAAATGACAAATATTAACGTAAGCGATCGAGGAATAGGAAATCAATTAAATCTTTCAATACACGAAATGCAACTGGACCTGGTACGACAATTGTACATGTGGAAGAACTTACTACCCTTCTAGCAAACGTTTGTCGCAGGTCGCTGGATCACTGAAAGATTCAAAGCGAAACTGTTCTTTCCTGCTTTAAGAGAGAGTCGTCGGGCAGAGGCACATAAGTATAACTCTGTATCACTGATGACAATCTGTTATGAAATTAAGACACACACATTTCATGCTCATTGAATATAGTGCCTTTGACACTTTTGCTCTTTGGCTTAGCTGCGCGAGCCGGTAAGCTTTACAGCAGTGTTTCCAACCTGGAGGTAATTACCCCCCTGAGGAGTAAAATGAAATTTTCTAAGGGGTAAAAACTGAACGATCCTATTCTTTTTGAGTCACGAAACTAAATTATTCTCAAAAGATCATTACTATCATCACAATTTTGTCTCTAATACTGGTTATGTAAGTTATTGGTTATATAAGTTCCTTTGTCTTAATTAGTAGTATTAATGGAGTGGAGGTTACAGGTTCCTTACATAATCCACCCGCGACACACATACGATGTGCTTTGTCCCGTACACCGCTGATGATAAAAGTGAGACACATATGTAACAAATGCTAAGTATCTCGGAACCGAGCGACCGCTACGGTCACAGGTTCGAATCCTGTCTCGGGCATGGGTGCGTGTGATGTCCTAAGGTTAGTTAGGTTTAAGTAGTTCTAAGTTTTAGGGGACTGATGACCTCAGATGTTAAGTCGCATAGTGCTCAGAGCCATTTGAAGCATTTTTCTGAGGAGGAGATCAGTGTTTAACGTCCCGTCGACAACAAGGTCATTAGAGACACAGCACAAGCTCGGATCAGGAAAGGATGGGGAAGGAAATCGACCGTGCCCTTTCAAAGGAACCATCCCGGCAATTACCTGAAACGATTTAGGGAAATCACGGAAAACCTAACTCAGGAAGCCGGAAACGAGTTTTAACCGCCACTTCAGAAGCAAGGAGTGCAGCAATGAAGTGATTTACGAACAGTAAGCATACCGCACACATCTGAACTTGGTTGATTTGAAATTGGGTTGCAGTGAGCAAGTCAAGCATGTGCAGCAATGGACAGGAGTCATGTAGGGGAAGGACGTTTTGTAAGAAGTGTGTACTCTCACAGTGGGTAGTTAGGTTTGTTTTCTGAGGAGGAGTTGCGATTAACACTTGCGATGCACTAAGAATTTCTTCTTCATTGATTCTAACACACAGACACGCACACAAACTAAATATCATTCATCTTTCATATTTTTAAATAATAAGTGTTCCAAGAAAAGTCTTCCACTCTACAGTTTAGTTAGGTGCTAATATTGATGATGATGTGGGGGAGGTGGGCAGAACAAATAGTAGGGTGGGGGGGGGAAGGGGGGAGGGAAGTGCTAGCTAATGTCTAATTGCACACTGTGGTAATGGTCTAAAAAAGGTTGGGAGCCACTGTCTTACAGCCTAGTATTTTTCGCTGTCATACGCCTTTTCTGGCTGCAGGGTCATTGTTGCGTCGCGCCAACAATTATTGCAGTAGCAAGCACGCGGAGCGAGCAGTGGATTTGAAGTTGAAAGTTGAGGTCAGTTGAGTTAACAAAATGGTTCAAATGGCTCTGAGCGCTATGGGACTCAACTGCTGAGGTCATTAGTCCCCTAGAACTTAGAACTACTTAAACCTAACTAACCTAAGGACATCACAAACATCCATGCCCGAGGCAGGATTCGAACCTGCGACCGTAGCAGTTGAGTTAACATCAGGGGATAGAGTTGCGGGTAGTGGACACACGGAAGATGAAAAGTATTTAAGGAGGTACATCAAGGAGTATATAACTTGAAATTATTTAATAGGAAGATGCGGACAGCAGAAGTAAATTCATGGGAACAAATGTTAACTTACAAAAAAAATTGCTCTGAGCACTATGGGACTCAACATCTGTGGTCATAAGTCCCCTAGAACGTAGAACTACTTAAACCTAACTAACCTAAGAACATCACACACATCCATGCCCGAGGCAGGATTCGAACCTGCGACCGTAGCAGTCTCGCGGTTCCTGACTGAGCGCCTAGAACCGCTAGACCACCGCGGCCGGCTGTTACATTACTCGTGTGAAATCCATTGTTAGTGTCGACAAGGTCATACGGAAAAACTTACAGGCGACATTATATTTATAATCAGATTTGTATTGTACCAACAAGAACAAACTGTGGGTTCTGGAATGAACGCAATTAGAGTTTTGGATTATACCAATGTACGTGAGGAGGACATATTTAGCAGTGTTACGCTGTTTAAATACTAATAAATTAAGTCAAAGGACATTGTCTTTTAGTGCAGAAAATCCTTGTTCCTTGTCATAAGTAGCCATTAATTTGTGTGGCAGTTAATTACACGCAAGTCGCCAGCAGTCGAGTACCGTTTCATCCTTTGCCTGGTGTTATCTAACTGTAAGTTGAATCCCTTCGAAAATTCCGATTGCCTCGTAATACAGTATTTCGAAAAAAGTGAGCGTATATGCATATGACCTTTTCGTCGAATGAAATCCTCCAGTACAGGAATAAACATGTATTCCGAAAACAAAGACCTCATGAAAATCGTTTTCTTCTGTGTTCGCTCATCAGGTGCAGAAGGTAGTAGGAAACGGCGCTCAAATTCACGCCGTTCTCCGTAACTTCTGGAAACTATTAGATGAAGTTCCGTACTATCGCTTAGTGAAAAAAATACTAAATTGCGTAATGTCGGGCCAACTTTAGATTCAGAACTTTCTCGTGGATAGATTTCAAAGAACAGTGTCGCGTTCCGTCATGGGTCGTTTTGTAACCACGAGAGCTTTACACTTATAGCCGTCACACTCTAGTAGCAGGCGCTGTAAGAGAGGTCTTCTACATAATGGAGGGGCACACTACTAAAATTCCGAGAAAGATAGTCCCAATAAGTGTCGGGCAACATATTATTCCTTCCACACGCAGCTCGAGTAAACACCATGAGGGAAAAATCAGAGAAACTAGACCTCGTGCGGATGGATTCCAGTAGGGAAGGCGGATGGTCGACTTCGGTTTATTGGGAGAATTTTAGGGAAGTGTGGTTCAACTGTAAGCGAGACCGCATACAGGACACTAGCGCGACCCATTCCTGAGTACTGCTCGAATGTTTGGCATGCGCATCATGTCGGATTAAAGGAAGACGAGGCGAGCTGCTACGTTTCTTACCAGTAGTTTTGAACAACACTTAAGTATTACGGAGATGCCTCGGAAACTGAAGTGTAGACCGCTGGAGCGAACGCGACGATCTTTCCGAGGAACACTTTTGAGAAAATTTAGAGAAATGGCATTTGAGTGTGACTGCAGAACGACTCTACTGCCGCCATTGTACATTTCGCATGAGGACCACGAAGATTGGTTAGGAAAAATTATAGCTTATACGGAGGCACGTAGACAGTGGATTTTCTCTCCCTCTGTTTGCGAGTGGAACAGGAAAGGGAATGACTAGTAGTGGTACAGGGTACTCTCAGCCACGCACCATACGATGGCTTGTGGAGTATGTATGTATATAACGATGTAGACGCAGATTGCTACTGACAACCGTACCTAACAAGCAGCACCCGTGTATGGAGTAGTACAGGGACGAAATTATAGAGGCACGGGAAGTACCCTCGCCACACATTGTTGAGCAGCTTGTGGACCGTAAGGGTGAAAGTGCCATTACTGCTCTTCAGTAGCTTTTTGTGCAGAGATATTTCGCTATAAATATGACCCAAAGGAAGCTACTGGAATGATCTAGTAAACCTAATGCTGTGAATGTCTAAATTTCAGGCATTCTAAAGCAGCTTTTGTGTTTCATTTTTAATCTCGCAATCATTCGTCTGGACAACACTTATTCAAAGTTGACTCAATAGGGTGAGAGCGTTCGTGGCGCAACAGTCAATAAATTAATATCTGGTTAAAAACAGCGACTGGAAAATATCTCATTCGAATGTTCCATGTACTGCAGATCGCGAACATCTGTGTTTTCTGTATCTCGTTACGTCTGGAAAACAAAAGGGTTCGCGATCCAAACTGAACCTTGAAATAAAAGTGTCGAGATCTGATCGCCGCCTCTTTCTCGTGCTTTCCGTCTTTTTTGATGAATTCGAAGGTAATCGACTACAATAGTTTTATTTTCTGTCCTTAAATTTAATTATCTGATTTTCATTATTCAAACTGGGAAATGCATATTCTTTTTATTGAGTTGTGTAGCAACGTAAAGCATTTGGTACAATAACCTTAATCGAAAATGTTTAAAAGACCAGAGAAAAGAATTCTGGAGATCGACTGTTGGAATATAGAATAGTATTATGCTCCGAATATTGAATAAATTTTAGTTTCTTTCTCCTTTCTTAAAAAAAATATGAAGTGTACACAAAAGCTTTTATTCAACTGATAATGTCGTTACTGTAGTGACAATTCAGCGTAATGTGGTAAATACAATTTTGTCAGTCGTTACCATAACACATGTTACGAAACGATACTGTCACACTGCAGTGGAGAGCATCACGAAAAGAATTTTTCTGACAAACGAAAACAATGTGGTAGGAAGCCAGTCGAAAACGTATCTTTGTCGTTAGGTAGAATTATATGCCTTGGGCCTCAATAAACGCAAGTTTCGTCGTCCATCTTAGATAAAAATGATCTCAAAGAAGCGTGAAGAAGCGTCTTATAACTTTTTAACTCTACTTGGAAACAACTTTTCTTCTTGTGGATGATATCGCTGTGCAAGCAACGATTATCGGCAAGAACCTAATAGGCAGTAACTATATTTTCGTTATATAACTTTCTAGATTTTGTGTTTACTTTCTTCAATTAATAAACTCTGGTTTTAGCCTAAAGAATTGATTATTCGCTTAGTATACACGAGGACGTTGTAAGAACACGTATAGTCCAGTATGAGTGCAGCGCCTGAGCACTGAAATGAAATGATCGTATGGCAGTATTGGCCGGGAGACCCCGTCTGGAACACCTCTGCTCTGTAATGTGATGGACATTTACGCTCATCTCACGACTGAAAAAAATTGGGGATAAAGGCTGACCACAATCTGGCAGGTGTAGCGGTGTATGTGTCTATATTTAAAGTTGTACTCATTTCTTTTTAGTTTGTGTGTTTACAGGAAACTATCAGAGAAGATGGTCATCGGCTAGTAAGTAAGCGTAAAATTAGGCATCTTGAGTCGCCGTAGGCGTTAGCTATTCGGCCTCCAGATAGCATCTCCCTGTCCAATTAGCGACTCGGCATTCGTCATGCTGACCAGAAGCGAGAGGAAAAATTTGGCACAGTGAACGTCATGATTTCTAGAAAACATATATTTTCTGTTTCTTTATGAATGGAACACATTTATGGAGCAACAGAAAGCTTTTCTGCAATTCATTTTCTTAAAATGGTCAGGAAGAAAATTCTGGTAACTATAAGAATACGAGTAACACAATGAGGTGAAAATTACAACAAAAAACATCGGAACGTGCAAAAAAGAAGTTACTGGACATACCGATCACCAAACTGGCAGTAGCTGACGGTGGTGATAGCCTTACATGCTTCAAGTCTGTTAAGAAACATCAACAGTCCAATCTTCAGTACCACAAAATTTGCACACCACTCAAAAAGAAACAGACAGTACTATGCGAAATTTCTAACTGGGCTAAGTAGTCGCCTTTCACTAAATACTCTAATTTTGTCAGCCTCTTAAACGTCGAACAAGAAAGGAATCAAGCCAAGCAAGATGAATCCTCAATCCTGCTAATTTACTCATCTTCTAAACCTGTAAGTTCAGCTTTAAGATGAATTCCTTTTATTGGATATTTGTTCCTCCTTTTACGCAAAGCTCTCTTTTTTCTTCTGACCCAAACATGTTTCGGCACCTCTGTTCCATCATCAGTGGATTTTATTTATTGAAAAAGTGTAAAAAGTGAACATATAAGCTCCTTTCTGTTATAAGATCCGTTGTTTTGTGTGATATGTGTATGTTAATATTGCATTTTCGTCATTTTGTTGCAGGGTTTTTTCTTCTTTGGTGAGATTAATGTCTGCCTGGTTGATCATTCTGTCATGGAATTGATGTTTTTGATTGTGATAATTGTTTATAGCGTGTGTGCTTGTGTTGTTAATAGTCCTGTTTAGTTTTTTTGCTTTGTTTCTCCTGTTTTATTTATTTTATAATTTATTTTATTATTTATTTATTATATAACACATAAAAGGAAGTTCACAGCAAAGGCATCACAAACAGCTAAAGGCTCTTACACACACACACACACACACACACACACACACACACACAGAAAAAGAGAGATAAAAATAGACAAAACTCAAATTCGGTGCCAAACTCACTCGGAAACAAATGAACGCCGACGGGGTTAGGAGACACAAAAACGTCGTGCATATCCCGTTTTCCGAAGTGAAAACGCTTTTGTTAAACCAAAATTATACGAAGTACATTTAATATGTGTGTGCAGTGCTCTCAGAACGCGAAAGAACAAGGATCTGTCACAACAAAACGCGAGTAAAAATATTCGAAAAATATTTTTCCTCACCAAAATCACGTTTTTTAAAAAAAAATTCAAGGATGTGTTAACTCGCTGACAAAATTCACATTTACATCGTTTTGTTTGCAGATGGCAAGTTGTCAGTGCAAGACGCCATACAGATTTACTTATTTAATCATATTGCTAGGGCCCCCGTCGGGCAGACCGTTGGCCGGGTGCCTGTCTTTCAATTTGACGCCACTTCGGCGACCTGCAGTCGATGAGGATGATGATGAGGACAGCACAACACCCAGTCCATGGATGGAGAAAATTCCCCGACCCAGCCGAGAATCGAACCCGGGGCCAGAGGATTGACAATCAGTCGCGCTGACCATTCAGCTACCGGGGGCGGACACCATACAGATGATACTGCATAACCCTATTGTGTAAAACCAGTGTAAGAACAACATATTGTTACATCACTTACAATCTAAAATATGTTCAGTTTTTACAATTTTTCAATAAATAAAACTCATTGATGATGGCACAGAGGTGCCGAAACATGTTTGGGTAACAAGAAGAAACAGTGCTTTGCATAAATGGTGGAACCTATATCCACTAATATAGACAGTAAATACGTAAAAAATACAAGAGCTGCAAATCCAAACGATGAAATTCCTTTTATATTTAGTTCACAATGTGTTGATCATTAGTTATTAGTTAAAACTGTGTAACGTACTGATACTCGAACGCAGACATTAACTTTAGCCGACAGTATTATTTGAATTATAGCCGACTAAACATGTCTCACACAGCAACTCAACAGTGCCAATAAGTAAGGCAAACAGAGCTCTGATTATAGTATGAAGGCTTTCACGACCGGATATCTTCTGGTGAACCTTCCGGGATGTAAGGTCGTGGTCCATGAAACTCTTCAGCTCCTAACGTTTCGTCCAGAGCTGCGCTGGACATCTTCAGAGGGGTGTTTCTCCTTCGGTGAGTCTTGCTGACTCACCGAAGGAGAAACACCCCTCTGAAGATGTCCAGCGCAGCTCTGGACGAAACGTTAGGAGCTGAAGAGTTTCATGGACCACGACCTTACATCCCGGAAGGTTCACCAGAAGAACTCTGATTCTCTGTAGCCTACGTCAAATGTAGTAGTCCTCAGGCTTCTTATAAGAAAGAACGTAATCTCCTAGTATACTGCTCATGTCGATATCATTCTCCCTCTGGAAGAACTAATGTATTCCTTGCAAGCTGCGGCTATACTTAGAATACAGCGCTGGGATGCGCTCCTCGCGGAACGTGTTAACGGCTTGTGCGTCATGACCAATAAAGTCGCTTCTAAACGGTCATAATCATACTGAAGGTCAGTATATTGAGATATCGCATATACTTGATCAGTCTGGACAATTTGTAGATGATACTGATTTTCGTGTAAGTGTGTCGTTGTCTTGGAGATTAACACTCACCCACGCCGTGGTGGTTTTCAGAAGACGTACGTGCGTGCAGATTTGATGATTTAGTGTGGAATCAATGCATGAGAAAGTGTACTTCGCAGGATAATACACTACTGGCCATTAAAATTGCTACACCAAGAATAAATGCAGATGATAAACGGGTATTCATTGGACAAATATGTTATACCAGAACTGACATGTGATTACATTTTCACGCAATTTGGGTGCATAGATCCTGAGAAATAAGTTCCCAGAACAATCACCTCTGGCCGTAATAACGGCCTTCATACGCCTGGGCATTGAGTCAAACAGAGCTTGGATGGCGTGTATAGGTAAAGCTGCCCATGCAGCTTCAACACAATACCACAGTTCATCAACAGTAGTGACTGGCGTATTGAGACGAGCCAGTTGCTCGGCCACCATTGACCAGACGTTTTCAATTGGTGAGAGATCTGGATAATGTGCTGGCCAGGGCAGCAGTCGAACATTTTCTGTATCCAGAAAGGTCCGTACAGGACCTGCATCACTCTGTCGTGCATTATCCTGCTGAAATGTAGGGCTTCGCAGAGATCGAATGAAGGGTAGATCCACGGGTCGTAACACATCTGAAATGTAACGTCCACTGTTCAAAGTGCCGTCAATGCGAACAAGAGGTAACCGAGACGTGTAACCAGTGCCACCCCATACCATCTCGCCGGGTGATACGCCAGTATGGCGATGACGAATACACGCTTCCAATGTGCGTTCACCGCGATGTTGCCAAACACGGATGCGACCATCTTGATGCTGTAAACAGAACCTGGATTTATCCGAAAAAATTACGTTTTGCCATTCGTGCAGCCAGTTTCGTCGTTGAGTACACCATCGCAGGCGCTCCTGTCTGTGATGCAGCGTCAAGGAAAACCGCAGCCATGGTCTCCGAGCTGATAGTGCATGCTGCTGCAAACGTCGTCGAACTGTTCGTGCAGATGGTTGTGGTCTTGAAAACGTCCCCATCTGTTGACTCAGGGATCGAGACGTGGCTGCACGATCCGTCACAGCCATGCGGATAAGATGCCTGTCATCTCGACTGCTAGTGATACGAGGCCGTTGGGATCCAGCACGGCGTTCCGTATTACCCTCCTGAACCCACCGATCCCATATTCTGTTAACAGTCATTGGATCTCGACCAACACGAGCAGCAATGTCGCGATACGATAAACCGCAATCGCGATAGGCTACAATCCGACCTTTATCAAAGTCGGAAACGTGACGGTACGCATTTCACCTCCTTACACGAGGCATCATAACAACGTTTCACCAGACAACGCCAGTTAACTGCTGTTTGTGTATGAGAAATCGGTTGGAAACTTTCCTCATGTCAGCACGTTGTAGGTGTCGTCACCGACACCAACCTTGCGTGAATGCTCTGAAAAGCTAATTATTTGCATATCACAGTATCTTCTTGGTCTCGGTTAAATTTCGCGTCTGTAGCACGTCATCTTCGTGGTGTAGCAACTTTAATGGCCAATAGTGTACTTCATGAGTGGCTCAACATTCGGTTCGTTATCGTGTCGCGAAGACAATTCTTCCTCGTCGTGACAACTATGAATTATGGATATCAGGACAAAAAATTCTTATATATTGCATTTTTTCCGGAATACCAATTTTCATTCGAGTACAGCAACTTATGAAAGAGTATAATCTGTGGATAGGTTTTTGTTTCTGGCCTAAGAAGATTATTTTACTAGAGCTTAGAATGATTAACTCCAAAGTATAACCCTTCTCCAACAGCACAAACTTTAATTAATTATGAGAACGCATAGAGTTGGTCGGACAGGGGCACGTGACAGCGTATCGTGACAGATCACAGGTTACTCTCACTCGTTACACTGAGTGAGTATATTCGTATGGCCATCTGATTTTTGACAGGCCGTTTACAAGGTGTATAACCATATTGTCGAACATCATGCGACCTTGTGACGTTTCCGTTCACACACAGGACTAAAATTCGTACCAATGTGTTGGAGAGCTGTACCGCTCAAACAGTGTAGCATGAGAAGTTGAGAACACTTTGCCGCCTGCGATATCTGTCTCGGGTTGCGGCTTTCGCCACTAGAACAGCGGCTGTCCATTAGGCAGCATGAGGGAAGACAAGATGGAGATACAGAGACACAGGAATGCTCAGAATTTTCCACTCAAAGCTTCACGAGGGAAATATGGAATGAAACATGTCTTGAAAAGAGGTTATAAGATCAACATCAACAAAAGTAAAATAAGTGTAATGGAGTGTAGTCAAATAAAATCAGGTAATGTTGTGAGAATTAAGAAATGAGTTCCTAAAAGTAGTAGACATTTTGCTATTGGGACAATAAAATGTGATGGTCGAAATGGAGAGGATATAATAATCAGACAGACAGTATCAAAAAAAGCATTTCCGAAAAAGATAAACACGAAACATACAATTGAATGTTAAGAATTTTTTTCTGGGGGTATTTGTCTGGAAAGTAGTCTTGTCCGAAAGTTAAACACGGTAGATAAACAGTTCAATGAAGAAGAGAATAAAAGCATTTAAAATGTGGTGATCAGTGCAGCTCTGACGATCACATGAATAGATCGAATAACTAATGAGGAGATACTGAATCGAATATGGGTGAAAAAAAATTATAGCACAATATAACTGAAAAAAGGGCCTGACTGATAGGACACGTTTTGAGGCCTCAAGAAATTGTCGGTTTAGTAATAGAAGGAAACGTGGAGGGTAAGGGGGTGGGGTGGAGAGGGGAGGTAAAAATAGTAGAGCGAGACCAAGACAACGGATGTAGAGTTGCAGTAGTAATGCACAGAAGAGGAGAATTGCAAAGGATAAACTACCATGCATAGCCGCAGCAAACCAGTCACCGGATTGAAGAACATAACAATAGCAATACCGTCACTACCACATGATTTTGAACAGTTAATAATGGAAGGTACGTTCAAACATTGCAGTGATTCTCTTGTGAATGATCTATACGAAAGAGCTAAAAATGTAACCACAGATCATATAATCGGGAAAATGATTATTACACTATTGGACTTTCACCGGTGAATTTTGTATGAACTGGTTGTCGGTATAAGCATATCGTAAGAAAGAGTAGGCTACATTTTACATGGAAGTTTAGCTACGATAAAATTATGTGCAAGATCGCTAGCGCATATGTTGGATACGAACAAAAAGCACTTGCATTAACGAATCTGTTTGGTCCGTATTACAGAGAATTTAACAAATACAGTTTTCAGAATGAGATTTTATACTCTGCAGCGAAGTGTGCGCTGATATGAAACTTCCTCGCAGATTAAAACTGTGTGCCGGATCGAGACTCGAACTCGGGACCTTTGCCTTTCGCGGGCAAGTGCTCTACCAACTGAGCTACCCAAGCACGACTTACGCTCCATCCTCACAGCTCTACTTCTGCCAGTACCTGATCTCCTACCTTCCAAGCTTTACAGAAGCTCTCCTGCTGTAGCTCAGTTGGTAGAGCACATGCCCGCGAAAGGCAAAGGTCCCGAGTTCGAGTCTGGGACCAGCACACAGTTTTAGTCTGCCAGGAAGTTTCAAATACAGTTTTGTCATTGTGCGTAGGAAGTGGATCATAACTTCAAGTAAGAAATGAATCAGTTTTTGTAAAATATCAGTTAATAGTTTTTTCCACAATAATGTTAAAATTTTTCTTTGCTTCTTTATTTTACTTCAAAATTTGTGTTGTCTGCAAAAAGCATTAATTTTGCTCCATTGAAACAAAATAGGAAATCTTTAACATAGAGCAATAACAACAGTAGACACATCACCGAACACTGCAGAGCGCTCATTGAAATTTCTCCTCATGATGTGGCATTCCTCTCTGAATTCCGTTAATAGCCAGTGTAACATTTTGTTTGCTGTTTCGTTCATAGCGACATAACCAGAAGTTTTGTATTATAACGGTACGATCAGCACAGTAAATCAGTTAGGAGGTATCCCGCCGATCACGGGCAAATCGTTTTTGGGAAGGAATATTCTTGCAGCTTGGTAGCTCACTTTACACTGTAATTTTTGCTGTTGACTGTTTGTACTAGGGTCTGACAGGTTCAGATGTTGCTGCAACATTGTCAGGTGGGCACTGAAAATATTAACATAATCATGTGAGGGCTTGAACGCCTGTTCCGTAACGACCACGTTGGAAACCCTCTTCTTAGTTTCAACTATTTTTATTATCAGCGTTTTAGTACACCATCAACAACACGTAAAATGATTTTGACAAGGTAAAGTTAATGGAAAAACATGTAACAAGAGTTCATTAATCCAGATGAAAGTGGGCTTCTGTTGTGCGTGTATGAATGACAGAAGGATAGATAGCTGTACGTATCTGTTCTGTGGGTATAGCAGCAAGCAATTCTCACGGACACAGTTATTATGTGACAGTTTTATCAGCCTCTGTCAATCTACCAAAAGCACAACAATTACCCTAGAAATAGAATATGCCTATTCGTTTTCCAGTGTTCCAGATCACCTAACTCACACCCCTCTCCGCCAAACAATCACAACTGACACCACTTCTTTAAGTGTGAATACACTGCTAATGTAACCGGAAACGCGCAGAGAATTATTTAATTAACAGTCTGACCTGAATTTAAATGAGCGACACAGTAATCTAAAAGAACTCACCGAGCGGGACACTAAATTTTAGAGATACGTATGTAAACACCAGTGGTTAGTATAATTTTTACAGCCGGCCGGTGTAGCCGTGCGGTTCTAGGCACTTCCGTCTGGAACCGCGTGACCGCTACGGTCGCATGTTCGAATCCTGCCTCGGGCATGGATGTGTGTGATGTCCTTAGGTTGGTTAGGTTTAAGTAGTTCTAAGATCTAGGGGACTGATGACCACAGACGTTAAGTCCCATAGTGCTCAGAGCCATTTTAACCATATAATTTTTACAAGTGTAGTTTTGATTTTACTACGTACCCCAACGAAAGAAGCTTAGCATTTAACGTCCCGCAGACGATGCGGTCGTTAGGAACGGAGTACAATCTCGAATTAGCTATAAAGAGTGAAGAAACTAGCTGGCAGAGTAAAACTGTGCCCCGGAACGAGACTCGAACTCCAGACCTTTGCCTTTCCGGGGCAAGTGCTCTATTGACTTTTTTTTTTTTTTTTTTGGCACTTTGTTCGTTATTGTTCATTGCATTGGGTCGTAACGGACCTCATGTGACATCCATTGAAGTTCGTTGCTGATCTCAGTTTTTTATTATTATTATTATTACAGAAAGTAGACAGCTCTCTGACCGAACATGCTGTGCTACCGTGTCGACACTGTGCTACCCAAGCACGACTCGCGACGCATCCGTACAAATTTAATTCTGCAAGTCTCATACCTTCCAAACTTCACAGGAGCTCTCTTGCGAACCTTGCAGAACTAGCACTCCTGGAAGAAAGGATACTGCAGAGACATGGCACAGCCACAGCCTGGGGGATGTTCCCAGAACGAAATTTTCACTCTGCAGCGGAGTGTGTGCCGACATGAAACTTCCTGGCTTCTGTGAAGTTTGGAAGGTAGGAGACGAGATACTAGCAGAATTAAAACTATGAGGAGGTGCCGCATGTCATGCTTGTGTAGCTCAGTCGGTAGAACACTTGCCCGTGAAAGGCAAAAGTCCCGAGTTCGAACCACGGTCCGGCATACAGTTTTAATCTGCCCGGAGCCGGCCGATGTGGCCGAGCGGTTCTGGGCGCTACAGTCAGGAACCGAGCGACCGCTACGGTCGCAGGTTCGAATCCTGCCTCGGGCATGGATGTGTCTGATGTCCTTAGGTTAGTTAGGTTTAATTAGTTCTAAGTTCTAGGAGACTGATGACCTCAGAAGTTAAGTCGCATAGTGCTCAGAGCCATTTGAACCATTTTTTTTTTTTTTTTTTTTTTTTTTTTGGCATCGGCTGACACAGCTCCGCCAGACCCTGAGTATGCACACGTCGCAGTGTGTTCTCGCCGTCGTACTGATAAGGAGACCGCCCCTATTCCTCATCACCTATTTTCCTCCAAATTTATGGTATATGTAGGACTTGGCCACTAATGAAATGATTAAAATCGGAGCTGCAGACTGCCAAGCGTTTAGAAAAAAGCAATATTGGCGCGGATCGGGTGAGACATAAGCCATTTATTAAGTGTTCTTGAACCCTCTGCCAGGCACTTTATTGTGAGTAGAAGAGTAATCACGTAGATGTGGATGTAAGATTCAAAATAAAAATAAGTTTCCCCATAGGAATTCAAACCTATGACAATGTTATTACTGTTCTGTACTCATTCCGCTACTCCATCCGCTTCCTGAGCAATGCTAACATACATGGCTCATTTTGCGCCCGACCCGCGCCAAGCAATGCTAGTTTCTTCCGCACGCGTGGTCATCTGGAGCTAACACTTCAGTCACTTTCATTTCTGAGCAAGTCCGCGTTTATCATAAATCCGGCGATGAGGAGTAGGTGCGTACCTCCAGCAAGCTACGTCGCAACAGCCGGCTGCGTCATCTCTACGCATCGCGCACCCAGCTTTCATACCCACGAAGCCCTCGACCCAGTGCTCGCCTGGCATGGCCACGACTTATCAGTGTACACAGTTCGGAAGCACAAATAAAGGTTTCACATGTCATCGAGCCACTTTAGATTCACTCTGACCCACCATCCGGCGCCAGGGAACATCCACACACGTGGCAAATAAGTAAATAATGCTTTGAAACCATTCTGGCTCAAGAAAACACATTCTTTTTTTTTCTTTTATCACTCACTCGTACATGTTTCATAGAAATTTCACCATCATTAGGTTTCCTTTATTTTTCTGTCAAATAATATGTAAAATATTGCATGGTAATAAATAAAATTTTAGAATTGTGATCACTATACGCGAAACATTTTACTAAAATATACAGGGAGAGTCAGGAGGAAGGTACGTGCTTTGAGGGGCGATAGTATTCATGATTCTGAACAAAAACGTCAGATAAATGTTTATTATTTTCTTAACAGTATCCGACATACAGCTATTTGAAAATAAACTATGGTGCGGTTGTTTTAGATAACCGTCTTAAAATGGAAATGGCTCTGAGCACTATGGGACTTAACATCTGTGGTCATCAGTCCCCTAGAACTACTTAAACCTAACTAACCTAAGGACATCACACACATCCATGCCCGAGGCAGGATTCGAACCTGCGACCGTAGCAGTCGCGCGGTTCCGGACTGAGCGCCTAGAACCGCTAGACCACCGCGGCCGGCTAACCGTCTTAATAGAGCACGGTATCGTGATTTCCTTCGAAATGTGTAACCAGAATATTTGGAGGATATTTCTTCGGCAACTCGACATTGTATGTACTTTCAAGTCCTCCACATTCTGTACGGCCGGTGACATAGTTCCGCACTGAAACGTATCCTGGACGTGGAGTCATTCACCGACGTCACCCGATCTTACTCCATTAGGTTGCCGTTGTGGGGTTGGCTTAAAAGCGAAGTCTGCAAGCCCAGAGTGAATACAATGGAGGAACCTCTCGCTCGTACTTTACTTGCTCATGTCCAAGTAAAGGATCATAAGAATTACCATACATCAGCAACACAGTAACACCAAGCGGGATTGCTCACTGGTCAGCAGAAAGGGCTCGCATTCGGGAGGACGACGCTTCAAACCCCGTTCGGCTATTCTGATTTCGGTTTTCCGTGATTTCCCTAAATCGCTTAAGGAAAACGCCGGAATGGATCCTTTGAAGGGCATGGCCGCTTTCCTTCTCGATTCTTTCCTAACAGGCTTGTTTTCTGTCTCTAATGACCTAGTTGTTCAAATGGTTCAAATGGCTCTGAGCACTATGGGACTCAACTTCTGAGGTCATTAGTCCCCTAGAACTTAGAACTAGTTAAACCTAACTAACCTAAGGACATCACAAACATCCATGCCCGAGGCAGGATTCGAACCTGCGACCGTAGCGGTCTTGCGGTTCCAGACTGCAGCGCCTTTAACCGCACGGCCACTTCGGCCGGCACCTAGTTGTCGACGGCGCATTAAACACTAACCACCTCCTCCTCCTCCAGCAACACAGCAGCCATCTACAATAGCTGCAAAATGCTTTGCAGGTAACGGTGGACTTTTTGAACATCTTTTGTAAGGAAATGTACACAATTACACAAAACATTAGATCACAATGTTTCATTTACTATCACCTGCATTTTTCCTCTTCCCCATTGTTCTCATTAGTACCACAGGAACTGTTAAGTACAGAACATTGTTCATATGACGTAATTTGTTCAGAACACTAATACTATCTCTCCTCAAAGCGTGTACCTTTCCTCTTGAATCATTCTGTATATATCAACAGCACATACCTAACTGACAATTCGATACAGTTTCTCGCCTGCAACTAATAGGAATTGCTGTATAGCACATTGCTAATATGGAACGAAAAAATTAAGCCTAAAATGAAGCTATTGGTGTTCGGCTCATTTTTCGCCTTTTTGATGTTATTTATCTTACACGTAGTATTAATTTGTTAATATCTGCTAGCAACACTGCCATGCTAATTGTTTTGGGTTAGTTTGAAATCTACCTTATGTAAAACACTATTTATTTATTTCCATTTACCCAGACATGTTTCACATTAACGTGTCATCTTCTGTGGGTCAAATTTATTTCTATAAAGTACAATATACAATTTATAATCGTTTCCCTATTATGGGCTTACAAATTATAAAATATGCATATTGTATGATTTGTTTCGATTGCTCAAATGAAAGTTACATTGCTAGTGAAACTGCGTTATTATAGATTGTATTTCGTGCACTTTCTTCGTTTTGGCAGCATGTCATCTTCAAAGTAGTAATGGAGAAAATTTTTGAGTATTTCTAAAGTACTATTTCGTGGCTAGTGATTCTGTATGTTACGGTATTTATATTTACCGTCCTGCTGCGTATCTCTGGTTGATATCGATTTCTACTGCTATTATTTGTAGGATTTCCCACACAACTTTACCTCAACGTATTTTTCACAAAACATAATTTGAACAGAACTTTCTCCGTACCCATTGAAAGGTGCTACGCTGTTTTTGCTGCTCACTTGTTCATCGTTTGCCTTACGTTAAATATGGTGCTAATTTTGAATGTTTCGTGAGAGCTTTTGTGGTGTGTTTGGTCTCACGTAACATTCAAAATTAGCGCCACATTAAAGACAAGGCAAACGTTGAACAAGTGAGCAGCAAAAACAGCGTAGCACCCCTCAATGAGTAAGGAGATAGTGACATACATAAAAACTAGCCACAAAATAGTACACAAAAATTTTCCTCATGAGTATTTTCCAAATGACATGAGGTGAAAACAAAAAAAGGGCACGAAATGCAATCAATAATAACGCAGTTTCAGTAGCAATGTTTCTTTCAAGTGAACAATCGAAACAAACCAAACGAAACGCAATGCTATAAATTTCAACCCTACAATTGATAAATGATTATAAAACTTTATATTATATTTTACAGAAATAAATTTGACGTGTTCTCCGTTTGGTTTCCTAAAACTCAACAAGAGAACGATACAAAAGCTGGACATGGGACGAAAGTAAAGATCGAACCCGGAACAAAGGCTGAGCAATTTCATGCGCTATCATCTACGCTGTGAGAACAACTAACAACTACTGAATCTGGCAGACCTCTTGAATTTGCGCGCGCATTCACCTGACTGGCTAAGTACAATAATAATTAACTCGGGAATAACGCAATGCGTCCATTTTTGTATTAACAGCTATTTCTCAACATAACTTGCCTGGAACACCCTTACAAGCTTTTCAGACTGTTTCTGACCACCCTGTATATCTGGGCCTTTAGCGATATAGTCATGATTTACAGCGTACAGTGATTACAGATGATTTAGAAATTTGTCTGATTCGAGCAAGTAAGAGAAAAAAATTTGTAACTACTCAGGTACCTCTCTGTCACGATTGACAAATATGCATCCGATTTCGTCAGAAAAAGAAAGGGCCGTTTGTGAAAGACAATAAAGCATCGATACCGGCGACGGTTTGTCTCCATAAAGGAGATCTCAACACAGGCGCCGGTTCAGGTTTCGCCCGTTTGACGTAACATTCCATTCGGCGCGATACGCCGGGCGCCGCTGAATGTCGCCGCGGCGCGGATGAAGTATTGCCTTACGCCGCGTCATACCTCAGCGGCAGCGGCGCGGTCGTGATTTACCGCCCTATTATACAAAAGGATGACATCACAAGCACACTCGCTTCGACCCTCCATTAAGCACGGCGTTCTGTCCTCGTCAACCGCTCGCCGGCGGAAAAAAAGGGGATAGAGAGGGAGGAAAAATCGCGCCGTTAATTCCCCGTCTGGCGCGCTCCGCTGTGCCCACCCCCACCCCGCCGCCCCTACCATCCCCAACAGTTCGCGAAATTTTGGCCTTTGTGGCGACGGCGAGCAGCGGCTCTCATTAGTAACGCCGTCCGCCGCACTTCAATCAAGTACGGCAGCGCGCGCGCAAAACTCCGGCCATCCCTCACCACGGCGCGGACAGCCCGGCAGCGCGTGCGCGGACGCACTCTCACACACACGCACGCACACTGTCTGGAGTTGCGCGAAACTCGCCGGTCCCGCCTCCCGCTGAAACTCTCCATTTCAAAACATTTCCGAGCCAACCCGCCCGTAGTCAGATTTTAGGTCTCTGTGCAAAAGCCGCTTCCCTTCCTAAAACTGGCTCTTTGATTTTAAAGCAGTGCAAAGGATGGAAACTATTTATTTCGTTAAGGCTGTTAAGAAACGGAACTAATAGCAGAAACATATAAAAAAAAAAGAGCAGATTGTTGGTCAAAGTACGCACAAAACCTGAGCAAGAGAGGAAAACTGACTAGCGCGCTAGTAACACGACCAGTAATTGTTCTTATCAGAACCAACAGCAAAGCAACACCGACAATTGTAGTTCAGGTACACATGCTGACGTCCCAAGCTGAAGACGACGAGATACCCAAAGTGTATGAGGATATTGAATGGGTAATAGAGTACGTAAAGGGAGGTGAAAATCTAATAATCATGGGGGACTGGAATGCAGTTGTAGGGGAAGAATAGAAGAAATGGTTACGGGAGAATATGGGCTTGGGACAAGGAATGACAGAGGAGAAAGACTAATTGACTTCTGTAATAAATTTCAGCTATTAATAGCCAATACTCTGTTCAAGAATCACAAGAGGAGGAGCTATACTTGGAAATGGCCGGGTGATACGGGAAGATTTCAGTTAGATTACAGCATGGTCAGACACAGTACGGTAAGGCGTACCCAGCAGCAGATATAGACTCAGATCACAATTAGTAGTGATGAAGAGTAGGCTGAAATTTAAGAGATTAGTCAAGAAGAATCAATATGCAAAGAAGTGGGATACAGAAGTACTAAGGAATGACGAAATACGCTTGAAATTCTCTAAGGCTATAGGTACAGCAATAAGCAATAGCATCGAAGGCAGTACAGTTGAAGAGAACTGGACAACTCTATTAAGGATAATCATAAAAGTTGGAAAGAAAAACATGAGTACAAAGAAAATAACTACGAAGAAACCATGGGTAACAGAAAAAATACTTAAATTGATCGATGAAAGAAGGAAGTACCAAAATGTGCAGGGAAATTCAGGAATACAGAAATACAAGTCACTGAGGAATGAAATAAATGGGCAGTGCAGGGAAGCTAAGACGAAATGGCTGCATGAAAAATGTGAAGAAATCGAAAAATAAATGATTGTCGGAAGGACTGATTCAGCATATAGGAAAGTCATAACAACCTTCGACGAAATTAAAAGCAAGGGTGGTAACATTAAGAGTGCAATGGGAATTCCACTGTTAAATACAGAGGAGAAAAAGGATGGGTGAAAAGAGTACATTTGAGGCCTCTATGAGGGCAAAGATTTGTCTGATGTGAAGGAAGAAGAAACAGGAGTCGATTTGGAAGAGATCGGGGATAGATAACACTGTCAGAGGGGATAGATAACACTGCATCAGAATTTCTAAAATGATTGGGGGAAGTGGCAACAAAACGACTATTCACGTTGGCGTGTAGAATGCATGAGTGGCGACATACTATTTGACTTTCGGAAAAATATCATTCACACAATTCCGACGACTGCAAGAGCTGGCGAGTGCGAGAATTATCGCACAATCAGCTTAGCAGTTCATGCATCCAGGAACAATAGTAATGTTCAGAAGAATGGAATAGAAAATTGAGGATGTGATGACGACCAGTTTGGCTTTAGGAAAGGTAAAGGCACCAGAGAGGCAATTCTGACTTTGCAGTCGGTAATGGAAGCAAGACTAAAGAAAAATGAAGACGTTTGTCGACCTAGAAAAAGCACTGGACAATGTGAAATGGCGCAAGATGATCTAAATTCTGAGAAAAATGGCGTTAAGGTATAGGGAAAGCCAGGAAATATACAATATGTCCAAGAAGCAAGAAGGAACAATAACAATGGAAGACCAAATTAGAAGTGCTCCGATTAAAAAGGGTATAATACGGAGATGTAGTCCTTCGCCCCTACTCGTCAATCTATACATCTAAGAATTAATGGCAGAAATAAAAGAAAGGTTCAAGAGTGGGATTAAAGCTCAAGGTGAAACTATATTATTGACAAGATTTGCTGATGACATTGCTATCCTCAATGACAACCAAGAAAAATTACAGGATCTACTGAATAGAATGAACAGTCCAACGAGGACAGAATATCGATTGAGAGTAATTCGAACAAAGATGGAAGTAATGACAAGCATCAGAAATGAGAACAGCGAGAAAATTAACATCAGAATTAGGGATCACGAAGTAGACAAAGTTGAGGAAATCTGCTCCCTAAGCAGTAAAATAACCCATGACGGACGGAGCAAGGATGACATCAAAAGCAGAATAGCATTAGCAAAAAAGGTATTCCTGGCCAATAAAAGACTACTATCATCAAATACAGGCCTTAATTTGAGGAAGAAATTTCTGAAAATGTAAGTTTGGAGCAGAGTATTCTATGGTAGTGAAACATGGACTGTGGGAAAACCGGAACAGAAGAAATCTGAAGCATTTAAGATGTGGTGCTACAGACGTATGTTGAAAATTAGGTGGATTTATAAGGTAAGGAATGAGAGGTTCTGCGCAGAATCGCAGAGGAAAGGATTATGTGGAAAACACTGACAAGGAGGACGGACAGGATGATAGGACATCTGTTAAGACATCAGGAAATGACTTCCGTGGTACTAAAGGGAGCTGTAGAGGGCAAAAATTGTAGAGGACTACAGAGATTGGAATACATCCAGCAAATAATTGAGGACGTAGGTTGCAAGTACTGCTCTGAGAAGAAGAGGTTGGCACAGGACAGGAATTCGTAGTCGGCCGCATCAAACCAGTCAGAAGACTGATGACTGAAAAGAAAAAAGAAAGGACCTAATTTTTTTCTAAGGCATATGTTCCAAAGACCACTGAAATATCTATCAAACTTATAATAATGGAAATACAAACTAAGGAAAACAAAAATACCAGATACGAATCACTTCCCTCATCTTCTACAAAATATTATTTATTTGATCAAGAAGCCGGCCGAAGTGGCCGTGCGGTTAAAGGCGCTGCAGTCTGGAACCGCAAGACCGCTACGGTCGCAGGTTCGAATCCTGCCTCGGGCATGGATGTTTGTGATGTCCTTAGGTTAGTTAGGTTTAACTAGTTCTAAGTTCTAGGGGACTAATGACCTCAGCAGTTGAGTCCCATAGTGCTCAGAGCCATTTGAACCATTTTTTGATCAAGAAACATATTGCATCCTCTTAGCAATCAATATACAGGTTGCTCATAAGCAGTCTGAAAAGCTTGTAAGGTTGTTGCAAAGTAGATGGTGTTGAGAGATAATTGTTAAGAAAATTGTTTAGCCAATCAGGCCTTTACAGGAGGAAATACAAGCCGTCCACCAGATGCGATAAGTGTCTGTAGTTCTCAAAGCGTAGCAGACGGCGCACGAGACTGCTCAGCCTTTCGCTCAGATTCGATCCTTACTATCGACTCATGTCCATTTTTTGTTTCGCTCTCTTCTTCGTTTCTAGGAAACGAAAAGAAGATCACGCTCCAGGACGCCCTCTCTTTGCGGCCGCTAGATTTTGCGTACAACGGCCTGACTGGCTAACTTAAAAAGCTAATTAATTCGGAAACAGCGCAACGTACCGAATTTTGTTCTTCACAATTATTTATAGGAGCAGCCTACCCTGCAACACCCTTACAAGCCTTTCAGGCTGTTTCTGACCATCCCGTATAAGCAATGCACGGCCTATGTTTACAGAAGTACAGAACGACAGCGGTGCTCCTAGTGACTTGTCAGTGTACTTTGTATACGAGAAAATATGGCGCGAAAATACGTATTTTCAACTCGAAATACGAGATTTAGATGACAATGTTCTCCATTTTTCGTGGGGATAACAGCCTAGCAGTTAAGTGCGTGCCTGGAAACTGGAAAGCTTTTCGACCTTTCAAAGTAAGATATTCGAGAAGTCGCAATCAAAAACTAAGATTAACTTCTTGTAGCGGGGATTCAGACTCACATAAAATTTTGTAAATGACGTCTTTGCCGCCTTTTGATATTGAAATTATTTATTTTTAAAACCATATATTGCAATTTCTACCTTATGTCACTATCAACTGAAAGTAGTTGCACCTTAGCACATTTCGGAACCTTAGAATCATCTGCCATGACAAGACACAGAATATGGTTTTATCGCATTGTGTTCCTGGTGACTTTTTTTGCGTATTGCATTTTTGAATTGCATTTTGGATATGTTGCTCGTTCTGCTTTATTTTTGCTCACATTCGTAGTATTGGGTGGAATAAATGATTTGATATTTGTTTTTTCTTTCCTATATAAAACAGAAACGGGTTTCATAGAATGGTGTCCTGTGGACTTCAGTACTTTTGTTCCTGCGTACGACTCCATGTGACAACTGCAGGTGTAAGCAATAACAAATATAATAAATTATGTTGAGGCGGTATTTCTGAACGAATTCCTATTACGCCCAAGTGAAAGTGTCCCTACGAACTTCAAATTGCAGCTACACTGCCCCGTCACGTTAATGTGACCACCCGCCAAGAATGTGAATTACTACCTTTCGTAGCGCGGACCGATTGTATAGTATTATATTCTATGTTAACCGGGGACCTAGAAACGACGCAGAGGCTCCGTCCCCGCCGCAGCCGCAGTGGTCCAGGACTCCACGACGACTACCGCAGTCCACTTCACCCCTCCGCCGCCCCACACCGAACCCAGGGTTATTGTGCGGTTCAGCCCCCGGTGGACCCCCCAGGGAACGTCTCACATCAGACGAATGTAACCCCTGTGTTTGCGTGGTAGAGTAATGGTGGTGTACGCGTACGTGGAGAACTTTTTTTGCGCTGCAATAGCCGACATAGTCTGAATGAGACGGAATAAGGGGAACCAGCCCGCATTCACCAAGGTAGATGGAAAACCGCCTAAAAACCATCCACAGATTGGCCGGTTCACCGTACCTCGACACAAACCCGCCGGGCGGATTGGTGCCGGTGACCAGGCGCTCCTTACCGCCCGGAAAGCCGTGTGTTAGACCGCACGGCCAACCGGGCAGGTCAGCGTGGACCGATGCGAGGCTGCAGCAAGAGGGTGAATAAGGTTGTGGAAAGGATATGGAGCCGCGCCGGCTGCAGTGCCGTGGCGAGCTGCGCTAGGTTTCCCGGTTGAGGATCCATGGAGCGAACAGTCCGATCGAGGTGGTCCCACAGATTCTCGATTGTGTTTACAGCCGGGGAGTTTGGTCGCCAGGGGATATGGTGAACTCTTCCTGGTGCTCTTCGAATCACGCACGTACACTGCGAGATGTGTGAACACGTAGCACTTTCCTGCTCTGAGATGCCATCGTGCCGGGGAAAAACAAACTGCATGTAGTTGTGGACGTGGAACCCAAGGGTAGATGCATCCTTGTGTTGATCCATTGCGCCTTCCAGAATGCCACTAAAACGCTCCCCAGACCATAACGCACCTACGATTGTTGCAGGCTGTTCGCTATGAGACCCTTCAGGCTTTAAGCGTCAACGGCCACCTGTCCGATGGAGCTTTGATTCATCTGAAACGGCCACCTGTCGCCAGTGGACGCCCAGTTGCGGTACTGGCGTGCAGATTCCAGCCTCCGTCGCTGGCGAACAGCTGTCAGCACAGAACCAGGCGCCTCTTGTAGAGGCCCATACGCTGTGACGTTCGCTGAACGATCGTTCAAGAGACCCTGCTGGTAGCCGCTTGTTTCATCTCGACGGTCAGTTGCTCAACAGTTGCACGCCTATTCGCCTTCGTTCACCCCTGTGATCTATGGCCCGTGGTACACCACTGTTGCCTCGTCGCCAGTTTTGGATCGCGCCATTTTGTCATGCATTACGACAACAACTGTTCTTGGTTCAAATGGCTCTGAGCACTATGGGACTTAACATCTATGGTCATCAGTCCCCTAGAACTTAGAACTACTTAAACCTAACTAACCTAAGGACATCACACAACACCCAGTCATCACGAGGCAGAGAAAATCCCTGACCCCGCCGGGAATCGAACCCGGGAACCCGGGCGTGGGAAGCGAGAACGCTACCGCACGACCACGAGCTGCGGACAAACAACTGTTCTCTGCGTCCCTCCGACACGCTTTATATATCCTCCACTGCTAGTGTTGCCACCCGCTGTCTCTGAGTGGTTGTTGCACGTTGGCTTCAAACTTAGGCCGTAGTCACGTTAATGTGGCTGGACCGTGACAAAATGCAGCAAATTAGCGGTTGGTTACACCTTAAAATCTTTTTAGGGACGCAGTTCTACCATGTTCACTTTCTAGTACCATACATTTATCTTCGTTCATCCTTAAGGAAGTTAATGTATTAATTGCATATTCCGGCAGGCCGGAGTGGCCGTGCGGTTCTAGGAGCTACAGTCTGGAACCGAGCGACCGCTACAGTCGCAGGTTCGAATCCTGCCTCGGGCATGGATGTGTATGATGTCCTTAGGTTAGTTAGTTTAATTAGTTCTAAGTTCTAGGCGACTGATGATCTCAGAAGTTAAGTCGCATATTGCTCAGAGCCATTTGAACCAATTGCATACTCCCGTTTTCCAAGCCATAGGTGATACAGTTCCCTATAGCGGCTACTTTAAATCCAGAGGTACTGTCTCAGACTGTCGCAGGTAGATTTCCTCTGCAGGTGAAAGCTGATAGAAATATACAGACTGGCAGCACATTCCCACACTAACAAATTGTATCTGTCATTTGTCTCATAACTAGCCATTGCATCATATACATTAGCCTTACTATTGTATGCCTTCATTACGCTGTGTGTCAATATTAATTAACGCATAAAGAGCCTCTTATTAAACGATAACTATAATTAGGCGTTTATGACACCTATGAAACGTAACTTCTCTTGCCTTGACGAATTTCATTTTGCATCCTTTGCAAAAACAATACAGCACCATTTCTGTTACTAATAAATAAATGTGCGAAAATAGTTAAAAAACCGTGCAATATTAAAGTTGCATTTTTAGCACAAAATGTAAACAACAGCGTTATATCGATGTCAAGTCATTATTTCGACATGATGCTGGTTACATGGGCAGTGCGCTATGTTCACTTCATCGATATTCCTACTCTCTGTACGTCGCACATCATTTAATCTCTGGACGCGACATCCAGTTGTCATCCGCGGTAGCTTAACAAGCCAATCGCTGGGTAGTGAAAAATAAATAATATTTTGCATAATGTTATTGCCATGTAGAGAACTGTTGACGTTTCGTGTCCGCTGATTGACGTACTGCCTGTTGGCTTTTGCCTCCGTCTAATGTTGTTTCATCCTTAATGTTGCTGAGACTGACGGGACAAATCTTGTGACTGCTTTTCGTCAAATTGTCTCTTTCTTTCCCTAACAAAAATACAAAATAATTATTTTAATAAAGGAATGTGGTCCACGGACCCGCTTTGTAAGGCTGGCCAACTTTTTTATTATAAATTATGAGACAGAGTTACAAGCGAGGCTCTCTTTTGCACCCGCTCTACTCCACAGCTACCAGGAGAAGACAAGGTACAGTTGCCTCTTCCTATCCTTATTTATATCATGACCAATGAAAATGATCGCAGAAAAGATGAAAATTGCTCGGGTTAACGCCTATCAATAATAAAGGAATAGTTTACAAGTAAAAAAAAATACGGAAACTATAGTTAACACCACAAAGCTAAACAGAAAGAATTGTGTCACAGCTAGGAGATATGTGATACAATATTACACTGGGATCTTCGACCGACGTTTGTTTAACGATATCGCGAGAGAAAAGTCAGGAAGCCATACGTCGTTATTGTCATTTTCTGTGAAGCACGGACGGAAGAATCAGTTGCCGTTGTGAAGTTTCGATAATCTTAAAAGCGACTTGCCCGCGCACCTGCCGTACCTACAAATTAGAATGTTGCGTCATTTTGCTTATTTACTAGTCTACATGGCGTCTTCGTGATGGACTCCAACCCCATACCTGACTTTCCTTTCTCTTTTGTTTCTCTGCTATATGCACCTGTCCTGATTTTTATTCTATTAGATCTTTGTTTTCCGCAGTTCTTCCGGTAATGATATTTATCCCTTTATATCGTATTTTACTCGATATCGTTGAATGCAAAATTTCTGAAATCTATTGTCCTAAATAAGCAGCAGGATAACACCAGTTGGTTTTCTGAGAGCCATGTTATTATAGCCAAAATTTTTCTAAATGCAGGTGCAGAACTGGCCTGTTGGAAACAATTGCCTAAGTTTCCTTTGTCCGTTATTTTCAATAAGTTTTTTTAACACGGGGCGGAATACAGACCTCTCAGGAACTCACATATGGTTGTAGGGCCAATCAGTATCTTACTAACCTTCAATTCGGTGAAGAGCTTGCACGACAGTGGCAAACCTCTGCACAGCTATCCTAACAACATTCTCACTGTAATGCGACACCGAATATAAAGAAACCGCCTGCTTTCCCAATTTGGACGCCTTTTGCTCCGCTACCACCTCACACAGTATTTGGAAGAGAAATCCTGTGTCTATATACCGGTATGAGTAATTACCCAATCAGCCCACTCTACATAGGGAGTGAAAAGTATTGAAAAACCTTAAGTACAGAATGAAAGTAAGCGTTATATAAGCAAAGCTGCCTTCAACAAAGAGAAGAATGGTGGGTGCAAATGTCTGTGGATTTAGAGATGTTTCTACCGGTTTCTCTGGAAGTAACAGTTGTAGTAAGCGTGGTGCATAATTATACCCATTTTTCCTCGATCGTCGAATTCGCCGCTCAAAAACGGGAACGTTGCTCTCAATAAACGAAGCTCGACTTAAAAAAGGTGAAACGAGCTTAAAAAAGAAGAAATCGAAGACGCTACATTTTAATGAGCAATAACACGAAAATATGTCTTCACATTCCTGTAGGCTCATTGTTCTTCAGAGTTGTTAGTTGACCATTGTTTAGCTTTACGGAGACAGTAAAAGTGGAATATGCATTGCAGGTCACATAAAAAGGGAGCATTTTGTACTTTGCTCTTAGACGGACTTCATTCTCTGAAACAAGGATGACCACGTGTGCATCACAGCGCCGGGGTTTAGGGGGTGCTTTACGACTTTTACGGAAACAGCACCGGGAAATTTTCGCGGCACGCTGTTCGCCATCCGAGCGGGTAATAAAACTTGATCCCGCAGGCCGAGGGCGTAATTTGCTGTGTTATGGCGCAAGTTGGCGGTCTTAGGCTATGCTAATGTAACGGCCAGTGTGGCACGTGGCCGCCAGCTGTAAAGCCGGGCAAGGGCGGCGGCGGGAGCGGACAAGTTTTTCGGAACTGTTCCTTCCTCCGTGCCGGCTGTTCGCATGCCGAGAGGAGGCGCCCACGTAATTTGCCGGCCCTCCTTCTTGAGAAACTCTCTCTGCACCCGCCCGCACTGGACACCAAATGAGCTCCAGAAACTCGTAGCCTCAAAGGCTCCTCCCCACAGATTGATGCAGCATCGCATAGCTATACCAAAGTTACGTATGACGAGGTGGCGTGACGTCTGCGCTGCTGAAACTTCTTCGAGCACACCTGCTGAAATCTGATTCCATTCCTCCTTCTTCTTTTTCTGAAAGTTGTGAAAATCTACAGGGTGTCTGATGAGTCACTCCCTATTTTGAAACAGTTATAATTTCTTTATTTACGAACCAATTTTCTTAGAAGTGCTTTTTTTAGAAACACCTTTCTTTGATGTTGTGTTTAATATAATTTTAACTTTTGTTTCACTTCGAAAATGCCGCCTGTGTTGAGTGTGAAAGAACATGCCAAACCAGCAGCTCGTTAAGAGGTCCGGGGATCTGTGGTGCGAGTACAAAGGTGGTGGAAGGCTGAGCGAGAGATCCATGCAACAATCGATGCAAAAACAGTTAAAAAATGCCATTCCGAATTACTGACAACAGGCAGTGTCGCCGATGCAAGAACATCAGGAAGACCATCAGCTGCGAGGACACCAAAGAATGTTGACAGAGCTCGTGAAATGTTCAAGAAGAGCCCTAAGAAATCACTGCTTCAAGAATCTCCTGAAAGTGTTGTTCCACGTTATGTAGTTTCAATGACTCTTAAAAATATCTCACTTTAATGCAGCAGAAGACACATTACATGTAGCAATTGTTTTCTGACGACTGTGACAGAAGAACGGAGTTTTTGAGAAATTTTCTTGAGTTGGGATGATAATCGGTCTGAACCTCTTGAGAACATTATGTGGACTGATGAAGCAGCGTTTTACATTGAAGGACTTGTAAACAGGCGTAACTGCCATTGCTGGGCAGCTGAAAACCCACACGAATGTGCTGGGTATGATGTGGTATAACGATATCCGAAGTTGTTGGTACTTTCTTTGTGAGGAGTACAATGAATGGCAAAAGATACCTAAAAATGCTGAAAGATCGTGTATGGCCAGTAATTTCTCAATGGAACAACCCACAGCTTCACTTCATGCAGGACGAAGGTCCTGCACATTTTACGAATATCTGCATGATCATTTCCCAGGTTCTATAGGCAGACGTGGTGCACATGAATGGCCCGCCCGCGGCTGTTATTTAACACCTTGCGATATTTTTCCTCTGGGGGTGAGCTAATGAGGAGGTTTACAAGAGAAAATCACTGAACATTGATGAATTGGAAGCAGTAATAACTGATGTTTTGGCCAATGTTCCACCTAACATGTTGCAGGCAACAGTACCGCATGTACCATTTCGATTAAAAAAATGCGTAGAGATGGTGGAGCTTCTGCGGAGGTGTAAAACGACGTCAAACACAATCTCAAGGAGTGCTGTTTCTAACATAAGTAGTTCTAAGAAAACTGGCTCATAAGTAAAGAAATTATAACTGTTTAAAAATAGGTAGTGGCTTATCAGACACCCCACGTACCGCAGGCGATCAAAATTGCAGCACCATAAAGACGGCATGCAGCAAACGTCGAACTGGTATGGAGTGCTCTAAGTGCTCAGACATGCAGATGCAGTGCAGCGACACAAAGTAACTAAAATAAAGCAATCTATATACTAACATTTAAAAGGAAAACAAGGGAAAAAGTCCTTTTCAAAAATCTCGAAACGTTCTTAGTCGATTTACCTCAAATTTTTAAGTAATACTCTTTAAGAAACATTCGGATAGACATGGGCCATGTATTTTTGAAACAATTTACAGTTACGCAGTTAAAACCGACTATGAGAAAAAAACTGCAGTGCTGTGCTATGAAAATGTGCGGTATCGTTTCCTTTTTCGCAGTCGGTTTTAACTACAATAGGTTAAACTAAATGTGGATTAGGTTGGAATGGTAGTATCGGTGACACCACCACGAATAGTTTTACTCTGCGAACAGATAGCAATACAGAACTTCAGAAGGTCAGATTGCGTAATATCACTGACTAACACATACAGTCGCGACACACTGTAGTGTGGAAGTTGTTACCGTTTGGCAGTTGGAGCGACACACACGCTCCAAGTGGTGAGAAAGCAGACAGTCACATGTGTCGTAAGGATAATGTATGATTTTAATTTTTTTTTCTACTTCATTAACTACATAATTGTTATATACCTAAGTTCCATGCATTAGTTAATTACCCATGAGACATGAATTGTCGTGAAATTAGCGTGAAAACAGCCGAATTTTACGCATTCAATGACAGTAAGCTACAACTTATTCATGAAGAAATACTTTAGAATATGTCTATAATCACAGCTTACTACGCTGACATCAAGAGAATATAAATACATATTTCACGCATGAGAAGAATATGTTTCTGTTCTTGTTTGTTATTATTATGATAGTCATTGTCATTGTCAAATAAAAAACTTTTATAGAGTCTAATGATTCACCCATTCTTATACTTCACCCGACTTTCTGATGCGTAATTTTTGTAAACGTAATTATTTTTCCTTCGAAAACGAATGCCTTGAAGATTCTTGCCTTTTGTGGCTCAGATGAGGCGACGACAGTGAAAGGTTTCTTTTCTGTCGGGAAACAATTTCATTGCTTTTGACGCTTAATTATGACGGCTATGCGATTTTTCGTTCAGGTAACAGGTGTGTGACTTATTTGGTGTGTTAAATAATGCAGAAATTCCTTTCCATACAGGTTTCTTACGTCCCACATTCACTGATTTCGCTGGAAGTGTAGCGAAGTAAGCTTACCGTTGTTGGGTAGATATACGACGGCTGCAGAGTCATTTCTTTTGGAGTTTACTAGCAGTTTTTTGTTATTGAAGGAAAACGACATTCATTATCTTTACGTTACAATAGAACCATAAATAAACTGTCCTATAATGTATCGTTTCATACCTCCCATGGTTGTTAGAAAACTAAAGAACGTCAAAAAATGGTTAACCAGGAAGGGCCAGAGGATAAATGTAAAGGTCTAGAAGCTTATTTCACTAGGGGAAAGATAGACAGCACCCACACGAAAATTAAAGAGATTTTCGGACAAAATCTAAGGAGCTGCATGAACATCAAGAGCTCAGATGGAAAAACAGTCATAAGTAAAGAAGGGAAAGGTGGAAGGAGTATATAACGGAACTATAAACTGGAGATGAACTAAAAGACAAGATTATTGAAATGGAAGAGGGAGTAGATGCAAATGAGAATGGAGATATGATACTGCGAGAAAAATCTGACAGAACACTGAAAGATCTAAGACGAAACAAGGCCCCAAGAACAAACGACATTCCATGAGGATTACTCCCAGCGTTCCATTGTAATTCTGTTAGAGACAGCAACGGACTTTACACAGCAGTTGAACCGAATGGACAGTGTTTTGAAAGGAGGTTATAAGATCAGCGTCAACAAAAGCAAAACAGGGATAATGGAATGCAGCAGAATTTAGTCAGGTGTGCTGTGGGTATTAGGTTACGAAACGAGAAACTTAAGGGAGCAGATGAGTTTCGTTATTTGGGCAGCAGAATAACAGATGATAGACGAGATGGAAACGATATAAAATGTAGACTGGCAGTGGCAAGAAAAGCGTTTCTGAAAAAAAAGAAATGTGTTAACATCTAATACAGATTTAAGTGTTAGGAAGTCTTTTCTGAAAGTATTTGTATGGAGTGTAGCCATGTATGGAAGTGAAACTTGGATGATAAACAGTTTAGAAAAGATTAGAAGCTTTCTAAACGTTGAACATTATGCGGACAGATTACTTAACTGATGAGGAGGTACTGAACAAAATTGGGGAGAAAAGAAATTTGTGGTACAACGTGATTAGTAGAAGCGATCGGTTGACAGGACGCATTCTTAGACGCCAAAGGATCACCAGTTTAGTAATTCAGTACTGGAGCGATGTATGTGTGTGTGGGGGGGGGGGGGGGGGGAAGGGGAATTGTAGAGGAGGACCAAGAGACGAATACAGTAAGCAGATTCAGAAGGACGTAAGTTCATCAGTTATTCGGAAATGAAGAGGCTTACACAAGATAGAGTAGCATAGAGAACTGCATCAAACCAGTCTTCGCACTGAAGACAGCAACAACAAAATGACTACCAAGATAAATGTATCTCGGAGCATTAACATATACCCAAGTGCAGCACAATATAAACGAAACACGAACACTATTTTATAGACAAGTTCTCAGTATATATTATCGCCTCTTCTATCATCATCTGTGTTGAACACCCACGTCTATCCCGTCATGAGAATCAGTCTGCTGGGCGAATGCTTAACGGCAAGCAGATATAACTGACTCAAGTGGCTAATAAAAATCTCCGCTGGAGATGCAATTACGACGCGCACAGTGACCGGTGTCGCCGAGGCGCTGCTGACAGGCGAGCCACGCTCTTCGAGGCCGCTCAGATACGATCCAGAATTATTAAACAATGCAGCAAGAGAAGCGCACACTCGACACCTGCACCTTCTGTCATCTGCCTGAATTATCGGATGACAACTTTGTGTCTAACTATAAGAGAATAAATTGTTATTTTAGGTAATTGGCGTAAAGAAGTTCGTACTGATTTCAAGCTAAATTTATGTTAGTATCATCGTGATGAGTTTGAAAAAACGTAAACACGTTGTTGCTTATCTTTTATTTTAATGTCTTCACGTAAGTATCACTTTTTCTTCCATCGAGAAATTTGCACATTCTTCTGCTCTTTTTTAGAGATATCTCATGAAGTCGTCTCTGCTTAATTCACTGTTATTGTGTCACACTTCACCGTTTAGTGATGAATTTCAGTGTAATTTTCGAACAGAATTAATTTCTTAATTTATAGAAATAGACCAGGATTAAACATTTTTAAAATTCCATTACGGAGTTTACCGTTCCACATTCCCATGACTGTCACTGCACGTGGGATACACTTCATTATTTTATTGTCACTACAGTGGCTTTACTATGTTAGTCGGACGTATTTTTCTACGGATTTACTATCACTGTATCCATTACGTATTCAGAAATACTGACGGTATACGAAGAAGTCAACAACAGACATGTTATTAGTTATTACACATGTGAAAATAGTAACGGAAACGGGAATATAGAAAGAATGGTGAGCAAATGTGAATCGCTAACGTCTGCACAAAAACGGCAATGCACTCTTACGGTCTAGTAGCAGTAGCTAGAAAATCATTAATAATTCAGAATTTACAATAATGCAATTGTTAGGCCCAAATAAACGAAACACGGGTATTAATCACTTGGTGGCCGTCGCTGAAATCAGATCGCGAAAAGGACACCACACTGAAAAACCGATTAAGCTTTGCACAGTTGTGTTGAGCAATGTCTCTAGTATGGTCGTAGGTAGCGTCACGTTGTTCATCTCAGTTCTGAGCGCACAGTGAGCGCATAAAGATGCCTAGATAAGTAGTGTCTCCCGGTAAGTGTGGGTGCCTGCAGAGAGATTTCGCCTGATTTCATGCAACCTCAGATAATGTAACTGTCATGCAGTACCTTCTTCATGACAATTATTGGCTGTATATCGCAGGAGCAATGAGGATGCTCCTGCAGCGTTTTCGAGGGGAAGTGTTTGGGCACCCATCATACAGTCCAGACTTGGCTCCGTCTGATGTTCATCCCTTCTCACATGAACCGCTGGCTATGAACACCGCATTCTGGCACACACAATGAGCTGCAGTCCAGCGTAGAAAATTGTCGGAAGGCACAGGAGGCTGCCTCCTAGGTCGAAGGTATTGACAAGTTGGTACAACGCTACGACAGCTGTCGAAGTCGGGGCAGCGACTATGTAGAGAAGTTGCTGGGACGTGTAGCTAACTGTAATAAATAGCTTTGATTTTCAGAGTGGTTTCCATTTCGCGACCGATCGTACTTTTCAAATAGCCCTCGTAATTTAATAACTTTTCACAAGCTGCAAATTCGAAGAAATTGTTTAAATGATGTGCAGCGACACGGTCCGAAAGGAAATCTCCGCGAAGTCGAATTGTCTTTGTAGAGGAGTAACCTCATTATAAGGAGAGAAATATTTGTCGATATCCGGAATCAATCAATGATGCCGGCCGGAGTGGCCGTGCGGTTCTAGGCGCTACAGTCTGGAGCCGAACGACCGATACGGTCGCAGGTTCGAATCCTGCCTCGGGCATGGATGTGTGTGTTGTCCTTAGGTTTGTTAGGTTTAATTAGTTCTAAGTTCTAGGCGACTGATGACCTCAGAAGTTGTCGCATAGTGCTCAGAGCCCTTTGAACCAATCAGTGATAAAAGAGAGAGGTATGAGCGGACAGACTGTTAAAAGACAAAGCTTGCATCACGCAGATATTCTGCCACTCCCGACAAATTGCAGTCACCGAGGTAGCAGCTTTCGACAAGAGTACTCAACAGCATTTACTGCACGGGATTCGGCTCTGAATGAGAGCAGTAAGGAAGGTACATACTCTGCTGTCGGGCAGATCTTTATAATTTTTGCGTATGAAATTCCAAGTAAAATTCGTATTGATGTTGTCTTAATACTCTTCCCCCCCCCTGTAAGCGATCTAAATTAATTCGTTTCTTTTGCGATTTACATCGATGCTTTAATTTTTCGTCTTGGCGTATTTCACAATAGATTAGAAACTCGACTGAGCAATTATGTTTTTGCTGTCGCCTCGTTCTCCTTTGCCTTCAAAGGTCGAAGACGAAGTCGCTGAAAAGAGGAGAGGTCGTTATGGTTAGCGTCCATGCTGACAACAGGTCAGACGGTATTGGTTCAAATGGTTCAAATGGCTCTGAGCACTATGGGATTTAACATCTGAGGTCATCAGCCCCTAGAACTTAGAACTACTTAAACCTAACTAACCTAAGGACATCACACACATCCATGCCCGAGGCAGGATTCGAACCTGCGACCGTAGCAGTCGCACGATTCCAGACGGGAGCGCCTAGAACCGCTAGGCCACACCGGCCGGCTCAGATGATATTGTCGGCACTGAGAATAACTTGCTCAATCTGCGTAAGGAAATAACGAAGAAGTGAATAAAGTTTAATTAAAACTAAAACTAAAGGTTGGACTCGCCTATATTATTCAGTACGAGTTGCTTCCATAAAGTCTGGTAAAAAGTAGCCTTACAGAGCACCATCATGCAACGTATTACATCTGCCTTTTGCGGATACAGACAGTTTGGTATCCGTACGGTAAGGGAAACGAAATAGCGATGGAGGAGTAACTAACCGAAAAATCATCAACAGAGGAAGCGAATATAATTAGAAAATAAAATATTAAAGCCTTAGTGACGAGTCATGAAAGCGATTAAGACACTGAATTATAGCTAAGAATCACCTAGTTTTTCCCGAAATAAATTAGGTGCATATCCGACTGAATCGTCCACCCACACGACGGCCAGTTTCATTCTCCGTCGCTTCCCGGCTGAGTTACCGAAAAATCAAAATTTTTTACGTTCCTTTGTGTTCGCAATGCAGAACATACGAAAAAATTTGGAGCTCTGTGCAGGTATGTAAAGGAGTCCAATTATCGCACAAGCATTTAGCGGTTAATATTTTTCCAACTCAGCCACCGTCTACACCTCACCAACCAACCCATACCTTGTACCAGGCTATCTCTCTACTTATATCCCAAATGGCTCACACGCTTTACCAATGCGTGCGCTGAGATGTCCCAGAGGCATTAATTCTCTGGAACAGGGATTCAAAAACTTTTCTTCTAACAGAACACTTTGAAAATCCTTGTTTACTTTGAAGGTTAATAAAATTTTACAAATGAGACTAACTTGTTTTATTCCGTGATTGCTTCAGTTTTAAATCATAACGTGAATATCATAACAATTTTTAAAAATAATTAGTATCGCCAAAATGACGAAAAAATTCTGTGTTGTTAATAGTCGTACATGGAAATGGCTCTGAGCACTATGGGACTCAACTGCTGTGGTCATTAGTCCCCTAGAACTTAGAACTACTTAAACCTAACTAACCTAAGGACATCACACACATCCATGCCCGAGGCAGGATTCGAACCTGCGACCGTAGCAGTCGCACGGTTCCGGACTGCGCGCCTAGAACCGCGAGACCACCGCGGCCGGCTCGTACATGGAGCACTTATTCACTTGCCGCGGAACACCAGTGGTCCTTTAAACACAGTTTCGGAAACCCTGTCCTGGAATTAGTAGAATGAAAAGATAGAGGTAATGAAAGTATGAACTTGTGGTTAAATCCATGGGATGTACAGTAAGACCCTGCCACGAAACGCAGACGCCCGGCTTCGAACAGCAAAATGGAATGGAGTTTGAACGTGTTGTTAATGTTCATACCATCTCTTGTTTACAATATGCAGGTATTAATGGTCTCTAGCGTAATTTATATATTCGAGTGGTGTCTGTTCTGTTGGTCATGTCTAACACTCGTGATGACACGGCTGATGCATAGACTTATATGAAATAGAGAACGGGGAAAGAAAGGGAAACTGTGACTTCCAGCCACAATTCCATGTGCGGCTGCAAGTCAGAATTACCACCCATCGCTTCTCTTTCTACCCTCATTCTTTATATTATATAAATTGGTGTGATTAACATGAAATCAATCGAGCAGAACAAGAGACAAGGAAGGAGAAAGAGGAGCAGGAGGAGGAGGAGGAGGAGGAGGAGGAGGAAACGAGGAAGAGGGGGAGAGTAGGAAGTAAGATCAAGATTTAACTCCTCGTCGACTACGACGCAACCATACTTACAGGTGTATGAAACTCTAGAATTTTCCAAATCTATTAAAAACTGTGGTAAAAATTGAGATAATTAACTACAAAATTGGAGTATTTTCTAAACATGAAGTTTAAAATGTAACATCTCATTCATTTTTTCATAAATTAAATAAATTGTAGAGTTTCATACACCTGTAAGTGTGGTTTGTATGTTGTGCAAAATTCATCGAAGAATCTCTCTTACTTATGAATAAAAGTGTACCTATAGCAACAAATGCAACCAACAGTAAGTGAACAAATGATGAAATTTCAGATGTAAAAAAATTATTTTGTTTTGTTTTTGAACTTCCACTGTTATGAGTGAGAATCCTGAATCCTTCCTGGTCATGGTGACAAAGTTTTATGAATTTATTTGCAAAAGTATAGAAAGTGGAACCCCTCTCAACCCGAATGTGAGACCGACGCCGTAACGACAACGCCACATTGCTCAGTCGCTATCTACAACGCTGTATACTGACATATACTATCCTCTTCAATAGAGATAGAATAGTAAAGATTTATTCAAACATTTTGTATCATCGTGATTACGTTCGGCGGGCGTTTCGTCACTTAGAAGATTACTGAACTGCCTCCATTGTGAAAAAGGTAAAAGGTTCTGATGTATTGGACAGTAAATATTCAAAAGCATCGTGCCGTAAATGACAGGTTTGATAGGTAAGAGAGCGGCAGACATGACGTGAAAAACCGTTTCAAACTGTCAGCTAATGCAAATTATCAGTACAGACAAAAATGACACACGCATCTGAAGTGGAAACGATTACTGCACGTCGTTCTCACTTGGATTTTGTCGCATGCATCAGAAATTTAGCATCGATAAAACCAGTTCTCGAATCTTAATTTACACCTATCAGTGGCATCTCGTTAAGGAAATTATTCTCCATAGTAAAACTCTGCTACCTACAATACTGAACATTATCTGGCTACCTAAAATGCTTTTTTTACAGCACAAAAATATGCAAAATTTTCCTACATTGCAGAGCTTGAAGTGACCATTTTTAATTGTTAACAATTACAGAGCTATAAAGTCTCTACAGAATAATGTGTGATAAAATCAGCAGTTTTGTGCGACTACATGAAGAAATGTAACGGAATTTTATACGTAATTAAAATGCTACTGTAAATATTGACTACTTGTATGATAGTTAAATTTCTGAGAAAATTAATAAATAAATGTACTTAAATATTTCCAGTTTTCAGTAACATGATATGCTATGCGCATTGCTTGAAATTTCAAGGATAGAAAGAATGTCCTTCACAAATCACGCTAAAGCGTTGGTACTAGCGTGACGTACCATATTTGAAATAATGAACATATTTCTAGTTTAATGTAAGTGACTTTCCGTAGTTTATGTAGGTTCGATACCATGAACTGAGCTGTTTGTGTGAAAAAGAGATACAATGGTTACTATCATTTTTGATGAGTAATAACCGAACGCATCTCAGACGCAAGTCAACAACGGGTAGATGAAAATGCTCCATAACCCTGTCATTATAGACCTCAGGAAATGTACTTGAAAGACTGGACGTTTCAAAATTTTTCAGTCATCTTAACGAAGACAATGCGTCGTTATCAACCATGTTCTCCCAGGTGACAATTAACGTGTTCATGGCGCTAAGACTGTTTGACATGTTGAAATTTCATGAACAATAATGAGTTTCGATTAGCCTATGAACGAACATGGATATGAAGTCAATGGAAATTCTGTGGGTGACCTACAGAAAAGCACCAAACATTAGAGACGATATTTACTAAATTGGACATTAATGCCTACTACAAAATTTCTGCAGTTTTCGCAAAGTGTACATTAACATAGAACGGCAATTAACTGACCCGTAAAATAAAAGTATTATGTTGATATACCTCTAGCGAAGGGACTATTTAATTTTTACCGTGCACAGCAATGTACGCTTACAGGCTCTGTTTGATCACGAAATGAAAGATTGGCATTTAACATAACGTTAAACTTCGACTGACCAACTTCTTGAGAGATGGAGAATAGCGTAGTTTAAAAAGATAGTTGGAAAGAATCAGGAGACGCGTTGTTTGCATATTCCACTCACGCAGAGAGATCTGGGCCACTCTTGTCGATGTGCGTCCGGCATGTTGAACCAGTGTAGATTCTTGTCAGTCGTGTCTCTCTTTATACGTCTGATATGTAGTGGTAGTAAATCAGAGAAACGCGACACTGTTATTGTAAACACGTGTGCTTGATTAGCAATTAAGTGCGTTGCAAGAAAAGGCAACAGAGTAAGCTTTGATCCCCAGCATACACCTTAAGTTCGTCTGGAAGAGCAAGTAGGTGCATGGTTCCTTACAAAACATTTTATTATAATGTCAAGATCACGATGCTTTCGTTGCATAAGGCGGCTGGTTTCAACCGCACTTCGCAATAATCTTTAGGCCATATGGTCGTTACGCAGTATAACTCGTCTGTTCACTAAATCTCAACTTCCCAGGCTTAAGTTCTGTGAACCGACAAGTTACTGCTGTAAAGATCATACTGCTTTAAGATGATCGTGAAGTGTGGTTGACGTCATTCCCCTGATATTACGAAAGTGTTGCGATCCACACCTTGCAATAAAATGTTCTATACACCAATGAAATGATGTGCACAATTAAGCCATGTCAAATTTCATAACAACATAGGTCTTTTTTCAGGTTTCACTGTTACCGTTCCTTCTTTAGAATCCTCTTCACTGTTAGCGGTACATATCCTACTTCCGACGAAGCAATATCACTTGACAGTTCCTTCATGACTGTATAACTCGTCTTATTATTTAATAAACATATTGCTGACACATCTTGGTGTTATATGAAAAGTATAGTAACTCTGTCTTCGTACTGTATTGTGAAAATTCTATTTAAAGGGAGTTTTGCGATACGAAGAACAACAGAATACTAGAATGATATTTTCATTCTGCAGCGGAGTGTGCGCTGATATGAAACTTCCTGGCAGATTAAAACTGTGTGCCGGACCGAGACTCGAACTCGGGACCTTTGCTTTTCGCGGGCAAGTGCTCTACCATCTGAGCTCAGATGGTAGAGCACTTGCCCGCGAAAGGCAAAGGTCCCGAGTTCGAGTCTCGGTCCGGCACACAGTTTTAATCTACCAGGAGGTTTCAACAGAATACTACTATAGCAGTTTTGCGTTCTATAGGACTATGTGTTAAACCAAAGTATTTAAATGTAGATATACTGATAGACCGTTTTCTATGCATTTCTCAGGTGGCTCAATATCAATTCGAGATTTTTTGAGGTGGTCTGAACATGGATTAGCTGCTGTTTTGTAGCTGTATGGAAAGTAAATGGTTGGTCATAACTATCTTGCCATTTAGCTCACCGTGTGGCAACACGCAACCTTCGGGCGGCACAGTGTAGAACAGAACGCAACACGAATTACTGTTCTTCTCTTATTTTTTCGCAAGGTGAGAACGTAATTACATGATAACAGATCCAGTACTATGAAGTTCTTTCTGCACGTACTCAGTATTCGCCGCAGAAGACTGCAGAACCGCTTATACAAAGCCCAGCAATGAGTCGTCCAACAAAGGCAAACCCTGAAACGCTGAACAGCTTTCCAGAAGTTCCCTGCACGCTGTAGAGGCAATAGGGGGCTAAAAGAGAGGAAAATAACGAGAGAGAACAGAAAGGGGCACTCGCGAGCTATGAACTGAGGCTCACGTCCATTTTTTTGTGTTTAAACAGCGAATGCAACAAGCACGCGTCACTTTTCGCGCATGTACCGACAAGCAAGACTTCTTCTATCAAAGTATCTTTATCACCATACTTACTTCACAAAAAACACATCTCCCGACAGATGTCTCGTAGGTTTACCTCAGATTAATATTCACAACAGTACATTCGTGCAAGAGCTGAAAGACAACAAACAATGGGCAATGTGCTTTAAATACAGGAGGCAAGACACGGACAAAAAGAGTAAGTCAACGTAGTCACCGTTGTAATGGAGCGAGAGTTGGTTATCTGTGGACTCAAGAGGACAATCGCGTAATTGGGAACAACCGATACGTTCACAAGTATGTCACGCAAATCGCTGATGACACCACTGTTCTTTACTATACTTTCAGTCGTATTCCAAAGCTATATTGAAGGTTTTATACCGTAATCTACGCTCTCTATAATGCTCTCGATCACTACGTGAGAAGACAAAATACGTGACAAGACAAAGTATGTAATGAAGCAAATATACTTTGAAAAAATACAAAATATGTAATGAAGCAAATATACTTTGAGTAGAAAGACACTGGCAGTTTGTTTATTTCCAGACAAACGACGCTCAAGAGATGAAACAGTGATCACTTTCAGAATAATTTGCATTAGAAGATTGCAGCCTACAGTGCTATCAGTCGAAGGTTGTGGCACATTTTGTTATATCAGACAACCACGACCGGTCTGCTGTCAATCTGGAATTTCTTCACTCGTATAACACCTGGGAAGACAAACAAGACGCTCTGTTTCAATGAATGTGAAATGTCACAAAGAAGGTAGCTCACAAATAGTAATTGGAGCAACTACAATCCACCATTAAGGAATATTTTGCTATCCACTATTTCTGACCGGAGAATGTCGTTGTTAAACATTATTATTATTATTACTAGCTTTCAGTCACACAATTAGATATAAGGTGCATAGCGTCAAACTATGCATTTATAGAAAATATGCTCTCATTTACAGGTTCTCCCGTACATGCGTCTAACTTATTGCACAAGAGGTTGCTATGAACTTTTGATTAACATCTCGAAAAAAAGTTACGTAATTAATTTTTTTTACAGGTACATGCCTGTAATACTGGTATACTGAAATCAGTGCGACACAAAACCGCAGATCGCCACTAGGTAAACCGAGGCAAAATGGCGCAACACATTAATAAAGTGGAGTAACGTGCGGTCTCTCGTTTTCTGCATTTGAAGGCGAATAACGCTCAACATTCCCTGCTGAGTTGGTGGAAGTGTATGGCAACAATGCACCCCCACATGACAGTGGTTACGTGTCGCATTCGCTTCCAGTGTGCTTAAACATGTCTGAATGACGACGAACGAAGTTGCAGACCATGTCAGTGACGAATGGGGAATCAAAAGACAAATAAAGGCGCCAGAGCTCCTCGAAGTCTTGCGTACCACTATCGAGGAGATAATTCGACAAATGAAAATCAGTAATGGATCAGTTTTAAACATTCTGAACATGGCAAAGACTGCCTCCCATTAGGATCCGCAGTTGCTCACAACCATTAAAAAATCCCGCCGCTTTAGGATAGCAGGGGGAATGTTGCAGCTGTGTCTAACAGGTAACTTCTTTTCATCTGCATCTACATTCAGCAAACGACTTAACGTTGTGTGACGGAAGGTACTTCAGGTATCATTACCTCGCCCCTCCCCTTCTCCCTCCTTCACTCTATCAATTGAGAATGGTGCGTGCGAACAATGATTATCGCTAAATGTACGTGTGGGCTCTAATTTATTTTCTCTTCGTGATAATATTTCGAGACATTTGAGAGAGATAGCAGTAATCATCATCGGGCAATGTGATGCTGTTTACTAACAGATTATGTTCGCGTGTGGCAAAACGTCAAGCAAGCACACTACTTCAAAATGGTTCAAATGGCTCTGAACACATCTATGGTCATCAGTCCCCTAAAACTTAGAACTACTTAAACCTAACTAACCTAAGGACATCACACAACACCCAGCCATCACGAGGCAGAGAAAATCCCTGACCCCACCGGGAATCGAACCCGGGAACCCGGGCGTGGGAAGCGAGAACGCTACCGCACGACCACGAGCTGCGGGCAAAGCACACTACTCCTGACCAGATTACGGGAGGCTTTCAAGACTTAGCTGCGCGGGAAGCTGTACAAGGGGATTATTTTGCTCCCAGCCATTTTTGCACAAGTCACCATCACACATAGTGCGTTTTTGGGCTGTCAAATTTTGCCTCGACTCCGTATTTTTCTGACATGGCACCGATTTCTTTCCTCGGATGAAGAAACCATTGTGTGGGAGCCATTTTCCGAATGACGACGATTTGATTCTCGAACTGTAACTTTTCCGGAAACGCCAAAATGCAGACTTCTAAAAGCAAGATTTTCGCCAAGTCATCCATCGCTGAAAATGGTGTTGAAGAGTGAAGCATTAACACCATCCGTCTTTCTAGATTTCAGCCAGATTTTTTTTTTCAAATTGATTAAACATTTAATGGCCGCTCCTCGCATATTCTTGTAGTCCGCATGAACACAGTTTGATGTTCAAAGCAGAGAAATACTACTTTGTAAATACTGTGACACTTCCGAAGCTACCTATCAGATTTCCGTGTTCGTCTCTTCCACATCTACGATACTACCAGCAAACATGTTTCTTCTAAAATCGCTAGAATCTTGAAGAAATATAAAGTGGATGTGATATTCCGCCCACCAGCTTAGACTGCTGCCCTTTTGGGATCCGTTAAGGATGATCTGCTATTGCGAAAGGCGGGAGTTTATGAAATCCCTTGTCAGTGTGGCAAACGTTACATAAGGCAAACCACGCGCACTGTACAGGAACGATGCGTCGAACACCAGCGGTACACACGTCTTCTTCAGTCCAACAAATCAGCAGTTGCCGAACACTGCATTTCTACTGGCGATGCCATGGATTATAAAGATGTTAAGATTTTAACTACTGCTTCATCTTTCTGGGACTCAGTTGTTAAGGAAGCTGTAGAAATACAACTAGCCGACAACCTGCTAAACCGTGACGAAGGATTTCATCTTGACAATGCTTGGAAACCGCTTATTTCACACCTTCGTTCGGAAAGAATTTCTGCATCTTCACTTCCGACAGATGTTACCACTTTTAAAGATTAATTATTTATTTACAAGCACTGTGGATTCGCAGCAGCACTATTTTGTTTGCACTCTGCGCTTATATGTTTATCTTTGCTATATACATCTTATCTATGACTAGCACAGTAGTGGCGACTTTGATATCTTTGACGCATGCGCTTTCAATCCTCAGCAGCTTTGTATCACGTGACTCTCCGTATAAATAGGCACACGCAAACGCTATGAACTCACTCCGCCTCGCCTTCCGTATACGCCTCCCGTCCCCCACGCGGATCCTCTCTGATCTCATTCCTTTCCCCCATCTGCTCCTATTCCTCGAACATATCCGCATCCTCTACACCTCCCGCCGTCTTGAGCCCCCTCACCCCCTGGTTGCTCCTCTCCTCTCCGATCCTCGCCCCCTGCCACATCTTCACCGTTGTGTCCCCCCTACCCTCCATCTCTACACCCTACATCTCCTTTCCCAAGGTGGCTTCCATCAACTCCCCCTCCCGGATGTTGCCCTCTCTCCCTCCATTTATCCCTCCTATCACCTCTGATCCTCACTCCCCCTCCTTTCCTCTGTCCTTTTCCCGGGCTCCCTCTCCCCCCCCTTCCATCCTCTTTCTTCCCCACCTCTCCTCTCTTTGCCCCCTTCTCTCCCACGCGTCCTTTTACATTTCCCTCCTCTCGTTCCCTCTCGCGTCTGCCCTTCTCCCCCTTTATTAGTCCTCTCCCTCCTTGGTTCCCCCCCCCTTTTCGTTTTATTTCCTCTCCTCCCTCCTTGTTTTCCCCCACTGCAGGTCCCCCCCCCCCCCATCTGCCTTTGGCTTGGGAGTGTCATCTTTGTGCTGCCACTTTCGTGCAGTGTTCTCCAGTGATTGTTCTACAGTGCGTGTTTTACAATGAGTGTTCCGTGTTGTGTTTTTTGGGACTTGTTGCGAATGGCCATCATACTGTCGCTGGGTGTGCCTTTTATCTCTTGCAAACAGAAACCAGACTGTCGCCGTGTTTTTTTAATTGTGTGTCCACTATGTTACTTGTCTGATTCCTGTGTATTTTATCTACATTGCCAACCCCTTTTGCTTTCTGTTTTAACTTTCCGCATTTTTACGCCATTTTACACTTTAAATCACCATTTTATCGCCTGTTTTACCTTGTTTCTTTCTTCTTCCTTTATTTAAAAAAGTCTGTAGGCTGTAGAGCAGCGTAGTAAGCTGCTGACAGCCCGCACCCTTCGGGGGGAATTGAAAATCAATAAAGAAAAGAAAAAAAAACGCTATGAACTCAGTCTCTGACTCGCCTTGAAGATGGCTGGGAGGTTTCTAGCCGAAATATCGCAAGAAGAATTGTCGCTGTCCCGAGTGCACGCCCGAAAGATGATGGAACATTACTCTCCTTACGTTTCAAAAAAGAATTAGTATTGGTAAGCCGATAGGCTACTCGTTTTAGTGAAACCTGTCTCAGAAACCAATTGAAAACAGGATACCAATATCTCAAATATTTCCTTAAACAGTTGATATCAACAAGTGAGAATTTGTTCTGTATGTTGCTAACAGTACTGCTAGTGGGCAATCCTGCGTGTGATGTGGATAGTGTTGTAAGATATAAAAGTAACAGAAAAACTCACAAAAACAACATTATTTATCACCCCTACCGCGAAATACACGGTCCAGTCACACTGATGGGACCACCGCTATGTTGACGTCAACCTGAAATAACCACTGATAGACGGCAGGTGGCAGCATTACGAGTGGAGGGTATCTAAAGGGTGCAGGGGGGGGGAGGGGGCGCGCAGAAAAGAGTGCATCGCTTTAATGCTGAAACGGAGCGATTTGTCTGACGTCCAAAAGGGCGAGATGATTGCCTTTATGGACAAGGGTGGAAGCAATTTCGAACAGCGACGTTTGTAAATTATTCAGGTACCACGGTGGTTAAAGTATACCATGGATGGCAAAATGGCGCTATCCAAACCCGGCGCCGAGGCAACATTGCTAAACTATGTGCCGTAGATGACAGGGCTGAATGACGACTGCGAAGAGTTGTAAGGACAAATAGACGTACAACTGCAGAGCAACTGACCGCCCAGATGAACCAGGGGGCTACCGACAGTGGTTCCTCTACAACCGTTCAGTGAACGTTGCTGCGTGTGGGCCTCCACAGCCGACGCCTCGTTCATGCACCCTTGCTGACTGCTGTTCATCGACGAAGAAGGCTTGATGGTTCAGATGGCTCTGAGCACTATGGGACTTAACATCTCAGGTCATCAGTCGCCTAGAACTTAGAACTACTTAAACCTAACTAACCTAAGGACATCACACACATCCATGCCCCAGGCAGGATTCGAACCTGCGACCGTAGCGGTCGCGTAGCTCCGGACTGAAGCGCCTAGAACCGCTCGGCCACGACGGCTGACATGAAGGCTTGAATTTGCACGCCAATACCGCAACTCGACGTTTGAGTGGTGACAAGTGGCCTTTTCAGATGAATCACGTTCTATGCTCCGTCAGAAAGAAAGTAAATATCCTGCAACAATCATCGGAAAAGGGAGCGCTGTGGTCTGGGGAATGTTTCTGTGCCATTTGCTGGGTGATCTCGTCATTCAGGAAGACACCATGTATCGACACAAGTTTGTGCATCTATATCCTTGGGGGCCATTCCCACCCTACATGCAGTTCGTGTTTCGTCGGCACGATGGCTTCTACCAGCAGGACTATTGTAAGTGGCTGCTTCTGTGTTGGCAGCGCTGTGTGGCGCTTTTCATTGGATCTCTGACTCCACTTTCTTTGTAAGAGACTCTGTGGCTGGTTGGACTCGTTGTTGGAAGTTAACCTCCAATATTTTTGGGCAGTTGGAAGTTACCAGCAGTGATGGAAGTACTGTTGGGCAGTTGGACGTTGGCTTTAGCAGTTAGAATCTTTTATTTAGCTGGCGGTATTGACGCTCGCTGTATTGCAGTAGTTCGCGTAATGAAGATTTTTGTGAGGTAAGTGCTTAATAAAATGTATAGGTTATTGTTAAAATTTCTTTTTAGTCACGGCCATTCTTTTGAATTAATTATTTGAAGTCAGGTTGTAATGATTTTGAGCAGTCAGATTGCGTTGCGCTAGAATATTGCGGGTCAGTGTTGGCATGATAAGAGTAATTTAAGAGACAGTAGGTTCACTTTCATTCAATTTCACTCAGCAGTTTATGTAAAATATTTAATAAAGAAGTTTCACTATACAACGAGTCACATGGCTCGCAACATCCAAATCGAAAAAGAAAGAGTGTAAGAGTTGGAAATAAGCATTCTTTACTAAAGAATAATATTGCAGGATGGTCAAAGTAAGAAACCTGCTTCTCGAGTGCAACTTGTGTTGTGCAAGTGTAGCTGGCGGGAGGGGGTGGGGGGGGGGGGGGTCGGAGGAAGGTTGGTACGGGGGGGAGAGTGGGGAAAGAGTAATACAGAGAACTGACGCGCAAGAAGCTAGAAATTGAAATGTAGCAAGAGAGGTGTTCTTCATCACGGTGTCGTCTACTGCTAAAGTTACGAGAGTGTACGTTCCTAAAAGACTGAACCAATATACTGCTTCCACCAATGCATATCTCGCGAAAAGATCGTCAAGATGAAACCAGAGAGATTTGAGCCCACATGAAGGGTTATCTGCAATCGTTGTTTCCGCGAACTATACATGGCTGGAACATGAAAAGGGGGAAGCGACACTAGTAATCAAAATGCCCTCCGCTACGCACCGTAAGGTGGCTTACAGAGTATAGGTGTAGATGCAGATGTAGCTGTAGAATAAGGATGTGTAATATTAATATGGCGATCGCAAAAGCCGAAATCAGTGAGTCTGGTCTGGACTAAAATAATGCCAAGAACAATCGCCCGCACACGGGCTGTAATTATAGGAGCATCAGAACTAGTTTAATTATTGTACATTCTAATATGTGTTACAGATATTTGGACCGAGCGAGGTGGCGCAGTGGTTAGACATTGGACTCGCATTCGGGAGGACGACGGTCCAATCCCGCGTCCGGCCATCCTGATTTAGGTTTTCTGTGATTTCCCTAAATCGCTCCAGGCAAATGCCGGGATGGTTCCTTTCAAAGGGCACGGCCGACTTCCTTCCCCGTCCTTCCCTAATCCGATGAGACCGATGACCTCGCTGTTTGGTCTCCTTCCCCGAAACAACCAACCAACCAACAGATATTTGGAATAACTGTTATATGAAATAATGAAGTAACTTTTATACGAAACAACGAAATTACAAATTAGTTATAACTCCGTGAACAAACCGAGCTCCACATTTAACATTGAATAGGAAAGCAGCATAAGGAAAATTACCGCAGCACAACGAAATGAGACACCTGAAGCTCATCTCACCTTCGTACAGCATTGCCACTTGGTGATAATATCAGATGATAGTAAAAATTCCGTAAAAATATTAAAATAAAGCACTCCGTCTTCAGGCCACAAGTGGCCCATCGGGACCATCCGACCGCCGTGTCATCCTCAGATGAGGATGCGGATAGGAGGGGCATATGGTCAGCACACAGCTCTCCCGGTCGTTATGATGGCTTTCTTTGACCGGAGCCGCTACTATTCGGTCGAGTAGCTCCTCAATTGATATCACGAGGCTGAGTGCACCCCGAAAAATGGCAACAGCGCATGGCGGTTGGAGGGTCACCCATCCAAGTTCCGGCCACGCCCAACAGCGCTTAACTTCGGTGATCTCACGGGAACGGGTGTATCCACTGCGGCAAGACCGTTGCCCTGTATAAATATTAGACACATCTATTTTTGACTAGAATACGCTGGAGTACTTCCCAAATAAAAATTCTTCCCAGCTGCTACAAAAACAAAATTAAAAACGAATTTTTAAGAAAAAAATTATTTTTGCTTCAACCTGTGGAAAAAAAGAAGTGCTGACATATTTTGGACTGAAAGTAGTATATGAATATTTTTAAAGTTTATAGTTCCGTGTGATACATAATTAATGGTGAAAATATAGAAGAGTTCCAAGATAAAAAATAAAATAGCGTAAGAGCTGTGAAACTGTTCCACCTGCGTAAGGAAAAATGATTTCGCTGACGAATCTGCGATTTGTTGGGCCTTGTTGAAACTTTCAGCGAGAAACCTGTTAAGAAGATATGAAATTAATCATGGTAAAGTCTGAGACATTATTAGTGTATCGCGCCACGTATGACGCATTTTATTTACGAGAGACTCTTTCGCGACAGCGCGCAAGTACTTGAATGCTGCCGCCATGATTTTAATTCCGGTAACTCGCATTAATACGATGGAGAATATTCCTTAACTCCCGATTTTTTTTATTTGCAGCTCTTACCGACCCTTCGTCACTGCATCCATCACCCAAATCGCCAATACACGCTATATAAAAGTAATTGTGGGTGTGTTCAGGCAATATTTCCTTAACCCCTAACTGGTAGATCTAAAAACGTTAACACACAAGGTACACCTGGGTCCTGGGGACCCAGATAAATTTTGAACAGGTTTTAGAGGAAAATAATAAAGTTGATAAACATTAAATATTAAGTACGAGTATTTAATACGGTAGTATGAATGCTAATACAAAACTAGTTTCATTATTTCTGGTCCTCACTTTCAGAAACTATATAAAAAGACAGTGAAGTAGTTAAAGCACAAAAAGTGAAAAACATACATTTGTCAAGTCCTAATCATGAGCTACAAACAGTAACGTATATAACTGAAATTACACATTTACAATCAAAATGGTCTGTTATGCAAAGCTGTAAACCAAAAGAAAAGTTCAAGTACAGTATAAAGATAGCTTCTGGGAAGATTCTGTGATAACATTTTCAGCCGAATGACATACCTTATTCATGAAAATGGTAAAAAATAGCAGCAATTGCTTAAAAATCTCAGATTTTAGATAATTAATTGTTTTTACCAGTTAAATTCAGTATTTTTACTCGTCCAAACCACCGAAACACTTTGGGCACAAAACACGCTGTCACTTCCGCTTATATCATCAATATCACTGTCCATCGGTTCGTTCTGAGTATCGATTATATCTTCCTCACTCATTTTTATGAAATCTGGTACAATAAATCCAAAATATTGCAGATGCTGTTACGAAAAAGAGTATCACTGCAGATGCAACTGGTTCCTTGGGACCCGTGTGCTTTCATAGATGCAAAACCAGCAAAGACATACCTGCGACAATGCTGTGGCCTGGTAGCCAACTGAATGTTGGGAGAGTACATAGGAGTGCAAGTCAGTGCTGCTGCACACATTGCAGTGCTGGAAAAAATAAATTTCTCTCGGGTCCCTAGGACCCAGCTGTACTAGTTACGCGTTAAAAGTCGAGGAAAATATATTTCTGCTAATAGTTTTGTGAAACTCAAGTTTTATCGAAGTATACTACAAAATTATTGTCCTCAGCACGCAGTAGGTGCATCTTACACAAAAATTCGTTCTTGCTGCTACTATATCTCTGCATTCCATAAAAAATTTTGTCTGTCTGGTGGGAAGATAAAGAACGGAGGTCTCTGAGCCAGAATAATTAATTTTTTCACAAAGATCACTGTGCAGTTTTCTAGCTGTCAGACACTCTCGTCTATTGTATTATAGAAGTACAGTTCTGCGGACAAACGTTTTGTCAAAATCGTCAAAATTCTATAATTTCTGTTTTCATGCCGGCCTGTATGGCCGAGCGGTTCTAGGCGCTTCAATCTGGAACCACGCGACCGCTACGGTCGCGGGTTCGAATCCTGCCTCGGGCATGGATGTGTGTTATGTCCTTAGGTTAGTTAGGTTTAAGTAGTTCTAAGTTCTAGGAGACTGATGACCTCAGATGTTAAGCCCAATAGCGCTCAGAGCCATTTGAACCATTTTGAACCGTTTTCATTCATATCCATTTCCTGGAGAATTGAAACACGGTCATAGCTACAGACACTGCCGATATTACTGTAGAGTTTCAATCAATTCTGAGATAACAGAAGGTTTTGTTGTCATGTTTGGAAATTTTTTATCGATGTTGGCTTTTTTACTGTTGGCCAGATCATTAAAAAAAATCTTCAGTATGTTCGATAAGAAAGTTTTAGATTGATTTCGAGTGTCTTTTCACACTTTACGCAGACTGACCAGAGAACACTGCACGTATGCCTTTGCTCCTGCATTTCGCTCACTGCCAAACACTCGTCATTGTACCGTTCCACGGACGACTGAAACTGCACGTGAACATGCGATATCGCACGGAAATACGGGACATTCAGCTGTCGCGCGCTGTTAAAACTGTACGAAACAAAGTTATAAGGTGGGCGAATAACAGCGCTTAGGGCCGGCGGACTCCAGGGAGCGGGTGTGACCTTGAGGTTTGTAATTTCGTGCCGGCCACTCTAGTACGGACGTTCCGTTACGTTATGATCAGCTCACCCAGCGGTCAGCGTGAAGAGTGTCCCAACGACCGCCGGAAGTACACTGGTGATGGCGCTGTTAGCTGCCTGTCGTATTTCGCGGGGCAGCCGCTGAACAAACGAGGACAGCGCCCCGACCCGTCCCGAACCGTCCAATCGTCGCACCTGGTGCCGCGACACCGCGCAGAGCCGATACGTAAATAAGCGGTGACGTGCCGTCGCCATGGCGACCGGCCGGATAATCTCGCGCCCGCCGGACCCGGCCATCAGATAGCCGTCACTTCCCCGAAACGGGATATTGGCCCCCTCCCACCGGGCCGCCCACCCCCACCACTGCCACCGAGCGACAGGAAAACTGCGGCGCCCGGCGCCATCCGCTGCCGACAGCGCTCGGTGGCCACTGGCCAGGCACACAAACCGGACACCCGCCAACACAGTCGACGCCGACCGACGCCTACTGACCGCCTACTTTTCAGACGACTGCTCGCATCAGTGTGAAATACGCTCACAGAAGTGAAAAGTGCAAGGAGTGATCAAAAAGTTTCTAATCGAAGGCCGTGTAGCCCAGAACCAGTGTGCCTATCGGCAAAATCGCCATGAGCATTGAGGCAATCATCTACATCTACATCTATAAGGTTATTCTGCAATTCACACTTCAGTGCCTGGCAGAGGGTTCATCGAACCATTTTCACACTACTTCTCTACCATTCCATTCTCGAATGGTGCGTGGGAAAAAGCAACACCTAAATCTTTCCGTTCGAGCTCCGATTGCTCTTATTTCATTATTCATTTCTCCCTCCATAGGTGAGAGTCAAAATATTTTCGCATTGGAAGAGAAAGTTGGTGATTGAAATTTCGTAAATAGATCTCGCCGCAAAGAAAATCGCCTTTCTTTCAGTGACTGCAACCCCAACTCGTCTATCAGTGACACACTCACCCCTATTTCGCGATAACACGAAACGAGCTGCCCTTCTTTGCACTTTTTCGATGCCCTCCGTCAATCCTACCTGGTAAGGATCCCATACCGCGCAGCAATATTCCAGCAGAGGACGGACAAGTGTAATGTAGGCTGTCTATAGTGGGTTTGTCGCATCTTCTAAGTGTTCAGCCAACAAACCGCAGTCTTTGTTTCGCCTTCCCCTTCCCCACAATATTATTTCCAATTAAAGTTGCTCGTAATTGTAATTCCTAGGTATTTAAGTCGAATTGACAGCCCTTAGATTTGTGCGATTTATCGTATACCCAAAATTTATCGGCTTTCTTTTAGTACCTACCCATGTGGATGATCTCGCACTTTTCTTTGTTTAGTGCCAATTACCACTTTTCGCACAATACAAAAATTCTCTCTAGATCATTTTGCAATTCGAACTGATCGTCTGACGATTTTACTAGACGGTAAATTTCAGTGTCATCTGCAAACAATCTAATGGGGCTGCTCGTATTATCACCTAGATCGTTTATGTAAATCAGGAACAGCAGAGGACCTATGACCCTACCTTGCGGAACGCCAGATATCACTTCTGTTCTGCTCGATGATTTACCGTCTATCACTACGAACTGTGGCATCTCTGAGAGGAAATCACGAATCCACTCACACAACAGAGACGATACTCCATATGCACTCAATTTGATTAATAGTCGCTTGTGAGGAATGGTATCAAAAGACTACTGGATATCTGGGAATATGAAATCGATCTGAGATCCCTTGTCGACAGCACTCATTACTTCATGGGAATGAAGTGCTAGCTGCGTTGCACAAGAACGATGTCATCCCACGACACACCTGGTTGAAGGTAACCGTTTCGTAAAACAACGTGTCCTGCTGCGAGAAGGAGCCCGTAACTGGCTGCTGCACATCCTCGACCGACACAAACCGTCAACGCTTCAACGCCTCTTTTAAGAGACCGTACACGTGATAAACGCGTGGGAAGAGATGAGTACTATAGAGTGGATGCTCGAGTGTCTTCTATTTGAGTCGGCGTAATTTCTGCGTTACGAGATTGACGATATGTGGACGTGCGTTATCATAAAGTAGCAATACCCCTTGTCGGAGTCTCCATTCCACAACGGTTGTTTTCGACAGACGGCTGCCCCATAGACTTTCTTCGTTCTCTAATGGGTGTCTACCTGGTTTTTGTCCTTCGTCCTGATTTGACGCATTTGGTAATATCGTTGCCATACCTTAGGTCTCCGCATTTACCGCGCTCACGTCGGACAGACAGGCGTGCTTCACTAATCCCTTGCCTACACGTCAGTGTTTATACACCGGCAGCATAGCTGCGATAGTTGCATATAGGCTGCAGCAATGTCCTGGAAAGGAAGCCTTCTGATGGTCCCTTATGTTATACCATAAAGCATCAGAGCAATAGGTATCAAACTTTGCGAAGATGTTCGTAATATAATGGGTATTAATTAAACTCATTCCGTTCGGAACTGTCTGTTTTCAACAATGGTGTGAGGTGTGACCCCACGAGCATGAATACCCTCTTGCAGCCGTTGTAACGTGGAACTTGTCAATTCTCATGATCGAGTTTTATAAATATTATTACCTGTGAGTAGAATCGTTTGAGGACTGCGATTAGATTGTGAGTATCTCTGGCACCACAAAAATCTCAACGACATGTCACCTCGTGTGGAACTATACCTACCAAATAGTTGAGCTTCTTCGGAGTCTTATCGGGAATTGTCAGCTACATATGTGCGTAACTACTAAACCAAATATATTCTACAGTCTGTTTTGCACACTGCAGCTCTGATCTTCCGTTACTATTTCTTTTTTTATCTTAGCTGCTCCTTCCCGCGCTAGGTCGAGTTTAAATGACATAACCAGCGAGGAGCAGCGAGTGACAGCTTCGTGGCATCGCCTCTCCCCCCTTCCCCCGTCTCCTGATAAAGATCTTCTCCCCTCCGTCAAACAGACAGAAGTATTAATTCAGCATCCGTTTGGAGGTGGATACTGACTAGTTTCAAGTTTACCCAGTGTCATTTGTTGTCAAATCTCAAAATTATGCGTATCCATTACGGATATTTTAGAACAGTGACTGTATATTGAATGTGAATAAGTTATACAGAACTGCAACCAGTCACTTTTTCGAATAATTATATTTTATTCCATGAACCGGTTTTCGAACCTTTTCAGGTTCATCTTCTGATGGTTTCAGGAAGTTACATCATTACTGCTAGCATAATGCTGGGTGCTGGCTCTATGACAAAAAGATGGGTCACACTTTAATCTATCGCCATGACTATAGCTTATCTGTCGATATGGATGTAAATTTAGTTTTTTACTAACTGCGACAGTATAGGCGGATTTTTTCGATTAGCGTCCATCTGTCTGCCTCCATTTTGATGTCTAGTAGTTATCTCACTACACACACTTCCACACAAACTATATTAATTTACACTCTGACAGCGAGACGTTTCCAGCATCCAGCATGCGCTTTACAACTGTTACTTGTAACAAAGATCGTGACAGAAAAATATGGCATAGGCCTACTTTGTAGAGGGATGTAATCTGTTGTTCTTTACATGTATTAAAGTCGATATAAGGGCAAGTACTTTAATCAGGATGGCGATAACATGAGAGCACAAGATAAAGTAAATAAATAAATTACCACAATAACAAACTTCAGGTGATCTGATATCTTATTTCTATTTGTATATTACAGGCATTTATAGCATTTTTTAAAATCAAGATTGGCATTAACATGAATTTACATCCATATCGACAGATAAGCTATAGTCATGGCGATAGATTAAAGTGTGACCCATCTTTTTGTCATAGAGCCAGCACCCAGTATTATGCTAGCAGTCATGATGTAACTTCCTGAAACCATCTGAATATGAACCTGAAAAGGTTCGAAAACCGGTTCATGGAATAAAATATAATTATTCGAAAAAGTGACTGGTTGCAGTTCTGTATAACTTATTTACAAATCTCAAAATAATTTCGTCGTTCAGCACAAAACTAACATGAGCTGCCCTGTACCCTACGCTATCCTATACAACAACTATCTCAGGCCTTGTGCATGGTCGGCCGGAATGGCCGAGCGGTTCTAGGCGCTACAGTCTGGAACCGTGCGACCGCTACGGTCGCAGGTTCGAATCCTGCCTGGGGCATGGATGTGTGTGGTGTCCTTAGGCTTAAGTAGTTCTAAGTTCTAGGGGACTGATGACCTAAGCAGTTAAGTCCCATAGTGCTCAGAGCCATTTTTGAACCTTGTGCATGCTGTAGGCCAGGTTAACTACTGCGCGAAGTTCCATTAACGCGTCCCTTCCCCTAATGATGCAATTCGATGGATTTATGTCGTCAGCTTTTCTTTGCAGTACTTCTTCGTATCTCAGCTTTTAATACCCTCTGACAATATCTCAGTTCAGGAGCTTTCAATGTCTTCTCCTAGGGTGACAGAATTGAAGTTAAGAATCATTAAAACACTCAGATGTTAAACTGAAACATGTATTAATAAAACTATGAAACTGGTTTTATCTTATCGACCCTGGTCATCTCGCTCATAATAACGCGGGTGCCTAGTAATGAAAAAATAGTGTGCCAGTGCTGTTACAAACTAAATGAAACGGTTTGGTGTCTCGTCCATGATGACCCCACTAATGTACGGGACAAAGCACAACGTATGTGTGTAGTGTGTGGAGTACGTGAGGAGCCTGTAACCTCCACCGCATTAATACTATTAACTGAGGAAAAGTAATTATTGATAACTTACATCATCTTTATTAGTCTTACAAAATTGTGATAATAGTAATGATCTTTTGAAAATAAATTAGTTTATTGACTGAAACTGAATGGAATTGTTTCGTTTTTATCCCTTAGAAAATTTCATTTCGCCCCTTAAGGAGTAAGTATCCCAGGTTGGGAACCTCTGAGCTAGCTACTTGTACCACGAACATTCGGATGACACATCTCAACGGGGGACCGCTTACTTAAAAGACACAGCGCTTGTCACAGGGCGGCGCCCCAGAAAAGCTATCAATTAGTGGAGAGCGACTCCCACGCGTTGAGGCCGCACCGCTGCCTTAATTAGGGCTGTCGTCGCCAGATAAACGGGGCAGCCGGTCCCAGGCGACGAGCTTCAGTGCGGCGTCATGAGGGCAGCCTACCGCGCCAGGGGCCACGTACGGGGATCATCGCAGACGGAACATGCGGTCACTGTAATGGAATATTCTCAGCTGCATGCATGCCCTGATGATACTACCTGCAGGAAGCGCTTCCCTCTTTCATCTTATGGGTGAAGCATAGACCGTAAGGAGCTATAGCCTCTTCCCGCAAGTATTTCACCTTCCACAATTCCATTCTCGTTACGCCCTACCTTAAAGGTGCCGGAGTTGGTTACTAAGAAAGAAATAAAGAAAAGTCATTCATAGTACCGTAGATGTCGACATGAACAGAGAACATTTACGTCTACATCTTCATACATACTCAGCGGCACATGTCGGAAGGTACCTAGTACCACCACAAGTCATTTCCTTTCCTGTTCCACTCGCAAACAGAGCGAGGGAAAAACGATGATCTATGTGCCTCCGTGTGAGCCCTAATTTTCGTTATCTTCGTGATCCTTGCGTGAAATGTAGGTTGGTGGCAGTAGACTCGTTCTGCGATTTGTTTCAAATACCGGTTCTCTAAATAATATCAATATTGTTCCTCGAAAAGAACTTCGCCTTCTCTCCAGGTATTCCCACTTGAGTTCCTGAAGCATCCCAATAACACTTGTTCGGATCTACGGGTAGCAAATCGAGCAGCCCACCTCATCATTGCTTCAATGTCTTCCTTTAATCCGATCTGGTACGGATACCAAACACTCGAACAGTACTCGAGACTAGATCACAGTAGCATCCTATATGCAGTTTCACACTTTCCCAAAATTCTTCCAATAAACCGAAGTCGACAACTCGCCTTCCCTGCCACAACTCTCACATGGTTGTTCCATGTCATATCGCTTTGCCACCTTACGCCCAGATATTTAAATGACGTGACTGTGTCGAGCAGGACACTACTAACCCTGTATCCGAACATTACGGTTTTGTTTTTACATGGTTGTTCCATGTCATATCGCTTTGCCACCTTACGCCCAGATATTTAAATGACGTGACTGTGTCGAGCAGGACACTACTAACCCTGTATCCGAACATTACGGTTTTGTTTTTCCTGCTCATCAGCATTAACTTACGTTTTACTACATTGATCAGTTAGAAAAGGTAGTGACATGAGGAATGTACAGAAAATATGACAGCTATCCAGGTTGGGGGCGCCACGCTGCAACTCAAGATCGAGGTAACGTCAACGCTGGCCACGCTTTGTTACATAGTCGTTCCAGTCACCTCCTACCTGGAAGAAAGACGTAGGAAGGAGGCGAGGGGGCGACGACGACACTACGCCAGTATCAGCACTCTCGTGCTGTTTACTCTCTGCGCTGTTCACCATCGCGATCTGTCGGACAGATTCAACGAGTGTGAACGCTGCTACGACACTTAGCTTCTCCCACGGAATCCGCCTGTTTAATTACTGCTTGACTGCCCCCGGTAGCTGAGTGGTCAGCGCGACAGACTGTCAATCCAAAGGGCCCGGGTTCGATTCCCGGCTGGTTCGGAGATTTTTCTCCGCTCAGGGACTGGGTGTTGTGTTGTCCTAATCATCATCATTTCATCCCCATCGACGCGCAAGTCGCCGAAGTGGCGTCAAATCGAAAGACTTGCACCAGGCGAACGGGAGGCCCTCGTCACACGACATTTCATTTCACTGCTTGAGCTGTCAACGACTCTTGGCTATGTACTGGTTTCCGAAGTGTGTAGACTAGCTTTACACTATCAAATGAACTCACTGTTCCATCCTGTCATTTATCGCGTCTGGTGCTCACACAATAAAGTGCGGCTCTGAGCTAGCAACCCTCCCGTATACGTGTCAAGTGTGTAGTTCTTGGCTCCAATTTTTTCGCGTCATTCTAGGTCAGTGGTTCTCAACCTCAGGAGAATGACCCCATGGGAAGGGGATGGCATTTTATGAGGGTTAAAAAAGTGATTCGTTTATACTTCAATTACTAAACTAAATTATTTTAAAAATATCTTCGCTATTACCACCACATCGTAAGGGGCTACTATTGTTAAGTAAGTAAGCAATTTCTACCTTAAAAATTTCAAATAATAGTATTCAAGAATAACGCGATGAGGTGGAAGTCACAGTTCGTGACACGAATGTACGAACGATGTTATTTCAAATTCGTGCGCAGTTAGCGGTGACCTGATCACGAATTACCGCACCGGCCTGTTTCACCTGCGCTGCGCGATCGGAGGATTCACCGACTCATGGCATTTAATATATAGGCCTATGTTTAAAATACGAATGGCAATCCTCTAGAATGTGTTACCCACTGTGGCATCTAGATAAGTTTTCGATGGGAAGTGTTTGATCGCCTGTATTACAGCCCGTAATTGGCTCCCCCTGAGTTTCATCTCTGCTCACATGAACCGCTGGCTACGAAAACAGTACTTTGGCGCAGACAACGAGCTGTAGACCAGCGTACAGAATTGGCGGAAAGCACAGGAGGAAAACCCCGAGGGAAAAGTGGTACACTGCTACGATAAATGTCTACGCCAGAGCGGCGACTATGTAGAGAAGTAGCTGGAAGGTTTAGTTACTGTTGAAAATAAAAAACGTTTTGATTTTTTCAGTGATTTCCATTTCGCGACCGATCGGACCTTACCTTCCGAATAGCCCTCAGAACTAATCCCTGTAACCTCATGTAGGCTACTTTCACCAATATGTAAAACAAATCCCACAAGAAATGATACTGTTGAAGAAAATGCCCCTGCTTGTATCCATCGCTCTCGACTTTCGCCAGATATCTCCATACTCGACACAAAAATTCTAGGAGTCTTCTAACACAAGTCGCTTACAATTTTACTCGGCGAAATTATCCGTGATTAAAATGCTCTTGGTTACGTCAGATGTTTTTTTTTTTTTTTTTTTTTTTGAGATTTAAACATAAAATCTTAATGAATCTTCCTGGCAGATTAAAACTGTGTGCCCGACCGAGACTCGAACTCGGGACCTGTTTTAATCTGCCAGGAAGTTTCATATCAGCGCACACTCCGCTGCAGAGTGAAAATCTCATTCTGGTAAAATCTTAATGTCCTGATCTCAGAATGTTTGCAATTGGTCGTTATCCGGGTCGTCTTAATGTACCACACGTATAGTTCTTAAGTTGTTTCTCAGATCAATTTTTTTTTCTTTGGTTCAGCAACGTTTATGACACCCAGACGGAGACTACTCTTTGTTGTTGTTCTCTGAGTTGCACCTTACTGAATTTTCCGTTTCTGTAAAAATGTTTTGGTCCAGCGGTTTAACGCAAGCCTGCTTTTACAAGCTCAAGTTTACACAAAATAAAACTAGATCTACTGCTTCTGTGATCATACTCGGTACAATGTCGTAGAATCCCGACTTTTCAGTTTTTTCTACTTGCCAATGGCCTACATTGCTGACAAAAAAAATTGCGCACAGTTATGAACGAATTGTGAAATACTTTGTGAGACTGAACTTTCGACTTTACAGCGGAGGGTGCGCTGTTTCAAAAACTTCCAGACTGTTTAAAACTGTTGCCTAGAACTATATGAAGAATACCTTGTCCGGTTTTCCAGAGCAATGGGTTTAATCTGCCTCATTTAGGTCTCTGAGAAACAGTGACAGAACACACAAACTTTACGAAGAGGTTACGAATTTAGAAATATGTCAATAACACACATCAACAACGAGACACAATTTGCCGTTTCCAAAAATAAAATTGTTGTATTATTCCCTCATTTTTCAACTCTACCTGAAACAATACAGTTATACTACAAGTGACTGCAGATTTTAAAATAACTTATACAACCTAAGTATCAAGATACACACGGTAAGAAGTACATAAAATTATGCTTGTTCTTCTGGATACAGTTACCGGGTGAGAAGCGATCACAGTTTATGAGTATTGCTACACTTTGGAGTATTAATAACTTGCTAAGAGAACTTTCTACTAGGATCCATTTTTAACAGTGAAAGTCGTCATGTAATCTGTAGCAGTAACAATGACAGTTGCCGTATTCCATAATTAATATGCAATTAGCAGAATTTTTCCCGACGTACAGATTATATGAGGATCTTAGTATTATAGTAAATTGCATCAGGGTAGCAACAGTTTAGAATCTAACGATAAAACTGTTACGGTTATCTGTTAATTAATCAGCCGCGATGGGTAGCCGAGCGATCCGAGGCGCCTCGCCACGATTCGTGCGGCTCCCACCGTCGGAGGTTCGAGTCCTCCCTCAGGCATGTGTGTGTTTGTTGTCCTTAGCGTAAATTAGATTAAGGGTATACGGAATGAGTTTTTCGATAAAAAATCGATTTTTGGGTAAATGCATTTTCGAAAAATTTAGACTCTCCCGTTTAATACCATGTATAAAATATTTGGATGACGTGAATAGAACTATTTTAAATAATTTTTTAAAATAATTTCGACACACGATGTTCCGCACCTTGTATATGAGACGTGAAATATACGTGATATAGACAGCCTTGCCAGAGATATAACTGAGCACAAGAGAGTTAGCTTTTCTGTTGGCTACACTGCTAGACAGTTGACAATAGATTCTGCACCATTTGTATTCTTTCCTTTGTGAGTACATCCATGCCATTGTTGTGAAAGTCGTATGTGGAGAAGTCATAGAGTTTTCTTTCCTTCAACATGCCAAGACCTAGTCTGAAGGTATTTAGAAAGCATGTACATTGGCGCAAGAAAGTGAAGTGTACTAAAAATTCGTCTGATACATCTTCATCAGTATCTGATGTCCCAGTAGCGACTAACCTCAACACTGGTAGTGATACATTGAGTGATGCTGCTGCCACTGCACCGGAAAGTGCTTCAAGAAGAAAACTAGCTGGAATTGAAGAAGAATACAAGAAACTAAATGCTGGGACTACAAAATATGAGGTAATTAACGTCTCTTCATTATCAGACGTTTTGGAGAACAATGTGTGCTGCAAACAATGTGGAAAATGTGGTGTTTCATTGAAAACAAACTTCCATGTAGGACTTGCTTGTGAATTAGAGTTGATGTGCAGTTATTGCAAACACAGTTTTACTTTCTTCAATTCCTCACATGTTACTGCAGATACAGGTAAACTATACGATATAAACATTAGACTGGTTTATGGATTACGGTGTATAGGAAAGGGCAGGGCTGCAGGTGCCATGTTGTGTGGTGTGATGAACCTCCCTCCTCCACCTTCAAAATTTAACAAACACATAATTGCAATAGGCTCTGCTGTAGAAGATGTGGCACAGGAAAACATGAAAGATGATGTTGAGGAAGCAGTTGTTGAAAATAATAATAGCAGAGACTTGTCCATAGCTTTTGATGGAAGCTGACAGAAGAGAGGCCACACATCTCTGAATGGTGTAGTAACAGCTACAAGTGTGGACACTGGTAAGGTATTTGATGTGGCAATACTTTCCAAGCATTGCAGATGCAAGGAGAAAATGAAAAATAAACATGAAGAGGAGTGCATGGCAAATTACTATGGGTCAAGTGGTGGTATGGAAGTTGCTGGTGTAAGAAGTATTTATCAACGCTCAGTAAAATGGTACAACGTTAGATACATAAATTATCTTGGAGATGGTGACCCAAAGGCTTTCAAAGAAATTGAGTAACTGAGACCCTGTGGTAACGATGTGAAAATTTCCAAACTGGAGTGTGTTGGCCATGTTCAGAAAAGGATGGGATCAAGACTTCGACGGCTCAAGGCTAGCATGAAAGGCAAGAAATTGAGCGATGTAAAAAATTTAGATGGGAAAAATAGACTGACAGATGCTACAATAGATCATATTCAGAAGTGCTATGGTCTAGCAATAGGACAGAATACAGCAGATGCAGAATTAATGAGAAGAGCAGTCTGGGCTCTGTTTTTTCATACAGCTTCAAACAATGAGAATCCCCGACATGGGCTATGTCCAAAAGGAGACGATAGTTGGTGCAAGTACAACAGAGGCAAGGTAACTAAGAAACAATACAATCACCCTCATCACCTGCCACCTGCCATAATGTATGAAATAAAACGAATATTCCGAGACCTCGCAGATATTAGTCTACTAAAGAAATGTCTTAATGGCTGGATTCAAAATCCAAATGAGTGTGTGAACCATGTGATATGGAATAGACTACCTAAAACTGTGTTTGTGGGTATAAACACACTTCACTTTGGCGTTTATGATGCTGTTTTATCATTCAATCAGGGCAATATAACAAAGTGCAATGGGGCTCCGTGTAGGACTACGAACTGCCGCAACTATGCTTTGTTTGGACAAGAAACGGCTCAGGTCTTCAGATAATGCCACAAAAGTATATTCAAAGATGGCTAGACAGCATAGCAGAGCCATCAAGAGGAAGCTGTTGGACGATTCTGATGATACAAGCTATGGAGCAGGCTTGTACTGAAGTAAAAACTTTGAAGCTAATTTCCCGTAACTTTAGTTTTTTTGTGTATAAGGTACATTTTCTCAGGGCCTATTTACAGTATAAAGATGAAATTTTCTGTAGTTGTTCCTTAAGACCTTCTAATATATCTGAATTAAAAGATATGTGGAATTATTTTGTATTAATGGATGTAAATTTTAAAATACTTGTTAAAATGTATAACTTTTTTAACATTTACAAAAAATAAAATATCTGAAAAACTATACATTATTTTTTCAAAATTAATAATTCAGCATAAAAGCAGAACATATCTCTGCGTTCTGTGAAAAAATCAAGAGTATCGTCCAAATAACAAATGAGAAAATGTTCCTAACTTTTAGCTCAATTTAACATTGTAAGCATGGGGCGTTTCGTATACCCTTAAGTAGTGTAAAAGCTTAGGGTCCGATGACCTCAGCAGTTTGATCCCAAAAGTTCTTACCACAAATTTCAAAAAAAATAAATAAATTAATTAATTAAATTAAATAAATTCCGTTAATTAATCAGTATATTTGTTCGGTTTCTTAACGATGTATACTGATCTACTGACGAAGTTACACTTACATTATTTCGATGATACATTGTAAATCATCATATTAACAAGTAAGATAGATGTAATTATTAACTCCAGACTCATATTTCTGAGAATCCCTTCTAAATTACTTTTCCATTCACATGTATTAGCAACAGCGTTACAAGAACTGAGAAATACTGGCTTCGTAATCGCGACGGACAGAAATAGAAAACTTTTGACGTGTAGCCAAAAGTCACAGCTGGAGTTCATCCTGCGTGTGCACTCAAGAATGCGGTGCGTGCCATTGCGTTGCTGTGTGACTTCTTCATTCCTCTGTTATATTTACACTTATACTTAAGTCATAGCATTCGACGAACAAGTGACGCTCATATAACTTATTCTGACTATAAGAAATAAACGACAACCTGGTCATGTAGTTCAAGGAATTTTTTACGCTTATCGAATGTATCTTTGCTAATATCGAAGTATTCGACAATATCGCAAGATAGTGTATTCCAGCAGGTCACATCTCATTACGTAAGAGCGTGATCTCACGTCACAGTTTCACACGTTTCTCACAACAGACTACTTTCATCAGTCCCTTTCACGTAAAGTTTTCGTAACTAAATAAATTTCTCGTTAAAATGTTCAGTGATTTCATATTAAATGTCAGATATTTTCAGATAATAGGGCAAGTGAATTTCCATGGCCTCGAGCCGCATCGCTTGATACCTTCATGTCCAAATGGGCTCCATATTTCAGACAACTATAAACTCACATCCAGGTATCTCCACCATGACCTATGATCACGCCATGTTCACGTGTTCGGCTGTCTCTCTCTCTTTCTCTCTGTCTGTCTCGCAACATTACTTTCCCTGCGCCGGTTCCAGCCCTGAGGATGGTAACTCAGAATGGCAACGAAAGTGTCCAATGTATTAGGGTACGATACGATATGCAGAGCGAACACCCCTTTGGCAATGAAAATCCACCAGATGGTAGTTATCACACGGTTTTCAAACGGCTAGGAATGAACATTTAAATACCTACATTTATTGGCGCTCCCTTATTCCGTAAGTTTGACAGATGTATGCAGTGGAGTATTTTGCCGTTGAATTAATAGACAAGACTATTCCGTCCGTACACGTCTGTGAGACAGCTATAATGGAACACTTTTCTTTTCATCTCCGTCCTCGCAGTAAATCGAATCTTATCTCGCCAAACGCCCTCCACATCGTTTGCTTCTTCTGCCATGCAAACAATTCTAGAAAATCTGATTATTAATCTATTTAATTTGTTGAAAAGTAAAAATAATTTAGAAAGTCACCTGAAACATCTCCTCTCCGAACAGTTGAATTCTCCTCATTGTAAATGAACGGGACCTTTTATTAACAAATATTTAATATTGATTAATAAAATTATTTGTTCTTCAACATTTCATTGTTTCAATTAAACATGCAGAAAAGTTCTCATTTTCCTAAGATATTCATTTAAATAAAAATCGTCACGGCATTTGAAACAAAAATAAGAGAGCCTGCTGAAAAGTAATGCCTTCCAGTTTTTTTACGTGAAAACTCTTAAAGCTTTTTAAACAAGACAAACTTTATTAACATTCCACAGCTTTATTGCTAATGTCAACATTTGGCGACGAACACATGTCTCCCAGCAAGAGACTAGTTTGTTGATGCCGTCACTGTAGAATGTTTGACTATGTCGACACAGCTACGACCTCACCTCTGCTTGCACCGCTTCATTATCAAAGTGCAGTACTCGAAGGTGTGCTTTAACTTCTGGAAACAGATCAAAATCGGATGTAGCAAAGCCAGCACTGTGTGGATGATGATCGATGACAGTGAACCCAAGTCGCCGGACTGTTGTCACAGTGGTCGTGTGTGGTCTGGCAATGAAATGCGAAAGAGGGGGTCCTCCATGTGTGGATGAACTCTTCAAATTCGAAACTCGATTACAGCACACCCATTCTCACTCACCGACACAGTTGCGCTACAAAAAGGCCATATTACATGCCGCAATTCGGAGCTCTCTAGTAGATAAGGGCTACAAATTTGTGCAGATGAAGAATAAAGATGTAGAGTGCCAATGACGTTTGTTTTATTTAACGATCTTCATAAGTTTATACATAAAAAATTCAGAGGCATTACTTTTCAAGACGACCAGGTAAAAGTTGTCCCTCAGAAATGCACTTGAGTTTACTAAACTAGTGCTTGTAGTAACTTTTACCCATAACGATCTTCGATGTCTTCGGCCGAGAACCGTAAATGATGGAAAGGTACGAGGGGCATTCGACGAGTAATGCAACACATTTTTTATTTCAAAGTAGATTCGTTTTATTCAGGATTACAATACATCATATTATTCCCCGCTCTTTTGGCTACAAAATCTTATTTTTCAAAATAGTCTCCATTCAGTGTGACGGCCGTACGTCTCCTTACTGGGAGGACCTGTATGACAGCATGGTACCACACCACTGGTCGACATAGGAACTAGCGTCTTCCTGCACCAATAACTTCCGCATCTTCCACGTACTGCTTCCCGCGGAGTGCATCCTTCATTGTGCCAAACACATGGAAGTTGCGAGATCCGGGATGTAGGGTGGATGGCGAAGAACAGTAAAATGAAATTCTGTGAACTATTCTCGGATGCGGAGACTTGTGTAAGGCCTTGCATTGTTATGGAAAAGAAGAAAGTGGTTTACATTTTTGTGTTGACGGACACCTTGAAGTCGTTTCTTCAACTTCCTAGTGATAGCACAAAACACTTCCGAGTTGAACAATCCACCATCAGGGAGGAGTGTGTCAGCACTACCAACAGAGACGTCCAATTGTGCAGCGAGGCGTTTAATTGTGATCCGACGATCAACCAGAATGAGAGTGTCCACACGTTTCAACATTGCAGGAGCCAAAGCTGGGTGCGGCCAGCCGGTACGCGGCAGGTTTCGGGACCTTGTTCCGATGATGACAGACGCCTCGCCCCATGACTCACCGTGCTTTTGTTAGCTGACAGGTCTTCGTAGACATTCTGCAAGCGCCTATGAGTATCTGGTTTTCCGCCAAAAGAAATTCAATGACAGCTCTCTGCTTGGAACACATCTCCGTTACAGACGCTATTTTGAAGGCTATGAATACCGCCGCCACCTATCGACCTTCGTGAAACTATAGGGCTACAAGCGGGATTATTCTACGATATCCCACAACAAATTACAAATTTTTTCAACCGAAATTCGCCGAGAAAAAAAACTGTGTTGCATTACTTATTGAAAGCCTCTCATACATTCTAAGAAAAAGGTCGTGCGTTTCGCTTGTGGCTTAAGCCGCCACACCACAGCAGATGACACGCAGCACGCAGGAATAACAAGAGACACTAACCATTTTATTCACTTTCACAGTTTGATGAATACGCTGTTACAACATTTTATGTTCTGAAGATGATCGTGCCACGCGGAGTGGCCGTGCGGTTTGAGGCGCCATGTCAAGGATTGCGCGGCCCCTCCCGCCGGAGGTTCGAGTCCTCCCTCGGGCATGGGCGTGTGTATTGTTCTTAACATAAGTTAGTTTAAGTAGTGTGTAAGTCTAGGGACCAGTGACCTCAGCAGTTTGGTTCAAAAAAATGGGTTCAAATGGCTCTGAGCACTATGGGACTCAACATCTGTGGTCATCAGTCCCCTAGAACTTAGAACCACTTAAACTTAACTAACCTAAGGACAGCACACACATCCATGCCCGAGGCAGGATTCGAAGTTGCGACCGTAGCGGTCACGCGGTTCCAGACTGACCCGCCTAGAACCGCACGGCCACACCGGCCGGCAGCAGTTTTGACCCTTGAACATTTGAAGATGATCGTCATCTCATGGAATGACTATGTAAACAAATAAAAATTTTAGAAAATTCATTAAGTACAGAGGAATGCCGTTTATCCAAAATTCGGATCAATCCGTAAAAATAATGATACTGGTTAACTGCCGTAAACACACACTATACCGAGCGAGTTGGCGCAGTGGTTAGCACACTGGACTCGCATTCGGGAGAACGACGGCTCAAACGCGCGTCCGGCCATCCTGATTTAGGTTTTCCGTGATTTCCCTAAATCGCTTCAGGCAAATGCAGGGATGGCTGCTTTGAAAGGACACGTCCGACTTTCTTCCCTGTCCTTCCCTAATCCGATGGAACAGATGACCTCGCTGTTTGGCCCTCTCCCCCAAATCAACCAACCAACCACACACTATATATTTATCTTTCCGGATATTCAGGGAAAATAATGATATTGGTTAACTGCCGTAAAAACATGCTATTTAATTTCAGGTAAGGTACTGTAAATTATTTTCACATACTGTACTGGCTACCTGCTTAGCAGTCAGCGTGGCTGATTGCCAAGCGAAGAAAACATGTTCGAAACACGCTACTGCAATGATTTTTCGTGGGTGGATATTTGACCGAGAAGCATCGGCGCCAGGTCTGCTAACACGAAAAGTGCTGATCCACACACTTCCATCCCGCAACCACATAGCGCCATTGGCTGATGGATGACACTGCGGTGACTCGGACTCGATTGGCCCGTCTGTGGTCAGATCGATTGTAATTATTTTCCCAAACTGTGACCGACAAGTGACAAAAAACACGGCGGATCTTATACACATACATAGCCAGTAAGTTTCTTTTGAGCCAGTTTCATACACTGTGTGATAAAAAGTATCCGGACACCCCAAAAGCATACGTTTTTCATATTAGGTACATAGTGCTCTCACCTACTGCCAGGTACTCCATATGAGCGACCTCAGTAGTCATTAGACATCGTGAGAGAGCAGAATGTGGGCTCCGCGGAACTGACGGACTTCGAACGCGGTCAGGTGATTGGGTGTCACTTGTCTCATACCTCTGTACGCGAGTTTTCCACACACCTAAACATCGCTAGGACCACTGATTCCGATGCGATAGTGAAGTGCAACGTGAAGGGACACGTACGGCAAAGTGTACAGGCCGACCTCGTCTGTTGACTGACAGAGACCGCCGACAGTTGAAAAGGGTCGTAATGTGTAATAGGCAGACATCTATCTAGACCATCACACAGGAATAGCAAACTCCATCACGATCCACTGCTAGTACTATGGCAGTTAGGCGGGAGGTGAGAAAACTTTGATTTCATGGTCGAGTGGCTGCTCATGAGCTACACATCACGGCGGTAAATGCCAAACGACACCTCGCTTGGTGTAAGGAGCGTAAACATTGGACGATTGAACAGTGGAAAGGCGTTCTGTGTAGTGACGAATCACGGTACACAATATGGCGATCCGATGGCAGGGTGTACGTATGGCGAACGCCCGGTGAACGTCATCTGCCAGCGTGTGTAGTGCCAACAGTAAAATTCGGAGGCGGTGGTGATACGGTGTGGTCGTATTTTTCATGGAGGGGGCTTGCGCCCCTTGTTGTTTTGCATGGCACTATAACAGCACAGGCCTAAATTGATGATTTAAGCACCTTGCAATTTGGGGATGGCAACTGTTTCTTCCAACACGATCGAGCACCTGTTCATAATGCACGTTCTGTGGCAGAGTGGTTACACGACAATAAGATCCCAGTAATAGACTGGCCTGCACAGAGTCCTGACCAGAATCTTATACAACACCTGTGGAATATTTGCGAACGCCGACTTCGTGCCAGGTCTCACCGACCGACATCGATACCTCTCCTCAGCGCAAAAAAATGGCTCTGAGCACTATGGGTCTTAACATCTGAGGTCATCAGTACCCTACAACTTAGAACTACTTAAACCTAACTAACCTAAGAACATCACACACAGCCATGCCCTAGGCTGGATTCGAAACTGCGACCGTATCGGTCGCGCGGTTCCAGACTGACATTACACACAGCCATGCCCGAGGCAGGATTCGAAACTGCGAACGCATCGGTCGCTCGGTTCCAGACAAGCGCCTAGAACCGCTCGGCCACACCGGCCGGCACCTCAGTGCAGCACTCCGTCAAGAATGGGATGCCATTCCCCAAGAGACCTTCCAGAATCGGATTGAGCGTATGCCTGCGAGAGTGGAAGCTCTCATCAAGGCTTTGATCACACAGTGTAGTTCGTTTATGCACAGAAAGATCACACAGGCGTTTCACCGAAGTAGCTTGCGCGTGGCATTACAAGTAAAGCATTGTTTTGTTGCCTCTGATTGTTTCCTCAGGTTGTGCGCCACCTTCGTCAAATAATCAATCATTACCACCTTCATTAACAGGAGACGAACAAACGACGATAATTTCGTCGTCGTAAACCATATCTATAGAATTGTGTAATACGCGCAAGTACGCCGTCAAACTTCCTAATGAGCAGAAGTAAACCGAACCGCTAGACAGCAGTAATTAATGATTTCTTTACTGTCACAACCACAACTACGAAGACTGGGGGCGTCTTGCTGACACAGTTTTACCTGAGGATGCTGTTTTAACGCAGTGAAACAGGTTGTGGCAATAAAGAAATCACCAATCATTTTTCCATTCATTAAGAAATTATGCCGTAATTTACGTCATTAGCAGTTATGTCTGAGCATCCTGGATTGATTTCAATCGCTTCAACGAACACCGACGGCTCGACGTTGTCACCAGTATCCTAGTTTCGTGCACGAACTGCGACAATGGATACACAAATGGCTGGCCGCAGTGCATCTAACTTTTTGACATTGGAGACTGTCACCTTCTTTCTCTTCGATGCCACTTTACACTTGCAACAAAAGGGGGCAATAGCACTGTACAACTCAATGTCGTGCGAGGATCCGTGTATGGCTATGCCGGTTGGCTGAATTTAAATTTAATGACTGTTACTGTCGATGTTTGCAGTCATTACTTCAGGACTATAAAATGCTATACATTTACTGAAAAAACCATGATTGGGACGAACTGGAGATTCAGATTAATGAGAGCCGCATAAACAAGGTTCCCCTGTAGTGAAAGATTTCCCCTTCGGCAGTATGGCGTACTTTCGTTGTGTTATCGGCGGGTATCATCGCTGATGTGTCACGTCGGCCGGGACGCCGTTCACCGAGTGTGGTGGTCGGGACGCGTAACGAGCGCTGCTGAGGCGAGGCCGCGCGTGTTTTTGCCCGCCCTGGGCCCGCAGCCCTGATAAACTGGCGGCCAGGCCGGAGGCGATCCCTGATCGCCGCCCGCGGGGCGCCTCGGCCGCTGTCATCACCCACACCACGCGCGGAAGCCTGCCAAACATGGCCGCAAATCTCGTGCCTTTGAGCTGCCTGTTGAGTTACTGTTTGTCACGCTAGGTCCGTGTCACCACTCTGTGATCCAGTACATACGAGGGGTTGCAGTAAGTAATGCATCGCTTTTTTTTTTTTTTTTTTGTAAGCAGGTTGGCTTTATTCAGGATTCCAATACACCGTAGTATTCCCATTTTCGGCTGAAAAAAATTTTTTAATATTATCTCCTTTCTACGCGACAACCTTATGCCATCTTTCAGGGAGAGCTTGTATGCACTCACGGTAAGACTCTACTGGTCGACGTTGGAACCTACTTCTTGCTACGTAAATAACCTCCCCATAATCCACGTACTGCTTATCACGGACTGCACATTCATTGGACCAAACGGATGCAAGTCGGAGATGCGAGATCGGTGCTGTAAGGTGTATAAGGAAGTTTTGTGACCTACCCTCGGATTTCTTCAGTTTCCTGAGGTTAGCACAATACACTTCAGAGTTGATCGTTGCACCACGAAGGACGACATCAAACAGAATAACCCCTTCAGAGTTCCAACTTAGTCCTAGGAGAGGTGCTGTGGCACCACTCCATAGATGGCTGTCTTATTTCCGGTTCGAAGTTATGAACCCATGTTTCATCGCCTGTGACGAAGATCGATAAAAAATTATCACGATCAGCCTCGTAATACGCAAGCAATTCCACACAGATGCTCTTCGTTGTTCTTTATGGTCTTCCGTCAGGCGGTGAGGAACCCAGGCTGCATACACCTTTGAGTACTCAGTGGACGAGTATGTCAGAACTACCAATAGAAAACTCCAGTGGATCAGCTAGGTGTTTGATTGTGATCCTTCTGTCACCTTGACTGAGAGTGTCCGCACGTTCCAATGTTGCAAGAGTCTCAGCTGTGTGTGGCCGGCTTGTACACGGAAGATCGGACAGGTTTTTGGGACTTTGTTGCGATGATGACAGACGCCTCGTCCAACGACTCACCTTGCTTTCACTCACTGACTGGTCTGCGTAGACATTCTGCAAGAGCCTTTGAATACCTGCGATGCTCTGATTTTCCGCTAAAAGAAACTCAGTGACAGTTCTCTGCTTGGAACGTACCTCCGTTACAGACGCCATTTTGAAGGCTACGTATGGTGCTGCCAGCTATAGGAACTTCATGAAACTATAGGAGTTGAAGCGTGAATATTCCACGATGTTCCACAAAAAATTGCCCATTTCTAACCGAAACTGGGCTAGAAAAAAATGTTTACCATTAGTTATTGAACACCTCTCGTACATGACGATGAGTGTCGTTATCTTTCTCAAACATTACTGAACTGTGGCGGGGTTGGTGGCGTCGCCTTTCGAATCCATAGCGCCACTAGCTCGACCTGGCGTGTGATGCCTCTGTGGTTTGACGGCACTAAAATCTTTGGTCGAGGTTGTTGGGGACGGGGCGTGTTGTGGTGTGACGAGTTTCACTTTCAAACCATTGTGTGAAAGGGAAACTTGAATTGCGGGAAACTGCAAAGAAGAGAACTGAAGCGTTTAAGTTTCGGTATTATAGGAGGTTTCTGGAAGTTAAATGGATTGACAGGAAATGAGGTCGTTCTCCGCAGAGACGAGGAAAAAATTATGTGAGAAACACTGACGAGAGGAACGGTCATTACGAAAGGACATGTGTCAAGATACCAAAGAATAATTTCTATCGTACTAGAGGGAGCCGTAGAGGGAAAACACTGCAGGAAAAAACAGAGGCTGGAATACATTCAACAAATGAGGACGTAATGTGCTACACTGTGGTGAAGACGTTGGTAGAGGAGAGGGTGTCGTCTCAGTGTCAGAAGACTAATGATCCACGAAAACAATACACAAAGGAACAAAATGAGGGTAAGTTCAAACTTCTATACACTGGACTTTTATATACAAATACATTCGGTAATTTGATTACCAGGCGTCCACAGGTTGCTTCCGTAGCTGAAAACGTTGTACCGTGTTCGAGTTCTAACACAAAATTCACCCTAGCGAAGTACGACGCTACGCCACTCAGATGTCTTTAGAAGATACGTTAAGGATACGTCAAGGATACTTTCGGATTGCCTTGCGTCGTTTAGATACCTGCATCAGGATGGCAGGAGAAGCGTCTTTTAGTCTGCTCCTTCTCCACTGCACCTCTCCTTTAGTTCCGGATACTGAAAGCGGATGTTATGCAAGGTCCACACTATCAGCATCTCTACTATACTCGTTAATGTATCCAAATACCTAGCATCTCAATAAACCTTACAAGATGTTAGCCCGATGACATCATCCTGGATCCTTTCGTCTCTCATCCTTTCGGACCACATGACACTCCTGTTTGGAATAATACTGTTTGTGATTATAAGCGCTGGGGTCGGAGTGGACAAAAGCGCCGCTGACAGGCAGTAAGTGGCCGCTGCCAACGATACAAGTATTACAGATTATGTCCCCATCTGTCCAGACTGCCCGCATCGCAGCTGGAGTCCGCTCTGATGCGGGCGGAAGGGAGGATAATGCGAAGAAGTTGCTTAATAACTGACAGAGATTCTCACATTGCACTGGAAATACGAATTTATGTTGGAAAGATGTACACGTAAAGCTACAAGTAATCCGAATGCTCACAAGATTAATAAATGAAATACTGAAATAATGTTTTCAAAAGTAATAGTACACGCTGCGGCGAGTACGTTGCACAAGTATAAAGAATTAGCCGGAAGACGTGTCAATGTGAAACCAAAGTCGGTTGACAGAGCTCACTTTCAGACCCTTTATTTTCAAGCAGCACTGCGAGTAAATCTGTGCGTTGTACCGGGAGATTTTGTACTGAAGTAGAATGCCTTTAATTTTTTCCCCTTAATCTCAGAAAAAAATTAAAAACTGAATTGGTAAGGGCATCGAAAATATTGTCAGCGGAGAAATCTACAGCCTCAATGAGAGGCCATTGGTATTCGGCAGCAAAGATCCGAGTACTACAGGGCGTTTCCAAAGATTCGTCCAGTTTCAAAAGACTATGTCTAATATATTAAGACGACATAAACTTGGGGTGAAGTTACGCACAGAGACAGAAAGTAATTTGCCAGTTCACACGGTGGCAGATTGGGTCTTCCTGGCGCAGGTCTTTCACTTGGACACACAGTGTGCGTCCAGTCGAGATGGCGAGAACACAACAACTGAAGGTATTTCTGGTTCTCCGTTTCAACAGACTGAATTAAGTTATAACAGAGCAGCACGATTCATCAAAAAAACTGTTTCTGTGACGGATCGGCCACAAGAACCGTAAGTCATCTACATCTACGTGATTACTCTGCTATTCACAATAAAGTGCCCGGCAGAGGGTTCAGTGAACCCCTTTCAAGCTGTCTCTCTACTGTTCCAATCTCGAACGGTGCGCAGGAAAAACGAGCACTTAAATTTTTCTGTGCGAGCCCTGATTTCTCCTATTTTATCGTGATGATCGTTTATCCCAATGTAGGTGGGTGCCAACAAAATGTTTTCGCAATCTGAGGAGAAAACTGGTGATTGACATTTCATGAGAAGATCCCGTCGCAACGAAAAACGCCTTTGTTTTAATAATTGCCACTCCAATTCACGTACTATGTCTGTGACACTATCTCCCCTATTTCATGATAATACAAAACGAGCTGCCCTTCTTTGAACTTTTTAGATGTCATCCGTCAGTCCCACCTCATGCGGATCCCACAATGCACAGCAATACTCCAGAATAGAGTGGACAAGCTTGGTGTAAGCAGTCTCTTTATTAGACGTGTTGCACCTTCTAAGTGTTCTGCCAATGAATTGCAGTCCTTGGTTTGCTCTACCCACAACATTATTTATGTTTTCGTTCCAATTTACTTTATCTGTAATTGTAATCCCTAAGTATTTAGTTGAATTTACAGCCTTCAGATTTGTGTGACTTATCGTGTAATCGAAATTTAGCGGATTTCTTTTAGCGCTCATTTGAATAACTTCACACTTTTCTTCATTAAGGGTCAATTGGCACTATTCGTACAAGGCGGTAAATGACACTGTCATCTGCAAAGAATCTAAGACGGCTACTCAGATTGTCTCCTATGTCATTAATATACATCAGGAACAATAGAGGGCCTATAACACTACGTTGGGGAACGCCGGATATTACTTCTGTTTTACTCGATGACTTTCCGTCTATTACTACGAACTGTGACCTTTCTGACAGGATATCACGAATCCAGTCGCACAACTGAGTCGATATTCCATAGGCACGCAGTTTGGTTAAAGACGCTTGTGAGGAACGGTGTCGAAAACCTTCTAACTAAACTAAACTCTTCCAGCACAGACCATGAAGGCCCAAAGGTACCGACTGGCCGCCGTGTCATCCTCAGCCCACAGGCGGCACTGGATGCGGATATGGGGGGGGGGGGGGGGGGGGCTGGTCAGCACACCGCTCTCCCGGCCGTATGTCAGTTTCCGAGACCAGAGCCGCTACTTCTCAATCAATTAGCTCCCCAGTTGGCCTCACAAGGGCTGTGTGCACCCCGCTTGCCAACAGCGCTCGGCAGACCGGATGGTCACCCTTCTAAGTGCTAGCCCAGCCCGACAGCGCATAACTGCGGTGATCTGACTGGAACCGGCGTTACCACTGCGGCTAGGCCGTTGGCTTCAAAAACTTTCTGGAAATATAAAAATTTGGAATCAATTTGACATCCCCTGTCGATGGCACTCATTACTTCATGATTATAAAGAGCTACTTGTGCTTCACAAAAACGATATTTTCTGAATCCGTGCCGACTATGTGTCAATAAATGTTTTCTTCGAGGTACTTCATAATGTTCGAATACAGTATATGTTCCAAAACTATACTGCCAATCGAAGTTAGTAATATGGGCCTGTAATTCAGGGGCTTACTCCTACTTTCGTTTTGGGGTATTGGTGTGACTTGAGCATGTTCCCAGTCTTTTGGTACGTATCTTTCCGTGAGCGAGCGGTTGTATATAATTGCTAAGTACGGAGGTATTGTATCAGCTTACTATGAAAGGAGTCTGACTGGTATACAGTCTGAACCGGAGGCCTTGCCTTTATTAAGTGATTTAAGCTGCTTTGCTACACCGAGGATATCTACTTCTATGTTTTTTATCTTGGCAGTTGTTCTTGATTGGAATTCAGTAATATTTACTTCGTCTTCTTTGGTGAAGGAGTTTCGGAAAACCGCGTTTAATAACTCTGCTTTAGTGGCACTGTCATCAGTGACTTTACCGCTGTTATCGCGCAGTGAAGGTATTGATTGCGTCTTGTCATTGGTGTGCTTTACGTATGATCAGAATCTCTTTGGGTTTTCTGTCAGACTTCGAGAGAGTTTCGTTGTGGAAGTTATTAAAAGCATCTCGCATTGAAATATGTGCAATATTTCGAACTTCTGAAAAACTTTGCCACTCTTCGGGATTTTGCATTCTTTTAAATTTGGCATGCTTTTTTGGTTGCTCCTGCAACAGCGATCTGACCTGTTTTGTGTACCATGGGGGATCAGTAACATCACTTATTAATTTATGTGGTATACATCTCTCAACTGCCGTCGATACTGTCTCTTTGAAATCATTCCACAGTTTTTCTACGCTTACATGATCTGATCGGAAGGAGTGAAGACTGTCCCTTAAAAAGGCGTTAAGAGCATTTTTATCAGCTTTTTTTACGTACATATACTTCGCGTTTCTTTTTGATAGTTGTAGGTGTTACCGTGTTCAGCCTAGCAGCAACTGCCTTGTGCTCGCTAATCCCTGTATTCGTCACGATACTCACTATTTGTCCAGGATTATTTGTTGCTAAGAGATCAGATATGCCTTTGCAAACATTTACGCTTCGAGTGGGCTCATGAACTAATTGCTCAAAATAATTTTCTGAGAAAGCATTCAGTACAATTTCGGATGAAGTTTCATGCTTGCCGCCGGCTTTAAACGTATATTTTTTCCAGCATATCGAGGGTAGATTGAAGTCACCACCGACTGTAACTGTATGTATCTCGCCTTGCACTATTAGTCTCTGAGGTCCATCTCATCTCACGGTACGTGTTTCTTTTTGCGTGTGTGTATGCTGTAGGGAGGGTTTGTGAAAGACTGTGTGGCTCCCGTACCAACAAGCTCGAGTAAACTGTGGCGCTGTACAGCCACAGCATCGAATACTGTAACGTGTGACGTGCTCTCAGAAGAGTGGGACGAGTTTGCCTATCGTCTGGATGTTTGTCGTCCGTCCGCTGGAGAGCACATTGAACGTTTGTGAAAGACAAAATATTTCAAAATCGGATGGATTTTCTCAAAACAAAACAAAAATTGCACTCCAATGCGTAAGTTAACATTCAGCCGATGTTTTTATCTTCATTCGTGTATAAGGTATGGTCTAACCGATTCCCGGCGGGGTCAGGGAATTTCTGTGCCTCGTGATGACTGGGTGTTGTGTGCTGTCCTTAGGTTAGTTAGGTTCAAGTAGTTCTAAGTTCTAGGGGACTGATGACCATAGATGTTAAGTCCCATAGTGCTCAGAGCCATTTGAACCAGTTCAGTTTTAAATGCAGCTACAGTAGAGATAAAGTGCTCAGAGCCATTTTTATGGTCTAACATACACAGCCGAGACACTCACTGATGTGAAAATTGTTACCGTCTCACAGTTGGAACGACACTAGAGGCGAAGAAGCCAGCCGTAAGATTAATTATTTTTTTCATTTAATTAAGGAAATAGTTATTATACTCTTGGGTTCCAAGCATTAGTAAATTATCAAGAGACATGAATGATCGTGAAAAAGTGTAAAGATATCCGCATCTCACAGATTAGTTGCAACTTATACATGAAGAAATACTCTAGAATATGTATATAACTCCAGCTTACTCAACTGAAAGCAACAGAATATAAACACATATTTCATGTTTAACAAGTATATATTTTCTGTTGCTGTCTGTTCTAAGACTGATCGGTAATTTCCTTGGCACGTAACAATTTTCTATGCAGTATAATAATTCGCACATTCTTATACTTCACACGCTTCATAATAGGCCAATATTTTGGTAAAAGTAATTACTTTTGCTTCTAAAGCGGACGTGATGAAGATTCGTGCCGTTTGTGGCTCAGGTGTAGCAACAATTACGGAATACGTTTCTTCTGTGTTGAGAAGCAGTTTTACTGGTTTTGACATTTTATTACCACATCTGCGTAGGTTTCCCTTCATCTACGGTAGCATATGTCGTGCTTTAAACAATATACCTGTAAGAGTCCCATTCAATAGAAGTTTACGTCGTACCACACTCACTGATTTGACTGGAAGTGTACTGAAGAAAAATTTACGTTGTTTAGTAGATATACGACGTCTTTCTGCAAAAGATCGTGAGTTCTGCTGTTTAGTAGCAATTTTTTGTTCTGTAAAGGAAACGTCATTTTTCAGTAAGTATGAACAGCTTACGAGAGAATTGTAAACAAGCTGTCCTGTAATGTACCGTTTCATACTTCCCAGGATCCTTAGGAAACAAGAAAGAAATAGCGTGTCAGTTTTTAGTCAGTACCGACTTTTATGGTATTTAATACGCCCCGTTTTGCAAAAACTACGTTGCAAATCTGTATGAACAGTAACCTTTGCATTCATCCGATATCGTATTCGGAAGTGTAGATTTCTGTCCGCTTGGAGCGCTACTGTCGTAGTGTATAACAAATATAAGCAGGAGCGTTGTGACTGCATGTGTTAGACTGTGGTATTATCTTGTGAAATCGGATGAATCGTCTAAATTATCTGGTACGACGAGCCGGATCTAAGACAGTCCACCATCTCCATCCTCCACTCATCCTTCGTGGTAGCAAATGAAATAGGGAAAAAGACGAACGCTGAAACAGAAAATTATCGTTGAATATTCATCATTTGGCACAATAGTTGCATGTCACATTATTTAACATACCAGTTTTGGTCAAACAACAGACCATCCTTAAGTGTAAAAAACTACATTAATCATAGGACATATTTCCAGTCAAGATCATTTGTACCTAGCTCAAGGTTATGCAGTAACTGAGCCACAAATTATACAGCGCAGGAAAGTACTAGATTCATACTTAAGGCGTTATTTCAACAGGGCACATGCCCAGACCGAAGTCGCATATGTTCCACACGTTGTTGTTGTTGTTGTTGTTGTGGTCTTCAGTCCAGAGACTGGTTTGATGCAGCTCTCCATGCTACTCTATCCTGTGCAAGCTTCTTCATCTCCCATTACCTATTGCAACCTACATCCTTCTGAATCTGTCTAGTGTATTCATCTCTTGACCTCCCTCTACGATTTTTACCCTCCGCGCTGCCCTTCAGTACTAAATTGGTTATCCCTTGATGCCTCAGAATATGAACTACCAACCGATCCCTTCTTCTAGTCAAGTTGTGCCACAAACTTCTCTTCTCCCCAATCCTATTCAATACCTCCTTATTAGTTACGTGATCTACCCACCTTATCTTCAGCATTCTTCTGTAGCACCACATTTCGAAAGCTTCTATTCTCTTTTTGTCTAAACTATTTATCGTCCGCGTTTCACTTCCATACATGGCTACACAACATACAAATACTTTCAGAAACGTCGTCCTGACACTTAAATCTATACTCGATGTTAACAAATTTCTCTTCTTCAGAAACGCTTTCCTTGCCATTGCCAGTCTACATTTTATATCCTCTCTACTTCGATCATCGTCAGTTATTTCGCTCCCCAAATAGCAAAATTCCTTTACTACTTTAAGTGTCTCATTTCCTAATCTAATTCCCTCAGCATCACCCAACTTAATTCGACTACATTCCATTATCCTCGTTTTGCTTTTGTTGATGTTCATCTTATATCCTCCTTTCAAGACACTGTCCATTCCGTTCAGCTGCTCTTCCAGGTCCTTTGCTGTCTCTGACAGAATTACAATGTCATCGGCGAACCTCAAAGTTCTTATTTCTTCTCCATGGATTTTAATTCTTACTCCAAATTTTTCTTTTGCTTCCTTTACTGCTTGCTCAGTATACAGATTGAATAACATTGGGTATAGGCTACAACCCTGTCTCACTCCCTTCCCAACCACTACTTCCCTTTCATGCCCCTCGACTTTTGCGACTGCCGCGTGGGATTAGCCGATCGGTCTAAGGCGTTGCAGTCATGGACTGTGCGGCTCGTCCTGGCGGAGGTTCGAGTCCTCCCTCGGGCATGGTTGTGTGTGTTTGTGTTTAGGATAATTTAGGTTAAGTAGTGTGTAACCTTAGGGACTGATGACCTTAGCAGTTAAGTCCCATAAGATTTCACACACATTTGACATTTTTTTTTTTTTTTTTACTCTTATAACTGCCATCTGGTTTCTGTACAAATTGTAAATAGCCTTTCGCTCCCTGTATTTTACCCCTGCCACCTTCAGAATTTGAAAGAGAGTATTCCAATCAACATTGTCAAAAAAGCTTTCTCTAAGTCTACAAACGCTAGAAACGTAGGTTTGCCTTTCCTTAATCTATTTTCTAAGATAAGTCGTAGGGTCAGTATTGCCTCACTTGTTCCAACATTTAGGCGGAATCCAAACTGATCTTCCCCGAGGTCGGCTTAAACCAGTTTTTCCATTCGTCTGTAAGGAATTTGTGTTAGTATTTTGCAGCTGTGGCTTATTAAACTGATAGTTTGGTAATTTTCACATCTGTCAACACCTGCTTTCTTTGGGATTGGAATTATTATATTCTTCTTGAAGTCTGAGGGTATTTCGCCTGTCTCATACGTCTTGCTCACCAGATGGTAGAGTTTTGTCAGAACCGGCTCTCCCATGGCTATCAGTAGTTCTAATGGAATGTTGTCTACTCCCAGGGCCTTGTTAGGTCTTTCAGTGCTCTGTGAAACTCTTCACGCAGTATGATATCTCCCATTTAATCTCCATCTACATCCTCTTCTATTTCCATAATATTGTCCTCAAGAACATCGCCCTTGTATAGACCCTCTATATACTGCTTCCACCTTTCTGCGTCCGCAGCTCGTGGTCGTGCGGTAGCGTTCTCGGTTCCCACGCAGGGGTTGCCGGGTTCGATTCCCGTCGGAGTCAGGGATTTTCTCTGCCTCGTGATGACTGGGTGTTGTGTGAGGTCCTTAGGTTAGTTAAGTTTAAGTAGTTCTAAGTTATAGGGGACTGATGACCATAGATGTTAAGTCCCATAGTGCTCAGAGCCATTTTGAACTACCTTTCTGCTTTCTCTTCTTTCCACACGTTATGTCGCTTTTATACCGGAAGATGGCATGTCGTTTGCCAAACTGCAAGTTTCAATACATTGACACACAGCTATAGTACAAACCATCATTTTTTAAATATTTACAATTGTAAATCATCAACTCAAAAAATTACTTAGAAAATTACAGCTTATTACTTTGCTGAAAAGTTTCGGTACCTGTTACTTGGGTGTAGGATAAATTCGTTGACTGTTAGAATATTTGAAACATAATACGGTACAAATGTGAGCACTCAGTGAAGGAGAAGCGCTTGTGGCAGGGGAATCCCCGGCCACAGTAAGCAGTGAGCGGCACCTGTGAGGGTCGCAGTCGGCGCCGCCGGCCGTGCACCGGTGATAGGCACCGCCCGAGGCCGAGGCGTTTATTGCGTTTGTATGGAGGGGCGGAGAGGGGGGGAGGGGGGGGGTGGGGAGGCGGCGGCGTGGTTTTGATTTGCGGGTTTCACCACACCGTGTCTGTTTTATTAACGGATTTAATCGGTCTAGAGAGCACAACTGCTAAATTATATTAAAAATTTAATTTAGGCCCTCTGTAAAGTTCCCCGAGCTTAAAATTCTAATTAACGTCGGCATTCCGATATACGCAGAATGCTATATTCATTTCAAAATGAAATCTCAGAAACACCATGTTCACACGTTCACTCGTGCGTGCCTTGCTCGTCCTCCCCCACTTTTTTGAGCGTGTACCTCGCTCTGTTTTATTTGTATTCCATTTCGGGCTACCTTACTTAGACCGAATTAATTGTTTAGTTTTTGAAAATTAAAACCACGTTTTCCCACAGATAATCCTACGATCGCAAGTTATGTACTTTATAGCACTCAAGTAAATTATCAGGTAATAAATTAAAACATGCCCCCCCCCCTCCCCCCGCGCAACGAAACGAATGCCGTCCGGATTGCACTGTGTCGTACTTGACAGTAGAAGCAAGCGCTACGTGCTGTCACCACTCTTGGGGGCTGGGTGCAGGGTTGGGGTTGGGAAGTGGGCAAAGAGCTTATGAGTTCACGGCAAGTGCCTTAACCTGATTTCCCAGATATTTCGCTCCTCGGAAGAGGAGTCAAAATAAGGGAACATGTGTCTCGGCTTATCCGTAGATACTCGTCCGTTTCTGAGAAAACAGTGTTTTAGAGTGCCCTTTAGAGAGCACTTAAATCAAATGAAGGCCACGGCTTTACATTTTTGCGCACCGTTTTCGAAACCTGACTATTGTTGTTATTTTAATTTTTCATTTATCTGCCCATGTCCACGTCAACGTCCTTGCCGCAGTGAATACACCGGTTCCCGTCGGATTACCGAAGTTAAGCGCTGTCCAGAGTGGCCGGCAGTTGGATGGGTGGCCATCCGAGCCGCCATGCGCCGTTGCCATTTTTTGGGGTGCACTCAGCCTCGTGATGCCTATTGAGGAGCTACTCGAGCGAATAGTAGCGGCTCCGGTCAAAGAAAACCATCATAACGGCACGGCGGTCGGATGGTCCCGATGGCCCACTTGTGGACTCAACACGGAGTGCTACCCATGTCCATAGAAGAGAGATACTCGAATGTTTTCCAATATATGTTGAAATAATGTTGTCCTTATTCGTATACTAATTGCATTCCTTGTGAATAATTTTAAATAAAGAAAAAGAAAAAACAATACATGAATGAGAACTTCTGTAAAGTTTGGAAGGTAGGAGACGAGGTACTGGCAGAATTAAAGCTGTGAGTACCGGGCGTGAGTCGTGCTTCGGTAGCTCAGTTGGTAGAGCACTTGCCCGCGAAAGGCAAAGGTCCCGAGTTCGAGTCTCGGTCGGGCACACAGTTTTAATCTGCCAGGAAGTTTCATATCAGCGCACACTCCGCTGCAGAGTGAAAATCTCATTCTGGAAACATCCCCCAGGCTGTGGCTAAGCCATGTCTCCGCAATATCCTTTCTTTCAGGAGTGCTAGTTCTGCAAGTTTCGCAGGAGAACTTCTGTAAAGTTTGGAAGGTAGGAGACGAGGTACTGGCAGAATTAAAGCTGTGAGTACCGGGCGTGAGTCGTGCTTCGGTAGCTCAGTTGGTAGAGCACTTGCCCGCGAAAGGCAAAGGTCCCGAGTTCGAGTCTCGGTCGGGCACACAGTTTTAATCTGCCAGGAAGTTTCATATCAGCGCACACTCCGCTGCAGAGTGAAAATCTCATTCTGGAATGAGACAATTATTTGAAGTTGATTTCGGTGTAATTTTTGTAGTGTATCTTGATTCATAATCTGTTGAAAGCGCCAGTGTTCAATAAAGTGATCCGTTGCGCGTGGTTTGACGCGAAATTACTGGCAACACGTGAAATTTTCAGTAATGTAGTGAGATTCATTCGAGGAAATGTCGCTGTGGCAAACCTGTCTTCGCGAGATGCAAGTGGTCTTCGAAACTTATATATGTTTCGCATGTTTCTACAACCACTGTAATGGGAATGCAGCAAATCATCCTGAAGAATAAAATAATACTAAAGTCGAAGAATTAATATAAAAACTCATATAAGAAAGAAATATTAGAATGTGAGAATTTAAAAAGATTGTAACCACACACAAATATATAACAAATAGATGACATTTACTGTGAAACGCAGTCGTAATTTTTCAATTAGTATAACGCCGCCGGCCGCGGTGGCCGAGCGGTTCTATGCGCTTCAATCCGGAACCGCGCTGCTGCTACGGTCGCAGGTTCGAATCGTGCCTCTGGCATGGATGTGTGTGATGTCCTTAGGTTAGTTAGGTTTAAGTAGTTCTAAGTCTGGGGGATTGATGACCTCAAATGTTAAGTCCCATAGTGCTTAGAGCCATTTGAACCATTTTTTATAACGCCCTTGTATGTCCTAATTCGATGAGAAACATTCGCACACTAATCTTCTACGGATATGGCTAGATAAATGATAAGATATTAATAAAATACGATGAATGAAAACAATAATCGGGTTTCGAACACGGGACACAAAAGTGAGAAGCCGCAACGCCAGCCATTGAGTTACCATTTAATCTGACATTATCGCTTGCTGAAAGCTATCGAAATTACGTCGTAAACTTTGACCGTCGTTTTCTCAGAAACGGCTGAGTATCTACTGATAAGCCGATATAACTATTTTTGCTGTTTCTTTCTATTAGATAGGTGTATTGAGTTTTATTTGTGTAATCTACCCCTGTAACGGAACATAGCCTAAGATATTCCCGATCGCAAAAAAAAATGTGAATCAAGTAACGACTTTATATATTTGGGACTTCCCCGCTAAGGTCATCAGTCCCTAAGCTTAGACACTACTTAACCTAAATTATCCTAACTACAAACACACACACACACACCCATGCCCGAGAGAGGACTCGAACCTCCGCCGGGACCAGCTGCAGTCCATGACTGCATCGCCTTAGACCGCTCCGCTAATCCCGCGCGGCACGACTTATTTCTGCTCTGACTGTATTGATGTATGAAAAAACGCGACATAAAATATGCTAATTTTGTAGTAGGAAAGAATAAGATTATTTTAATGAGTTGGACAACTGCTGTAGTTGTGTTCATTGAAATATCAATAAAGTTGCGGAAAAACCCGCGATATTTACTGATAGCCGCGAGTCCACGCCTGTATCACGCAGCGTCTAGCCTTGTGCTTAATATTTGTGACGTCATATCACCTGAACTATGTGTCGTACGATGATATAATTTTGTAGGAACATTTAGCGGCATATATGGATGCTGTCTGCTAAATGTGTTGCAAACGGAGTTAGTAGTAACGAAGTAACAAATTTAAATACATTCAAGGGTATATGTGCGTAACATCTGTAAAATGTGTAGCGAATTCGCCGGCCGCTGGTGGCCGAGCGGTTCTGGCGCTACAGTCTGGAACCGCGCGACCGCTACGGTCGCAGGTTCGAATCCTGCCTCGGGCATGGATGTGTGTGTTGTCCTTAGGTTAGTTAGGTTTAAGTAGTTCTAAGTTCTAGGGGACTTATGACCTCAGCAGTTGAGTCCCATAGTGCTCAGAGCCATTTGTAGCGAATTAAGTTGGTAGTAAAGAAGTAATAAATATAACGTCATGCCTCATGCGTTACTTTTACTGCATGAACAGTGGAAAAGCAGTAAGTGATAAACATTTTTCATTTCATCATATTGTAATGGTTTTCAGTAAGAAACCATTTTTAAGGTTTGAATTGATGTGTAAAGTTTGTTGCAAGCCGCTAAGTCCTATTCTCAAATTCTGAACGACTACGGCCGTGTCAAAAGGGAGCGGCAAGGTTCTCAGCTCGAAAGCTCATACTGTCAAAAATTTGTTCTTTCTGCCTCTGAATAAATTGTAACTTGACATTTAGAGGGTGCTTTCTGATTATAATTTTAAATCTGTTCGTAAAAAAAATAAATAAATAAATAAATAAATTTACCCACTGGCAACTACTTCCACGCTCACATAGTGTGATTAAATGTGTTAATGTTCTTCATGAATCGCTAGTAAATAAAGCAAATTCTTAAGAAAAAGTAAATTCACGGTTCAGTTATAGACGATACTTTGAAACCTACGTACAGCACCAGTTCGTGAAACTATAAGACCTGAAGCGGGTCTCGACGCCCCACAACAAATTCGACATTATTTCTTCCGAAATTGGCGGAGAAAAGAAAGTGTTGCATTACCTATTGGGCGCCTCTCATACATATGGGACATCACGTTGTGGAAGGCAACAGGCGATACAGCGTGCCGAAACTGGCCAGCACGGTGCGCGTAGCAGACAGGAAGGAGCGCGGCAGCGGCAGCGGCGGCACCTGGCGGCTCCCAGCACGCTGCTAATCGCCGTCCCTCCTGGAGGACGGGCCGCCGTTAATCCCGGCAGCAGGTGCGGGGCCGGCGCCGCTGAATTATTTGCGGTCCCATCTGGCGGCGCGTGTATTGTGTCCGTGGCGGGCGCCCGACGCTCCTTACCGCGCTCAATTATTGAGCCGGCGGAGCTCGCCGGGCCGACAGCTGCCGCCCGGCGCCCTCTAGGCGCAAGCCTGCGGCAGCCGCCCCAACAGCCAGCGTCTTCAGAGTGCACATTCCGTAAATTTCTCGGACCTTACTATCAGCAGTTAACGTGACATTCCAATTAAAACGGTAGTAGCAGTAGTGCTGACAGTACACTATCTGATCAAAAGTATCCGGACGCCCCTATGTAAAGAGTAATTGACCACTGCACTGACATGCCAAAACATTATGACCATTATATATGAAGGTAGTATCTGTTCCCGCAAGAACAATTACCGTTGATGGCCGGCCAGAGTGGTCGTGCGGTTCTAGGCGCTACAGTCTGGAACCGAGCGACCGCTACGGTCGCAGGTTCGAATCCTGCCTCGGGCATGGATGTGTGTGATGTCCTTAGGTTAGTTCGGTTTAACTAGTTCTAAGTTCTAGGCGACTGATGACCTCAGAAGTTAAGTCGCATAGTGCTCAGAGCCAATTGCCGTTGATGATCATGCAGCTTCGCTAGAATGAAATGATAATTAAATGGACACCCTAGCTGCAAACATGCGTTGATATACTTCATTGGGGACATGTTGAAAATGTGTGCCCCGACCGGGACTCGAACCTGGATCTCCTGCCTACATGGCAGACGCTCTGTCCATCTGAGCCACCGAGGGCACAGAGGATAGTGCACCTGCATGCCTAATAGATGTTTGCCCTTCATACTCATTACTCGTGGCAGATTAATCTACCAAGACCCGTACGAGTTCGGGCATAGCGTGTGCGTTCGCAGAAGGAGGTCATTGGCCGGGAAGCCATATTTTAACTATATATGAAGGTAGTATCGGTTGCCAAAAGAACAATAATGAGTATGATGGGCAAACATCTATTAGGCGCTCTACGAATGTAGCGATGTGAACATGTTGGGAATGCGGGTCTCACGGAGAGCGTGCAAGGGATAAGTCCCTGCAGGCGCCCTATCATCTGTGCCCTCGGTGGGTCAGATGGCTAGAGCGTCTACCATGTAAGCAGGAGATCCCGGGTTCGAGTCCCGGTCGGGGCACACATTTTCAACATGTCCCCAATGAAGTATATCAACGCCTGTTTGCAGCTAGGTTGTCCATTTCATTATCATTATGAACGCTGCCCACCGCGACGTTGGGTACCGCCTGGTGGCGTTGCGGGCGCTGACGCAGTAAAGAAAAGTGTGTGAGCGGAGCAGACACGGATCGGGGATCTCCCTAGCAAAGATATAGGCTGCAAATGGGGAAATCCATTGAGATGAGCGACTTTGACACAGAGCAGATCATTATTGCGTAAAGCCTGTGAACGACCTGGTCAAATGTTTACGCACTACTGTCGTGAGTATCTTCGGAAAGAGGTGGGACTACCACTAGGCGTTAATTGGTTGGACGTTCGGGACTCTTCACAGAAGGTGTGGTTCGGAGACTTGTCTGCTCTGTAAAATACAATAGATGGTGATCTGTGACATTTCTGCCAAAAGAGCGCAATACTGGTGCACGCACAAGTATTTCGGAGCACGCCGTTCACCATACATTGTTGAACAGGGGTTTCCGCAGCTGACCAACTCTTAGTCTTGACATGTTGACCGAACGACATCGTCAATTACGATTGCAGTGGCCACGGAACCACCTGGTTACTACCGTCCGTAAATGGAAACGTGTCGCCTCCACGTGTCAATCACTTTTTTATTACACTAGGTCGATGGTCGTCACCACGAACGCCGTCATCGAGATGAAAGGCGGCTCGAAACGTGCAGCGCGCCACGGACGCAGGCAGGTAAGAGTAGTATTATGCTATGGGAGACATTCACCTCCGCTTGCATGGAACCTGTGGGAGTAATCAAAGACATGCTGACAGCTGCGAACCACCTGCATCCATTCATGCTTCATGTCTTCCCCGACGGCGATGTCATCTTTCAGCAGCAAAATTGTCCGTGTCTCGGAACCAGAACCAGAAACGTGCTACAGTGGTTTGAGGAGCATTACAGCGAACTCACGTTGATGTCTCGGCGACCAAATTCGCCTGATGTAAATCCTATGGAGTCCATCTGAGTCACTATCTATCGCCATCACCGCGTACGCAAATCAGCAGCCCATTACACGATCTGTGGGTAGACAAATGCCACATACCTCCACAAACCTTCCAACAAACTGTCGGATCCCTGATACTTAGAATCGGTGATGTATTTCGCTACAAAGACAGACAAAGAAGCTGTCAAGGCGGACCTGTCAGTGTAAAGGGTGGCACTCCCAGGAGAATGGTCGGTCAGGAGACCTTAGTCAGTTCGAACATGGAATAATCATCGGATGTCACTTGATTAACAAGTCAGTCAAGGATATTTCAACCCTTCTTAAGCAGTCCAAGTGGACTGTTAGAGATTTGATCGTGATGAGGAAACTCGAAGGAATAACAAAATCTAAACCAAGACCAGGCATATCACATGCAGTTATGGACAGGGAGCGTCGAGCATTACTGAGGGTTGTAAAAATGTGCATGACATCAGGGGAAGTTACCACTTGTGAGTTCCAAAGTTCTACCAGCAGTCCAACCAGCATAACCCTTTCACTGCTGCGGGCGTGTATACACGTCCTCCTATACCGTTCCAAAAATGGTTCAAATGGCTATGAGCACTATGGGACTTAACTTCTGAGGTCATCAGTCCCCTAGAACTTAGAACTACTTAAACCTAAATAACCTAACGACATCACACACATCCATGCCCGAGGCAGGATTCGAACCTGCGACTGTAGCGCCTAGAACCGCTCGGCCACCTCGGCCGGCATACCGTTCCACAGGTATTGTGGACATGTATAAGCGCACTTTTTCGGTTCTCCTACGCCTCAATGCGTCCTGAGCCGCCAACCTCTAAACTGCGGGGGATAAGTTACTTCCATATCTCCTCGCAAAAAGACTTTGGAGTATTTATCGTATATCATATGTGCCCAATGCGTGCTATCATTTGCAAAAACTTCGTTTCAAAATACTGAATCATTTATGAGATATAACGATTTTTATGGCCATACGGTTCGCGATACATAAGGACATGAATGGGCGCGTCGCGTGACCATCTTTCGGGTATAAAACCCAATAATTGCAGAACGAAATGAGATATCCTCCTGATCTCAATTTTACATAAAACTTCGATATCTTATCTACATTTCATTACTGCAACGTAAGAGTTAAAACTAACCATACGCTAAATTTACGCAATGCGTTTTACCACTGAAAACTTTAATATTTCACGCAGTGTTTTACTTAATTTGGTGAAGCACAGTACCTATGGCATATAATAAAATGAAATTCAGTCCTTTATCAAGCTAGCAGTTCTCGAAAAATTGGTGATAAGTATTTCATTTCGGCCGGAATGCCTTTGCCGTCACTCAACACTGTAGTTGGGGAAGGGACAATGACTGTGCGTAAGGAGCTTCGTGGTGCAATTGTCGAGCCACTCATTTTTGTGGTCAGTCCTAAGCGACATTTGAGATGGTGTAAACAGCGACGTCAGTCGACAGTGGATGATCGGAAACGAGTGATTTGGATTGATGAAATCTGTCGAAATCCGATAGAAGGGACGTGCAGTGCCAGCAGTGAAACACGGAGGAGGTGATGTTACGGTATTGAGGTGATTTTCGTGGTTAGGGTTTGGCTCCCTTATTACGATCATCAGTAATGTTACAAACCACTTGCACCGGTAGTCTAGATAGTATTGTTAACATACGCTACACTATTTAACGCCACCAGATGAACCCCGAAACGTGAGGTGTAATCAACTTAAAAACCATTAAGTGGCTACCAGGGCCTGTTTAAGGCCCAAGCAGCACGTATGCCGCATGAGGCGCCAAGCTGACAGAGGTGACAGGGGCGCCAAAGTGCACGATTTGAACACGGAGCGTATCAAACAATAAATTGCGAAAACCGAAATTCGTGAAAGTGTACGAGGAAAAAGGCGGGAAGAGTCGCAAATAAATCGCTTGTGTGAGAAAATGTTCTGCATCCGGCCCTGTCTCTTGCACGGCTGCCGAACGAATGAGTTCGACAAGTGGCACGCTCGTCCTTCCGGAAACCTGAGCGTTCGCTATCGATTACGTTCAGGCAACGGACTGCGCAGGCAGCACACGCCCGCCACACACACAGGGAATTTCCAGAAAATTTGAGATCACATCTCTGCAAAATAGTAAGTCAGCGTTCTGCTCGGATAACGTTCGCCTGTAAGACAGGGAAATGAGGCCGACTAGGATTGAAACGAAGCATCATATTAACACTTCAGGTCTGCTACGTCGCCCACTACCTGAACTGCTTTTTTAAAGCAATTTTCCGTTGAGACGAATGGCGAGAAGTTTCACCATTTACATCCCAAGAACAAAATACGCAAGCAATTCAACAAGGAAAAAGTGTCCAAACGAGCTGAATCGACTCGTCTATGAAGCATCTGAACATCAAAAAATATTCAAATATGTGTGAATTCCTAAGAGACCAAACTGCTTAGGTCATTGGTCTCTAGACTTACACACTGCTTAAGCTAACTTAAACTAACTTATGCTAAGAACAACACAAACACCCATGCTCGAGGGAGGGCTCGAACCTCCGGCGCGAGCGGCCGCGCTGAGCTGAATATCAAAACGCACATAACAAAGTTACAGATTTGTTAGACAGACTGATTATACGACTTTATCTTCTTTTATTTTTCTACATTGTGTTTTTGTTTTCGATGTAATTTAACTATGAAGTCAGCTGAGTACAAAATTTACGTAAACATTTCGTAGAGGCTGAGCCACGTGTCCAAAACGTTGATTGACGACAGCCCTTTGTTTGCAGACAGGCAATGTTGCTCGAAAATTTCAATAAATCTAGAATTATATGGAAAGATTTTCGACCGTGTTAGTTAATGGTGGCTGATCGCAGATACAGATGGAGAAAATTCAAATGGCTCTGAGCACTATGGGACTCAACTGCTGAGGTCATTAGTCCCCTAGAACGTAGAACTAGTTAAACCTAACTAACCTAAGGACATCACACACATCCATGCCCGAGGCAGGATTCGAACCTGCGACCGTAGCGGTCTCGCGGTTCCAGACTGCAGCGCCAGAACCACGCGGCCACTTCGGCCGGCCACAGATGGAGAGCGAGAAATTGATTATTGCCGACATACAGACTGAATCGAAAAAACAAGAAAAGCAACGTAAACACATGTCATGGAAAGAACTCAAAAAGGTTGTTTTTGTAGGGACAGCTATAACGGACTGTATGGCTCAAAAGAGCCCCGCCAGGTGTTATAAAATTGTCACGAAACACTCCTGTGACCTGGTTCCTTTTTTATGCTGTTCTGGTATTTAGCTTCCTACGAATAAGATTACAACAGGCGGATGGGATAAATCCTCAGACTAGTGGCTGTGTGATCAGTTTATTCAAAACCAGAACTGCGCACAATCAAGAAAATCTGTATAATAGTTTTCGGAAAAGAACTTGTCGCTAAATTTCGAGTACGCTGTTTTTTTTGTATATGCACAAAACAAGGAAGATCAAGAAACACACGCAATCATGTAAACAGTAGTTTTTCCGTCACTAGATTCGCTGAGGAAATAGGCACACGAAAGAATGGAACTGTTACGAAATATACTCGCCCACGTTCTGAATACCGCTTTCAGTGTATGAATGAAGATGCAGACGTCAGTTCAGCCCCCAAAGTTAGTGAAGACCGGGAGATTTACAGCCTCTGGGAAATTTATGGCCGTTTGAGGCACACCGTAAGCCTCTGAAAACTTATTCTTCGCTCCTGTCACAAAGAAGACGCGGGGAAGATCTGGCCCGACAGTTTGTTTCCACGCGCCTTCGTGCAGCGGCGCCTTCAGCATTTCAGAGAGGCGAGTTTCAGCAGCCTATAACCGTGTTTCTTTTATTCCATGCCTCGAGAATATAAAAATTGTTCGCTTGTGCCTGCGGCGTAAAGAACTCATGGTACGGCCAATATGTAGCCGAACGAATAAAACGGAGGGTAACATCTTTCTTTGCTCTACTCCAGCTCGGTCTTTCCAGTGTTTTCGTCGACCGTTTTATCATGCACAACGACGAGAAACATTCCGACATTTATTCGTCTTCGGTGTATTACGACCTACGGCATGTAACGAGAGAGCACGGAAATCGGCTCGCCTCGATGTACAAGCATCTGTACTGCGCAAAGTATTTTAATATGTATGGCGGACGTCACTTTTGGCACCGCTATCATCATAATCACCCTCCCCCTCCCCCTCCTCCCTCCACAAATCCACAATGCTATTCGCCAATGGTGCTGTTGGTAGGTTTGTGCATCAGCAGTAATTTTTCTTATTTTCTAGTCGTGCTCAAAAACTGGCGCAGAGTGTTAACTGAAATGTAATAAACAGCAGTCTGTATGGTATGCTGTGGTCCGATTTCACCTACTTTTTTCAATAGCATTTTTTTTAGTGGACGATTGACTGTGAAATCACTAGCAGATGAGTTTATTATTGAATACTTTACACAAGAGTACAAGTACCTATTCGGTACATAATGAAGAAAAGCTACACTTCAGTTTAGGAACATCTATTTCACCGGATACGGACGTAAAAGGCTAGCGAGGTGGTGTAGTTGGTATCGCCCCGCATTACAGTTGCAGGGATGCTTCCTTCCAAAACGATATGGCCAATCTGTTTCACAACCACTCCGCAATTACAGCTTGTGCTGCGTCGCTAACCATCTCGTCGTTGACAGAACGTTAAACCTTAATTTTCCGGAGCAGCACACCATCGCCTGTGCTCTTATATCCCAACAACGTTCTCAGGAAACGAACGTTTTCATATTCGTGACGTCATCCTACAATTTCATCCAGTTAACAGAATAAACACTAGCCGAAGACGGATGTTTGTGGTCACAGATTCTGACGTCGTACGAAAAGATTACTGTGTAGCTTCTTCCTGTGTAATTATAACCAAAAGTGGAATACCAGTGGCGTTGTAAAAACATTTCAATATGTTATTTATTTAGCGAAAATCCATACGCACACAGCGGGCGAGAAGAATACAAAAAAGAAAGATCAAATGCGTGTGAAATCTTATGGAACTTAACTGCTAGGGTCATCAGTCCCTAAGCTTAACACTACTTAACCTAAATTATCCTAAGGACAAACACACACACCCACGCCCGAGGGAGGACTCGAACCTCCGCCGGGACCAGCCGCATAGTCCATGACTGCAGCTCCTCAGACCGCTCGGCTAATCCCACGCGGCTGAGAAGAAGACAAGTGGCTCATACTGTTTGCTAAGGAACTGCCGTTCTCCACTGTTGTGGAGCTTGGCATGGGAAGACAACTAATGTCCATTGCTGCGTCGAAAACTGGCAGTTACAGACCGAATTACATCTCGAGGTGCTCAATACACATTAACTAAAGTCAGTGCGGCATCATGGATTATAGTGTACACACTGACTTACATAATACGAAACCGCTACGCCAACTTCGACGATTGTAACTCCTAGATTACATACGAGCAACATAAAATACACTGCCTGACAAGAAAAGTGAAGCATCCAGAAGGCATGGTCAGGCGACAACGTAATTTCGCACTCATACACACCATCGGCAGATATGCAGGCTAGTTGTAATTCTCTGTGACAAATAGAACGGCCACCAGAGTGCATTAGTGTTTCTCGTGTTTAGTGTTGTTGACAGCCCTGGCACGGTATATGAGGGGAGTGAACAGTGTCAGATGATGTGACATCATTGCAAATGACTAAGGGATGTCGCATATTCATGTGAGACAGCGTTAGCAGCACCCGAAGAAGTGTGAAAAACGCCTCATTGAGTGTCTCCATTTGGCCGGCCGGACAAATCGTGCAATGTCCAGATTTGTGTGGCGCTGTGTTAGACTGAATGGGAGCCTGAGAGAAAGCATATTCGTCATCAAGGTTCCAGCCGATCAACGTCTGACAACCGCAAGGGAGTATCTCCGCATTCTGCACTAAGCACTTTGTAAGTCAGTCACATATGTGCCTGGTATCTGAGAACAAGTAATGGACTCCCTGCGACATTTTGTGTCGTCTCTCACACTCAGTCGGCGAACAGCAGTACCCGCACTAGTTAATTAACGTCCCTGAGCCGTCCTCCGGCTCGCCTTGGTGCCGTTGACAGGTTGGCGTCGTATATTGGCATTGTCACCTCTCGTTTTCTTAGTCTGTTCACTGGTGCCACTACGTTTGCTCGCTTTGTCTGTCCGTCAGTGGCAGTAGCAGTGCTTATCGATAGCAAGTACTGTGGTACTATTTTTGGAGCGACCTCCAGTATTTTCGGGTCGTCCTGTGTCAGACAGTTGCCTTCGGACAGAGGAACAGTGAGGTCCGACAGCGCCAGCGCTCGCCGAGGGAGCTGACGATATATGCACTGCCCGATGGAAGGATGTGGTCGCGAGGGTGCACGACCACGTCGAGGTCCGCACTCAGCGAGTTTAAGTTGAATGGATCGTTATATTCGAGTAGTGCAACTTTCACTTGTGTGTGTGTCCATCCGTCGAAGTGACCTCATGCCGTCAAGCTGTCAGTTGGTGGTTTTATACTCCGACGTTTACCTTGCCCGATTTGATTGGCAACGACCGATGGTTGGTCGTTCGGTCGGTCGTCTCAGTGGACGACGTGTATCTGGTCTTTCGACCGTTTCTGTGTCCTTAACGTTCATGTCTACGTGCAGTTCGTCTTGTTGCTGTACAGTGACTGTTTTAGCATTTTTTGAGTTGTTTGTAGAATTGTCTTTTTGCGGTTCCATCTGCATCTAGTCAGATTTTGAATAAGCAGTTTGGTCTTAACCCTGTCTGCGTACTAGGATTTGGTGGAGCCAACTTGTGTAATTTAATGTTTCTCATTTGACGATGTTAACTGGTATTCTATTGTGGTATTGGTTATCTCATCTTAGGTGGAATTTCCGAGTGTGCTGGTCGGCGTTTAAGCAGTCCCTGGTTTGACTTGCCATCCTGTTAAGGGAGCATTACTCTTGCCCGCATCTCGTGGTCGTGCGGTAGCGTTCTCGCTTCCCACGCCCGGGTTCCCGGGTTCGATTCCCGGCGGGGTCAGGGATTTTCTCTGCCTCGTGATGGCTGGGTGTTGTGTGCTGTCTTTAGGTTAGTTAGGTTTAAGTAGTTCTAAGTTCTAGGGGACTGATGACCATAGATGTTAAGTCCCATAGTGCTCAGAGCCATTTGAACCATAGCCATTACTCTTGGCTGCCTGTCTCACCGCTTACACATCTGTAGGGTCTTTTTCTCAGGTCGATCCTTGGAGCACTGTCTGTGGATCACTCTCTTCTCTATTTGGTCTGATTGTGTCGGTTGTTTAAAAATAATATTTTGTTTAAATTATTCCTATTGGCCGGCCGGAGTGGCCGTGCGGTTCTAAGCGCTACAGTCTGGAACCGAGCGACCGCTACAGTCGCAGGTTCGAATCCTGCCTCGGGCATGGATGTGTGTGAAGTCCTTAGGTTAGTTAGGTTTAAGTAGTTCTAAGTTGTAGGGGACTGATGACCTCAGAAGTTAAGTCCCATAGTGCTCAGAGCCATTTGAACCATTTATTCCTATTGCTTGTGGCCTTCAGCCGACATATAACCTGACTCTTTTCTTAATAAGGCCTTCAGCCGTCACTGTAGCTTGTGTTACAGTTAATTTTTTTTAGAAGATTGTTTAAAAATTATTTTGGTATTTTTAACGTGTAATTGTCTTCCTGACTTGTGATTCAGGCCTTCAGTCGTTAATTTTTCTGATGTATTGCTTGTGGCCTTCAGATGACAAATAATTTTGCGTTCTCCTTTAATAAGGCCTCTAGCCGTGTAGCTTGTGTTGCAGTCAATTTCTTTTTAAATGATTGTTTCAAAAAAATTATTTCCTTAAATAAAGTGAATGTGCTTACTGTGCAACCAACGGTAACTGATTATGCCCCGTTCACATCTTTTCCTGCTTTCCCAAAGTCCCATATTTCAGTCCCGTTCGTAGTTTGCCGTCAACGCCACAACACAAACAGCTGCGTTTGGAGCGGCGTCGCGATCGGGGAGCATAGATTGCTGATGAGTGACGTCGTATTGTGTTCTGCACTGCCCTAGATGATCACCGTCGGCGACTATGGAGGCGACTTGAGGTGAGATCCCATTCTTCCAATGTTCTGGAGACGCATAGAAATCTTGCTGCTGACCTCGTTGTGTGGGAAGCCATCAGATATGACTTCAGGTCGCGGCTGGTAGTGACTGAAGGACCTCTGACGGCACAGCGGTTCATCACATGCATCCTGTGTCCTCATGTGTTACCTCTTATGTGACAGTACCGTGGTGCGATTTTTCAACAGGACATTTACCCGTCCACACAAACTGGGGGAACTCTGACGGCACAACAAGATATCGCAGACATCCTGAGGCCTCATGTTTTAACTCCCATGTAATAGTGTCATGGTGCCATTTTTCAACAGGACAGTACTCGTCTCTACGCAATGGACGGGTGATGTTGAGGTACCCCTGCGGTCAGCAAGATTCCCAGATATGTCCCTAATAGAACATTTGTGCATCAGCTGGGTCATCAACTCCGACACAATGAAAGTATCCGGGATGCCAACGATTAGATACAACATTCGTGGGGCAGTTTGCCTCAGGAGACGCTACAACGATTTTATGGTACCATTCTCAAACAAATCAGTGCATGCAATTAGACCAGAGAGAGTACAACATCATACTCATTCAAGTGGGCTCACACTGTCAAGTTTTGTCCTAAATCGACTCGCCGGCCGGTGTGGCCGTGCAGTTCTAGGCGCGTCAGTCTGGAACCGCGTGACCGCTACGGTCGCAGGTTCGAATCCTGCCTCGGGCATGGATGTGTGTGATGTCCTTAGGTTAGTTAGGTTTAAGTAGTTCTAAGTTCTAGGGGACTGATGACCAAGATGTTGAGTCCCATAGTGCTCAGAGCCATTTGAACCTAAATCGACTCCATTCTGTAATCGCTGAAATAAAATCACATATCCTTTCAGCCCGTGAAGCCTCATTTCATTTCCTTCTCCCCTTCTGTATAGCACAATTTTTTCTCAGGCAACGTAAGAACCGAGTAAAAATATCAAAACAAACGGTATCATACACTCATGTTTAAAAAAAAGAAAGAAAGATTACCTTGAACTACTAGAGATAGACATGTAGATATATTCTCCAGAAATGGTTAGCATTTGAACCATGTCGGATGGCGGATTCATGGACAACATCGATATCGCGGCAGAAACCATCCATCGTAAAATTTGCCAGCGACTCTCGATGTCGCTGTAAATGGTGGGTAACGGATCAGTGTGACTCGAGCAGACGTGCAGGATGCCTCGCAGAAGTATGCGCGAACCGTACCGTCAAATCAGTTTGTTTGAAAGAGGGCGCATTATTGGCATGAGACAATGTGATGCTTCCAAGCGGAAAACTGCTGCTCGTGTGAGACAAATTGTTTCGACATTGAACGGATGTGTGTTGAATGTTCATGGAAGGCCGTAGAACACGACGAATGGGTCAGTTCGCACCACCCAGACCGCCCCACCTCCCAAGAAGATTGACTTCTCATCCGAATGGCATTGCAGGACAAATTTCCGTCCTTCTCGGCTCTGCGCAACAGTTGAATAGTCTAACACATCGTACACTATCAGGGGTGACAATCCGTCGCCGTTTAGTACGGCATGGGTTACGAGCGCGTCGTCCACTTCTCCGTCTACTTTTGACGAATGTACAGAAACATGCTAGGCGGCAATGGTAGATGAAAAGACGTCACTGAGGACAGGATGGGCATTAGATAATGTTCTCAGACGATTTCAGGTTTTGTTTGTTTGAAAATGATGGCCGCATTTTGGTTTGCCGCGGGCAGAGGGAGCGGCATCACAGCTACTGCATTCGCACATGACACACAGCGCCACCTCAAGGCGTTATGGTACGGGGTGCTATTGGGTACAACCACAAATCACAGTTGGTGCGTGTGCAGGGCACTGTGACCAATGTGACCTACGTGAATGACATCCGGCGACCCGTAGCCATATGCTTTCTGCACAGCTACCCAGAAGCCATTTTTCAGTATGACAATGCACCGTTACATGTTGCTGCACGAACACGTGCCCTCTTGGTCTCAGGGATGTTAGCCTTTTGCCCTGGCCCACCAGATCACCAGTCGCCAAGCGAAAATGTGTGGGGTACGGTGAAACGACGGATACAGCGCTGCAATCCAACGCAAACCACCACAGATAAACTTTGGAATCAGGTGAATGCAGCATGGATGACTGTACCACAGTACACCATTCGCGCGTAATACGCTTCGATGCCATCACGCATGGAACAAGTCGTCAGGGTCCATAGCGGACCATGTGCCTACTAGGAAACAGAACACATGCTGAACAGAGATGACTGAAATGCTAATCACTTCTATAGAACATACTGATATACATATCCTGTGAACATGAACGTCCTATCTCTAATAGTTCACGGTGTTCTGTTTTTGTCTGAACTTGAGAGTACTACAAATTACAATTAACCTGTCACCATGTCACTATATTAATAATATGATTTTTTTAAGTAACAATTGTATCGATGTTTGTTGTTGTTGTGGTCTTCAGTCCTGAGACTGGTTTGATGCAGCTCTCTATACTACTCTATCCTGTGCAAGCTTCTTCATCTCCCAGTATTTACTGCAACCTACATCCTTCTGAATCTGCTTAGTGTATTCATCTCTTGGTCTCCCTCTACGATTATTACCCTCCACGCTGCCCTCCAATGATAAATTTCTGATTCCTTGATGCCTCAAAGCACTTTTAATGCCGTTTACATACTAACCGAGACGCTCCGCAAGCACCAGACAGTAATTACACTACTGGCCATTAAAATTGCTACACCAAGAAGAAATGCAAATGATAAACGGGTATTCATTGGACAAATATATTATAGTAGAACTGACATGTGATTACATTTTCACGCAATTTGGGTGCACAGATCCTGAGAAATCAGTACCCAGAACAACCACCTCTGGCCGTAACAACGGCCTTGATACGCCTAGGCATTGAGTCAAACAGAGCTTGGATGGCGTGTACAGGTACAGCTCCCATGCAGCTTCAACACGATACCACAGTTCATCAAGAGTAGTGACTGGCATATTGTGACGAGCCAGTTGCTCGGCCACTATTGACCAGACGTTTTCAATTGCTGAGAGATCTGGAGAATGTGCTGGCCAGGGAAGCAGTCGAACATTTTCTGTATCCAGAAAAACCTGTACAGGACCTGTAAAATGCGGTCGTGCATTATCCTGCTGAAATGTAGGGTTTCGCAGGGATTGAATGAAGGGTAGAGCCACGGGTCGTAACACATCTGAAATGTAACGTCCACTATTCAGAGTCCCATCAATGCGAACAAGAGGTGACCGAGACGTGTAACCAATGGCACCCCACACCATCACGCCGGGTGATACGCCAGTATGGCGATGACGAATACACGCTTCAAATGTGCGTTCAAATGGCTCTGAGCACTATGGGACTTAACATCTGAGGTCATCAGTCCCCTAGAACTTAGAACTACTTAAACCTAACTAGCCTAAGGACAACACACACATCCATGCCCGAGGCAGGATTCGAACCTGCGACCGTAGCGGTCGCGCGGTTTCAGACTGAAGCGCCTAGAACCGCACGGCCACTACGGTCGGCACCTATGTGCGTTCACCGCGATGTCGCCAAACACGGATGCGACCATCATGATGCTGTAAACAGAATCTGGATTCATCCGAAAAAATGACGTTTTGCCATTCGTGCACCCAGGTTCGTCGTTGAGTACACCATCGCAGGCGCTCCTGTCTGTGATGCATCGTCAAGGGTAACCGCAGCCATGGTCTCCGAGCTGATAGTGCATGCTGCTGGAAACTTCGTCGAACTGTTCGTGCAAATGGTTGTTGTCTTGGAAACGTCCCCATCTGTTGACTCAGGGATCGAGACGTGGCTCCACAATCCGTTACAGCCATGCCTACCATCTCAACTGCTAGTGGTACGAGTCCGCTAGGATCCAGCACGGCGTTCCGTATTACCCTCCTGAACCCACCGATTCCATATTCTGCTAACAGTCATTGGATCTTGACCAACGCGAGCAGCAATGTCGCGATACGATAAACCGCAATCGCGGTAGTCTACAATCCGACCTTTATCAAAGTCGGAAACGGTACGCATTTCTCCTCCTTATACGAGGCATCACAACAACGTTTCAACAGGCAACGCCGGTCAACTGCTGTTTGTGTATGATAAATCGGTTGGAAACTTTCCTCATGTCAGCACGTTGCAGGTGTCGCCACCAGCGCCAACCTTTTGTGAATGCTCTTAAAAGCTAATGATTTGCATATCATAGCATCTTCTTCCTGTCGGTTAAATTTCGCGTCTGTAGCAATTTTAATGGCCAGTAGTGTATTTCATATCTGCAGTCATCAGAGATGTCTCCAACTAAATACATCACGAATTTCTTCGCCATTCAGTGCTTTCCACCTCCAGCTACAAAATGTTGGCTCTCAATGGATCCAGAATCTTCTCCAGTCAAGTGTTGTTCAGGAGCAGCTTTTATCACGCATCCTATCTCTTTTTTTTTTCTTTTTGTTGAAAGTGTATTCTGGCTAAAAGAATGACATCCAGTGTGCTCTTTACTATTCGAATGGAGCAAAGTTTATATTTTTCTTTATGATATTGCTTATTTTTTATTCCTGCTGTGTTTCTAGTGTCTATTTGCTTGCGCTTATCTAACGTGGCGGAAAATACTTATCTCCACACAGTAACATTGAAAACAGACAGCTGAATCTTCACGCGACGCTGTTTCCCTGCTGGCTATAATACACGGCAGCGGAAGAAGTATCGTTGTATCAGAGCTGTTGCGGCACTGCTATGATATCAGATGCTGAAAATTTCCGCCTCCGCTTGAGTGGTGCCGCTAAGCAGCTTACTCGGCATCCGAAAGCGGCTCCCCTCGCAGCCTTCTGCGAAATAAAGCTGGTGGAGCCTCTCGCGAAACGGCGCGCTCCGAGAACTTTACGCGACAACCGGAGGAGAAATACGGCAAACAGCCGTGGGCTACTGTGCTGTACCGACGCTCAGGGGGGAAAAGCAGGGTTGGCCACTGGAAAGGATTTGTTGTTCCTAAGATGTTTACAAAAGATGCCAGAAGTATTTTATACGCGCACACGAACAAAGCTTTCCTGAACTAGCGAAGCTCTCACTCTCAGATGGATTTTTTTTCAAACTAAGTTGTTGCTGCGAAGTCATTCATTTGGTTGTTGCGCAATGTAAAAGACGAACAGTTCTGAGAAACGAAATATTTTACTCTTTCGTTTTTTTCTGACTTCATACCTTGTAAGACGGCTATTTTTTTGATGACATTATTGGGTGTGTTAATATTTGTAAAGGAAAATGATATATTTGAAGAATCCTTAGGGAAACAGTTGTTGGGCAACAGTATCTGTGTCTGCGATGGCAGCACTGTGGAGTCATAGAATCTTTGACGGTCAGTAGTTGATAGCTGCGGTGTGCTGCTGGCGGGGGCTTCGTTGAAAGTCAATTTTAATGCATGGACGCACTTTTGGAACTATGTAAGTTTGCAGATTTGTTACGAGGAGGAAAGACGACTCAGAACAATGGTTGGATAGTGTACGGACATAAAAAAGGTTTTGAAATGAAGAACAAGGTATTATTTGATGAAGTAAAAATTCTACTTTTAGTACACAATCGTGAAGGTTGGGCAACCATAGCTACGACTATTCATCTTGGGTATTAATAACCGCTTCAGCTGTATTTAGTCCTTTATTACTGGATCACAACCGGTTTCGTGGCTCTAAAAGTCATATCTTCGGGCGAAAGGATGATGAAAACATTACAGCGAAAAAGCTCGGAATCTTTTTACCCAACATTCGTTGTCCGTCAAAACAAAACACCGCTAAAAGACGGTATGTCATAGATTAAAAACTTAATTGGAATCTGGCAATTTTTAATCTATGACATACCGTCTTTTAGCGGTGTTCTATTTTTATTTTCGTAGACTTATATTGTCGGTCTACTTCACTCTCGTCACAGTCGAGTTTTTGATAATTATTATATTGATTGAGCTTTTGAGTTAATTTACTGTACCATGGTAATCATCAGATTAAATGAATTTTCATATTTGAGTGTGTAATTTTTTTTGTTAGTTCCGTCCTAACTGAAATTTCAGAACTTAAGGCTGAGTCATGCGTTTCATTGGAATTCTGTGTCAAGATTATGAATCCTGATTCACTGGACCGACTGTAATTAGTTTGAGAGGCACCCACATGCCTTGCTCATACTGTGGCATCAAGCAGTCAGGCCTGCAAGATGAGTGGTCTGCCAAGCGAGTGGATTCATTCTTATTTATCGAGTAACATGAACTCTAGTACTCACACTTAAGTTACAAGTTATCCTCCTATACGATTAATACGCAACGGAAACACGCATCTGACTATCAGTAATTTACAGAACTCTGACTGTACACTACGCACTGGCAATACCACATTTTCTTTTTGTCTTTTATTTAACGGCTTTTGTCAACACGTGGCCACCGCACTGAATATGAATGGCGCACACATTATAAATTCGGGACATTATGACAACATACAATTCAATGGAAAAGACCACCAATCTTTTTCTTTTCACTATCTTATTTATTCAGATAAATTCTCTAACCTAAACACACAAATTCTATAACCTACAACAATAACACATGGGAAATTCCGCCCAGTGGGCATGGCTTTACATTGGTGAATCTCTATATTATGGTCTCGTAATTATTTAACGCTACAGTGCACTTTCTGGATAGGATGGTGGATCTTTTATTATTTCTCACACTTCGACTCTCACAATCATCATCACGAAACTATCCTCCAGACCGAGCAGTACAGAAGGAACAAGCATAACTCACTAATCTTTTGAAACTACCTTGCTACTCTCCCATGCAAACCACACATACCCAAATTACATGACATACATCACACTACAATATGAAATACTACACAGAGAATAGTCACAACATTATCACTTTCAGCTTTCCCACTTCAATTAATATTTATCCCAGTTTCACACGACACTGCCCCACTTCGTAATTCTACTTTCCTACTATGAACTCTGGAGATATATGCACGTCTTCCTGTGCAATGCAAGCCAAGTGGCGTTGCTGGATAGACGGCCGACTCACCTTGCTTCTCTCTCAGAGTTTGAATCTAGCGTCACACGGAATCATATCACGCAAAGTAATATTAAGAACGTATTCATCACACACGCGAGTCCTCAACTGATACCATGGACGAGTACTTCTCTTTATCTTTTGTTTCATACACAGTTTGAGACTCACACAGTACTCACCATGTGGAAGTACTCGTCTCTAATTTCAAGTCCTGCACACGCCATTTCTTAAATATTTCAGCTTATGGTACACACGCTATTTCTTAAATATTTCAACTTATTGTACACACGCTAGTAATTCAGCTTAACTTAAGCACACAGAAGTATTTCAACTTATTGCTACACGTGGTTTCATTGTGACCGTTGGTCACTTCCGAAGATTACTACAATCCCATTAATATTACCTGCCTGACATTTAATTCTCCCCACAAAAGTTTCTGAAATAGAGAAATTATTATTTCAAACTACTCTTAAATATTCCACATGTCTCCACTCTTTTGTCTTTACAGAGCACAACTAAAACAGGTCTTAACAGCACAAGATCCAGCGGCAGAGTGCTGAAACATGGCCGTTCTCGAGGTTCTCTCGCACCTCTGCTGAAGTGGGGAAGCACCTTGCTACCGTATTGGTCAGCCACATTTCAGGCGCTCAAAGCTCAGGTAAATTACATCTCTTTGGTCCCACCAAAGGTGGCCAAAGGATCGTCTCAAAGATGATCATATACTCACATTCACTATCTGCGGTTAGCAGATGACCATACATTCATTCATTTCACAGATCTCACCAAACTGGATGTAGGGATTTACTTTGTGGGAGTGCACATGTGATCAATTAAATAAATAAATTGTCATTCTTTTCCACACTGGTATCTGGCTTCGCTGTATTAATTGAAATTGAGTTATTTTACAAAAAAATGTGTTGTTCTGACAAAAATAATGAAGTTTGTTGTACCTATTTTCAATGTCGGGCGGTACTGTACCCTTTCAAGTTTTTAGCAGGTTTTTTTAGTTTTTTTAGACTTTCTCTGTTTCTGTTTCTATTTCTGCCAGTACTTCATTCTGCAAGTGCGATTCATAATATGTGATTGTTTCGTTTCCTTTGCGCAATGTAGGTTCTATCAGTTTCTTTATTTTATCAGGGCCATACATCATTGCAGACATTCTCGTGTGTTTCAGGTTACATTGTTATACAGGTCGTCGTTACAGTCTGCTACAGTTCGCACTCACCAAGTCCACTTAGCGTGAAATTATTCGTTTTCTTATTTGTTTGCTTACGAAGGAGATCGGTTTTCACACACACACAGGATTCTTTTCAGTTTCATGTAAGTGATGTGGCTTTGAGGTCAGTAGCACATTTAGGATGTCAGTTCACATTCCTGGGTTTGTATTTACGATAACACTCACAGAAGTAAAAGTTGTTCACTTACAACCTATCGGAGAAATCTGCTTATAATAAATGCAGTGGAAGTCTTATAATATCTTATCAGTATCTTGCCACAAGTAACAGCAGCAGCTAACTGGGAGGAAGACACTTGAGTTATGTAAGTTATGTGACTTCTTTCTGAATAAGATACCCTGAGTGGTACCGAAACCTAATCAATGTTTTTACATTAAACTTATGTGACCAGTTGGCTGTGTATTTTGTATATTGAAAATTATTTACAATTGCTACTGTCAACCATGTTTAAAATGTGACACTTAAGCCCTTATAAACAGCATTTGCCTAAACTGATTTGGTGAAACAGCGGGGAAATCCAAATAAATATGACCAAATGGGGATTTGAACCCAGCTCTCCCCAACGTCCCAACAAATGCACCAGATATAAATGCAAACGTTTTGTGCTCAAACAGGAGCCTGAGGTAGATAAAGAAGTCTTCAGTATAGTTACATTAAAACAGAAGAAAGATCAAGAGTCTTAGTTCTATTATTAGTTGTAGCATCAATTTGAAAGTAATATTATTTAAATTTAAAACTGTTTAAGATCTGCGAAGCAGTAATTCCATCAGTCTGTAGTGAGTGGGGACTGCACGAAATCAAAATTTGGAAGCAGGGAAATGATTTGGTATCAGTGGTTCATCAATCGTTTCCTACACGACTGAAAGAAGACTGTTATATGGTTCAAATGGCTCTGAGTACTATGGGACTTAACATCTGAGGTCATCAGTCCCCTAGACTTAGAACTACTTAAACCTAACTAACCAAAGGACATCACATACATCCATGCCCGAGGCAGGATTCGAACCTGTGAATCGCAGTATTTTATTTTACTGAAGCAAATGAAAAGGGGAAAGGCTATAAGGAAAAAAAACTTTCTCTGATACTACTCACAGCTGTAAACAGATGAATTGTTGCTCTTGAAACTTGCAACACCGTTAAGCCCAAACACCAGAGACGAGAATAATATAGTTAACTAATAGTAAAGAGATAAAAATAGCAGTTACATGAATTACGCAGCAAAATAATGTTATGTACGAAAGTGGACGAAGCAATCAAGCGCTGTTACTGTAGCATCTACACGCTGTGGCATTGAATCAGACTAGTTTTGAAACATGTACCAGAAGAAGATCATACAGTGCCGTTAGTATTCGTCCAATGGAAACGAATTGTCAGACACAAATTGTAGACATGTTATTTAATGGCCAGGCCAAAGAAAAAGTATTATCTGTCCTGAAAAAATTCTTGAACGTACCTCGCAACCAGTGACTGCGTTGAAGGAAAGCTTAAACTTGCAACTTTCCTGATATCTGTCCCCGATGCGAAAAGCCTCTATTTAGAGCAACCGGTACTCACAATTGTGCACTAGCCCCGCGTTTCCCAACCTTTCTTTACTTGTCTGCACACCAAAGAACGTTTCAGACTTGCGCCAAACCTCTATATGTATTTTTTCCCCAGGCAAACACATAAGATACATACAACACATTTTTATTAAGGAATGAGTATGAGATACAAATTTATTACTCCAAGAAACGTTTTGGCGATAAATTTTTAACATTCTAGATATATCATCTGCGGAAGATTAGGAGACATTAAAATCTCGTAACCCACCTGACTCGTATTCGCAACACACTAATGTCTCGTGACACGGCGGTTTACAAATATGCTCTCTTAAGAGCATCTACCAATTCTAGAGCATTTCTGCATGCTAAGGAGTATACACAGGAAGAACTTATCACTCAGGGAAAAATACTGATTTTGAAAAAAAAGAAAAACGAGCAGTATGAATAATATGTGGTATTCTCGCATTGTCATCTTTTAGGCGCCTTTTCAAGGAGTTACGTGTTATAAAATTCATCATAAATAATCCATCGTGATTTGAGAAGAATAGTAATGTCTCAACTACAGTAGAAACTTTACCTCCGTTATTCATTACTAAAGCAACCAGCGATTCAGAAAAATATTCAATACGCAGCTGCAAAAATTTGTGGTCCTCTTCCCGTCAACATAAACTGTCTACCAGGCGGCACAGAAAAATTTAAAAGTGATCTGCAACGATTTTTTCTGGTCAACTTCGTCCATTATAAGGACGAATAATTAAAGGCTGGTAGCACATTTAGCATAGTAAAGAAAGATGTTACCTCTCATATAAATTTTGAGTATCACTTGTAACACCAGTAATGACAGGGACTAATATTCTACTTCCTTCCATGTTGGTGGAGAAAGCAGAAAATTCAGCTGCGCGTGATAGACAAAAGTAATTTGTTCTTCAAGAAATTCAGCAGAAAAAAATGCTATTATTCTTGTCTAAAGATCAATACGTTCATTATTGTTAAATGACCATCGTGAAACCATACACACAAACAAATCACGTATACATACCTTGTAATCTATGGACACTGCAATCAACTAATTAAGTGAAGTAACAACGGCACCGCACGCCTGTTGATATAGCGATTCCTCAAAACACGGAAATTGAAAATCCACTAGAACTGCAGACTACCAATTTCAGAATCATGCGTTGTAAGACTGCACACTATCGACGATTATTCACTTCTTCCTCTGCCATAATCACAATGAACAGAGTGAGTGGAAGAAAAAGGTGTAAAGAGAAAAATTCCCTAGCGTCATTCACGAATCCACTGACCCGGACTGGTAGATCAGAATGATCTGATGGAGCCCGAACTTCGTTCTTGCGGGATAGGGGTACGTAATCGTAACTAACGTCTCACTTCTCTCGGTCGCTGGTTCGACATCTACTCTACTACAAGATTAGGAGGGTATAAATGAAAGAAGTCTTGCGGTAGCGTTCTCGCTTCCCGCGCACGGGGTCCCGGCGGGGTCAGGGATTTTCTCTGCCTCGGGATGACTGGGCGTTGTGTGTCTTTCATCATCATTTCATCCTCATTCACTCGCAAGTCGCCGTAGTGGCGTTAAAGAACTTGCGGAGCGGCGGCCGAACCGCCTCGCGAGGGGTCTCCCGGCCAAAAACGCCATACGCTCATTGTTATTACTGACAGAACACGTCGCTGTAGTGTCAAACTGTCATTCTCAATTTCTCTTCCTATTACTGCTTTCGAATTGACCTGAAGGATGACCGGAAACGCAATGGCCATCTTTCCTCTTAAAACTGCAGAATTACCATTAGCGGGGCGGCCATTTTCCGTTTTATGCCTGGCAGTTCCGGTATTGAGCGGAGAATAAACTCGTCGTACATTAGATGTAACCTTCCAAACTTCGAGAATTCCGCGGTTTAGTGGCAAGAATTAACAGCCTGGCAGCATTAACGGTATGCAGAAGTAACAGTCGATAAACAGACTGTAGTCAGTTTATGGTCATCACTCCCTGTTCACAAATAATATAGCGAATACAGTTTCATTCGTTTTTCACATCCAAAAAGGGACAAAAAACATGCGTGAAAAAAACAGTCATCCCACGTGTTGAATACAGTTCTGGATATAATCTCACTGTGTTTATCACCAGTTCACCATGCTTCAGCCCCATCGCCGTCCTAGCACACCCTTAAACTGGCTTCCCCATGTCGTAACTGTATATCAGTAAAATAGTAAGTACATATCATTTTTCTTTGCGTATTGGTTTCAGAGCATTATAGCTCAGTTTTAAATGCAGCTACAGTAGAGATAAAGGAACGGTGTAAGCCATTACGTTCAATCATAAGGAAGTTAAAAAATATGAAAAATAATACTATAGAAAAGCACAGAGGTTAAGAGGTATAAACAACGTATGCACTCAGCAATGCGATGACTTCTGTCACCTTCTAGGCGCTCAGTCCGGAGCCGCGCGACTGCTACGGTCGCAGGTTTGAATCCTGCCTCGGGCATGGATGTGTGTGATGTCCTTAGGTTAGTTAGGTTTAAGTAGTTCTAAGTTCTAGGGGACTGATGACCATAGATGTTAAGTCCCATAGTGCTCAGAGCCATTTGAACCATTTTTGAACCTCTGTCACCAGAGTAAGTTTCCAAAAAAAAAAAAAAAAAAAAAAAAAGAGAGAGAGAGAGAGAGAGAGAGAAAGGAGAGTACCGAGTATTTGGTCGCGACATTTTGTAACACTGAAACACCTGTACAACAAATCCGACGATGTAACAGCCCTTTTCAAGATGATGAAACACCTTCATCGAATGTATACCTGTTGTTTTTGACTGTCAGTGGAAGTTACAGTACTTATACAACTAGGAATGAATGATGAGTATAGGACGATGATTCAAAAACTCGAACGAACAAATCAAAATCCAGACTGATAATGACTGTTTCTTTCGGTATTCGTGGAATTGTGTATCTTCACCGAGTTCCTGAAGTTCAAACTATTACTCATCATTACTAACTTGAGGTCTTACTCAACTCCGTGAGAAAATAAGAAGAAAAGAACCCGAATTGTGTAAGAACAAGGCATGGGTTCTGCATCAAAACAACGTACCGGCTGATACCGCATTGTCTGTTAAGAGGCTTCTAGCGAAGTGCAGCTTCCCACTGTTAGAACAGCCACCTTATTCCCGCCTGACCTAGCACCATGTGACTTTTATATACTCCCCATGGTCAAATCAGCATTAAAAGGAACAAGATTCAAATCCGTTGAAGTAGTGAAAGAAAAAGCGGCACGCGTCGTCAAGTAGCTCACAGAAAAAGACTTCCAGCGCTGTTTCGATCAATAGGAAATTTGCATGGAGCGTTATAGGGATAGAGGGAGGGGGGAATCGCATTGAGGGTGATAAAAACTAAATATGTCCGTTTTTTAAATACATTTTTGTACAGCAATAGTCCCGTTATTTTATAGCAACATCTCGTATGCGACAAATGTCCTGTCAATCAGCTACTACCCCTCTTCAATGTAACTAAGTCAATAACGCATTATCATGGTAAGGGGTCTTAAAAATTAAACAGTTTAAAATTGTGTGTATTATATCTTCAGTTCATGGGTAAGGTCCATACTTCAGTCTTAACTCCACTGAGACTACAGTAATGCAGTTATTGAAGTTATCCATTGCCCTATAAGACTTCGTTTAATCGTCGTAAAGAAAAATATACTGATTCATATTGCAAAATATTAACCACAAAATAAATACTTATCGACGGCCGCGGTGGCCGAGCGGTTCTAGGCGCTTCAGTCTGGAACCGCGCGACCGCTACGGTCGCAGGTTCGAATCCTGCCTCGGGCATGGATGTGTGTGATGTCATTATGTTTAAGTAGTTCTGAATCTAGGGGACTGATGACCTCAAATGTTAAGTCCGATAGTGCTTAAAGCCATTTAAACCACTTGAAATACTTCGCGCCATATGGGATAGCGCCGTGGATCTTAAGTGCTGACCCATTAGCCTACGTCGTAGACCATCTACCTGCGCGCTTAGACTGCAGGCGTCGAAAGCTTACCCCACTCTCCAGCTGACAGGGCATTTCGTACCCCCTGTGATCTTGGATCCAACAGAGACGGGTAAGGGTATCCGTATCTGTACCCGCACAAGATCCATTTATAGAGGCAAAGCGCCTCATTCCGGGCATAATTATCTTTGCCGGCGACAGATGGCGGCTGCTCAGCGTCACGAGCAGCTTCCCGGACTGGGCGTACACTTCCGCTGCGGGTCAGATCGGCGCCACACCCGTCGTCTCACAAGAGCGGCCTTGTTACGACTAGCGCTCCTGAACCGGACGCCTCCCTCGTTGCACTCCACCCGTCTACCGATGGACAGCGTCTGCCGCTCTGATTAAATGATAATCCTTGTTATCTTGCCGGTTGCCTTTTGTTCACTAATCCCCTTCAGACACCTCATCCTTGTTCATTCACGTATGCACGCACTGTTTAAGAAGAACGAGCGCTGAACTGAAAATACGAGGGGCGCTCAATGCAGAACATTTCTTTTTTCCTGAAAGAGGTTGGTTTTAGTGAAGATTCCAATACTCCATATGTCCGTCCCCGGTAGCTGAGTGGTCCCGGCACGGTAACTCAGCGTGTTCGGTCAGGTGGTTAGCTGCCCTCTCTAATAGAAAAACTGAGTTAATGGATTAACGACGAACTGAAACGGGTGTGTTGCGATGTCCGCCCCGAGCAGATACAACGAACGAAAACGAACAAAATGAGATTAAGATTAAAAAAAAAGTGTTCAGCGCGACAGACTGTCAATCCAAAGCGCCCGGGTTTGATTCCCGGCTGGGTCGGAGATTTTCTCCGCTCAGGGACTGGGTGTTGTGTTGTCCTAATCATCATCATTTCATCCCCATTGAGACGCAAGTCGCCGAAGTGGCGTCAAATCGAAAGACTTGCACCAGGCGAACGGTCTACCCGACGGGAGGCCCTCGTCACACGACATTTCAATACTCCAAATTATTCTCCTCTCTTTTCACTACAAAACCATATTTTTCAACATAATCTCCGTTCAGTCCGACGGCCTTAAGCCACCTTACTGGGAAGACCTGTATGTCCGCATGGTACCACTCTGCTGGTCGACGTCGGTACCAACGTCTTACTGCATCAATAACCAATCCGTCGTCTACGTACTGCTTGCCGCTGAGTACTTGTTTCTTGAGATCAAACAGATGAAATTCGGAAGATGCGAGATCAGAGTTGTAGGGTGGTTGAGGAAGAAGAGTTCAATGAACATATGTGATTTCCTCTCGGATGCAGACTTGTGGAGGCCTTGCGTTATCATGGAAAGAGAGAAGTTCGTTAGCATTTTTGTGGCGACGACCACTCTGAAGTCATATGAAGATGGTATCTGTTCTTTCGGACATGTCCGAAAGAACAGATACCACCTTCATATAGTTAAAGCTAACCGGCCATTGACCTTCTCCTTCTGTGCTGGATGCACACGCATTGCACGAACTCTTACGGGTCTCGGTAAGATTGTCTGCCGCGAGTAATGAGTGTCATGGGCAGGGGCACTACGAATGTAGTGTATGGACATTAAGTTGGGAATGTGAGTCTCACGGAGAGCGTGCAAGGAATAAATCGCTGTGCCCTCGGTGGCTCAGATGAATAGAGGGTCTGCCATGCAAGCAGGACATCCCGGGTTGGAGTCCCGGTCGAAGCACACATTTTCAATGTCCCCGTTGATGTACACTACTGGCCATTAAAATTGCTACACCACGAAGTTGACGTGCTACAGACGCGAAATTTAACCGACAGGAAGAAGATGCTGTGATATGCGAATCATAAGCTTTTCAGAATATTCACACAAGGTTGGCGCCGGTGGTGACACCTACAACGTGCTGACATGAGGAAAGTTTCCAACCGATTTCTCATACACAAACTGCAGTTGACCGGCGTTGCCTGGTGAAACGTTGTTGTGATGCCTCTTGTAAGGAGGAGAAATGCGTACCATCACGTTTCCGACTTTGATAAAGGTCGGATTGTAGCCTATCGCGATTGCGTTTTATCGTATCGCACATTGCTGCTCGCGTTGGTCGAGATCCAATGACTGTTAGCAGAATATGGAACCGGTGGGTTCACGAGGGTAATACGGAACGCCGTGCTGGATCCCAACGGCCTCATACACCAGCAGTCGAGATGACAGGCATCTATCCGCATGGCTGTAACGGATCGTGCAGCCACGTCTCGGTCCCTGAGTCAACAGATGGGGACGTTTCCAAGACAACAACCATCTGCACGAACAGTTCGACGACGTTTGCAGCAGCATGGACTATTATCACCTCGGAGACCATGGCTGTGATTACCCTTGACGCTGCATTACAGACGACGAACCTGGGTGCATGAATGGGAAAACGTCATTTTTTCGGATGAATCCAGGTTCTGTTTACAGCATCATGATGGTCGCATCCGTGTTTGGTGACATCGCGGTGAACGCACAATGGAAGCGTGTATTCGTCATCGCCATAATGGCGTTCACCCGGCGTGATGGTATGGGGCGCTATAGGTTACACGTCTCGATCGCCTCTTGTTCGTATTGACGGCACTTTGAACAGTGGACGTTACATTTCAGATGTGTTACGACCCGTGGCTCTACCCTTCATTCGATCCCTACGAAACCCTACATTTCAGCAGGATAATGCACGACCACATGTTGCAGGTCCTGTACGGGCCTTTCTGGATGCAGAAAATGTTCGACTGCTGCCCTGGCCAGCACATTATCCAGATCTCTCACCAATTGAAAACGTCTGGTCAATGGTGGCTGAGCAACTGGCTCGTCACAATACGCCAGTCACTACTCTTGATGAACTGTGGCATCGTGTTGAAGCTGCATGGGCAGCTGTACCTGTACACGCCATCCAAGCTCTGTTTGACTCAATGCCCAGGCGTATCAAGGCCGTTATTACGGCCAGAGGTGGTTGTTCTGGGTACTGATTTCTCAGGATCTATGCGCCCAAATTGTGTGAAAATGTAATTACATGTCAGTTCTAGTATAATATATTTGTCCAATGAATACCCGTTTATCATGTGCATTGTTTCTTGGTGTAGCAATTTTAATGGCCAGTAGTGTATATCAACGCATGTCGACAACCTAGGGTCTTCATTTAACTATCATTTCACTCTGAAGTCATTCCTTCAATTTCCTGTGGGTAGCACAATATACCTCAGAGTTGATCGTTGTACCACGAGAGAAAACATCAAACACAATGTGCCCTTGAGACTCCCAGAAGACCATCACCATGACTTTACCGACTAGAGGTAGGGGATTGAACTTTATACTTCGGAGGAGAGATTATGCGGCGCCACTCCATGTATTGCTTTTTTGTTTCCTGTTCGAAGTGATGAACCGATGTTTCACCGTCTGTGACGATGTTCTACAAAAAACTGTCACGGTCAGCCTCGCAACACTCAAGAAATTCCGGACAGATAGTCCTTCGTTGCTTTTTATCGTCTTCTGTCAGGAAGCGAGGAACCCTGTGGGCACCCATGTTTGAATAGTCCAACTGGTAGACGAGTGTGTCAGTCCTGCCAGAAAGACGTCCAGTCGTACAGCAAGGTGTTTGTGATCCTTCGATCACCTCTAATGACAGCTGTGTGCGGCCGGCCGGCACGCGGAACATCGGACAGGTTTGTGCGACCTTGTTACGATGAAGATAAACGCCTCGCGCAACGACTCACCGTGCTTCTGTTAACTGCCAGGTCTCCGTAGACATCCTACAAACACCTGCGAATATCTGCGATGCTCTGGTCTTCCGCCAAAACAAAAAAATGACAGCTGTCTGCTTGGAACCCACCTCCGTTACAGATACCAATTTGGAGGCTGCGTATAGCGCCACCACCTATCGTAACTTCGTGAAACTATAGGGGCTAAGGAGGGAATATTCCACGTTGTCCCACAATATATTCCACATTTTTCAACCAAAACTGGTAGAGGAAATAAAAGTGTTGCAATATTTATTGGACGCTCCTCATAATATCGGCACATCCAGCATAGCGCGCCGGAATACCTGTTCAGTTTTCCTCGATGAACGCTTTCTGTTGTTTTCCCGTACTTAAACGTCGATTACAGGATTTGCAGCCGGCCGCTGTGGCCGCGCGGTTCTAGGCGCTTCAGTCCGGCGCCGCGCGACCGCTACGGTCGCAGGTTCGAATCCTGCCTCGGGCATGGATGAGTGTGATGTCCTTAGGTTGGTTAGGTTTAAGTATTTCTATGTTCTAAGGGAACGATGACCTCAGATGTTAAGTCCCAAAGTGCTCAGAGCCATTCGAACCATTCGAACCAGGATTTGCAAAAGAAAAAGAAAAAGACGGGGGGGGGGGGGGGGGGGACATAACACGAGAAAAAAGGAAAAGATCAAACAACAAAGGTAAAACCCACTGATCTTTTGTTATACTAAACGTTCATTTCAATATTACTCAGGTGTCATCTCGCAGCTTGGAACATTCATCATTTAGTAAAGAGTATGATGCTAAAGTACTTTAGGAAATGTGTAAGGAACTTATTAATCCAAAATTATTTTTATACCTTGGAAGAATTCTCCGTGCATAATTTTTAATTGTGGTTTAATTATATACGTATTTATTGTCTACTTCGTGTGTATATTTATTGACATTGCTTATGCAAGCTTTACACTGTAATTTTTTTTTTCAACATTACCTATTCAATTCAGTCCAGTTCGAATACAGTGTGTGTGTGTGTGTGTGTGTGTGTGTGTGTGTGTGTGTGTGTTTGTGTGGTTTGTGGTTCGCACAATACGGAAAAACGACCTAATCTCAATCGTAGTAATGTAGAAAGGGTCACTAAAAACAGTCATTTCAGAATTCTCACAAAATAAATTGCGAAAATCATCGAGCATTCAGCAGACGTTTTTGTAAGCGCCTTTAAGTGTTCTATGAATCTCGTTCGTTAACGAACACCCGCCATAACTGACTGATTTGTAGAACAAAAATAAAGAAGTAGGCCCTTTTTACGTCGAATCACCTTTGAAACGTTCTCGCCCTTCGCCTAATAACGGGCAACAGGCAGTTGAAGTCAGTTTATGGTAAATTATGAACATTTTTGATGGGCGACCTCAGTGCCGTGTAGCTCAGCGGAGATGCAAGCAGTTTCAGAATTATTTCTGGTCCTGACAAGCAAGGACAAAACTTCCCCACTCGGCATAAACCAAGGAACCAAAAAATACGGCCATCTTCATGAAACCGTGCGACTGCTACGGTCGCAGGTTCGAATCCTGCCTCGGGCATGGATGTGTGTGATGTCCTTAGGTTAGTTAGGTTTAAGTAGTTCTAAGTTCTAGGGGACTTATGACCACAGCAGTTGAGTCCCATAGTGCTCAGAGCCATTTGAACCATCCTCATGAAAGTATGAGTATGTCGGTTCATCTTTGGCAAGGAATTTGTAGTTTCATAGATGCGTAGTCCTTGGTATATAGCCGGTGGCAGATGCTACCATTTATTTCGCATAGGTCATATAATTTCTGTTAATTAGGGAAAGGAAGGGAGAAAGGAAGATTAGGGATGAACCTCCCATCAACGATGGCGTCATTAGAAACGGAGCAAAAGTTCATGTTAGGGAAGGATGCGGAAGGAAAACGGCAATGCCCTTTCGAATGAACCATTTCAGCATACGCTATTGATTACGAGAAGGTGATTGTTGAATTCTCAGCTGATGCTTCACGACATCTCAAATGTGCTCAATAAGTGAGATGCATGAAATTCATCGGTGTTTTCTGAAAACCACTGCAATACAATTTTGGTATTGTAGCATTTACTATATTCTTCATATTTACATATAGCAATGTGTTTAATGTTAGGACCACCTCACGCAAAACATAATTTCAATGTTTGTCACACTGGTAGCTGTAAAAACAAATACGTTTGCATACTTCTCCAGATCAGATTCTCGTCAGTAATAAAAATTTCTGCAGATGCAAAAAATCTGCAACTCTTCTCATACGCATATTCACTGATGAAAGTAAATCTGAAAGACATCAAACAGTACATTGGTATGAATATCACACTTTTTTTATATTAATATATCTATGTCTGTCTTCTTTTGACTAGAGGACTATCACTTGCAATCAGTTCTTCGAAATTTAAAGATGACTGTGAAAAACAGTGCAAGTTGACAGTTTTCACACATATAAAAAAGCGCTGCAAAAGGGTCGACATTTGGGTCAGAAAGATAATCTCCCATCTTCAAGACTAGGGCTTACTTTCTAAGGTGCTCTCTTATGTCTCACCGACCTGCAGCAGAGCAAACTACAGAAACAACATAGAGCACCTGAATTTGAAAACTGACTAGAAAGCTTGTAAACATTAAGGCACGCAACAACGGTGTATGTACCGAAGCATAGAGCGCGTACTCTTCAGTTACTCTTCAGTTATGTCACGAATGTTGCTAACTGTATACAACCGATGTACTAACCCGCTATTATAGCGATCTGGCCTCATCCCGTGTATAAAATGTCTTCCTCCCGTAGTGCTGCATTCACCGGATGATTCCAGCTTTGAACCTCTTACAGGGTCCTCTTGTGTCGTCTGCTGGTCTGCCACTGCTGTCGCACACAGACCGTGATCGCTGCTCTAAATTTCCGGAACTGGCCGGCTTGGTAAACTGGATTATCTCCTTAAAACCGCCTGACCTGGAGTGGCAGACATGGAAACGTTAAGGAGCTTATGCGGTACCATCTACTGGAAAGCTGCCTGTGCTTTCTAGTTGTCTACTGCGAAGCTATTGAAGTCACCAATTCGACAGTTCCCGTTTGTTTCTGACTTTAATCCGCAGTGATGCGGAGTTGTAAGTTGCATGCTACGCGAAAAAGAGGTAAAAATAAACAAATTAATTGTTCGAAAAATGTTCAGTGCCTCCAGTACCGTTGAAAGAATTAAAAATATAGTATTGGTACTAGTGACGTAGAAGCTTATTTCATTTATTCTTAATTCGCAACTCACAGTGCGTGTTGTTCAATATTAAAGATTTTAATTTATTTGTTGAGCTACACCACTGACAGAATATTCATGAAGTGTCGACAGCACAGAGTAACGAGGAAACAAAAATGGTTCAAATGGCTCTGAGCACTATGGGACTTAACATCTGAGGTCATGAGGTCATCAGTCCCCTAGAACTTAGAACTACTTAAACCTAACTAGCACGGTTCCAGACTGAAGCGCCTAGAACAGCCTTTTTTTTCGTCTATTTGGTCGTGGCGGACGTCCGATGACACCCGTTCAGGTTGTTCGTTAATCCGTTCACTCAGTTTTTTTTATTACAGAGGGTAGCTAAATCCTCTGACCGAACACGCTGAGCTACCGTGCCGGCGAGCCGCTCGGCCACTCCGGCCGGCAACGAGAAGCCTCAGTTGTTGGCTACATCCTATACGAAACCACAAAGTCGCACGATGCAGAGTTAATGTGTCACAATGATCGGTGGTTGTAATGAAAGATTGTTCTTACAGTTCTGTGGTCAAAATAAGTTTTTACAAACTGAAAAATGTAAACTCATACAAGAAGTCACACCTGAGGTGAAATACTCGTATGTCTGGGCGAGCACGCATAACACGTCTTTTGCGTAAAGCTATCTGAATGTTCAATATACATCGATCGACAAGTAGAGAACTCTCATAGTTATCAAACAGAGAAATGTAAACAAACGTATCTCCTAGGGCAATATTTGTGAGCACCAGAGATGTGAAGCTTTCTTGTCTTCCCTTTTTCTGTATGGGCCTTGCAGTGCTATGGCACTTAAGGAGAGCGTTTATGTTCTCCTACATTATGTGGGTAGAAAAAAAAAGTTATTGAAATTTTTTGAGAATACCATGATCGGAAGAAGAAAAACATGTGTAACGAACATCGGTCGTGAACGCATACTTTCTCATAAGCGAACAGTTTTTCGTAGGACAAACTCAACTTGACTTCCTAAGGAATCACTCACAATGTGAAACTGATCCGGTAGTTGGCGCACGTGCTGGCAAGCGCTGAGAACGCGATCCTATAGGGGCTGCGGATCGTCCATTGGAGTGGCATAGATTTATTCTTTCAAGTGTCTCCATAGCGAAAATTCTGTGGGATAGAGGTCTGGGAAACGGGGCAATGTATCTGTGTGGTCTCTCTATCAGTCCAATACTGTTGCGAGAAAGTCAGGGGTAACATCGCGCATGTACCGCATCTGTAGTCTTTGCTGACGTGGTAGATCCTTCAGTACCGTATGCTATACGTTAATGACAAAGTCTTGATAATAAGTCCCACTTAATCTTTATCTACCGTGAAGAAGTGCTGCCCATATATTGACTGAGGAATGGAGCTGATGTCGTCTTTCTGCAGCTGGCCAAGCTAGAATATCGTCGACGTACAGTTATGCCGTAAAGGTGCCGCCGATGTCAACAAAGGGGTTCTGCTATGAAAAGAGGTGCCACCCCAGACCAACACTCCTGGTTGTCGAGCTGTATGGCGGGCGGCAGTCAGATTGGTAACCCATCGCTGTCCGGGGCGATTTCAGATGCGTCGTCGCTGGTCATCGGGGCTTATTTCGAAGTGGAACTCATCACTCAAGACAAGCCTACTCCAGTCAATGAGATTCCAGGGGAAAGACGTGTCTGCACACGCCCCGGACAGCGATGTGATACCAACCTGCCCATCTGCATTAACTTATATTTTTCTGTATTTAGAGCAAGCTGCCGTTCATCACGTCAAACAGAAATTCTGCCTAAGTTATCCTGTATCCTTCTACAGTCACTCAACGGCGTCATCAACGAACAGTCGCAGATGGCCGCTCACGCTATGTGTCACATCATTATCGCAGATCGAGAACAAAAGAGGTCGTATCCGACCCGCCATCGAGGACAACTCAAAAGGGTTCTATTAACGCTTTGCCGTCCGGCGACAGCACACTCGTGTCGTCCGCGAAATAGCGCTCAACGGCAGGCAACACCACAGTGGTGTCGTGTGCAAAGTATCGCTCAGTGGCCGGCGACACCACAGTGGTGTCGCAAGCATAGTATGGCGCAGTGGCCGGAGACTGCAGTTCAGTGTCTTTTTATTCTGTGGGTGTTTTGTTTAGGTAACAATAAGTTATACACGTCAACAAGTTTTTTGTTTATATAAGTACTTCTGCACTTTCATCATGGTAGACGAAAGAGACGATACGATTATTTACGATGAATGCGCGCGCGTCTTTTCTGACGTTCTGAACGTCTCGGCCTATTGGGAAGAAGACATTGAATACCAAATAGTTTGAAAGTGAAGCAGAATCGTCGAAAGATAGTGAAATGCGTCCAAGAAGAATTCGGCGAACGATACGGTTGTCAACTGATTCGGATGAACCAGTCGAAGAAGACAGACTATGATTAACTGAGGACCAATAATAAATTTGAAGGATCTCTGGGTTCACACTTATTTCCCAAAGATACCCAGAACGTCATGCATATGGTAGAATTATATATTGGGAGCGATCTATTTGAATATATTAGCAAAGAAACCAACAAGTATTACAGTCAAAATTGCGATAGAAGGAAACTGGGTTTAAAAAATGCAAAATTTGTCGATGTTACGGGACCCGAACTTAGGAAATGGTTTGGGCTTGCTATCCTTATGGGCATTGTAAAAGAAGTAAGGATCGATGATTTCTGGTCAACGAATCCGTTGACAGACACGCCGATATTTCGCAAAACGATGTTCCGCAACCCATTCAGATAATAAACCGGATAATGCCGACCGGCTTTTCAAAGTGCAATTCGTAATTGATTATTTTTCCAAAAAGTTTAAAGAAACGTTTAATCTAAGTCAAAAAATCTCAGATGATGAAGGAACGATACCGTGGCGAGAACAGTTAAATTTTAAAGTTTACAGTCCGTCGAAAATTACGAAATATGGCATACTCATTCGGATGCTGTGTGATTCCAGTACGGGATACATTTCCTCATTCAAGATATATTCCGGCGCTGGACAACCTTTATCAAAAACGGTGATGGAACTATTGACACCTTCTTATGGAAAGTGGCATCACCTCTACATAGATAATTATTACAACAGTGCAGAGCCTGCAGAGAAGTTAATTGAAAAGGAAATTCGTTTGTAGAACGATACGGGAAAATACAGGATTTCCGGAAAAATTAAAGCGCGCAAAAGTCATTGTGTCTGAAGTTTGTCATCAACGGAAGGGTGACAAGCGGCCGGCGACAAGCCAAGTAATCCGAATTAGCGCTGCCGGTGCCAAGCGAATAAATTTGTACGAGACGTGCGGACGGCAAAGTGTTAAGAAATCTTCGAGACACTGGAATATGTGGAAACCTTTTCCGTATGCTCGAACTTCTGTTAACTGCTTTCAACATGTCAAACGCTTTTCGGAAATCTAAAAATACGGAATCTGCCTGTTGCCCTTCATCCTTGGTCCGCAGGATGTCGCGCGAGAAAAGTGCAAGCTATGTTTCGCACGACCGATACTTTCTAAATCCCTGCTGATTTATGGACAGCTTTACTGTTTCAAGGAAATTTATCATACTCGACCTTAGAATATGCTCAAGAATTTTCCAGCATACCGATGTTAAGGATATTGGTCTGTAATTTTGCGGGTCCGCTCTTTTACCCTTCTTTTTTTGGAAAACTTCTTTTGCTTTGATAGCTGATCTTTATAGAATTTTTTGAGCTGAATCCAAATCTAGCCTTAGTTTTCTTGTATCACCCGTAGTTTTCGAGCAATATGCTTTTTATTATATAGTATAAAAGTCGTATACTATACGGTAAACGGGAAAATTAATGAAACGCTTTGTTATAAAATAAGCATGGTGTGTATTTACAGTAAGCTACTTAATACATTCATATGTGTTAATAGAGGGTCAAATGGTTCAAATGGCTCTGAGCACTATGGGACTTAACTTCTGAGGTCATCAGACCCCTAGGACCTAGAACTACTTAAACCTAACTAACCTAAGGACAACACACACATCCACGCCCGAGGCAGGATTCGAACCTGCGACCGTAGCGGTCGCGCGGTTCCAGACTGTAGCGCCTAGAACTGCTCGGCCACACCGGACGGCTGTTAATAGAGGTTTCACTTGTAAGCTGGAATTGGTTTGTATTTTTTTCTCTTTTTTCTGTGAAGCTTCTTGTGTAGCTTTATCTACGATGAGTCGCTTGCTGAACTTCTCGGTGAAGTGGCCAACAGTAGTCCCTCATCATGTTCGTGTTCCAGCGGCCTTGGTAGCATTTTTCCGTCACTTTAATGCCTGGTGAAAACGCTCTCCTTGCTCCTCACTAACATCTCCTATATTGTCCGGGAAGTAATCAAGGTGACTATTTAAAAAGTGAACTTTCAGGCTCATTAAACATCCTAAAGCTTTAAGCGTCTTTAACATTGTAGCTATAATAGAAACATATTCTGGGTCTTTTTCATGTCCTAAGAACTTCGTAACGAATCGCTTGAATGATACCCATGCTTCTTTCTCATTTAAGGTCATTGTGGATTCAAAGTTAACATCAATTTTCCAATTTCAGGTCTGACAAAAACGCCTTCTTTTAGTTTAGCTTCCGAAAGGCGTGGAAACTTTTGGCAGAGATACTTAAAACATGGTCCATCTTTAGGCAAAGCCTCTACAAACTGTTTCATTAGGCCTAACTTTATATGTACAGGTGGTAGGAGTACGTTTTTTGGATCTACAAGGCTTTTGCGTAGAGTTTTCTTCTCACCAGGTTTTAAAGACTCCCTCACAGGCCATTTCTTTCTGCACCAGTGTTGATCCTTAGGCCTATTGTCCCATTCACACAAGAAACATGGAAATTTGTTAAATCCACCTTGCTGACCAAGGAGCATGCATGTTACTTTTAGATCGCCACATATCCAACCACGAGCAGAATAGCCTATTTTATTTAGCACTGTTTCTAGGTTTTCATAGCTTTCTTTCATATGTACAGAATGTCCAACAGGTATAGATGCATATACGTTACCATTGTGTAATAAAACAGCCCTTAAACTAATTTTGGATGAATCAATAAACAGCCTCCAGTCTTGCTTTGTATTCAATACGAAACTCATTCATCAGACTGGGAATGTCTAAGCAGTACATTAAATCAGTTTCTTGTTGAAAAAACTTGGATAATTGCTGCTCTCTCTTTCTATACTTGTATATGCTGGTTCCACCTACCAATATGTTCTTTTATTTTAATTTAGAGCCAAGCAATTCAGCTTTTTCTTTCGTTAAGCCCAGATCCCTAACCAAATCGTCAACCTCGGTCTGAGTAAACAATGTGGGCTCTAGACTTTCTGTATTACAATGAAATTCATCAACATCTGGTTCATCTAAATTACATTGTACATCAGAAAATACTTCTGTTGGAATAGAACTTAAATCATCTGGTGGTTCAGGAACTGGCAAATCTACACCATGCCCTACTGGTCGGATGGCGGACGGAAGGTTAGCGTAGCTTATTACCTTCTTGTTTTTCGAATTATGATCAGTAATATCAACACTGCAAAAGTAGCACTCATCGGAATGATTTATTGGCTTCCTACATGTCATAGGAGCAGCAAATCTAAAGGCTTTTTTTCTCCTTTTTGGACCATTTTCTCAGATCTTCAACACACACATAACATGCCTTATGCGGCGCCCAAGATTTATCTTGATCACGAAATTTAGATCCAAAGTATGATAGATAAACCTTTTTCACGAAGTCTGTAATGCTTCTTTGGCGTTTTGTAATCACAAATTCACCACAAATATAACAAAAACTGTCAGCAGAATTTTTGACTGAGCACATGTACAGGAAATGGTAAAGTGAGGTTAGGTTGACAGTAAACAAAACACCATCTGTTAATACAAGAATAGAACCGATCTTTTTTTGCCAGCAAATGTTTTTCAGCAGTGCTACCAACGTCATCTACATTCATTACACCTCCTTTTTAAATTATTTTAACTATAAAAGCTGTTAAATTCTTTAAATAATCGCTTAATTTAATAAATTTAACTGCAAAATGTGACGAAATGATGGGTGATACAGTTTTTTAAGTATCATATTTTGATTTCCCACCCTAAAAGACATAAGAATAAGATATTTTATGGAGTAGTACGATTCCATCGTTAACAAATGGTGGAAAGGAAGAAAGAAAATGTGTTAATCCTTTCGTACGCACTAACAGCACAATAGAATTAAAGATAAAAATTGTCATTTTTGTAAATAAGACCCCAAGATTCATAGCAAGACTTTCGAATAATTTACTGTACAATAACACACACTAAAGCGACTGACCTTACAGTACCACTCGAACCACGCAACCGACGGCAGACTAGCTACTGCTCAGAGTAATGGATACCTTGGGTACTGCGATGGCGTTGATCCTGTCGAACGATTACCAGTGTATCGACTGTGCTCAACTCCGCAACTACAAGAGTTTCAGCCCCTTCTGTGAACAAGTGTTCACATTTCAGAAAATGCGCGTTGCCGGACCCGTGAATACTGCACTTGCTTTCCTTGTTTGAACATTTCTTGAACAAATTGTACACTACCCGAAACTACCTGTCGACTACAATTTATGAAATATGTAGGTACTTCTGTACCATTGTTTACATAGTGAAAAATGGTGCAAATGGTGAAAGTAGATGCCTATATTTTAATTAGTTACTGGCGTCGTATCATCGCTGTGCAGCAGTAATATTCCTTTTATTGTCGCGTGCCCCTTCTGCCTCAACAGGGGCGTCGCTACGCTGTGAGCTGTAGCCGGTCGCCAGGGAGACGTGTTGTGTTGTAGCGGCGCAGTGGCTGGGCGGGCCGTTGCTCTGCTCTGCTTTGTGGCACAGCTGGGGTGGTCGCGCGACAGCTCTGGCCACGCACCTGTCCCGGGGGCGGCGGGTGCTCACGCCAGAGCAGAGCAGGCTGTACGTCTCATCGCAGCTCCACGTACCTGCAACAGAGGAGGCATCCAGTGGCTGAAGCCCTTCACCAAGCACGCAGCGCTCAAACGCAATCTACCTTAAACTAGGCGCATACTTAAAACTTATAATCTAAAAGCTGGTTTGCTGCAAGTGAAACGGCAGTAGCATAATACGGAGGTGTGCTCACACTTTATGTAATACAATGAAAGAAAAAAATCGCAGCACCAAGAAGGAGTTGTGCGACACAGAGGAAAGTTGGTAGGCGTGTTCCTACATTAGAAAGATGATGTCTATTCAGATTTCGTGCCAGATGTAGAAGAGCGACTTTAAATACACGCTGTAACGGTTGTGGGCGTTAGTTACCTTTGAGATTGGACGTGGTGGGTTGATGTCAGTCAAAAAGTCTTTAAAGCAACAAAGATGCCATTATCAACAGCTCACTGTTCGAACGAGGTCGTGTAGTAGGGTCAGGAGCAGCAGGATGTTCCTTCTCTCATTGTGAAGGGCAGGATGCAGGTCTGTTGCGTTTTCTGATGAAAGCTGGTTGTGCCTAGGGGCCAGCAATGGCCATGTGTTCGTTAGAAGGTGGCCAGTTGAGGGCCTGCAACCAACATGTCAGCGTGCTAGACACACTGGCGCTACACCTGGAGTTATAGTCTGGGGTGCGATTTCGTATGACTGTAGGACCAGCCTCGTGGTCATCCCGTGCACTGTAAGTCTTTAAGAGAGTCTGGAGATTCAACCTGTCGTGCTGCCATTCCTGAACAGCATTACAGGGGGTGTTCTCCAACAGGATAACGCTCGTCCACATACCGCTGTTGTAACTCAACGTGCTCTACAGAGTGTCGACATGTTGCCATGGGCTGCTCGATCACCATATGTGTCTCCAATCTAGTACATATGGGACATCATCGGACGACAACTCCAGCATCATCCACAAACAGCACGAACCGTCTCTCTATTGACCGACCAAGTGCAACAGATACAGAACTCCATCCCACAAACTGACATCCTACCTGTACAAGACAATGCATGAACGTTTGCACGCTTGCATTCAACATTCTCGCGGTTACACCCGTTATTAATGTACCAGCATTTCACATTTTCAATGGCTTATCTCTCGCTTACATTAAGCTGTGATCTTGCAATATTAGTCACTTAAATGTGGTACCTATACAAATGTATTCCCAAAATTTCATTCATCTACATTAATTATTTTTTGGTGTTGCGAATTTTTCCATCGCTGTACTTGATCGACAGAGAAGTGGTGTAGTTGGTTAGAAAATACATAAAATCTCATCGACCGCCCTTGACTGGATTGCCAACGAACAGTTGCACAACTGTTGGGCGACGACATACGAGAGGGTCTTTCAGGAGGAATAATAAATATATTAGCAGATGGTAGTACACATTAATTTGAATAAAACCAGTTATGCAGGTTGTTCTCCAATGCTTTTCTGAGGTTAAGGAAAATGTGAAAAATGTAATGGGCCAGATGTGCACCTATGTTAGTGGCTTACACAACGGACAGGAATGCATAATCCCTACACGAAAACAAACATTTTTTTCAACACAAAGTTACGTTTTTTTGGGTACATATATGTTTATTTTCTACCGAGGTGACAACCAGAGGTACAGGTGACGGCACAGTTAGTTTCACTGCTCTAAACCTGATATCTTCTCGAATACTTAGACTTTAAGTTTCTGCTGCAATGCTGTAATGGCACAACGCGGGTTGCCGGCACTATCCTGAAGCCTGTTGCAGGTACCCGTTGCTCTGCGTATTACGGCAGAACCTGTGGCGCCGTTGCCATACTTTGAAGTCTAGGTTTAGAACAGTGAAAACGAGTCTGCCCTCAACAGTCTAGTTTTCATTTCCGTGGGAAAAAAAAAGAAAATTTTAAAAAACGTAAATTTGTGTTGAAAGTGATGTTTGCTTACGTTTGTGCACTGTAAATTTCTGCCCATTGTGTGAACCACTGACGTAGATACAACCCTGGCCAATTGCATTTTCGTATCTGAAATATATGAGGTGGGAAAGTTAGGTGGGACACCCTGTATAAAATAGGTATACATTTATCATGCGTTGCATAGTTATAGCCGGAAGTAATCCAAACAAATACTGACATAAGCTGTCAATATACATAATTACGTTCAATATATATAATTACGTTCAAAGATGATTTTTAGCGTTCTGCATCTCAATCGCTAAAAACGGAACCCCTACAGGATTACTTAGTTACCTGACTGTCTATCCGACGGTTAAGATCGTTTTTCTCAGGAACGGGTAGTGGTACCAGGTCGAAATTTAAGTTACGCAGTAAGGTCTATGATCCCTTGGCGGTGCGAAAACTAAGCATTTAGGTCAATGCAGTCAAAAGATACGGCAATTATCTCACGTTTTACAACACTCACAAGCTCACTCATAAAAACCAGCAGGGTACTTCCACTTGACCCAGATTCATGAAATTTGACAGCACGCTCACTGGTACTACATGCACCATGCGTGTGTCTGACAAGCAGTGGCTCTGAGCACTATGGGACTCAACTACTGTGGTCATTAGTCCCCTAGAACTTAGAACTACTTAAACTTGACCAACCTAAGGACATCACACACATCCATGCCCGAGGCAGGATTCGAACCTGCGACCGTAGCAGTCGCACGGTTCCGGACTGCGCGCCTAGAACCGCGAGACCACCGCGGTCGGCTAGACAAGCAGTCACTCCTTGCCAGGTGACGCTACTATCTCCTGGACGACTTGATATCGATAGTAGGTCGGTGCCCAAAATGTTCTGGTTGATCAGTGAATAGAGAAATAGTCTGAAGGTGGTTCTATGAACACTCTGCCAGGCACTTAATTGTGAAATGCATAGTATCAATAAGACGTCTTTCTTGTTCTTTGGTTAAGCTTACAATTGTCATATTTGGCTCTGAGATGTATCTATTTTGGTTCTGATTTGTCATGAAGATAGTTTTCCGGTGGTGGACGGGTGGCCATTATACTTGTGCGTAGCGTTTCCAGCCTAAGTCGGTGTTCTCTGCTCTATTTTCTGCTTTTCCACTTCGAGGTAGCATTGTGATCCTCTCCCTTTTTAACTGACACACTAACGACCAGCCAGTAACTAATCGTACTAAGCTTTTCCTGTATGCAGACGACGTGGCAATCACAGCGCAGGGTAGGACTTTCGAGGATGTAGAGCAGAAGCTGCAGAAAGCACTCGGAGTCTTGTCAGAATATTACCAAAGTAACTACCTTAAACCGAATCGTTGTACGACTCAAGCAAATGCTTTTCACCATCGATCTCGTCACGCAAAGCAAAAGCTCAATGTTTCCTGAAATAATACCACATTGGAACACACATATAAAAAACAGCCTGTCCGGGTGTAACGTTGGACAGATCTCTGACATACGAACACAACTGCGAAAAGATCCGTGGGAAGGCGAACTCCAGAAACAATATTTTCCTGTCCTGAGAACCACTGCACAAGCAGCATGCTTATCTGCAGCTCAATACGCCTGCCTTGTGCAGACCATATCAACTTGCACGAAGAAAATCGACATAAGTCTTAATGGAACATGTCGAATAACAACAGACTGTATGAAATCCACGACCCTGCCGCTTTACAGAGCTGCTGATCTTGCGAGTTCCAGCTCCCGAAGAACACCTCACGAGTTCACAGAGAGGCTCAGACAAACCATCGATGATCGACATCCTCTATTTGGCACTGGGTACGAGCCTGGATGCCTGAGATTCCGTAAACGGCTCATAAACACAGCCACTGAAAAGCCACAGGTAGTGTTTGGCGGCTCCACAACGTGGAAGACCCTGAGCCGCATAAGAACAGAGGTGGCTTCGGTGGAAACAAACATGATCAGGTGGGGTCGTGGTAACGTAGATGACGAAAAGTGCGGTTATGGTATTGTGCAAGACGTGCAACACCTCTTGGCCTTCCATATTGTTCCAACAGATGGGACCTCGAAGATTTTTGTCTGGACAAGAAAGAAGCCCTTGATATACCCAGTAGTAGGCTGAAAGACTATGATTGGTTTCTGGACACGAAAAAAGTAAGTAAAGTAAAGTAAAGTTACTGTCAAATGCAGAGAAGTCGTGTAGATGACTGTTATATCTGAATCAGTCTCAACCACCACCTCACATTGATGCAGACGAATGCATCCTATCCTTCTGGCCAGAAGGCAGGATCTCCCGGGAGGAAAGTGGCAGTAATGGCCTTACAAAGTACTTTTTGCGTACATATTCAGAAAAAATTATAATTTGCGTACTCATATACGTTATTGTGACTTCAAAACATTCAATTACAAATGGTATGGAAGTGCAGAACATTTACGCAACTGAAAACGGTACATATCTTAGTAACAACAAATAGTTATTAACCGCAGTCACGCCAAGATCAATTATTACGGTGCAGTTGAGTATACAAGGCAATTAAGGACAGAGTAAATCATGTGTGAGAGCACAATATACGATAAGGAAACATACTACGGTGTAAAACCACACATTACAGCAATCGCGTGATGTCAGCTTCCTTTCGTTGCTAGTATCTCCTCATCTAGAAGTAAATGGATTTAAAAAGATGAGATAATCGCATTTACTCCTAGTTTGTTAAGTTGCAGCACGAATTGTTAGACGACAAGTTAATGATAGAAATAAACAGCTACTAGAATTGCATCACTGCAGACTGCAGTGACAGACCGATTATGTTTTGTATATGAGCTTTAGCCTTCTCTCCACCTCCTGCAGGTTCGTTATTCTTCGTTTATTAGTCCTGCAGTAATAGACTGCATTTGGATCGATGCTGCAAGCTGTTTACTGCAATACATTTGTTTGAGAGAGGGAGGACGCGTGAGAGTGCAAATCGTGTCAAGCGGCGACCAGCGTACGTGACTGTATGTCACTTCTAAATACTCAGTCGTATTTCGATCAGTGAGTAGTTACGTGCGTATACTGTACGAATTAATGCCTGTAAACGTTAGCAACCAAATTTGGTGACGCAATTTTCATTTCAAAGCAATTTACGATGCTTTCACGAGCGGAGAATTTGTAAGTATTGTATATCAGCGTCCATTATGCAATGTTTGAAATTGCCAGACGATGAATTATCAGCGTATCGCCAGACGCACAAATTTCCCGCATTACTCTGCCACCACAGAAATCCGCTAGAGTCGCGAAATTAGAATTTCGGAATAAATGCAATATGGGTAGCTCTGATACTTCCCTTGATTGTTGATGGCCTTTATAAAGTGTGAACAAACACTACGAGTTGACCCAAGTGATGTAAGAGCTATGGAAGACAATTTTGTCTGTTACTTGTCTCGTGGACAGTAATGCGCTTTGTCGATTTCCACTCGTATGAGAAAAACGAGCGTCATGTCCATCGGCTTACGTCAGCGATCCCTCACATCTGTTGAAAGCTTGGGCTTTTGTAATTCGAGACAATGTCGACTCTAGGGACGCTGAATCTCTCCGCCCTGCACTAACCACTGAGGCGAGAGAAATCATGGGATACCTCCTAATATCGTGTTGGACCTAATTTTGCCGGCGTACTGCAGCAACACGACGTGATATGGACTCAGACATTGGAAGTCCCATAAGAAATATTGAGCCATGCTGCCTCTATAGCTGTCCACAATTGCCAAAGCGTTGCCGGTGTAGAATTTTGTGCACATACTGACCTCTCGATTATGTCCCATAAATGTTCGATGGGACTCATGTCGAGCGATCTGGCTAGCCAAGTCATTCGCTCTAAATGTCCAGAATGTTCTTCAAACCAATCTGCAACAAACATTGGCCGGTACAAGGCGGAATGTCATTCATAAAAATTCCATCTTCGTTTGGGAACATGAAGACTATGCATGGTTTCGAATGATCTCCAAGTAGCCGAAGATACAAACGACCCAGTCCATTCCACGTAAACACAGCCCACACCATTGTGGAGCCACCACCAGCTTGCACAGTGCCTTGTTGACAATTTGGTCCATGGCTTCGTGGGCTCTGCGCCACACTCGAACTCTACCATCAGCTCTTACCAACTGAAACTGGGAATCATCTGACCAGGTCACGGTTTTCCTGTTCTCTAGGATTCATCCAATATTGTCAAAATCCCGGGAGAGACGCTGCAGGCGATATCGTGCAGTTAGTAAAGACATTCGCGTCGGTCGTGTGCTGCCATTGCCTATTAACGCCAAATTTCGCCGCACTTGAGTAACGGATAGGTTCGTCGTACGTACCCCATTGATTTCTGCGGTTATTTCATGCAGTGTTGCTTGTCTGTTAGCACTGACGACTCTACGCAAATGCCGCTGCTCTCCTTTGTTAACTGAAGTCCGTCGGCCACTGCGTTGCGCGTGATGAGAGGCAATGCCTGAAATGTAGTATTCTCAGCACACTCTTGACGCTGTGGATCAAGGGATATTGCGTACCTTAATGATTTCCGAAATGGAATATCCCCTATCCAATTACCATTTCGCATTCAAAGTCTGTTAACAACCTAAACCACAGTTATGATTACACAACATCTGCAACATGCTCCTGTACCTTCGAGGTAGATAATGAAAAGTACTGAAAAACGATATGTGGAGACAGTTACATTGAATAGCTATTTCTTTGTTGAAGTTACCTTGTAATGTGTCATAAATAACAGCTGGGTAACCAAAAGCAATCAACATACGCAGAGAGATACGTGTGCTGAGGCTGACACACTAAATTTTATCCAAGTTAATTGTTACAGAGCGATTCGTATTGTGTGAAACGATTGCATTTTACATTCTGCAAAACATGTGTACACTGAACAGCCGAAAAAAAACTGGTACACCTGCCTCATCTCGTGTAGGGTTCCCGAGAGCACGCAGATGTGCCGCAACACGACGTGGCACGGACTCGACTAATGTCTAAAGTAATGCTGGACGGAATTGACACCATTAATCTTGCAGGGCTTTCCATAATTCCTTGAGATTACCACGAGGTGGAGATCTCTTCTGAACAGCACGTTTGCAAGGCATCCCAGATATGCTCAACAACGTTCATGTCTGGGGAGATTGGTGGCCAGCGAGAGTTTTTAAACTCAAAAGAGTGTTCCTGGAGCCACTCTGTAGCAATTCAGGATGTGTGGGGTATAGCACTGTCCTGTTTGAATTTCCCAAGTCTGTCGGAATGCACAATGGACATGAATGGATGCAGATGATCAAACAGGATGCTTACGTACGTGTCACATGTAGTATCTAGACGTATCAGGCGTCCCATATCACTCCAACTGCACACGGCAGACACCATTACAGAGCCTCCACCAGCTTTAACAGTCACCTTCTGACACCCATGAATTTATGAGGTTGTCTCCATACCCGTACAAGTCCATCCGCTCGATACAGTCTGAAACGAGAGTCGTATGACCAGGCAATATGTATCCAGTCATCAACAGTCCAATGTCGGTGTTGACGGGCCCAGGCGAGGCGTAAATCTTTGTGTCGTGCAGTGAAATGTGCACGAGTGGGCCTTCGCCTCCGATCATGTTTCGTTGAATGGTTCACACGCTGACACTTGTTGATGACCAAGCATTGAAATCTGCAGCAGTTTGCGGAAGAAGTGCACTTTATCGCGTTGAACGATTCTCTTCAGTCATCGTTGGACCCGTTCTTGCAGTATCTGTTTCCGGTAGTAGCGATGTCGGAAATTTCTTGTTTCACCGGATTCCTGATATTCAAGGTATACTCGTAAATGGTCGTACGAAAGAATTCCCACTTCATCGCTACCTCGGCGATGCTGTGTCCCATCCCTCGTGCGCCGACTATAACACCACGTTGAAGCTCTTATATCTTAATAACCTGCCGTTTTAGGAGCAGTAACCGATCTAACAATTGCGCCAGACACTTTTTGTCTTACATAGGCGTTGCCGATAGCAGTGCCGTTATCTGCCTGTTTACATATCCTTCTGCACATATCAAAAAAAGTTTTGCATCACCCCGGTTCCGAGAGTTCCGGAACCTGTACAGAAAATTTGAATAGAGATCAACATAAACGTCATTTCCGCCCTTTTTACTGCTCATCAAAACCACACATTGCATGTTGTACCACCATACAGCGAGACCTTCAGAGGTGGTGGTCCAGATTGCTGTACACACTGGTACCTCTAATAGACAGTAGCATGTCCTCTTGCATTGATGCAAGCCTGTATTCGTCGTGGCATACTGTCCAAAAGTTCATCGAGGCGCTGTTGGTTCATATTGTCCCACTCCTCAGCGGCTATCGGCGTAGATCCCTCAGAGTGGTTGGTGGGCCACGATCCCAGAATTATTCGATAGGCTTCATGTCTGGAGAATACGCTGGCCACTCTAGTCGAGCGATTCCGTTATCCTGAAGGAAGTCATTCACAAGATGTGCACGATGGGGACACGTCGTCCATGAAGACGAATGCTCGCTAATATGCTGCCGATATCGTTGCACTGTTGGTCGGACCACCAGCGCCGTACTTCGGCCCGACATAACGCCACCCCAAAACAGCAGGGAACCTCCACCTTGCTTCACTCGCTGGACATGTGTCGAAGGCGTTCAGCCTGACTGGGTTGCCTCCAGACACGTCTCCGACGATTGTCTGGTTGAAGGCAAATGCGACACTCTTCGGTGAAGAGCACGTGATGCCAATCCTGAGTGGTCCATTCGGCATGTTGTTGGGCCCATATGTACCGCGCTGCTTGGTGTCCTGGTTGCGAAGATGGACCTCGCCATGGACGTCGGAAGTGAAGTTGCGCATAATGCAGCCTATTACACACAGTTTGAGTCGTAACACGACGTCCTGTGACTGCACGAAAAGCATTATTCAACATGGTGGCGTTGCTGTCAGTGATCCTCCGAGCCATAATCCGTAGGTAGCGGTCATCCACTGCAGTAGTAGCCCTTGAGCGGCCCGAGCGAGGCATGTCATCGACAGTTCCTGTCTCTCTGTATCTCTTCCATGTCCGAACAACATCGCTTTGGTACACTCCGCGACGCCTGGACACTTCCCTTGTTGAGAACCCTTCCTGGCACAAAGTAACAATGTGGACGCGATCGAACCGCAGTACTGGACGTCTAGGCGTGGTTGGACTACAGACAACATGAGCGACGCACCTCCTTCCTGGTGGAATTATTAGAACTGATCGGCTGTGGAACCCCTTTCGTCTAACAGGCGCTGCTCATGCAGGGTTGCTTACGTCTTTGGGCGAGTTTAGTGACATCTCTGAACAGTCAAAGGAACTGTGTCTGTGATACAATATCCACAGGCAACGTCTTTCTTCAGGAGTTCTGTGAACCGGGGTGATGCAAAACTTTTTTTGATGTGTGTATTTGAATACGCATGCCTATACCAGTTTATTTGGCGCTTCAGTGTAAGTGTTCGTAAGTATGTCGTGTAAATACCTTATTCCAAAATTGCATTCTGAACAAAGTCGTTGCACTTAAAGATGGAGCGAATTGTTCCTAGATCCGAAGAACTTGCAGATCCGTACTTGTAGGCATTTGCCTGACGTTTTGCTGTTTTAGTTGCAATTAAAGAATCATAACCGGTGCCATACAAACTTGTAGAGTCTACTGTGCTGTCACCGCCAGACACCACACTTGCTAGGTGGTAGCCTTTAAATCGGCCGCGGTCCGTTAGTATACGTCGGACCCGCGTGTCGCCATTATCAGTGATTGCAGACCGAGCGCCGCCACACGGCAGGTCTAGTCTACAGAGACTCCCTAGCACTCGCCCCAGTTGGACAGCCGACTTTGCTAGCTATGGTTCACTGACTACAGACGCCCTCATTTGCAGAGACGACGCTTTAGCATAGCCTTCAGCTACGTCATTTGCTACGACCTAGCAAGGCGCCATATTCAGTTACTATGTCTTCTGAACAGATAATATTGTGAATTGTGTACCGTCAAGAGTGACGTTCATTATTAATGGATTAAAGTTAAGTATCAAACTAATTACGTCCGCTTTCTGAATTATAATTCCTTGTCATGTTCCAAACCTCACGTCAGTATAGTTCTTCCCTCCTCACGCCAGCCTGCGTGAGCTAAAACGCGTGCATTTCGGCCTCCTCTCGTAACACGGAGTTAGCTCTTCTGCCAACACAACACCTACTATCATACTATACTTTTTCTGGAACGAGTTCCAAACTGGTGCTCGCATATTAGCATTTAGTGTCAGCGCCAAGTTTTCGTTCTGCATTCGCGGTTTAGGCCAGGTTCGCCGTGTAGTTTATTCAATTTGTTTTTATTCGACATCTGAAGACATCCGCGGAGGTTGAGCGCGCAAAAAAGTCCGTGCGGCCAGGAGTTGCGTGGCTCACGCGACTGCAGGGGGCGGCGGCCGCCGCTGCCACAGGCGCCCGGGGCCGCGCCGTGACGCGCCGGCGACGAATCCAATCAGCGGCCAGAGGCCAGGCCTCAGCAGCCACTGTTCGGCGCGCGGTGTCGGCCGTCCTGGCGCGGAGAGCGTTCTTTCAGCGTCCCTGCACGTCTGGTCACTTCTGGCACATAGATGTTCTTCTTCTTCTTCTTCTTCTTCTGCTGCTGCTGCTGCTTCAACTGCGCAATGCTTTTATCACGTTGATAAATCCCATAAAAGTGTCTTCACTTTGCTTTAGTCTTACTTACGAATCGTCCACAGCCTGAGGTGCTCCCTTGTCTTTTGGCCTTCAGCTTGTTCCTTCACAAAATCCTGCGATCTCTTCATCTACAAACATACTCCGCAAACCACCATACAGTACCACTGCTAGTCATTCCCTTCCCTCTTCCACTCGCAAATGGAGCGAGGGAATATCTGCCTGCATGCCTCCGTGCGAACCCTGATTTCTCTTGTATTCGCTGCCCTTACCCGGAATGTACGTTAGTGGGAGCAGAACCATTATGCAGTCTGAAATGATAATTAAATGAAGACCCTAAGCTGTCGACAGGCGTTGATATACATCAACAGGACAGTCCAAAATGTGTGCCCCGACCGAGACTCGAACCCGGGATCTCCTGCTTACATGGCAGACGATCTATCCATCTAGCCATCTAGCCGCCGAGGGCACAGAGGATAGTGAGTCTGCAGGGATTTATTCCTTGCACGCTCCCCGTGAGACCCGCATTCCCAACTTTATATGCACACACTACATTCGTAGTGCCCCTGCCCATTACACTCATTACTCGCGGCAGACAACCTTACCGATTTCCGTAAGAGTTCGGGCAAAGCGTGCGCATCCAGTACAGAAGAAGAAGGTCAACAGCCGGTTAGCCTTAACCATATGAAGATGGTATCTGTTCTTTCGGACATCTTCATATTATGGAGTCTGTCCCAAACGCCAGTACTCTAAACTTTCGAAATAGTTTTTCACGATAAGAACTACTTCCCCAAGGATTCCCATTTGTGTTTACTCACAGTGTTGATAGAATGTACCGATAACAAGCCTAGCAGTAGTCCTCCATGTCTTCTTCTATAATGACCTGATGGGGGTCCCAGGCACTCTCGAACAGTACTCAAGAATGGGTCGCACAAGTCGTCTCTTCATACGTCTTCCGATTTTTTCCCTCTCATATTGGTTATAATCTGAAGATAAATCTGCTAGTATTTCATTGTCTGTCATTTCTGTATCGTCAGAGCAGTTATTGCGGCAGTTACTTGTTTTCTCCTGGAGCAGTTGTAGACGAAGTTTGTTCATTCGGAGATCACGTTTTAAATGATATTATATTTAAAGTTTAAGAAGAAAGAATACATAACTCTTGCATACAGGCATTTACATTTTTGCAAGTCCAGTTTATCAAGGGTGAGATAGGTGGCATTATACAGGGTGTTCGGAAATTCCCGTTACAAACTTCTAAGACTTGTAGCGGGGAATGAGAGGGAATTATTTTCAAATGGCACCCGTGTCCGGAAACGTACCGTTTTGGTGCTATAGCCATTTCAAAAGATGTCGGTAACGTGACCACAAGTGCCTTTAGGCGAAACCGTCGCATCCCTTGTTTAACAATTCCGTCCACTAATAGCCAAAGAAATTGCTCTTGTACTCGTTGACGGGTTTTCTTAAACGGCCTCTCCTAATTCTGGTGCGTGACGTCTACTTGGAGCACCAGAGTCACGCATGCTGACTGTGAAGATACCCTTCTCGGAGCCGTTGCGTAATTGTGGAGAACGATCTTGATGAAGGCGACGAACAGCTCTTCCATTACGTGAGCGTCGCCATTCAGAAAGATCACGTCGATGTAGTCTGCAAACGTGTACTCAACCATGTTGCTCAACACTCATAAACACATGAATGAGGACAGAGAGGTAGGACAGAAGTTAAATAACATCAGCCGATCCGACGTAACCACCACCCACCATGACTGCCCTGTTGCTTACCTACTTATCAAACATGTTCTCAAACGGCCGTAGCACAGAGTGGTACGTTTCCGGGAATCGGTTCCTATTCAAGCGTAGAAGTTTGTAACGGGAATTTCCGAACGCTCTGAAGTGCGGATCATCCCGCCATCTACCTGAAGTAATTTCAGGAAACCACACTGCTGTGGTAAATCTGAATGGCTGAATGGAGATTACAGTCTCCATCCTCCCAAATACAAGGCCAGTCTGCTTGAAACAGCGTAACCACATTCGGTTTAGCCCTAATTTACAATATTGCTTTCTTCATACATTCACGCAAAGAAGTTACCCTGTAAAATGAAAAGCAGGTACTAGACTGTTCATTCATTTCCCAACATTCATCACGGCTGAACACATATTCTAATGTAACACTATACGCAGTGTCAGCTGACATCACGATCATGACAACGACATTTGGTTTCCATTTTGTGTACCACAACTTCCCACTAGCTTTCCTGAGAAACTGAGTCAGCATCTGCCAATTATGAATGACATTTCCAGCTTAGAAGAGGGTTAGATGTTAGTATTACCCACTGCACACTTCGATGAAATTTTTTTCCAGAAATGAGAAAAAAACCGAAGCTCAAAAATGAGTTGCGAATTCACAAAGATATTTTATTGTCAGTTACTTGTGTTATATATTCTTTTACGAAATCCCTATTATGTATACAATGTACTGCTTAACATGTACTTTTTAACTACCTTTTAGATACGTCCTTTTCAGTAATCTCTTTAATATCCTTAGGTAAGTTATTGCAAAATTTTATTTCTTGATATAAAACGCCGTTTTGAGTTTTATGTTTATTTTTTTCTCGGTAAATATAAGTTCGTTTTAGATCCTATTCCACGGTCATGGACAGAGTTGTTGTGCAATAATTATAAAAGAAACATTATGTTCGTAACTGATTCGCAAACACTCTCACACGATAAAGTTAAAACGACTAGTGTTTTGAACCTTATTACTGTTATTACTTTTATAGCCCTTTTCTGTAGTTTTCGCATTTGATCCCCAGAAAATAACTCCTTAGCTAACAACTGAGTATAAGAGTTGTGTGTAATTAAAAGGCAGTAGCTGTTACACAATGCTGATATCACCCTAAGGGCATCACATTCTGATGAAATTCTGTCTTTCTGTGTTGACACAACTTCAATTGACAATCTATAAGGCCTAAATTTTCTTTCAGTTAGCTTACGCTTTGGTTTAAGAGTAGAAAGATCATTGTCTTATATAACTAACTTTATTCTCATGTATTGCGAGTTTTCTTCTTGAAATTGTAATGCATACGGACAGACATATGTTCAAATCTAGACAGCCTTACATCAATATCTTTATAACTAAGAAGTCCAATTTGAAAACCTCTGGCCGAAACACAGCTAAAAGAACCTTATTTTGTGCCAACGAGTCACCTTTTGAGAACGCTCGCCCAGGGGAAGTCAATAACAGATAAAGATCTCAGCGATCCGTGAGAAGCGATGGATCTCCGATGTGGCCAGAGATGCTTTTCTCTCTAAAGCGATGAGCCAACTTTCCAGTGAAGTTTTTCGCGGGGTGAATAACGTCTGGACTAAATATCTGCAAGAGAGTTCCTTACAGATTCATCTAAAAGAAATAGCAGAGTTGGAGAAGTCAGGACGCCAGTTTCCGGGAAATGCAGACGTGTAGATGACTATATTTGGTGAAGTATGAAACTTAGCTGAGGGGCGGGAGAGTAACTCGAAATTGCTTAAGAACTGTGTACATGGGTGAGTAACGATTGCTTAACGTTGCAAACACTTTGCTAGGAGGGCAGATATTGTCTTATTAACAAAAACATCATTCGCCAGCATTTTGAAGAAACTTTTTCATGGGCACATAGGAACCGTGAAAGAAAGAACTCGGTATAAGTGGAGAATGCCTTCAGTTTAGGATACGATGGAGAATGAACTTCATTTCGGGGTACGGTGGAGAGCACTTCTTCTGGGGATCGTGATGAGAGACGGAGAACGGAATGACAGAGAGCACGCTTTTTATAGAGGTACGATAGTGAGTTGATGTATTGCAGTCTGCTGTAGATCACAGCGTCCGCTACTCTCCATGCCACTGAACGTTGAATATGGCGAGAAATCGCTGCTTGGGTGAGCAGCGTATGAGAATTACCGTGCGTTTCTAGGTGCATTATTAGGATTAGCAACGTTTTGCGAAACTAACACCTTTTTCGAGTGACTGATTGCTCATTCATCACTTGAACAGCAATGTCGTATTCTTCTGGCAGTCACTGTGTGTCCATCACGGATTTATCTTCGCATAACTCATGCGCAGATTACAGTTTCATCACATTCACTTAAGCTCTCCAGCCTTTGCCAGGACATTCAAGTGTTAGAGTCGTATTGCCCGCCGGAGTGGCCGAGCGGTTCTAGGCGCTACAGTCTGGAACCGCGCGACCGCTACGGTCGCAGGTTCGAATCCTGCCTCGGGCATGGATGTGTGTGATGTTCTTAGGTTAGTTAGGTTTAAGTAGTTCTAAGTCCTAGGGGACTGATGACTTCAGATGTTAAGTCCCATAGTGCTCAGAACCATTTTTTTTTTTTTCGTATTGCCCCATGTCAACAATTGTTAATTTTCTTATTCTCTGCCTTTCTCACGATCATACAGATCCTGTAATAATTTGCTATTCGTGTGTCTTGGCAGGAAACTTCGTGAAAAACAGGAGTTGATATGGACCAATGTTGTATTTCATAGTAGTTTATCACTCGGCTTGTTATGTTTCGTGAAGTGAAAAGCCACGTTTTATGTTAGATAGGGCCACCCCTGACCTATTAGTTATCCGTTGCACAAGAGCTTTTCAGCTTTTATTAAATGGCGATGAGCCAATGGGCATGCGAATGAATCTGAAATCCGCAGAGGCACCTCTAGCTCAGCTGCGCTGTCACATTACGTAAATGAAGTAATCTTTGGATACACACTAACGACATACAATAACTTCACTTTAAAATACATACAGATATGAACTGGAAAAATCACACAGACTCAGCTGGAGGTATAAGAAATGATAATTGTCGACAAACTGTTAGGATACTAAGAAATTACAGTGTGCCCTAGAAGAGACTGCTTATAAAAGACTTGGATGGCTTCTACCAGAAAACTTTCTAAGTGTGTGAAAGTATACAAAAAAGAGCAGTGCTCGCGGAAAACGTAATAGAAATACTTATGGCCGAGGGTAGATGGAAAGCTTTCTTGTGATTATTACGTTCAAGATCTTGTTTAGAAACTGAATGCTGCTATAAGAACAATCTCCACTGTCTCTGTCAAGGAAACACTAAGCTTCGTTGTTTTTCTTATTTCCGCTGTGTTATCTCGTATGGTGTTATATTTTGAGGCAACTCTGTGTTCTCACCAAGAATGCTCGTAACCCAGAAAATACAGAAAATAGTAGTCAGACTTATATGCGGTGTCGGCTCACGAAATACATTTAGGTCGTTTTCAGGCTA